>NC_135389.1:18287168-18887168 GCF_051989625.1 Stigmatopora argus | reverse complement strand
CGATCCAGTATTACTGTACACAAATCATTTGTGATAGTTAAACCCCTTCTTCCTTGTCGTCATGTGTTAATAATGCTTCTTTAATGCTAATTATGTATTCTTCTCATTGGCTTGGGTTCATACGTTTCCACTATCGACGTCCACGGCAACCGAGATGAGCGTTTGTTGGCCTACAACCCTTGTGGTGTGTTGGTTTTAGAGCGTTTAAAGTTGAGAGATAAGTCCGCTCCTTTGACTACTAGCGACCAGCTGAAGATAAGAACATTGGCTTCACTGTCTTTTCATTTATTTGTTTATTTTTGCTGGCACGTGCGCGGCATAAAGCTTCATGGCGGCATGACTTCACCGGGCAGGCCGGGCGGATTCCGTTGGCTGCGCGAGAGACAACTGCGCCGCGTGTTTGGCCAGAAGCATCTGGCGCTGGCACGTCAACTGCGCCGTTTAAATACTTGTTGTTTTCCCACACAAGGCCGCGGGTGAGAATTTAGCTCTTGTAAAACAAGCGGCACCCTTGTCACTTTGATTATAATGTTGACTAGCCAGTGTTTAGGTTTATTTATTTTTTATATCCTAGTTTGGATTGTTGCGTAGCTGGATTTTGTGGAGGCCCATTTTCAGATGGGAAGTATTTTCAAACACGTTGAGCCGTTGGCTGATCAATCGGGTACACGGTCGATTGGTCGCCGGTCTTTTGGTCGCCCGGAAGGTTATTGATAATTGCCATTTAAATTGTTGCTCAAATTCCCTAAATACAAACTGCGAATGACTATTTAGTCATACTTAATGCCCTAGTAATTATTAGGCTAAAGAAAAGCTCCAAATTTCCGGGACTTTTATTGTTTTTTTGTAGGAGAACTTGTTAAGACCCTGACTGACGTAGCTTCTTAAAGGGACAACGCATGTACATTCAAACTCTTCTACACTCACACATCGGCTCAGTGAAACTGCTCATGGCCATTGTTGGCTTTTATTTGATGCGTAGACCGTGTTGTTTTACCTTGTTTTGCCGCCTGTCTTTTGGTCGTCGGTCTTTTGGTCGCCAGTTGTCGCGATCAGGGCGACCAAAAAACGGCGACCAAAAGACCGGCGACCAATAGACCGCACACGGATCGATCGAGGGTATTTCATCGATTTTTGTGGGCTTGGTCACTCGCTAAAAATAGAATTGGTCTTCTGCTGACCGTAATTTGTATTCGTGTTGCATAACATTGCTGTGTGGCTTTAGTTTCTCTTTGTGAGTGAATTCAATCAGTTTGTACCTGTTTAGTGAAAGCTCACATTTGGCTCGCATTGAAAGGGTTCCACCATTAAAATGGATTAAGATGTGAACAAGGTAAGGACTTGGAAACCGGATATCATTTAAGAGTTTTCATTTATGATTATCTTTTAGTAAGGTAAAATTAGGTTGTATTTTAATTTTGGGTAAATGGAATGAGAATTTAGTCATTTGGATTTTAGAGTTTTTTTGAAATGTCAATATTTTTTGTTGGAATTAGTGGATCTACAGTTAAAAACAGTCTTGCTTCAAAATGTTACAATAGAAGGAGATGGATCCGGGCAGGCTGTTTATGAAAAAAAAAAAGGTAAAAAATAATATTGGCAGGTCATGCTTTTCAAAAATCGGTGATTGGCGAGAGAACGGTGATTGTCGGTTGGCCTTTCTATTCAATTGAAATTCACAATGGCATGCATACATTGGAAGGTCCTAATCCCAGTTCAACTTGTTATCCCCCAAGTGCTTTTTAACATGTCGTCCGCCTGACTCAAAGACACACATAAATCAAAAAGGCTTAGCTTTAATGGTGCCATATGTCCTCAAATCTGGAGGGAGATGAGGCAATACAACAGGCCCAAATCCAGATGTCAAACTAAAAGCGTTCAAACGCACCTCCTTTCATGACAACTTGATACAAAATCGATCCTCTAGACCAGAACTCTATATTTTCCCTTATTCTTAGTCTTCTTTTTTTCCACGTTTACCGAAACCCGTTGCATTTCCCACCAACTAATACCAAAAAAAAAATACAAGAGTTTTGTAGTCTGTCCCTGTCAATGTCAACCAATGAGTTAATAAAGATTCTGCTATCATCCAAAAGACTAGCAATAAACCGAAGATGAATACTATACCAAAACATTTGCAACAATCCGTCAGTCCCCTGAGTTCCCTTTTAAACTGCATTATGAATTTTCTTCTTGAATTATTCATCCCCATCTTGCATAACTTGTCTTCAGCGTCACGGATTCATCGGCTAAAAATACCACAAAGAATCAATAATGCAAAAGTCAGTTTTTGTTGTTGCTTTTTTTGTTTTTTAAATGAATACATCACTTTTCTGGCCTTGGCAAACAGCAGCAGCATCTCAGTTTAAGATGTTTTTTTTATTATTATTTAGAATCTTGCTTTTAAGACCAAAGCAGGGTCTTCACTAAAAACTGGGAAAATGTTATAATGAAAGCCATATGTTGTTAAAATAGAACACATACCTGTCAACCTCTGCCGATAACTGCCCTTATAAATGATTATGATTCCCCTTACAAACCCCCCAAAAACCTTACAAACACCGTACGACCGGTTGACAGGTATGAGAACATAATTTAGTTTTGAAGGAGGTTTCAGAAATAAATAGATTTAAATGTACTTTATGCCCATTTTGATTTTTTTTCCCCCCCAAAGTGCCATACAAAAAAATCACAATAATAGTCTTAAACTGTCGGGATTCATCGGGATCGAATGGTGACTAATGATATGAATTTCCCTATTTTTTTTTTGTACGCAGGCGGGCACCGTCCGGGACTCCATGGCGAAATCCTTGTACGGCGCTCTCTTCGACTGGATCGTCTTCCGGGCAAATCACGCTCTGCTCAACAACAAGGACCTTGAGGACAATTCCAAGGTGAGATACGCACACGTCCATTGCCAGGGTCGAGCGTGGATGCGAAACATTGGGGCAGATGGCGTTGAATGCCCTCTGAGCTCACGTTACCCCCTCCGGTCCCGCGTACACCCACGCACGCACGACCCTTTGTTTTCCCTCGGCGCCGACGTCACGTTCATCACGTCAGGAAGGGGCGACTGGAGGTTATTGTTCATACTTTTCAAATACGATAAATGATTGCATACGCTATTTAGGAGAAATAAACGCTCCCATTTTGATGAAGGAGCTGATTGTAAGTCCATTCCCTAATTGAAAGGCGTCTGAGTGCCCGCCTTCTGCAGACTGTGAATACTAATGAGGAGTCAGACTATGAATCTCAATGGTTTAAAAGGCAGTAAAAAAATCAGGTCTAAAGTGGACTCCAATTCTTAAATAGAAAGTGCATTTAATGTGGGTTCAGTTTTTGTTTGTGAGGGAGATTGGGATGAAGCCTGGAATAACATAAAATATTTTCAGTCATACTTTTTTTCCCATTTAAAATGTTCATTATTTTCTATCTAGCACAGATCTCATACTAAAGGACACATTTTTTTGTGTAAAGTCATGTGGATTAATGAACTTCATGTTTTTCATTACTGAAATGAGAGACTCATGTTTTTTTTTCATTTTTAAAATCGGAAAATAATCAATTATAAGGGAAAAAAAACAAAAAGATTTCGACTTTTTTTTCCTGCTGTTTAATTAAAAAAAAAAAGTGAAATAGCTTTTGTCCCCACAATAAAAAAAAAAACCATCTAACTTTTTTTTATTTAACAGAAAAAAAGTGATGATGATTTGATTGAGTGTGAGGAATTTGCGTTGCTTTCTCCAGATCTTTTCCATCGGCGTGTTGGACATCTTTGGATTCGAGGACTACGAAAACAATAGCTTCGAGCAGTTCTGCATCAACTTTGCCAACGAGCGTCTACAGCATTACTTCAACCAACACATCTTCAAACTGGAGCAGGTGCGCACTCGCAACATTCTTTTCCTTTTTAAACCTTTAAATAGAAGGCCAATCTGCCATCTTGTTGCCTCAGCCCTTTCGAGGGTGCTCATTCAAGCTAGCTAACTGCTAACTGTAAAGCCTTGAAATGGGCCATGTTAAAATAACAAAAATGCTCAAGTTTATATAGGATGGGGTGATAACACCCTGCTGTTTTGTAAATAGCTTAGCTTTGTTAGCTAACTGCACATTTGAGGGGCAAAATGGGACAAGTTAAAATAACAAAAGTGCATACACATTTAGTGGGTGATGTGCTGATAACACATAGCTGTTCTTAAATAGCTTAGCTTAGCTAGCTAGCTGCACGCTGTAAGAGTAAATAATGAAGGTGATAAAGTTAGTTACTGACTAATTTGTGGTTTTTAGTCTTCTCACATTTTCAAATACGACTAATATGCAGTTTTTAAAAAATGGTACAGTCGTAACTCTACTGAAGAAATTATTTTTTTCATAACTTGAAAATTTCATAAGTAGAGGTGTATTTCTCTCATTCGTTCCACGGTCCTCACACAACTACCAACTTAACCCTTTTAAATTTGTCAAAGTGTCCCAATTTTGTGTGAAAGATATAAGCAAACACACCAAAATGAGAGAAAATGATAAGGAAATGATTTATTAATGTCTTAAAATAAATAAAGCATATGGAAAATGTGCCCTGCACAGCTGAAATATCTCCCTCCGTGGCCGTTATAGATGTAATGCCCGTGTTTGCCCGCCAGATGGCGGACAACAGCCATTTCTACCAGGACCAAAAGCCGTCCACTTTGTAGTACATTTTAGACTTTTACGTGTGCTCTGTGTGTGTGTGTGAAAATATGCGCCATGTTGCATTTGTATGGTTTTTAATTGCTTAATAAGGGGAATTCAAAATGAAATAACAAGGAAATGCATTTATTTTTTGGGTGCTTTCGTGACTTGGATCTTGTTCGTATCTCGAGTCACTCATTTGCATATAAAAACTAGAAACTTTTGTCCTGAAAGGCATTCGTAAGTAGAGGTATGACTGTAATGGTATTTTTTTTGCAGGAGGAGTACCGAAGCGAAGGCATCAGCTGGCACACCATCGACTACATCGACAACAGCAGCTGCATCAACCTCATCAGCAAAAAACCCACGGCGCTCTTCCACCTGCTGGACGAGGAGTGCAAGTGAGGCCCCCCCCCCCCCCCGCCGGACGCCGCCGGCCGGATGTCTGGGAAGCGGCCTTCTCTGATATTGTTTTGCCTTCAGCTTCCCTCAGGCGTCCAACCAGACCTTGCTGGACAAGTTCAAGCGGCAGCATGAGGGAAACAGCTACATTGAGTTCCCCGCCGTCATGGAACCCGCCTTTATCATCAGACACTACGCCGGGAAAGTCAAGTATGGCGTTAAGGTGAGCAAAATGGAAATCCTTAACGGCCATCCTGCCCACTCAAAACTGATTGGACCTCTATCACTGTCAGCGGGTGCCCATAAAAAAAATGGATTCTTCCATCCAAACCTTTTTTAAACACCGTCATTCCGTCGACCTACTTTATGGGTTTTCCTCCCCCTGCTAAATCGAATTCTACCGCTGGCCTCCCAGCTGCGCCGTGATCAGAAGCACATGTGCTGGAAGCGCTCGAGCGTTTTGGATATTACCAATCCGTAGCGGTCGCTAATTCCGTGCGGGCTAGTGACAATATATCCAAACGGCGGCGATTCTTGGCAATTATTTGCAGCCCAAGTGCTTCCTGCCAAGACTAGATATATTGTTTGAAAAAGGTTTCACTGTTTAAAGAAAAGCAACCAAGCGGTTGCTACCCAAATTTTCCCCGAGAAAACCCAAAATCAAACCTAAATGTCCCCAAATAAACAGGAAAAGGTCATGGAATTCCTCAATATCAACAGCAACTGATTGAAAATGAAAATGAAATGACTTGAAGTGTCTCAAAATGTCAGATTTATGATCACGGGTCACTTCCTGTTCGTTTTTGCGGCATTTATAAGTCGTTTTCAGTTTCGTTTAAGTCACTTCCAATTCATTTTAAGACATTTTCAGATAACTTCCCTGTTCAGTACCCCAAAATCAATAGGAATTGACCTGTAAATTCCCCAGAATCAACCGTTAAGTGACCCAGAAATGCCCCCATATCAACTCATGGGCTGCCATTGACAGTCATAAACGTCCAATCAAAAAAGTGGGAGGACCCGTTTGAAGAATGGATTGCATGTTTACTGTTTACCTAGAAAAGGCCTTGTTTTTTAATGCATTTGTTGTATTGTCGAATACCGCCGAAGCATTTCCCGACCCACGTATCAGTGATCATTGTATATGAAATATTTCCGTCTAAACGTCGACGTGGCGGGGGTCCCAATTGCCGACGTCTCTGTGTTCAGGACTTCCGAGAGAAGAACACGGACCACATGCGTCCCGACGTGGTGGCTTTGCTAAAGAGCAGCAAGAATGCTTTCATCTGCGGCCTGATGGGAATCGACCCCGTGGCTACGTTCCGCTGGGCCGTGTTACGCGCCTACTTCAGGGCCCTGGTGGCTTTCAGGGAAGCTGGGCGCAGGCACACGCAAAAGAAGACAGGTGAGATGAGTCTTAATTAAGCCTTTCAGGGACAGGTTAGCATTAGCTTAGCTCATTCACAGGATATGTGTTGTGGTAGTTAGTCAGAGGGAAATTGAGATTGAAAACAGCAACTGACGGCAATAAACATCCAATTCCATCATTCAGTCGCTTCCAGCCCCTTGCAGTTAAAATGATTGGACGTCTATTGACGTCAATGGCGGCCAACGAGTCGGCAGATTATCTTTTTTTTTTTTTTAAACAGCTTTCAAGTCTTAGAAAATTTCATATTGGTCGACCTCTGACGGGCTCGTTATTGCTTAGTACTTCTCGATTTGAGTGCCATACCGAATTTATAAATATTTATAATAATGGGTTAGGGCACATGTGTCAAAGTGGCGGCCCGGGGGCCAAATCTGGCCCGCCGCATCATTTTCAGTGGCCCGGGAAAGTAAATCATGAGTGCCGACTTTCTGTTTTAGGATCAAATTAAAATGAAGAGTAGAGATGTATATTACATTTCCTGATTTTTTCCCCCCTTTTAAATCAATAATTGTAATTTTTTTATCCATTTTTTCGGTGTTTTTATTTCTAAAATCATTTTGTAAAATCTAAAAATATATATAAAAAAGCTAAAATAAACATTGTTTTAGATCTATAAAAAACGGAATATTCAGGGCTTTTAATCCAGTTCTTTTAATCCATTTATAAAAAAAAGAATCAAGATATTATATCTAAAATGGTCCGGCCCACATGAAATCGAGTTGACGTTAATGCGGCTCGCGAACCAACCCGAGTCTGACACCCTTGGGTTCGGGTTATTGTCTTCTTTCACGTGATTGTGAAAATAAATCCCTCTCGCCGCCAGCTCACGACGCCACCATCCCCTGTGTAGCGGTCAAAACGGTGGACAGTTTCAGTTTTCTCCATCACCCGGTTCACCAGAGGAGCCTGGAGATCCTTCAAAGGTGCAAAGACGAGAAATACAGTAAGTCCATAGCACCTTCGTTACGTGGACCATTTTTTAATAATGGCCGCTCCCAATATTTCATGTTCTTTTCTCTTTCCGTGGCATGCAGGCATCAGCAGAAAGAATCCTCGCGCTCCGCTGTCAGATCTTCAGGGAGCCAACACCCTGAACGAGAAAGCCAGCTGGTGAGTCCTCGCTCGTCCATCGCTTGACTTGTAAATCTCAAAGTTCGCCGCTGTCGACGCGCGGCGTTCTCGCGTTTTGCCGCGGCGCCGGTATTTTTCCCGTCTCTTTTTTTTCCTTCCCGCAGGGACGGTTTCGGCGTGGGCTGCAACGGTCGCGGGCCGAGATCGGGACGCCCGTCTTCGGCGGGGAGCCCGACGACCTTGGGAGAGGACGGCATCTTCGTCAACTCGTCCAACAGCAAACTCCTGGAACGAGCTCAGGGAATTCTACTGTGAGAACCGCGACCCTCTGTTTTGCTTTCAGAAAGATTATGCGCAATGTCCTGGCTCCATCTGCTGTTGGAAGTCGGGACTGCACTGTCTGGAATTTAAGCCTTATTTGAATTTGTCTTTTTTCTTCCTCTCTAATTATTACAGTCGTAGTTTTACGTCTTTAAAAAATATATATTTCGAATATTTACATATTATTATTAATTACTACATTTTTAAAAAAATATTTACTACTATTGAAATGTTTTTTAAGTAATTAAATAATTTTGCTGAAAAGAAACATTAATATATAGATGGTACATTATAATATAAAACAATACACCTACATGTTATGGCTGCCAATAACACTCTAAAGTTGATAGGTAACAAGTAAAATAACATTATTAGCAAATAACATTTTAAAATATTTTTTGTTAAAAAGTGAATCTTTGTTCTTTTAAATTAATTAAATAAGTACAGTATTATTTGTTGGATTGTTTTTTTTTAATCTCAAATAAGTAGAGCATTTGTTGTATTGTTTATCTAAAAAAGAAACATAATAGAAGAATATTTACTGGTTTTGATAGATAGCTAACAAAAAAGGGCTGAGTGTAAAAAAAGTTTTGTCAAATTGCTGACTGCAATTAACATCTAACATCTGTTTCTAGGAGAAACAAAAACTCCAAAGCCAAACCCAGCCTCCCCAAGGTAGGACGCCTCAACACCTGGCTTCCCTTTTTACATATATATTGTTGTTATTATTATTAATACCCGCTATTGATCTAATCTATGTTCATCTTTGCAATCGGTAGCATTTGCTCGACGTGAAATCGCTCCGCCACCTGAGCAGCGTGACGCTCCACGACCGCATCACCAAGTCGCTGCTTCACCTGCACAAGAAGAAGAAGCCACCGAGCATCAGCGCTCAGTTCCAGGTCACTACTCACGCCCCCTAACGTCGTTTGGTGGAATTGACATACTACCAATTAAAAGCAGGGCGTTTTTTTTAATCCATGCAATACAGTCGTACCTCTACTTACAAAATTCATTGGTTCCAAGACTTTTTTCGTAACTTGTACATTTCGTAAGTAGAGGTGTACTTTATATGTAAATTCTCTCATTCGTTTCACTGCGTTTTTGTGTGCAGGCTTCCCTCAATAAACTAATGGAGACTCTCAACCAATCAGAGCCGTACTTTGTCAAGTGTATCCGCTCTAATGCTGAAAAGGTAAAAACAAAAGACATGACTGTTGTGTTATTGCATTTCTCTTAAAGTCAAATTAAGACATATTTTCTCTCTTTCTTTAGCTACCTTTACGTTTTAACGACAGTTTAGTGCTCCGACAGCTGCGCTACACGGGCATGTTGGAAACGGTCCGTATCCGCCAGTCGGGTTACAGCATCAAGTACACTTTTCAGGTAAAATTCAATCACCTCACGGAGTACAAAAAATACGTATCACCCGTTTAGTTTTGTTGCTGTGGCAGCTAGCGTTTTAGCTGTGCTTTCCCAGAAATGTTTTTATCAGTTGTTGTTTTTTTCTTCACCTTTCAATTTTCTATTCTGACTCGTCGTACGATAAAGACAACAAGTCTTAGATTAGATTAGATAACTTTATTCATCCCGTATTTGGGAAATTTCATTGTCAAAGTAGCGAGAGGGTGAGAATACAGACACAGGAAAAGACATTTTAGACATAAATAAATAGGTAATAAATTAGTAAATATATAAATAAATAGGCAATAAATTAGTAAATAAATAAATATAAATAAATAGGTAATAAATAAATTAATCAATAAATAAGCGTGTTGCTGAAATATATATATATATATATATATATATATATATATATATATATATATATATATATAAATACATATACATATGCATACATACACATAGATGTACATGTATACTAAGATATATATACTATACTATACTATATATACTATGACTACTCTTTTCCAGTGTCATACGCCCTCTGCCGGATCCTTGCATTACGTCATCAGTTTCAACTATGCCGAGGCAAACCGTTACAAAAATGATTCTTATTGTGCAATTTCAATAGTTATGAGTTGTGTTTGTCTTTATCATTTGTGTTTTGAATACTCGTTTAGACCATTCTAATATTTAATTAGTGTGTAAAAATTGGTGATGGTGCGCCTCACGTGCTAAGACTGAAAATTCAGTGCTAAAGAGTTTTTTAACATTTTTTTCCCCCAGGATTTTGTTCGTCACTTTCATGTGCTGCTGCCTCGAGGCACCAGCGCCACAAAGTCGGGCATCAGAGAGTTCTTCCGGCAAGTCCACTCCATGCCCGCCGGCTACCAAGTGGGCAACACAACGGTAGCTAAGCCCCCAAACTCCGTTTTGCGTCCTCTTGTCGCGAGATGATTGCAATCCAATTTTCCACTTTTTAGGTGTTCCTACGCGAGACCGAGCGTCAACGTCTCCAGACGCTCCTCCACCGGGAAGTTCTGCGCCGCATCGTCACGCTGCAACGTCGCTTCCGGGCGGTCCTGGAAAGGAAAAACTTTGTTAGAATGAGACTCGGCACGCTTGTCATCCAGGTGAACATTTTCTTGTTAGCGAAGTTAGCCTTCCTCTTCGCCTCCCGTCTCATTTTCTCCGTCCGTTCGGCAGCGATGGTGGCGTAAGCGCCTCCTCCGAGAATCCGCCGCCCATCTGGAAATGCGGGAGCGAGCGGTCGTTTGCATTCAAGCGGCCTGGAGGTGCTGCAGGCAGCGCCGGACGTTCCTGCGGTGGCGCCACTCGGCGGTGGCCATCCAGAGAAGCTGGAGGGTCCGCCGACGGCGGAGGAACGCGGCGGCCGTGGCGGTGCAGACGGTCTGGAGGGGATTCGTACAGAGGAGACGCTACCGTGAGACGTACGCCGTCGTGGTGCAGCTGCAAGCCAGGGGAAGGGGATTCCTGGCCCGGCAGAGGTACGGAAAGTTGGCAGTGTGTGTGTGCGATGGAAACGAGATCGAGATTGAACTGTGCCGTGTTTACTTGAATCGGGAAAAAATGGGGGCCTACGTTGAAGGAACACATTGTTTCCTATACAGGGAGTACTACAATTATGACCGTGTACTAAAATTTATTGGCATATATTGCATGCATTTGCAATATAGTTCATGCAATAGCATATCTGTCAATTTATACGTTTTTATTTTTATTTTTTTTATATTTTTTTTTTTGATCATTTCAAATTGTGTACGCCATATAACAACTTTTGTATGGGTTTTTTTTTTAAGTATGTTTTTTTTTTTTTTGTAAAACCGATCTCGTTTTACCCTCTAATCCGGATTATCTCGGTCACTGGTAGCAGAGGAAAATGCCAATATCGCCAATATAGCGCGTTAGAAAGTCGTCCACCTTGGATAAAAAATATATTTTTTATCACTTAATAAGGGGAATTGCAATCATGAATAAGCAGAGCAATTGACAGGTATGAAATAGGTAACATTCAGCCCTGAAATTTATTGACAGGAATAGAATGGCACGCCCCCCCCCCGCCCCCTTCTTGAGACTGACTCCAAGTCAGCCCTTAAATCATACAGAAGTCTCCATAGACAATGTGTGATTAATTGCGTTCCTGACATTTCAAGAACACAGGCAAAAAACCCATCTGTTCTTCCTGTCATCTGACATTTTGCCGACTCATCATTCACAGGAACTGTAGTCAAGGTCACACAGTGGTGCTGGTTTAGAACGGCCTTTTTTCAGACAGGCTATTTCCAGAACTAGTCAATACAATTTGGCTGAACTGCACTTTTGGTAGTTTCCGTCTCGGGTCAACCCGGTTAGTAGAGCTAGGGCGGCTCGCTCAAATGTTTTCTCCAGTAATAAAGTTTGAACCCGTGTTTACTATGAGTAAATAGAAGCTAGAATCAATCCCGCCTTTTTCAAATCTTCAGGTTCCGAGAGCTCAAGCAGACGTCCATCGTTCAAGAACCCAATGAAGACGTCACCTCGTCGGAACAGGAAGGCGTCCTCGCCGAAGAACCACCGGAAGACTCGACGCTCTCCGAGAGAGACTCGGATAGAAGTCGCAGTGCCGACGAGGCCAGCCACAAGACCAGATCCAAGCGGCAGAGCAGGCGGATGAGAGAACTGGAGCAAGCTCAGTTCAGTTTGGAGCTTCTCAAGGTCCGCAGTGGGAGCGTCAGTGCGCCACTTCCAGGAGAAACCGGACCAGAAATCAGCGCCTGTCCATCGGAGGACCCTCGCAAACCTTCACCCGTCCAGTCTATTGACAACTTTGAGATACTCGCGGTCGAGGACATGGAGACCAACGGTTCCGAAGGTTTCGGGTCGCAATCCACGACCCCTCTGCAACGGACAATTCCAGACGGCTACGCCGAAGAGCCTCCGAGAGATTCCAACCACAACGAAAAACCTGGGACCGAGTCTCCGTTGAGGACTGAGATTTCAAGGGCGACATTTTACATCGCTTCTGACCCAAGCCCCGTGCGAGAGCCGAAATGCCAAAGCCCCGGCAAATCTCACGACGAGCGAAGGGACTCGACCTCTCGAAAGCCCGTCGTGGTCTTAATCAGCATGCAAAAGGAAAGTCCTCTGGAAGAAGGTGCCCCGTTGGCCCAATCTCCAGAAAGAACAGCAAATTCCCAGCAAGACCACGTATCAGGTCTAGAGATGGGGCCCACGATGGAACCACCGAAAGAAAGGACCCCACGAACGACCTCTGAGGAAGAGTCATCGACTCACGCAGCAAGTCCGGAAGTTCCTCCACTTTGCTCTTCGGAAATGGACATTAAGATCACCTTGGAGCCCAAAACCGGCGTTCTCCTGGTTCACCAAACTCTCCAGGAGGACAAAATGGCCGCTCCCAGCCCAGTCCTCGACACTAAACCACCCAAAGCTCAGAAGAAGAGCTCCGCCCAGACCGTGATCGTCAACATGACGGAAAAGCCCTCCAACGCGGTCTTCTCGCCGCCGAGGCGTAAGCTGCCTTTTTCCAAGTAAGTCCAAAGCACTTCCAGATTTGCTCACGATGGAGTTTTTCCCCACCGGGGACGTCACGCCATGTTATCGCGTGCTCAATCCCAGATTGGATTTAATCACATAAACAATTTTTACAGGTCCGACAAGGATTTGGTCAATCAAGAAAGGTCCTTCTCCATGTTCAGAGATGATTCCAGAACCAGAGAGGTAGAACCAAGCTCATCCAAACATTCGGATTCCACACACTGCATTTACGCATATACCAGTGATGGTTCTCAAATTCTTAACTTATCTTAAGGAACTTATGTTACATTAATATTGGGAACATGATTAAAGGAGTTCCATTAAGTTTAAATTTCAATTAGTAGCCAACTTAGCCTTAGTCTCACTCCTAATGCTAATCGCCAACTTAGCCTTAGCCTCACTCCTAATGCTAATAGCCAACTTAGCCTTAGAATCTCCTAATGCTAATAGCCAACTTAGCCTTAGCCTCACTCCCAATTTTAATAGCCAACTTAGCCTTAGCCTCACTCCTAATGCCAATAGCCAACTTAGCCTTAGCCTCTCCTGATGCTAATAGCCAACTTAGCCTTAGCCTACTCCCAATGCTAATAGCCAATTTAGCCTTAGCCTCACTCCTAATGCTAATAGCCAACTTAGCCTTAGCCTCACTCCTAATGCTAATCGCCAACTTAGCCTTAGCCTCACTCCTAATGCTAATCACCAACTTAGCCTTAGCCTCACTCCTAATGCTAATAGCCAACTTAGCCTTAGCCTCTCCTAATGCTAATAGCCAACTTAGCCTTAGCCTCACTCCTAATGCTAATAGCCAACTTAGCCCTAGCCTCATTCCTAATGCTAATAGCCAAGATATTTAGCTCACATCTCAACATGTTCCACTGCCACAGTTTTCAACAAAAACTGCCAAATTCAAGAGAAATTAGTACTGTCTGAATTTCAAGTTTGTTATTTCTACAGTGCAAGTACTTGCTGTAAAATTTCCGAGAACCAGCTGCAGTACAGGATACGTCCACAGGACCGCTCTGTTTTATACTGAACGTGATATTTTGTCTCCCATTTTACGAGAAAAAAAACCCCAAGGGAATTGTTTTAAACGCCGTGGCAAATCAAAAAGAAGATCTTTCAGTATTGTGTAAATGAGCAGCTGTGATCGCCCGGCAGCAGGTGGGGCGACCAATCCCCAAAAAGAAAGCGCGCATGTCCCGGACGCGCTCCGACTTCCTCACGCGCTGTAACTCGGAGGGAGCCACGCAGTCGGACGACGACGACGAATACTACGTCCTAGCTCACTCCCGCACGCTGCCCCCTACCCTGTGCCCCCCGCGCGCCCGCCCCGGGGCCGACCGTCACAGTGACTCGGAGATGGTAAATCACATGAGCTCCCGGAAGCCGGCCTCCTCCGTTTTTCCCCGCCACTTCCGCCATCTCGTCGGAGAGGAGGAGCCTTTTAACACGGCAACTTCTGCCCGCCGCCAGCAAGTCGACGCGTTTCTGTCTCTGCTTCGAAACGTTCTCGCTACCACGGGGACGTGGAGATTCCAATTTGGACCGCTTTGTGCCGCTGCATGCCGGAATGGTTCCAAACTTTCGACTAATGACGCTCGAGCCCGAGCAAAACATCCTTCGATCCGCCGATCCTTCTTCTTTCTTATTTTACTAATCGACGTTCAGCACAGCATGAATAGAGTTTTAACACGACTGACCGAAAAGTTTGGGATCTTCATTTTTCTGGTGAAATTTGACCACGGTCCCTTGCGATATCCTCCAAAAAAGATCTTATTTTTTAATCCTATTTTCTGTTATTTATTCCATTATTTACTCCCAAAACATTTGATTTTTATTTATCTAGTGACATAATGTGTCATTTCAATTCACCCTGAAACGGTTCAAATTTAACCAATTATTTAGTTACCCTATAAAGAACTGGTGTCAAACACGCACCCCGCTAGGGGGGTCCGATCTGGCCCGCGGGGGTCTTTTGGGGGGAGTCTGCGCAAAGTCAAATAGCATCTTTGCATTTGTGTGGCACATGTACGCTGCTAGCGTGCTGCTTCTGTTTATACTGGATGGTTTTAGGTTGCAGCACTACTTGATATATTTAATATTCATCTGTAACATAGGATGTCGATACATATCGTGATTTAAAATGAAACGATCCTTAGCATAATCTTTATTTTCCATATCGTGAAGCATTACAGCTCCATATCCCAAACTTTTTAGGAGTCGTGTAAGATAATCATAGCAGAAGGTTGCATTTTGGATTCCATCATGGAAA
Organism: Stigmatopora argus; assembly: GCF_051989625.1. Taxonomy (NCBI): domain Eukaryota; kingdom Metazoa; phylum Chordata; class Actinopteri; order Syngnathiformes; family Syngnathidae; genus Stigmatopora; species Stigmatopora argus. The sequence continues at coordinate 18,872,046 of NC_135389.1, read as the reverse complement.
AAACTCTTTCTTCATGGATTTCTGCAGTGTCGTAAAAAAGACCGTCAGCCAATGGAGGTATTCCTCATTATTCTGCACTGTCCCTCACTCTCGTTCCATTTTGTCTCTCTACAGGATTCCCAGCAAGATCCCAAGAAGATCCATAAAACCATGTCGTCGGGGGATCTGGGCAAAGTGGAGGTGCTGAGAAAGACCTCTAGTCAAGATGGAAGGTACTCGTTAAGGCTTTTTACAGCAGTCATAGGCTGTCATTGACAATGCTAGATGTCCAATCTGTTTTGACGGAGCTTCCAGTCAATGAGAGGGCAAAGAACGTCATATTTGTCAATCCCTGCTGAAATGGGTGTACAAGCTTTTGAAATGTTTTTATTTTAAGTCCTGCATCATGATTTCATTAACTTTTTGGTGTAATTGGAGAGCGCATATGTTACACCCTGCATTCGATCTTGACACACAGGGGGAAATAATCAGAACAGTGAGATGTTGTTGTTACTTCAATCCAACTTTTACTGTACTGAATTAACACAAAAACCCATAACATACAATTACACCCATATATATACATTATCAACACGTTAGAACCCAAAACATAATGTACAATTACACCTATATATATAAATATATATATTATCAACACTTTAGAACCCAAAACCCAATGCACACACACACTCGTTCAACACACGGTCATAACTTGTTATATCTTTTCCTTTTACAACTTCTAGTAGTCCTACTATTATTCAACAGGGCAAACAATGCAATATCAATAATATAAAATCCTTTCTATGACTGTTATAGACACTGTCAACGATAATGGTGGCCGAAGGTAGCGTGCTAAATGCTATTCCATGTGCGTGACCCGTGACTCTCACATTCACGCCCGTAATTCAAAAGTAAATAAACATTAATAACCATTATCTCTTTTCTCACACGCTAAACAGTGTATATTACAAACCCCAAACTCAAACAGCCTTTACAACAAACAGCATACCTTGACACACAGGGGGAAATAATCAGAACAGTGAGATGTTGTTGTTACTTCAATCCAACTTTTACTGTAATGATTCAACACACCTCCCGTGCCTCAAGCTATTTGCTAAGACATCAATAATCGAATACCGATCTTCTTTAACATGCCCCACACTTGCCATGTGGATCAAAGGATCAACAATCGAACACCGATACACACATTCAATCCAAACTCGTTGTGCATTCTCAACATTCAATCATTAATAAATCAAACACTCTAGTATGTCACACTAATAGATCAAACACTCTAGTATGTCACACATACGATCCAGTAGTCGTGTTTGTTTTCATTATTGTCATGGTTTTTGCCAGCATTTCATACAGGAAATTCATGTAAGGACTATTTTACATTGTATTTTGCCTGATTTTTTTTTTCATTCCTATGTTATTAAAGTGAAAATTGCCTTAGGCTTTTTATGGGTGCACAGAGATGACAATATCCTTCTGGTTGTTGGTTGTTTTTGAATTTTTTTTTAGCCGGGTGAGAGGGAAGATGCGATTCTGGAGTAAGAGTAAACACAGTGGAAAGAAAGTCTCCAGGGAAAAGCTGTCCAGCAGGAACAACTCTGTGACAGAGACACCTGGTAAGTCTTGTTTTTATATCATACAGGCTTACAGTTTCACAGGTCAAAGGTTGGAGATGGAATTTTGCCAAGTCTGGAGAAAGAATAAAGGGGATTATTATGCGCAATATAAAATGGAAGAGGCGGTTCCATTTTGGGGTCACGTAGGTCAAAGGTCACAGTGGTGCCACGAGCAAATATGTGGCCGTTTAGATGGACTCTGCTCTCAGAAGGCACCATTCGTTTGGTAAATCAGGTCAGTGGCGCCAAAAGGTGGTCGGTCATTCACGGGTTGTTTTTCCCACGTTTGTCAGAGCGCCCGTCCCCTCCCGGCAGTCCCGATCTGGAGGCCACGTGCCCACCCGTGCGCGACAGCAAGGAGAACAAAGAACCTTCTCCCAAGATGAAGCGACGGCGCAGCGTCAAGATCAGCAGCGTGGCTCTGGAACCCGCCCAGTGGCAGAACGACGCGCTGCACATCCTCAGCTCGGCCCACGACTATCGCAGCATGAACGACTTCCTCCTGAAGAAGGTGGGAACTCAAAAGCCCAGCGTTAAAGCAACCAATGTCCGTCTGATCATCCAACACGCCTCGGCAGATCGCCGACCTGGAGAGCGAAAACGGCAAAAAGGACACCATGGTGGACGTGGTCTTCAAGAAAGCCCTGAAGGAGTTCCGCATCAACATCTTCAACTCGTATTCTACGGCCCTGGCTGTGAGTTTTGGCTGGCGCTTTTTAAAATGTATTCCAATTTTGCGTTTGTCACCCACGTTCGATTTCGACCACTAGATGGACGACGGCAAGAGTATCCGTTACAAGGATCTGTACGCTCTTTTCGAGCACATTCTGGAGAAAAGCATGCGCTTGGAGCAGCGCGACTGGCGCGAGTCGCCCGTCAAGGTGTGGGTCAACACTTTCAAGGTCTTCCTGGACGAGTTCATGACCGAATACAAGCCAATGGAAGGGACCATCGGGAGGGTAAGAAAGAAAAAGGAAAACAAAAACATCTTCAAAAGAAAACTAATACCTCGAGATACGAGCTTAATCGGTTCCGGAACTGAGCTCGTATGACGAGATTCTCATAACTCGAGCGGACGTTTTCCATTGAAATGAATGGAAAACAAATTAATTCGTTCCAGCCCTCTGAAAAAACACCAAAAACAGGATATTGGATTGGAAAAAAATGTTTTATTTCTTCTAATTCGCCATCTATTAACAAAGTAACACATAACTAGTGGTTTAATAGTCATAAAATGTGTTTAATCTAACTAAAATTGGACAGATTTCGCCGACGGGAGACAGAGACGTTTGGGGGTGTGGGGGGGTGGGGTTCGTTTTTTTTCCACGACAACGCACTCGTAAACGGAACAAACAAATTTAAATTAACTTGGATTAATATATACAGACACTCAAACATACGTTTAATGTAACTTTACACAAAACTGAATTCTAATTTTGTTGTAATCTTTTGTTACCTTGGTTTTCCGGGTTGGCGGTTTGCCACGCCTCCGCCCTCACGTTCGCTATTGATGGACTGTTTGCTGTTGTATTCCCTTCAAAATATTCCCAAAATGATGCACACAAATGTCCTCACAATAGGATAACGCACGACCACTTGCCAACGAGAAATAGTCTTTAAGGAACGATCGCGGGAGCTAACAGGCTAAGGAAAGAATAACAGGAAATGACATAGCTGAGCTTCCCACGTATTGATTGTGGGTAATGAAGTTTTATTCTAAGAAAGGTTGCCATTACCTATGGGTGTTGTGTGCAGGAGTATACTTCATTACCCAGAAAGCCTTCTTTTTGCATGCGCGTTGTGCGTTTCCTGGTCCGAGGAGGAACTCGTTTGAATTAATCGTTCCGTGCTCGTAAATATTGTTATACACGAAAGATATGCAAAAAAAGACCTGGCTTGGTCGCATCACGAAATTTTGACCGCATAACGGGCGAATTATTAGATCGAAATTTCCCCCGTAAGACGAGCATTTTGTATGACGAGCGGTCGTATGACGAGGTACCACTGTATAGAACATCATGGCTCCAAGGCTTTGTTTTTTCGCAACGTAATACGTTTTAATGCTGCAACCATTTGAATGTGAGCCAAATGTGAGCACTAGACAGGTAGAAGTCACTCATAAAAGATAGACAGATTACAAAAATAACATTTTGGGCTTGTGAAAATATAAAGTTATGAAAATAACACAAATGTCTGTGACCAAATGCTAGCGGGCTAATATGGCTAACCATCGCGAGGCACTATTTGCCGAAAAAAATCGAGTTTTAGCGACTTTTAGCTGATCCCAAAATGTATGAAAAACTGATGGATTGCTGCACCTTTTACAAAAAATGTTTAGCTGAAAGACTTTTTTATTTTTTTATTGCAGGCTACCAAACGAGAGCGTAAGAAGTCTCGCAAGAAGGAAACCGACATTGTGAGTTCAACATAAAAATGTGTATGCACAGCTGCCCAAATGTCAAAAATCATATTTTGTAGTGGTTAAAGAGAATTTTTCCTATTTTTGTGACCCTTTTTCCTAATGGCATTTACCATTCACGCAAAGAAAAAATGGGACAACATGTCAAATGGAAAACTTATTTAGAACGCGTCGTTGCGTTTGGAAATGAATCCTGTTTAGTTAAAATGGCGAGCCAAAAATTAACACATTCATTTTTTGTAAATTGCTAAAAAAAAGTTTTTTGCTTTGTTTTTGGTACAAAATGCGTATTTAGTAGTTTGGTAAAAACTGGTGTGGTAAACTACGCAAGATTGGTAGCATTTGGCATCTGTGTGTATGTTCATTTGTGGCGTCCTGATTGAATTTTTGCGTGGTTTTCGCGCAGGTGGAAGAGCACAACGGTCACATCTTCAAATCCACGCAGTACAGCATCCCCACGTACTGCGAGTACTGCTCCTCCCTCATTTGGATGATGGACCGTGCTTGCGTCTGCAAATGTGAGCGCTAACCCAAAGCGTCAATCGCTACCCGAAGCAATTCAACGCCACCAGAACATCAAACCTAGCTTAGCAGCATTAGCCTGGCGTCTCTCGCTAACTCATTTATCCTCCACGTATTCTTTTTCTCCAAGGGAAGTAAAAATGTGATTACACTTTCCAGCCTCTCTCGTCATGACGTTAGCACTTAGCTTAACGTAAACCAATCAGAATGGAGTTCTCCACGCGCAGACTGACATCAGATATTTTGTTGCAGTGTGTCGCTACGCCTGCCACAGAAAATGCTGCTCCAAGATGGCCACCAAATGCAGTAAAAAGGTAAGCGACCATTTGTCTAAAAGCTTCTTTTAAATCCCTGAACAAGTAAAACATTGGAGGGATGCCTAAGTATGTGAAAATAGTATTAATTTATAAAAGTAGCATTTCAAGATATGGCTAAGAATGTCTCATAAGGATAGAAAATTGCTGATACTGGCTCAAACGTGACATGAGAACAAAAAAAATAGAACTGCTGATTGGACGCTGGCTCTTCTCGTTACACTCACCGCCGACCAATCCGCATTAAGCCACCGTGTGACGTATTGGAGAAGCGCAAAAAAATATTATTTCCCATCACAAAAGCTTTTTGTGATGGGAAAAGCTTCTTCTTTTTTCAAAGGGAATTCAGTGTATTTTAGACAAAACGACGTCAATGGCAGCCAATGAGCGTCCCTAACACAGTCTTTCCCCTATTTTTTTTGTTCCCGCAAGTACGACCCGGAGCTGTCGTCTCGTCAATTCGGCGTTGAGCTCTCGAGGCTCACCAGCGAGGAGCGCAACGTGCCTCAACTGGTGGAGAAGCTCATCAACTTCATCGAAATGCACGGCCTCTACACGGAGGGCATCTACAGGAAGTCGGGCTCCACCAATAAAATCAAGGAACTGCGTCAAGGGCTTGACACAGGTGAGTGTCCAAAAAATACTTCATGAAAGGTGCAATGAAATGGTGAGCATGTTACAAATAAAAATGACCATGCTCATGTCGCTTCACTTGTAGAAAATGAATTTGGCGGATTGTTACCATTTCATAGTCTTCCACCCGAAACAATGCATCTGGGACCGCCCACTTTTTTCCAGCCATAAAAAAAGTGGGCGGTCCCAGATGGTGTGACATCACAAGTTAGTAAAGAGAGAATAGAAAGCCTATGGCACATGTGTCAAAGTGGCGGCCCGGGGGCCAAATCTGGTCCGCCGCATCATTTTGTGTGGCCCGCCCGGGAAAGTAAATGATGAGTGCCGACTTTCTGTTTTAGGATCAAATTAAAATGAAGAGTGTAGATGTATATTAAATTTCCTGATTTTCCCCCTTTTAAATCTATAATTGTCATTTTTTTTATCCATTTTTTCTGTGTTTTTAGTTCAAAAATCATTTTGTAAAATCTAAAAATATATTTAAAAAAAAAAGCTAAAATAAACATTGTTTTAGATCTATAAAAAACTGAATATTCAGTGCTTTTAATCCAGTTCTTTTAATCCATTTATTAAAAAAAAATCTAAATATTATATCTAAAATGGTCCGGCCCACGTGAAATCAAGTTGACGTTAAAGCGGCCCGCGAACCAACCCGAGTCTGACACCCCTGGCCTATGGCTAGCAGGCTAGTTAGCAAACAGCTCATTCTGGGTGTGACATCATCTCCTATTTAGACATTTTAGGATCTAACTCCATTTTTTTAGCCTTCATGGTCACTTTCAGGGATGGATATTGTTGAGGAAAAGCACTCTATCTTCCTCCTCGGGTTGGATTAATTTCGGATGTGGAAGATGTTGGTTGTCCAAATACAGGCTGGAGGTGATGAACAGTGACTTGGAAGCTTTTATGACAGAATATTCTGGGCACAGTTGAACCACAGACAAGGCTGTCGTCCACAAATTATCGTGGGGACTTTATCCACGGCACTCATAAACGAACAAACACATTTAAATTAACTTGGATTAATATATACAGACACACTCAAACATACGTTTAATGTAACTTTACACAAAACTAAATTCTAGTTTTGTCTTAATCTTTTGTTACCTTCGTTTTCCAGGTTAGCGGTTTGCCACGCCTCCACCCTCACGTTCGCTATCGATGGGCTGTTTGCTGTTGTATTCCCTTCAAAATATTCCGAAAATGATGCACACAAATGTCCTCACAATAGGATAACGCACGACCACTTGCCAACGAGAAATAGTCTTTAAAGAACGATCGCGGGACCTTCTTTCCTTAGAAATAATAACAGGAAATGCAATAGCTGAGCTTACCCACGTATTGATTGTGGGTAATGAAGTTTTATTCTGAGAAAGGGTGCCATTGGCTATCTAACGGTGTTGTGTGCACGAGTATACTTCATTACCCAGAAAGCCCTCTTTTGTCTCACGCATGCACGTTGTGCGTTTCCTGGTGGAAACGCGTCTGAAGAAATCGTTCAGTGCTCGTAGATATCTGGTATACACGAAAGAGATGCGGCAAAAAAAGACAGTGCGCTACAATGATAAACAGCCTCTCATGTCATGGCCACCTGGCTTGGTCGCATCTTGAAATTTTGATCGTATCTCGGGCGAATTATTCGATCGAAATTTTCATCGTACCTCGAGCATGTCGTAGGTAGAGCTGATTGTTGGTCGAGGTACCACTGTATTTCATAGCACGACTGGAATCCATACTAAACAAACGCCGTTTCCAGACGTGAACAGCGTTAGCTTGGACGACTACAACATCCACGTCATCGCTAGCGTGCTCAAGCAGTGGCTCCGCGACCTGCCCAGCCCGCTCATGACCTTTGAACTCTACGAGGAGTTTCTACGAGCCATGGGTAAGAAGGTCGGGTCGCTCGGCTCAGGATTTTTTTTCATATTTATTTATTTTATTTTATTCCACCTTGCCATCAGGTCAACCCAACAAGCGGGAGGTCATCCGAGGCGTCTACTCCGTCATCGACCAGTTGAGTCGCACGCACCTGAGCACGCTGGAACGCCTCATCTTCCATCTGGTCAGGTGAGCTCACGGACGGCGATCCTATCGTAACGCGCCGCGTCTATTTCTTCCTGGTGTCCGATAAATACGTGTGCGGTTGATTGGTCGCCGGTCTTTTGGTTGCCCCGACCTCGACAACGGGCGACCAAAAGACCAGCGACAAAACAAAGTAAAACAACACGGTCTAGGCATCAATAAAAGCCAACAATGGTCCTGAGCAGTTTCACTGAGCGGACGTGTGAGTGTATTAGAGTTTGTATGAACGTGCGTTGTCCCTTTAAGAAGCTACGTCAGTCAGGGTCTTAAAAAGTTCTCCAACAAAACACAATAAAAGTACGGGAAATGTGGAGCTTTTCTTTAGCCTAATAATTACTAGGGCATTAAGTATGACTAAATAGTAATTTGCAGTTTGTATTTAGGGAATTTGAGCAACGATTTAAATGGCAATTATCAATAACCTTCCGGGCGACCAAATGACCGGCGACCAAAAGATCGGCGACCAAAAGACCGGTCGGTGACCAATCGACCATGTACCGATAAATACGTTTTGGCGTCAGGATCGCGCTGCAAGAGGACACCAACCGGATGTCGGCGAACGCGCTAGCCATCGTCTTCGCCCCGTGCGTCCTGCGCTGCCCGGACACCATCGACCCTCTGCAGAGCGTCCAAGATATCAGCAAAACCACAGCGTATGTCCTCCGCTCTTCAATTTCCTTACTTTTTAAATGTGTAAATTAGCTAACGTAGCACCGGGATTGAGCCACTGGAGTCTTTTTAACCAACGCCACGACGGTTGGTGGTTCTCAGGTGCGTGGAGCTGATTATCAACGAGCAGATGAGCAAGTACAAAGCGCGCCTGAAGGACATCAACAGCCTGGAGTTCGCCGAGAGCAAAGCCAAGAGCCGTTTGACGCACGTCAGGCGCTCCATGGTAAGCGGGCCTTTTACCTCAATTTTTCTTCAGTGTTTGCGACATATTCCGCTCCGTCTCCTAAAGTCCAAAATAATGGGTGGCCGTGTCATTTAGAATTCGTGGAGTCTTGCTGAAGATCATTTAAAAAAAAAGGCCTGTGCTTTTATTGCTTTGCTAGTTTTCCCTCGATTATCGCGACTTCACTTATTTTTTTCTGCTCTTAATTGTTCTTTATTTTATTTATTTTTTTAATTCATAAGAGTGAAAATCCACTTTGAAACTCGTAAGCTGAAGCCACTCTTGCTACTAGGATTCAGCACTCAAGGAATAAAAAGTAGTTACAATAGGGGTGATCCTGCTCTGCGAATTTCCGATTATTGCGGCCATGTCTGGTCTACATTAACCGCGATATTCGAGGGATTACTGTAGTTCATTCCTTATGATAGCAATAGCAGCTATGTGGCAATTTCCAAAAGTTTGGTGCTGTAGCTATTTCTTAAATAGCTGTTAAATAGAAGCCATCTGGTTTTATAGCCGGACTGTCTCATTTCTGATAACTAGCTAACACGCGGCATAATTCTGCCAGATGGAAGCTAACAACTTTAGCACGTTGTGATTAGCATAAATGTATGTTGTAAGGTCCAACGTATATTTGGAAAGACTCAATTGTGTTTCTACATGAAGCTAATTCTTGAATTGGAGCGTGTTTTAATCCTTTCTGAGTAAATTGACTTTTCCTGAGAGACCAAATTAAGACAAAAGAATGCAATCAATCAGGAGTACCAATTAAAATGCCATTTTCACTGATTTGAGCCTCAAATTAACACTTGAAAGGACATTTTTGATTTAATTGTTGGGGGGTATGATTTGGCTAAAGAGCTAGCTAAACAGCTATCTTCTACTAACATTAGTACTTATTCGCTAGCATTAGCAAACCTGTCATAAAAATCAAACCATTGATCTGTAAACTGAGCTAATCCAGATGTTCATCATTTTTTAACTGTTATTTCTAAATACGCTCCATAAAAGCAGAAACAAAGGCAAATTTGTCCAAAATTTTGAAGGTAAAACGTTCTCCAATTCTGGAATGACCTTACTTGGAGGAAACGGTTTTGTTTTTTTTGCAAACTTTCAGAGCAAAAGCCGCGTCCGGCAAAGCGGCGCCCACCCGCCGTCGCCGCCGCTCAGCCCCAGGGCGGCGCCACCGGCGGGGGACGGCGAAAGCCCGGGAACGGCGGGCGAGGAGTCCACCGAGGCCACGCTGAGCGAGCAGCAGCAGGCGGCCATGCAGCAGGAGGAACGCATTCTCACTGAGCAGATCGAGAGTCTGCAAAAAGAAAAGTAGGTTCTTCGACTCCCTCCGTGCCATTGACGATGATGATTCACGTCCTAAACACTAAATTCAAACTCTTTGGAGGAGTTGGCTTGTAGACGTCCAATTCCCGTGGGGCCGATCGACAACCAGGAAAAAAAAAATGCGACAACTTCACGGTTGGTTAACGTTTTGGCACGCTTGCAGGGAGGAACTGACGTACGAAATGCTCATCTTGGAGCCGCGAGCGTCCGACGACGAGACGCCGGAATCGGAAGCGTCCATCGGCACGGCGGACAGCTCGGAGAACATCACCATGGAAACGGAAGGTGCCACAGCCGAGCCCCCCGGTAGGCACCAAAACATACATTCGTTCATTTTCAACACCACTTATCCAGGTCAGGGTGGCGGGGTGGCGGAGCCTACCGTATTTTCACGACTATAAGGCGCACATAAAAGTCTTAAATTTTCTCCAAAATAGACAGGGCGCCTAATAATCCAGTGCGCTTTATATATGGACCAATACTAAAATTGTTATCACGATAAAATAAAATAAATCAGTCAATAGGGTACACCATCTCTCACAACTACGGCAAGCAGCCCCGACTCTACTAATTTCCCCGTAGAAAAAGTACTGCGCAGTGACTGCTGGGATATGTAGTTCTTTTGTCAATACACCCAATGGATTGTGGCCTGTATACATAGACATCAACACAGCTTTACAAAGGGTGGCAGGCAGCGCCGGACTAGTTACGCTAGCTACTAGCTAGCTACTATTTGCGAATGGATTGTGGCCTGGCGATCGGCATCAACACAGCCTTGCGAAGCATGGAGGACAGCCCCGGAATAGTTATGCTAGCTGCTAGCTAGCTACTATTTGCGAATAGATTGTGGCCGCCTGGACGAACGTAGAAAACTCAGCGTTTACGATGACTCATTTGGACAGTTGTTCAATTCGGACACAGAAAATGAGGACTTTGATGGATTTGTGGGTGAAGATGACGTGAGTAAGTTGTAAAATGGCTAAATAAAGTACAACCGAACTCAGTTTTGCTTCCGTTGCCTTTTTAAAAAACGTGTTTTTAGGGTGTAGCGTGCAAGAACTATATATCCCAGCAGTCACTGCGCACTGGAAACCGGAAATAGAGTCTGGGGCTGCTTCCGGTAGCCAGCTCTATTGCAGTTAGATATTCATATATAATATATATGCGTCTAAAAAAATGGTGCGCCCTTTGTGTGTTTAAAATACAGAAATAGCACTCGTTACTGACACTGCGGCTAAAAATACGATGCGCCATATAGTCGTGAAAATACGGTAATTCAAATTTCTAATTTCAGAGTATTTTGTAAGAAAAACAAAAAACGAAACCTACTGTCTGCTGCTTTATCTCTCAGTTTCATTTTCTTGTCCTTCGTCTTTTTGCCCCTCCCCCTTTCTCTACCACTCCCCCATCCTCTCGGTTTCCTTTCCTCTTACTACTCTTTTCTCTTTCTCTTTCCCTTTCCTTTCTCCGCACACTCCCTCGTTTTCCCTCACCCCCGTTTTTCCAAAACAACTAGTACATTACAGAGCCCAACTCTCACCCAATCAAACCCCGTGCAGGCAAATTCCTTTAGCCGTATTTTCTGTACTATAATTCGCACTTTTTCAATCTATTATCGTATCCGTACGCAAAATGTTCGCACGCATTCTTTTGACGTCCCTATTTTAAATCGCTTAAATCATGGGTGTCAAAGTGGCGGCCCACGGGCCAAATCTGGCCCGCCGCATCATTTTGTGCGGCCCGAGAAAGTAAAATGAGGAGTGCCGACTTTCTGTTTTAGGGATCAAATTCAAATGAAGATGAGAGATGTTTAGGGAATATTTCCTGTGTTTCCCCTTTTTAAATCAACAATTGCAGAGGATTTGTACTAATTCGAACTTCCAAAAATGATCTATCGATCATCACGATCGGAAAATCTGTCAATTCAGTCATCGATTAATTTTGGCAGCCTAGTTGGAAGGCATAACGAATGAAATCGAAACTGCGACGTGGCCCACGACAAAAAAAATGAGTTTGACCCCTGTTTTAAATGGCTGTCGTCCACAGAGTGGGCTCATTGGACTTGCAGAAAATGGGACCCCAAGAGCAGGCGACCTTTGCGGCACCATCCCGACTCGGTGGACTCCTCCGACTCGGCGTCCGCCGTCTCTTGCTCCGACCGGCCGCCGTCCCCCCACTACCGCTTTCGCTCGTCCTCGTCCGGCCCCCTGCTGGCCTCTTACGGACCGGGCGGGGCCGCGCCGGCGGCGGCGGCGGCGGGCGACGCGTCGGATCCCGAGCGCCGCCCCGGCAAGAGCCGCCCGGGTCAAAGGCTGCGACTGAGCCGCAGTTCGCCGCGGGAGCCGTCGGGCGGGCGACGCAGGGAACCCGAGTTCGGCTCGGCGCCGCAGCAGCTGGTTCTGTACGGCAGCAACGAGTTCATGGTGTGACGTGGGCTGGACGTAAGTGTTCCCGAGTACGCGGGCGGGGCTGAGGCCGGTCTCCGGGGGAACGTGGGGGGGCAGACGCGCCCCCCCACTCAGTCGGGTGGGAACGCCGTCGGGGACGTGACGGCGGCGAGCGCTGAGCCAGAAGAAAGTGTGAATACATTTCGCCCGAGCGTCTTTCTTCTTCGGCTCGTAGCCATAACGACTGAACTGCCCAGCTATGCTAAGCTAAGCTAAGCTAAACTAAGCCACGTCTGCTTGCCACGTTTACACACCAGCAAGATGCTGCATGCTCGTCCATTTGACTTCCTTTAAAGAGAGCGCGAGAGGACACCGACACCCACCAACGATGGCACGCGAGGCAAACGCTAATACGAAAATCGACCCTTAGATTTTCAAGATGAAAAAAAAAAAATGTCCTCGGTAATCCCCCTCTGTTGCGGGTTCCGCGTTCACAAATGACTTTGTACAGTTTTCTTACCCCTAATTATTTTGCCGGTCATTTATTTGAGATTTAATCCCACCGTTCACCACTAGACGGCGGCAATGACACAGGCGCGATGTGAATTTGTCTAAAAACAAAGACTGAAAACAGGAGGCTTTTTTTTCAATCGTGTTCATTTTGTAATGTACATTTATAGGCATGCTTATTGGTTAACTGTATATCATGAGTTGATGCATTTGGGCAGTTGGATTTAAATGGGGTATTTTATTATGGAACATAACTCACGCAATGGAGGTGGGATTACTGTATTATGTGGTACAGTAAGTGTGTATTAACTTCACGGAAGACTTTAAATCGTCCTTAACTGATTGGCTAAACCAAAGTCCCTTAAAAAATGAACCGTTTTTACACTAACCACACAGTAACTTTGGTATTTTACCGCTTTCAATCCTCAAACTCAGGAAACAGTTTAAACAAATCCTCCTACTCCGCTCTAACGGCTTTAATGTCATCGCATAAATTTGATCAAATGTGACCATGCCAGGGCAATTCTGCTAGTAACTGGCGACCCATCATCGGGCCTCCCTTGCCAATGTTATGCCAGCCAGCAGCTGTTTTCCCGTGAAAATTGCATGTCCAGTGTGTCCAATTCCAAAGCGTTCAATCCAGAGCCACTCGTGTAAACAAACATCAGTGTTATGACATCCCCACTTGAATTTTTGTCTTTATCTGAAATCTTGCTGTAATAATGCGCACTCTCATTGCTATATCATTAAGATAAGTTTCTGTTCGTCAACAGGCTTGTTAGTTTTGGTTTTGTTTTTTAAAAAACTTGATAGCGACTCATTTACAGGCACACCCACCCACACAATTTATGATTTAATCAAAGAGTACATATTCATCTTAAATTGAAGAGCAGTTCTATTTTATCATAGGAAAAATAGTCGTTATTCTAGTTTCCGTTTTCAGTGTATTTAATACATATTTAACATGATTGTAACATTTTGCACAGTTTTAACCAGCGATACAGAGACTCGTATCGGTACTGACGCGGCGCTAAAATGACATCATCGGTTTTTTGGGCAGTACTAAGAAATAAAATGCCAATGACGCGCAATATGGACTCTTTTAGATTTACTTTCCAAACACGGTTGACCTACCCAAGCAAGCAAACGCAGTATTTTGGTGAACGCTCTTCAATTAAAGCTGAAGCTCTTTTTAAATTCACGACTTCCGACTCCTCTTCTCTTTGTTTTAACTCAACAACAGCGCTTCCTTCCGTCCACCGTTCTTCGGAGAATCGTAGCATTTTAATACCAAAACATGTAGCATCCAGATGTTAATGTTGCGGCCTATAAGCGCCGGGTATAACCACCGTCACCACGACAAACTGCAATATTCGTCTCTCTGTACGACACAATCAGTGTTAAGCAACTTTCCCCCACCTCGGTTTACACACGCAAACGAGCCGAACGGACAAAAGTGATATTATTTGTTCACGTCTGTTGAATTATGTGCGAAAAAAAAAAGTGAATGTAAGTGTCACTGGAAGGCGTATTCTGCTTTCTCGGGTCCTTTTTTTTTTTTTGTTCCACTTTTATACACAGTGTATGTACTGTATGTATTATTTATGTCCACATATTTTGCGGTTTATTGCTTTCAAAGGATTTGTTATGAAGGATATATTATCCTGTGTACGATCAAGCTATGAAGCCAGGAAAGAAAAATGAAAATTGTTTTTGGTTTTGCACCACATGGTGCGATTTATGTTACTTTTTTTTTTAAAGGACTTATTATTTTAATGATACAAACATGTCTATGGTTGGAAGAAAAAATAAAAGGCTTTACTGGGGGACGTTATTACACTTGTAAATGGGGAAATTATAGATTAAAATTGACAGTTTAGAATTAAGGGGTCGTTTACATCATACATTTTTATTTATTTTTTATTTTTTTAAAGGAAGGGAGACTTTGGGGAAGTTAAAAAAACTGTAAAACAATGTATTTTGATTTCAGGAAACTTAAAATCTTTTAGATTTTAGTGGAATTTTCAGATCATTTCCTGTTGAGAACGGATCATTTTCCTATTGTAAACAAATGGAGACATTGGGGGAAGTTTTTAAAAAAAAAGTAGAACCGTACATTTTTGGGGGCTAAAATTGCTACTTTTCTCCATCCACCTCGATTTTGACATTATTTTAGGTACAAGCGACGTGAGTTTCAGAAGACATACACATTTATCATGAGGTTTTTCATACAGAACGAAACTATATTTACGGCTAAACACCCCTCCGCCAGTTCGACGTTTACTCGCGCCCATGATTAAAGGCAGCTGCGCCACAGAGGCGCCGGACTTCACTTCCCGTCGTGCACCGCGGCGAAAGCGAAACTAAAGGAATAGCGGAGAAAAGTCGCCCTTTTTCGGAGGTAAACAAGGCGGGCGGATGGAAGGAAAGAAAACCCCGAGTGACTTTAAGTCCTCTTCCTCTGAATTGAAAGTGGAGTTTGCTTTTTGACGCTGGCCGGGCTGGGGCTGCTATAAAAGTGGACACTTTTGACACCAGGCTGGCAGTCGACTCGAGAAGCTTCACGGTAAACTTACCGCCTTGTCTTTAAACGCCATGTTCCCGAATGGACATGAACTCACTCTTCCTTATGTGGTTTTTTATCTTTTGCAGATGTCTTACACCACAGTTTTCTTCGATCTGGAGACAACCGGATTAGGTAGGCGACATTTGACAAAAATATTTTGACAACTTTCGGCTTGTTGTTAATATTGACATCATCAGGTTTTATCATTTTTAATGTTGTTGTCATCGCTACGAGTATCGGTTTGGATTTGTTTTTTGTTTTTTTTCTCCCATTTAACTCATTCGATGCTGGAAATTCCCACTCATTATTTTCACTGATCTTTCAAAATCCACATATTTTTGTACATTGTTCCACTTTTGCCAATTTGAGATGGAAGGATACTTTTTTTTAAATTTAACTCACTGCCATTGAGACAACTTGATATCATTTATTTCACTCCCAATAGATTGGACGTCTATCGCTGTCATAGGCAGATAACACGGAATTTATGAAATAACATACTAATAAATAACTAGCCTGTATCAGTTACACTGGTTGTTCCATATTTGTATTTTTTATGTTGTTTTTATAGCTAACTTTTTTTAAAAGCCCATATTACAACATTCAGATTTATTTTAGCTAGGTTAGTGTTTGTCTCACAAGGAATAAAATATAGATAACATTTTTGCGTCCGTTCTCGTGCCTGAAATGTCGAGAAAAAAAATAGCTGTTATTATTCACCATTATTTATGATTTGAGTTTTTGTACCTGCAGCAAAGGGCGAGGTAGGAGAAAAAGATGGAGTTTTTTAAATGTTTGTCCAAAGCTAAAGGTCTCAACTGTGTCAAATTTGTTTCCTTCTAATGAAAAGCTCATTCCAGCAGTGAAGAAGCACTCGCGCGTTTGTTCCACTTTCCTTTCCTGTCAGGAGTCAAAATGTCTCTGAACAACTTTGGCATTTATCCAAGTAAAAGCCATTGTTGTTGCAACCCCATTTTAGTGTTGAAATTCAACACGAACCAAAGAAAAAAGTCTAAATTTGCCACTTTATTAAAAGCCAGTTCATCTTTTTTTAGCGTTACTTAAAGATTAAAAGTTAAATACAACTAAACCTGTGATTGTTTCACGTACCACTAGGGGAGGCTGCAGTTAGCCAAGATTTTAGTATTTATTTAAAAAGGCAACACACTGACTTTGTGGAGACTTGGTGTTTAAAAGTTGAAAAAATGCAAAGATACCAAATGACCCAGAATGTATGAGTGAGTGACGCTTTGTTTTTGTTAGCCTTGGTGCTAGTTACAAAGTGACTGCATGTCGTGTTCTAGGTCAACCGTTGTTGAGACTTTGTCTGTGGACACGACGGCCTTGAATCGTCCTTTTTATTTTTTTAGGACATTTTACGTCTGTCTTTTGATTGTTCTTGTCCAAAAACTAACCTAATCTTTTTCCACCAGACACATGGACATGTGACATCATCCAAATCGCCGCCGTCTGCGGCTCGCGCGTCTTTAACGTCTACTGCGTCCCGCGCTCCCGCATCACCGGAGAAGCCAGCGGCCTCACGGGCTTCTCCGTGGAAAACGGCGCGCTGCTCCGCCACGGGTCGCTCATGCAGACCGTCCCGCTCAAGCAGGCCTTGGAGTCCTTCGTGGAGTTCCTCTCCTCCTTCCACGGCACCGTGTACCTGGCGGCCCACAGCGCCAATCGCTTCGACGCCCCCGTCCTCAACAGGGCGCTGAAGGAGTTCTCCCTCTCGGAAAAGTTCGCCAGGGCCGTGTCCAAGTACCTGGATACGTTCTTGCTCAGCAAGACATTGTTCAGGAACCTCTCCAGCTACTCCCTGAAAAACCTGGTGCAGCACTTCCTGGGCAAGAGCTACGACGCTCACAACGCGCTGGAGGACGCCAAAGTGCTTCAGGAGGTCTTCAAATTGTGGAAAATTGGAAATGTCCAGCCGTGGCGTTACTTGACCACAGTGCCGGGCCGTTAATTTTAAGCGTGAGGCCTTCAGGTGGGTTGAAACGACGTCTCCGGCTAGCCAGGGAGAAGCAATCGATCCTCATCATTTTTTTTTCCCCATCAGGTGTCCAGGGAGTCAACATTGGGTCACGCCAGTCACCCGACACAATTAAGGTATTCACGCTGTTAGTCGTTAGGAAGTCGATTGTTGTGAGGATGGAAAGGAGATGAGGATCGATTGCTTCTGCCTGCTTACCCCGACTGATTTAAAAAAAAAAAAACGTTTTTACCCATTGATTTTTAGTATTTTTTTTTTTTTGCGACGAAAAATCGCAACATCAATTTCAAGAGAATAACTGTAGAATGTCATTTTCTACATTGTAAAGAGTATCATGTGTTTCTCAGTGACATTGTTCATTACAACACAATTCATCATCAACGTCAGAATTTGGATGTTTGAAATTCAAGCTACCGTGTTTACTCGCGTATAAGCCGCCCCTTAAAATTGCCTTAAAATCATTGAATTTTTCAATTTCTCGCATATAAGCCGCCCCCTGATTCACAATTTTCACCTCCATATTCATGGGTTTAATAGGGAGTACAAATGTGTTACTTTGAAGGGAAAATATTAAGAAAAATCATCACACTTGGTATTTCTAAGATACTGTATGAATCAAAAGTACATTATTAGAGTTAATATAAGGAATTAATTCATCCAGTAATGGTTGTTTTTTTTTAACTACAAAACAGAAAATAACCAACGAATAGTAAATGTTACTTTACCGACTTCTACTGATGAAATAGAGTATAGCAAGTCTTGTGCACATAAAAGCCGTACTCTTGATTCAGTCATCTTTTTTTTTGTTTGTTACAAATTCGGCTTATATGCAAGAAAATACGGTAACTGTTTTTGTCTGGCGTTAAAACCGTTGGAATTGGGATGTCTAAAATTGAGTGGCCATGTTTCCCTGCCATGGGCGTCCGTCAATGGCAGCCAATGAGTTCCTGTTTTATACCAAATGATTGGCTGCACAATTAATTTCCATGGTTCGCGGAACAAACATAGCACAGTCAACCATAGCATAGCTCATTTTGAATATCAATGCTGCCACCCCAAAAACACCTGATGTTTCATTTTGAAACTAACCAAAAAATTGTTATTTGACATTTTTCTACCGTTTAAAAAAAACGTTATACCACGCGCTTATGTGGTTTTACTGTTATAATAACAACCCCCCCCCCCCCCCCCCCCCCCCCCCCCCCCCCCCCCCACACTCCTAAAGCAACCACAATTACGATTTGGGCAAAACACCTTTAATATGACACCAGTAATCTTGGGGGTAAAAAATATATGTAATGTTACGTATATTCATGGAAAAAAAAGAGAAAAATATTTGGAAGATTTATATGGCGGTTTGAGAAAGGTTTTATTTTTATGCTGCTTTGTGCACTTTCTAGTAATTTTTATTTGTGCAGTCACTGTGTCGGTATTTGAACTGAAAAATTACAATCATATTTATACTTGCTGACAATGTTAGACATCCAATCATGTAAGTTTGTCACCGCATTGGATAAATACGCAAGTATTTCAAAATAGAAATGATGAAAAAAATATACATTTGTATTTTTCCCCAAAAAATATTTTGCACATTTTTAGTGTATTTTATTTTAAAATTGCACTTTTACTTAATGTTCTAGATTTTCATTTGTTTTTATTATTTTTAAAATCTTTTTGATTTGATTTTTAATTTTTGATGAATTTTACATGTATCCTCTTTTTTGTTTTTCATCTTTTTGATTTATTTTTAATTGTAGAATGTTTTAAAATATTAGTCATTCAATTTCGAATTATTATTTTTCTCTGCTTATGTATTACTAAATGCTTTTACGATCGGTCAACCTTCAATTAACACATTCATAAATTTCCACATTTTGATTTTGGAGTATCTATAACATATTTTATCAGACAAATGTGATTTCTTTGCTTTGCTTTGAAAATGAATTTTCAAATAGATTTCAATAAAAGACATTTTTACCCGTTGAACGCCTTCCTTAAACACGCCTTGTGTAGATTCACAAGTTCACCGCTTAGGGGCGAAAGAGAACACACGTGCTTTTATATCTGGCGGCAGAATGACCGAAGAATAAGTTTCTTCTTCGTTTTTCGTTTAAATGAGGCAGGGAAGCCCAGTTTCAAAGTGGCTCGGTTTCAACAATGTTTTTCCCCCCGCATCTTACTCTGCTCGTGTAAATATCACGGCAAAATAGTCAGTGGGCTTGTAATTTATTTAGCGTGACCACTTAGCTTTTAAACGTTGAAGTATTTGAGGGAAAGTTTAAAAACAATGCAGACGTCGGAGGCAGACGACAATCAGCAGCAGCTGGTTGTCTTTTTCGATTTGGAAACAACTGGATTTGGTAAGATGAGAAAAAGTTCATTCTACCTTTTTTTCTTTTTCCTCCGTTTAAAAGAACTCGACGTCCATTGTCGTAAACAGAATACCGTAAGTTAAATGCTATGGAAAATATAGTTTTTAGTCATTTAAAGTTAATCTTATCGTTTATGTTCTTGTTGTTGTAAACGTAAAAAAAAAGATTCATCATTGTGTAAAATGAATATTAAAAATGCAAAAGTGATTGGTAGTTAGAAATACATATAGTTGCTAATATTTTTTTATGACAATTGTTCAACGCAATGAGTCTTGGGGAAAAAAATATCCAGCTTTGGATGAGTTAAACCACAATACTACCCAGTTCTTTAGAAGCCTGGCGGGCTGTCAGGCTTTTTCTCGCCAATAGCCATGAAGGAAAATGTTCCTAGGCAAAGGTTCCCTCCCATGTACGTAAAATCACCATACCTGTCAACCTCTGCCGATAACTGCCCTTATAAATGATTATTGATTCCCCTTACAAACCCCCAAAAAACCTTACAAACACCGTACGAGTCGTCAGTTATCGGCAGAGGTTGACGGGTATGAATCACCGTTTCGGTTGGTCGGCCTCGGACCTCATAGGAGTGTCCGCGTGATCTTCAGGTCCCACGTGCGAGCTGGTCCAGCTGGCGGCGGTGAGCGGAAACCGATTTGTCAACCTCTACACGGTGCCCCGCCGCAGAATGGAAGCGGGCGCGGCCAGGGTGACGGGCCTTCGCGTGCGCCGACGCAAGCTCTACCTCCACTACCGTCCCGTCCCCACGTCACCCCTCCGCGATGTGCTCCGGTCCTTCATCGCCTTCTTGCGAGCGTTCGATCGCCCCCTTCTGGCGGGCCACAACATCCGCCGCTTCGACTGCCGGCCGCTGCGTCGAGCCCTGGACGAGACGGGCCTGCGGGCGGAGTTGGAGGCCTGCGTCGGGGGTTGGGTGGACACCCTCCCGCTGGCCCGAGAGATCCTGGAAGGCTGCGGAATGCGAAGCTTCAAGCAGGAGTACCTGGTCAGGGAGTTGATGGGCGTGGCCTACGGGGCCCACGATGCGTTGGAGGACGTGCGCGCTCTCCAGACGCTTTACCGCGTGCTGCAGCCCAAAGCGGAGGTGGTCGCACGCCACACCTTCTGCTTGAGCGACGTCCCGGTGGTCACGCCGGTGGTCATGCCGGAGGTCACGCCTGAGGTCACACATGAGGTCTCCAAAGTCCCGAAAAGAGAGCACTTGCTTCCAGGACAGCAACTTCTTTGGCAGCACCTGGAACGGACTGAGAAGGACGCGGACGAGAAAGCGGCAGATGGCAACGCTACCCAATCTTGACTTTGCTCACTAAATTGGATGTTTTTCATTTTTTTCCTACAAATAAATTCTATAAATGAAATCTTTTTGAACCGGCAGTGAATTATTATTGTCCTATATCAAGCACATGTGTCAAAGTGGCGGCTCGGGGGCCAAATCTGGCCCGCCGCATCATTTTGTGTGGCCCGGGAAAGTAAATCATGAGTGCCAATTTTCTGTTTTAAGATCAAATTAAAATGAAGAGTATAGATGCATATTAAATGTCCTGATTTTCTCCCTTTTTTAAATCAGTAATTGTAATTTTTAATCCATTATTTCTGGGTTTTTAGTTCAAAAATCATTTTGTAAAATCTAAAAATAAATTTAAAAAAAGCTAAAATAAACATTGTTTTAGATCTATAAAAAAACTGAATATTCAGGGATTTTAATCCATTTATTAAAACAATTCTAAATATATCTAAAATGATCCGGCCCACATGAAATCGAGTTGATGTTAACGCGGCTGCAAACCAACCTGAGTTTGACACCCCTGATGTAAAGTATATAGTACATACTGGGGACAGTATATGCGTGTGTATATGTATGTATATATACATGTGTGTATATATGTATGTATATATACATGTGTGTATATATGTATGTATATATACATGTGTGTATATATGTATGTATATATACATGTGTGTATATATGTATGTATATATACATGTGTGTATATATGTATGTATATATACATGTGTGTATATATGTATGTATATATACATGTGTGTATATATGTATGTATATATACATGTGTGTATATATGTATGTATATATACATGTGTATATATGTATGTATATATACATGTGTATATATGTATGTATATATACATGTGTATATATGTATGTATATATACATGTGTATATATGTATGTATATATACATGTGTATATATGTATGTATATATACATGTGTATATATGTATGTATATATACATGTGTATATATGTATGTATATATACATGTGTATATATGTATGTATATATACATGTGTATATATGTATGTATATATACATGTGTATATATGTATGTATATATACATGTGTATATATGTATGTATATATACATGTGTATATATGTATGTATATATACATGTGTATATATGTATGTATATATACATGTGTATATATGTATGTATATATACATGTGTATATATGTATGTATATATACATGTGTATATATGTATGTATATATACATGTGTATATATGTATGTATATATACATGTGTATATATGTATGTATATATACATGTGTATATATGTATGTATATATACATGTGTATATATGTATGTATATATACATGTGTATATATGTATGTATATATACATGTGTATATATGTATGTATATATACATGTGTATATATGTATGTATATATACATGTGTATATATGTATGTATATATACATGTGTATATATGTATGTATGTATACATGTGTGTATGTATGTATGTATGTATACATGTGTGTATGTATGTATGTATGTATACATGTGTGTATGTATGTATGTATGTATACATGTGTGTATGTATGTATGTATGTATACATGTGTGTATGTATGTATGTATACATGTGTGTATGTATGTATGTATACATGTGTGTATGTATGTATGTATACATGTGTGTATGTATGTATGTATACATGTGTGTATGTATGTATGTATACATGTGTGTATGTATGTATGTATACATGTGTGTATGTATGTATGTATACATGTGTGTATGTATGTATGTATACATGTGTGTATGTATGTATGTATACATGTGTGTATGTATGTATGTATACATGTGTGTATGTATGTATGTATACATGTGTGTATGTATGTATGTATACATGTGTATATGTATGTATGTATACATGTGTATATGTATGTATGTATACATGTGTATATGTATGTATGTATACATGTGTATATGTATGTATGTATACATGTGTATATGTATGTATGTATACATGTGTATATGTATGTATGTATACATGTGTATATGTATGTATGTATACATGTGTATATGTATGTATGTATGTATATATGTGTATATGTATGTATGTATGTATGTATATATGTGTATATATATATATGTTTGTATATGTGTATGTATATATATATGTATGTGTATATGTGTATATATATATATGTATATGTGTATATGTATATATGTGTATATGTATGTATATGTATATATATGTATATATATTAATATACATATGTTTTTTGCTATATCTGCATAACTTTTTACACATTCGGTGCCATTGACAGTTATAGACGTCAAATTCATTTCAACTAGAAAGGCTGGCGTGGAGCGATCATGGTTCACTGCCATTTAGGGCAAGTTTGACAGGAGGGCTGGCAGCAATCGAATAGTGGCTGCCAACCCTCCCAGTCAAAATAGATTGGGCGTCTCATGCCATCAATGGCAACAAATAAGCAAAAATAAACAAGAAACAACACAAACTAATGTAACACCACAAATCTTTTATAGAATCATTGTCTTTTTTTGTGCAATTCTCATGCTACAGCAAAGTCTTCCAGAAGGGATGAATAACATAATAAACAGCAAAAAAATGTCAACACTCATTGAGGGAGATCTAAAAAGTAATTAAACGTTGAGGGACACTGAAAAAAATGACAGCAGTAACTTCACTTGACAGAAATGATACAGATTAATATTGAAATGCTAAACATCACTCATGGAAGTGGAATAACTTCTGGCTAGTTGGAACAAAGTGCACTTCTTGGCCATTTGGAACAGGAACAAAAATTTTCGGAATGACAAAATATTAGTTCATCTCATTTGCAAGTTTTGATAGGGACATCTACAAAATTGTAAAAACTGAGCTATACGTTTATAAAAGTTGATACAGCATTTTGTGTTTGTACTCCTAAACTTACATTTTTTCCCAACTTTTAGTCATGCATGTTTTTTATTTTATTTTTTTCGTATAGTGGAACCTCTTAAATGGAAGTCTGGGATGATAACCATGAATTTCAACTTAACATTTTCACTTGAGGTAAGTGGTTGTATTTGGATGTTTATTAACTTTCAGGTTTGTTGTGGGGAAATTGGGAAAGTTCAAATTTGAGGGAAATTCAGACGTTTTTTTGTGTTAGCATGCTAGCGCTTAGCCGTTTACTACGTTTGACTTTGCAGTACTTTTTGTTTGATAATTCGTCACATCACATGTTCTATTTTTTTATGCGCCGGTTACGATGTTTTAAATAACAAAGTATTATTAATAAATGCCGTTAATATTTTTCCAATTTAAAAAAAAAAAATATTTTTTATTATTTTTTTTAATGAAATGTTAGGCTTAATGCAATGACAAAATAAGAATACAGTCAACATTATTAAGTAATAATAGCATAAATGAAATGTGTTGTAATGAACAATGTAACTGAGAAACACTATTATAATACTCTTAAAAATATAGAAAATGACATTGTACTCAGTAATTTTATTGAAATTGAGGTTGCGATCTTTCGTTGCTCATTAAATGCCACAAAGTTAAAAAGCAAAAACCTTGCAAAATTAATTCCCCCTTAAAAAAACAAAACAAATGATTCAACCTAAGTTTTTGTCCCACTTTGGGCATTCCTCTGTACATTTTGACCAATAAAAGTAGTCCGGTAACAAGCAGTAGTCAATTCTCAACACGTTCACATGCATCAGACAAATAAATCATCAACTCTTTATGGACTAACGAGCTCATAAGATGCAAGTGTGAGCATAACATATCAACATATGGGTATCTATAGCCTTAAAAAACGGAAATAGTCCAGAAATAATGATCATTTCGACCCTGGCTTGCTCAAACACTTCTTAAACTCATTGTCTGCAATTGACAGTGTTAGACGTCCAATCCTATTGAAGCAGGAGGGATGGCACTCTTTTGCTTTAAATGGATTGGGCGTCTATTACTATAAAACTAATAAGTGGAAGAACAGATTGTTTCGATTAGATTTGTTAGAATTCCTCGCAGCTGTGAGATTCAAGTGATTAAACTAGTGTGCAAGTGACCAATCCGCAGTACTCGGTCGTCATTGGCCGCCACGAACAGAGACGGGCGTCCAATCCCTTCCGATCGGGAACAATGCCCACTCGCCGTCTTCCTGACGTTCGACCGTATTCCGTCGATGGCGGGGAATGAGCGAGAAAAAACGGCGAGCGTGGAATCGGGCGTTTTATAGTAAGCAGCAAGCACGAAACATGACCACGCCCACCGGAGAGGCCACGTGGAGGAGCAAGCTCTCGTTAGCCGACACGAACAAAACGTCGCCGCGCCTCAGGCCCACGTCGGACGGCGCGGCGGCCGAGGCCGCCACGGCGTCGCCTTCGACCACCAGTAGGATGCTGGCGCTGTCGACGGGCGTCACGGTGTACTGCTTAACCGAGGCCGGGACCTAGACCAATCGAGATGAGGACTACTGAAGCACTTTTTTTCAAAAAAAATGACAAACTAAGTTTTCCTCACCTGTATCCTCATGACGGTAAAGTCCGGCACGGGGGGGTCGTAGACGGTGACGCAAGGGTCCGAGGCGTCCTGAACGGGCGGGAAAAGCTTGGCGGCGGAAGGGGCGGGGCTGTAGTCCAGCATTTCGCAGAGGGTGTTGACGTCGATGTACTTGGGGGTCAGCCCGGCTCGCACCGTGTTGTCGGAGCACGCCATGCACTCGATGCAATCTGTTTAATTAAGAAAAAAAAAAAAAATCTCAATCAGGTAAACAAGCCAGAATTTTTGACAAAATTCTGCGGTTTAGTTTAAAGAGTTCATGAACTGAAATGCCATTTTAGCGCCTCACAATTCGTGAGCTATCATTTGCAGGTCATTTCGGATTTGTAGGTTCAACACAATCGTTTTAAAAATTATTAAAATGTCTCTCTTTTGGCACCAAGTAGAAGAAATCTTTAATAAAAAAATATTTTTCCCATAATGCACATCGATTGAGCTCCGGAAAATAGCAAAGTTGCACTTCAATGTTGAGTTCAAGTGACAAACATGTATTTTTTAATTTTTAATAATGACTAAATTAACTCTTACATGCTGTTTGTAGAAATGAAAATGATACAATAACATGTCGGCAAAACGGCAATGATTTTATTACCATGTGCTGATTAGTTTTCTATGGTAATGATGTCTAAGTTTAGATTTGAGATGTATGTGGGATAAAAGTTAAATTATGAATTAGAGGTGACTGAACTGGAAAATCATCTTTTGCATTTGACTTTGTTCCCAAAATCTTGAAATTGTAATTTTATGCAAGCCTATTTACTAGGACCAACCTCCGTACAGGTACGCGTGAGGTTCGTTAGCGCCCAGGAACATGGCCTGATTGGGATCCAAGCGAATGTGATTGAGGAAGTAGATGGAAAAGCAGCCGATGTCTCCGGGGTACTGGGAATGGAGGCGGAGCAACAGTTCGCCGTTGCTGCTCTCCGTGTCCTTGCCTGCCGCGCCTTGACGGACACAAAAGCGGATACAAAAATTGAGTAAAAGCATTTTTTTCCATGTTACAGTAATCTCTCAAATGTCGTAATTAACGTAGACCAAACATGGCCACGGTAATTGAAAAATCGCAAAGTAGGGTCACCCCTATTTAAAAATAAAAAAGTCCTAGAAGCAAGAGCGGCTTCCGCTTACAACACTTGTGTCAAAGTGGTGGCCCGGGGGCCAAATCTGGCCCGCCGCATGATTTTGTGTGGCCCGGGAAAGTAAATCATGAGTGCCGACTTTCTGTTTTAGAATCAAATTCAAATGATTATAGATGTACATTACATTTCCTGATTTTCCCCTTTTTAAAATCAATCATTGCAATTTTTTAATCAATTTTTTTTATTTTGTGTTTTTAGTTTAGATATACAAATATTTTCCATTTTCCACTTTAAAAAAATATTTTGTTTCCATTTGAAATAAAAAAAACATGATTAAAAGACATTTTCCAATACTAAGAAAAAAAAGCTCAAATAAAGATTGCTTTAGCTCTATAAAAACAGACTATTTAGGGCTTTTGATCCAGTTCTTTTAATCCAATTTAAAATATATATATCTATATATTAGCTCTAAAATGGTCCGGCCCACATGAAATGGCGTTGACGTTAATGCGGCCCGCATATAATGAATATATATTCATTCATTCATTCATTCATATATATATATATATATATATATATATATATATATATATATATATATATATATATATATATATATATATATATATATATATATATATATATATATATATATATATTCATATATATATATATATATAGATATATATTCATATATATATATATTCATATATATTCATATTCATATATATATATATTCATATATATTCATATTCATATATATATATTCAAATATATATTCATTCATATATATATATTTTTTTAAGTTCATAAAAATGTGAAAATCCACCCTTTTAAAAATAATTAATATCAGAAAAAATACGGAAGTGAATTTGCGATAATTGGGGGAAGACTGTTTAAGGACAATTTAAGGAATTTAAGCCTTTTATCCAAAATAGTACATTGATTTACAAAACAACATTGGAGTATGAAGGTTATATATGTTCAGGTCTGTTTATTTAGTTTCAGTGTTTTAAGTGATAATACGTCAATATTACTGTGTGCTCAATGTAAAAACTAGTAATAAAAAGTCCACATTTGTTAGCGGTGATGCATTTAACTCACCTTCTTCCGTGACCCTCTTGACGAGCATGTTGAGTTGATCCACAAACACTTTCTTCTCACAGTTCATCATCCTGGTGAAGCACTTCTTCAGCGCCTGGCCAACACGTCCGGCGCTGCCTACGCTGTCCCGCAGCTCCTCGGCCGCTTCATTGCCCACCAAAGCACGGAACTCAGGTACGACTGAAAGCGTCACATACGCCAAGCGTTACACGTGTGAGAACCACTTCGGATTCGGCTCAGACTTACACTGGAGGAATCCCAGGATCTCCTCCACGGGCCTGAAACCACAGAGGCCCTGGAAGTGAGTGAGAGCGATGGCCATCTCCGGCTTGTGGTTGTTGTCCGGGTAATGCTCCGGAAACTGAGCGTGGAGACGAGCGGCTAATTCCTGAATAGAAGAAAAAAATGAGTATAATCTGGCGTCGGTTGCTAGTCCCCCCCCAAAAAATGTGCCTGAACTCACCCTGTTAGGGTGAGCCTGAATGGACAAGGCGGTGTTAACGGACAGGACTTTGAAGAGGAAGGGCAGCTTCCCCTGAAAAGTGTCCTTGACCTTGGAGCCCAGGCATGCTGGGAAATGGGCAATCCACTGGCCCAGAGTGGTCTGCGCGATCCTGTTGTCTTTAATCTGAGCGTCGCCTTTCGGGTGGGCGCCCATCCACAGCTAGAGAATGCAATCAAAATAAGAAGCGTGGACGGACGACTGAGAAAAAACGCAGCGTGTCGTCTGTGTGAAAATGTCAACGCAAGTGATTGACCTTCGCAACAAACCCCGCAGGGATGGGGGCATGCTAAATAAAGCACGTTAGCAAACAGAGTGCAAAACAGGGATACCGTATTTTCACGACTATAAGGCGCACGTAAAAGTCTTAAATTTTCTCCAAAATAGACAGGGCGCCTTATAATCCAGTGCGCTTTATATATGGACCAATGCTAAAGTTGTTATCACGATAAAATCAAATCAATCACTCGATAGGGTACACCATCCTCTACAGATCTCACAACTACGGCAAGCAGCCCCCGACTCTACTATTTTTCCGTAGAAAAAGTACTGCGAAGTGACTGCTGGGATATGTAGTTCTTTTGTCAATACACCCAATGGGGTGTGGCCTGTATACATCGACATCAACACAGCTTGACGAAGCATGGAAAGCAGCGTTGGAATAGTTACGCTAGCTACTAGCTAGCTACTATTTGCGAATGGATTGTGGCCGCGTGGACGAACGTATAAAACTCAGCGTTTTCGATGACTCATTTGGACAATTGTTCAATTCGGACACAGAAAATGAGGACTTTGTTGAATTTGTGGGTGATGATGACGTGAGTAAGTTGTAAAATGGCTAAATGAAGTACAACCGAACTCAGTTTTGCTTCCGTTGCCTTTTTAAAAACGTGTTTTTAGCATGTGGGTGTAGCGTGTATGTTTAAGCTGGTGTATGTTTTGCCATGCCTGGCTGCGTCTATAAAAATGGTGCGTCCTTTGTGTGTGTAAAATACAGAAATAGCACTCGTTACTGACACTGCGGCTAAAAATACGATGCGCCGTATAGTCGGGAAAATACGGTATATTGTCTTGGCTGCCTGTGCGTGTTTTCTACACACCTCTGCATAAGGTTTGCCCTCCTCAATGACGGCCAGTGGGTCGCCGCCAACCACCAGTTTGGCCACTTCGCTGTCCAGTCCTACCTTTCCCCACGCGTAGTTCTGTACTGCGCATGTCAGTGGAAACACTGAAATGGAGGCAAGCATGTTTTAATTCAATTTTTACCCCCCAAAAAAGATCAATTCAGTTGTTTTGGGTGCTGCAAGAAAAGTTGCAGTGTCGCATTTACATAGCAGTTGAGTTGGGTAACACAATCTTTTGCAATAGTTTGCCTTTACCAACTAACAATAGCGCGTTGGAGCACAATATTGGCGTCAGATAATGAAAAACATCGTAAAAAGGTTATGACAGGAAATATATTCCACTCGGGCATGATAACCTAGAAGAATATGAGGTCTCCTAGTTAATTTAATTATTACTGTATTTATGTTTTATTGGTGTCAGATCACAAGAAGGAAATCTCAATTTCCACCATACTTATCACTTAACTTAATATGTATGGTTTCACTTTCAAACAAAAAATGTTTTTAAACTTTCCTGCTAACCCTCCCATGCAAAATGGATTGGACGTGTCCGTAAAGGAATGCTCTGTAAAGGATTAACAGCTACCGTTTTATTGCTGATAAGTGTTTGTCATGCAAATATTTACTTTAATGACGACTTTATTACCGATGATTTCCCGGATGTTCCGAGTTACGAGCCAACTCGTACCTCACCACTGTAATGCAACTCCCTCGTAAACCAAAGCACATCAGTAATGAATGACGCTTCGGGATTAATGTCAACGTTTAAATGAGACAAAAACAGCACCATTTTGTATGTATTTATTTGGAGGGGGGCTAAATGGGCGTTGATGCGACGGGGCTACGGTCCTTAACAAAGCGGAACAAAAACACAACAAAGCAAATTTTAGCTCCCACTAATGCATCCTTAGCTAACACAATGGTGCGTTCAATGACCTCCCAGCTGTTTTAGGACAAAAGTAGTATCTGGTTACTTTATTAAGATGTAATCGACAGGCTAGCTAGCAGGCTGGCTACCTTTATAAGTACACCTTACGTACCTTTAGCATGTTTTGCTTAATGTGTTGAATTAATTGAACGGATTAAAAAATCGCGTAGTTGAATGAGTTAGAGTTGCAGAGAAGATATGCGCTCACCTCTTACTTTCTCCATGACGAACTGCGAATTGGGTGTGACGTCACTATTTTTTTTTGCCCTTCGTTGTAAAAGCTTCCGATTGGCTAATGTATGCATTGGCAAGACTTATGAAAGTAGGCAACAAAATATTACTTTTGTAAAAGTAAATCTGAAATTGTGACTCGATTGTTTTATAGTGGTCTCATTAGTATTACATTTTGGAAACCAAATTGTTTGATGGGGAACAAGTATTTTTGTATTTGAGTCTAAATATATTTAAAGATTAAAAATACAATTCAACTTTATACAGTTTTAGTGAAATCGGTATTTAGAAATCTGAATTTTCTAAAATTAATATAATATGAATTTTATATTTTATAATATGAAAATATGCAGTTTATTTGTTTTTTCTGAGAACTTGTGGACTGTGCCTCAGATAATTAATTGTAGGATCATGTTTTTAACCTTTCTTCAATCATATATTTGCTATT
Source organism: Stigmatopora argus (assembly GCF_051989625.1). Lineage (NCBI taxonomy): Eukaryota > Metazoa > Chordata > Actinopteri > Syngnathiformes > Syngnathidae > Stigmatopora > Stigmatopora argus. The sequence continues at coordinate 18,841,148 of NC_135389.1, read as the reverse complement.
AACGTATGTGACAACACTAGAACTATTTTTAATATTTGGGTTTCGCTTCCAGATTTGCGCGTGGCGCTGTGATGACATCTATCGAAACAAAAAGGTAGACGTCGAAAATCGGAGTCGGCGGTGCAAGTAACTGGCAGCCATCTTGAGTCGGTAGACTTCTCCAGCGGCCTCTACTGCAGCACCAGGTAATTTTATCAACTAAAATATTCAAAAAAACGATGAATTACGGTCGGGTTTACAATCGTCTTGTGTTTATAGCTAACTATACTAACGTGTCCTTTATTAAGGCTGGATTTTGAGAAATATTATAAATTAATATAAATAGTACAAAAAAAGTCATTCATTTTACAGTTTTGTCATCCTCGCAAGGGTCGCGGGGACTTAAATAGGTATGCTGTAAAATTAACGCATTTCTAACGTTAATGCCAAACACAATAGTTTGAAAATTGGTCGAAAATTGTGCAATCTATAATTCATTGATTGTATGTGATGTGATTGATGATGTACATGTTACACCGAATCGCATGGAAGCAAAATGGCCGATGAGTGATGACGCTTAGGGCTAATGGCTCACAGTGCGCACGAGAAGTCTATTGCTGTATATGTGTTGTCTATGATGTCGCCGTCCAGTTGTCTGGCCGCGCATGCGTGTTACACGTGAGTCAAGGAAGTGGATTGAAGAGGAAACTTCGGTGGCGTTAAAGAGTTCGTTGTTTATTCCCCGCTCATAAAGGACAAAACCACCGAGAGACCTTCAGAAAAATGTCGGCGTTTGATGACAACCCCTTCGCCGAGTCGACTGGCGTCAACCCTTTTAATGTAAGTGCTTTATTTTTTTCGCGAGGGAGTGAAAGAGACCAGCTCAGCTGCTGTCAATTCACTCGCAATGCGAGAAGGTAGCCGCTAGCTAGCACGTCAGGAAACTTGATGGGTGGATCTCAATGGGAGGGCCTAAACGTAAAATTGCGTTACTATTGGGCGAATGCTTAGAATCGACAGCTTTTCAACCAACCAGCGAGCTTTATAACCTTACCGGGGTGGAATATCTCTTGGCTCAATTGTAGGAAGTTAACATGTAGCCAAAAAAGAATGTGAGTTTACACTTTTTAACCTCGCTCAATCGAGTTGACAAACGTTTCAGACCACGTGTATTCGTTTTAAGTTATTGATATAATGTATTCATTTTTAAATGCGAATGTAGGCCACGGCGCTCCGGAGTGCTTATTTAGTATTGGTCAAAGTGCTTTTTCTCATGGACATGGGCCAATTAAGCCATAAACACATTAACATCTTGGTTTTCCACTTCGTCTGGACAGCAACGAGAACCTGACTAAGACAATTTTGTACTTTAGGCTTGTTCAGAATCGTTATGGCATCAAATGATGGCTTAAACAACCCAACAATATTTTCTAGAATCAAATCTTCCATCTTAATTAGGTCATATTATGACCCACTGTAATTTTCTCAGTGGCGGGCCGTCAGGGCCTTCAAGGCCTTCTCTGCTGGCCTAAGAAATATCTGAATCATATATTATATTTTGTCCATCAATACTTATTAAATAATTCCAAATTGTCTGTTAGCTTCCTTTCATTGCTTTTCCCCCTGGTTGCACTGGCTATATTGCTAAATAATATTTAAATTGTGGACCAAGTTCTGATATCTGAAAAGCTCCAGTGTTTGTATTTAATCACTAAATGCTGCTAGGAATTGGATTTTACCCCGTTTTAGTGCAATTTTTGCCGTTTCGCGTATGGATGCATCGACGTTCATCGCTGTCTTTTTCCCGGGGAAATGATACTCCGGGCCCGGTTCTGATGTCTAAAAAGCTCCAGCATTTGTATTTAATCAATAAATGCTGTTTTCGGCTGGATTTTACCCCATTTTCGGGCAATGTTTGCCGGTACGCCATTGACGTTCATCGCTGTCTTCCCGGGAAATTCACCCCCCGGCCCGGTTGTAATGTCTGAAAAGCTCAAGTATTTGTATTTAATCATTAAATGCTGCTAGGAAGTGGATTTTATCCATTGAAGGCGCTACGAGAAAATGCACGGACCGCCACTGGGTCATAATATACACTGGTAAAACCAGAGTTTAAAGTAGTTAACTTTGAGGAAAAGAGGATCCACAGGTTAATTGTCATCAAGTAGATTTGCATAGCTATATGAACAGATTTACACTTTTCTAACACCGTAAGTAGAATCGAATAACACACCTGGTGATAAATTACGGGACTCTGCTTGGGAATGACAGTGCAGTATGAGACTGTTTGACTGCTGGGTGGGTAGATGAAGCTAAATAAATACACTTTCAGCACGATGCCCGCCTGGTCCTCGCTCCCAATCACGCACACTGGGATCACATTCATTTGAGTAAACAGATTTTAGCTGGAATGAATACACATTAGCCAATATACTGACACAATGATATTTGTAGAGATGAACATCCTTCACGGTTGATGCTTTCTATCTCACTTCCTGTTTCACAGAGGTTAAGTCAATTTGTGCAGTTTTCTCAAGTCTTCCTACAATGGTTTTTGCAATGTCATCAAAAGGTGCAATCCAAATGCGATCTGGCTTAATAATATTTCAAAATACTCATGCCATGGCAGCCAGTGAGTCAATATATTTTAAAAACTGGATCATTTTACCCGATCTCGATCCTCTAAAAATGATGCAATCGGGCCCTATTTTCCATCACATGATCAGAGCTGGGACATCTCTAGTTACTAGTTCCCTATCACTAATGTTCCCCAGTGTCCATTTTTTGCAAGCGCGTAAAACCTCCAGTTGGAAATATAATTAAAATACTTAATACTAACTTTTCCTGACACACACTGTTAGTGGCTTTCGCCAAGTTCCATCCCGCTACCACATTTCATCAAAGTGCGTAAGTGCGTGGAAGCAGACTGCAACCTCGTTGACAGGAAGGAGTCAATTGTTGAGCGTGGCTGGGAATGTTTCCAGGTGCGTCCGGCACTGATAAGTACCGTCCATCACGGTAAAGTCCTTTTAACCGCTTTGATCACATGACCAGAAAGCATTATTTTCTCTCCTCTATTTTTGGACTCTCATTCCCTTAACAGAGGGTGAAAAATTAACTGTTTTTACATTAAACATGCAGTATTTTTGTGAAGTCCATTATTGGCTCTGATTGATGCTTCTCCCAATCAAAATGGATTGGACATCTATCGCTGTCAATGGCAGTAAATCAGTTAAATTCCGCCAATACACGGTATCTACCGTATAGTATTAGTGTTGCAGGATACCATTTTTTGACCAATTCCGATACTTGATTACCGAAACCATGTTTTTTTTTTTTTTTTTAAATATTCCTTGCAGGAATGTATATATTCAGTGGTATTAAATTACTGCATACACACTCGAATGAAAAATATTAGCTATCATGTCTCACTGCTGAAGAATGTGAAACAAAAGTTGAGCAAATGGGATAAAAAATATAGATTCAGTGTTGCATTTTGAATGTGATACATAATTTGTTTTATTCATTTTTTTGTGATTGAAAACGGTTTAATCGTTGACTGGGACATGCTTTGATTTTTTTTTCCAGGACCCAGCAGTTACTCAGGTGACAAATTCCAGCATCGAACCTGTTGACCAGTTCAACCCTTTCCCTGCCTCAGTAAGCGAATCTACTGCTTCATTCACTTTCATCTTTGTAAGCTTCATTCGTCTTAAATATGTCTTTTATTATGATTTTTTTTGGAGAGCCTGGCTAGTCAGACCACAGCAGCGTCCACTTCGCCCTATCAACCGGCAGTGCTGCAGCCATCTACAGAACCCACTCCCCAGGTGAGTCACATATGTGCAAACACAGGATAAATACACTTATTTGACCCTTTATCCAGTATCATTCAGTCAGTTTGCAGACTTGCAGTCTTCTCGGCATGTTTGCGGTACCTCCTCAGGTAGCATCGTGTCACCTGAGCGTGCTCGGGGATCACACTCCGCAGCTCAGTTTACACAATTTCATGCCAGTCATTGTTTTTCAGGTTATTTGTTAACTATTCATGGAGTTCCATTTCTATTCATCAATCTATCGGTTCAAAATACCACACAAAAAGTGTGTTTTTAACCTTTGACAGCTGAACACAGGCGGGGAACGCAACACGACGGCAATAGAAACTAAGTACAGTAGTACCTCGACATACGATCAAAATCCGTTCCGAGACTGAGATCGTATGTCGAGCTTTTCGTAACTCGGGCGAACGTTTCCCATTGAAATGAATTGAAAACAAATTAATTTGTTCCAACCCTCTGAAAAAACACCAATAACAGGATATTGGATTGGAAAAAAATGTTTTATTTCTTCTAATTCGCTATATACAGTGGTACCTCGAGATACGAGCTTAATCCGTTCCGGAACTGAGCTCGTATGACAGGATTCTCGTAACTCGAGCGGGCGTTTTCCATTGAAATGAATGGAAAACAAATTAATTCGTTCCAGCCCTCTGAAAAAAACACCAAAAACAGGATATTGGATTGTCCTCACAATAGGATAACGCACGACCACTTGCCAACGAGAAGTAGTCTTGAATGAGCGATCACGGGAGCTAAGGCTAAGGAAAGAATAACAGGAAATGCAATAGCTGAACTTACCCACGTATTGATTGTGGGTAATGAAGTTTTATTCGGAGAAAGGGTGCCATTGGGTATCGGTGTTGTGTGCACGAGTATACTTCATTACCCAGAAAGCCCTCTTTTTGCCCACGCATGCGCGTTGTGCGTTTCCTGGTCGAAACTCGTCTGAATAAATTGTTCAGTGCTCGTAGATATCTGTAATACACGAAAGAGATGCGGCAAAAAAAGACAGTGCGCTACAATGATAAACAGCCTCTCGTGTCATGGCCACCTGGCTTTCTCGCATCTCGAAATTTTTCTCGTATCGCGGGCGAATTATTCGATCAAAATTTTCGTCGTACCACGAGCTGATCGTAGGTCGAGGTACCACTGTACCAATCATAATAGCGTTTATTCGTTATTATTATTATCACGACTTCTTTCCATTTCAAGTTGGAGGGCGCGATTGAAAATGCCGTGCTAGTTTCGGCAAAAACGCGGTTAGAGAGCCATTTTTCAAGCATCTTGACCTACGTCAAAGAGTTTTTCAAAATAAAATATTTTTCAGATTTTGAAAAAAAAATAACGAAAGTTAATGTACCGTATTTTCTCGCATATACGCTGTATTTGTCTTTTTGAATTTGTCTACGTGAAGGAAACTCCCTTGAAATTGTAACATTCAACGATTTTAAGGCAATTTTAAGGGTGCGGCTTATACGCAGAGGAGGCTAATATGCGATAAAATATGGTAATAAAAAAAAAATCTTGTACCTGTCCGCGACCTGGGGGTTGAGTCAATTCCCGCTTACAAAATATGGAATAAGTCTTTTATTAAGTAGGCATAAACAAAATTTAAACATCGACAGCCACTCTGGAAGGAAATGATATCGTCTTTTTTGCTGCCACATTATTGGTGCTTAGGAAATATGCATGCTGTACGTAAAATGTGTTTTTGCTGACTCGCTGAGGAATAAATCTGCATTTGTGTGGGACTTTAAACGTGGCTGAGATTAAAAAAGCCTTTTTGCTCCAATGAAGCGGGTTTTCAGATTCAAAGCCCTGTCGGTCTCCTCCCCAGGCCACGGCCGTTGCGGCGCAGGCCAACCTGCTGAGGCAGCAAGAAGAACTGGAGAGGAAAGCTGCCGAGCTGGATCGCAGAGAGCAGGAGCTGCAGAGTCGAGGCTCCACAGGTCAATAGCGGCCAAGGGTCACGCGTCCTTGCCATTGACGCCGATAGACGTCTCGTGGATCTCGGTCTTTGGTACCCTTTCTAATGCTGCATTTGTTTGTGTCGTGTTATCAGGTAAAGCAAACAACTGGCCCCCACTCCCCAGGAGTTTCCCTATCAAGCCGTGTTTCTATCAGGACTTCGCTGAGGAAATCCCCACCGAGTATCAGAGGGTGTGCAAGATGATCTACTACCTTTGGATGTGTGAGTGTTTTGGCTTTTATTTAAGCACAGAGGCCAAATACTACTAAATGCGCATTTTGTATCAAAATTTTGAGGGGGAAAAAAACAAGCATTTTTTTCCAGCAGTTTACAGGAAAAAAATGTTGAGGATTTTTGTTTTTGCAAGAATTAACTATTGAAAAAGGGACTATTTAAAAACAATAGAGAATGAGAGTACAGACGCTCCCCTACTTACGAACATACGACTTACGAACAACGGTACATACGAACATGTCTGCAAATTGCGTTTATGTCGAAAAATGTTCGTAAGTTCGATTTTGTATTTTTTTCCGAGTAGTGCTTCTTTCCGCCGCTAATACCGACGCCTGGCGCTGTGAGAGCTCAACTCACCCAGCATCTACCTTCTTCTGTCCAATTCGTTGCAATGCGGAAGTGCGTGAACGTATCTCCAGTGCGCAAAGAACCTTTTTCATTTGTATCATTAAATATCTCGTGCATCCATTATTGAATATGGTTGGTAAAAAGCGAAAGGCTTCTATTGAGGGAGGTGCAAGGAAGAGGCAAGCCATTTCATTTGAAACGAGTGGCAATAATAACGAAGCTTGATGCGCGTGAGAGTGGTGAGCGTTGCACGGGCATACAACTTGAATCGTTCGACCGTCAGTACCATTTATAAACAGAAAGATCGAGCAGCAGGACCCAAATATTGAACGTTGCACAAAGTTTGCAAATCAATTGAATGATGCCATACAGTGCTACCGCATCATTTATGATGAAAAAAGAAGAAAACTGTGCAATCGTCGTTAGATCGCTTCTTTCGGCCAGTTTCTAATACATAAATCTCTCTCTCTCTATACAGTACTGTACATATTCTCTCCATTTTATTAAATGTTTTTTCAGTACAAACCAATGTGTGTTACTTATACAAGCCTTAAACATACAAATGCACTTATATAAACCTTCAATATACTTATATAGGCCTTAAACATAAATTATAATACAAAATATAGCACTGAATCAACTTACAAACAAATTCAACTTATGAACAATCGCTCGGAACCTAACTCGTTCGTAAGTAGGGGAGCGTCTGTATTGAGCTTTATTTTTGTTTGCACCACCGGGAAATGTCACAAATTCTGAAAATTCTCTTTACCCTCTAAGAAATATCATTTTTGACGTTTGGCACCTCTTTAAGTTTTCGCCCTATCTATTTTCTATAGAACTTTTTTTCCTCTTATTTTGCATAACATCTCAAATGCTCTGAGATGCCACACGATGGCGCCAGAGCAAGCGTTGGTGTTGCCAGTTATGACGGAATATTTTATGCGTTACTTTGAATGTGCATTTTGTTTTGACAGTTTTTTTTTGTTTTTTGTTTTTTTTAAAGGAACATTTATGGCCTGTTTGCAAACCAATGCAGACTTTACAATTCCCTCTTTTCACTCTCCACAGTCAACTGTGTGACACTGTTCCTAAACATGCTGGCCTGTCTGGCCTACTTCACCACGTCAGCTACCTACGGCGTGGACTTCGGCCTCTCCATCCTGTGGCTCATCCTTTTCGCTCCCTGCTCCTTCGTCTGCTGGTACCGGCCGGTCTACAAGGCCTTTAAGTAAGTGTACCATTGTTAAGGGCTTTTGAAAATGTTCTTTAACCCTTTCAGGGACAGTTAGGACTTCATTGAACGTGTATTCAAAAGTTAGCATTAGCTTATCTTATTCTCCGCCTGCTTAGGTCACAGAGTTATGCAAGGTTGTCCAAAATCTGCTTTCTAAATTTTGATGTCCTATTTTGAATCTACCATCTTCAGGTCCGACAGCTCCTTCAGCTTCTTTTTCTTCTTCTTTGTCTTCTTCTGCCAAGTGGTCATCTTCATCATCCAAGCAGTGGGCATCCCTAGGTGGGGCAATAGGTGGGTACCAACACTTCAAACTATATTCTCAATGCAGCATCTTGCTTGCCTTTGTAGCAACATTTATTTATTTTTCTTCTGTTTTCCCACATTTCTTCTTCAAATATAGTTTAGTTCGTCTCATAACACAGCATTGGTGAAATGTTCTGAGACTTCCTCATTCAAATGAATGGTGAAAACTACAAATTTATGATTGTAGGTGTACATGGCAAACCCAGATTTTAGAAATCTAATGTTTGAGTGAACTTGAGTTCAATTTAATAAGCGCACTTCTACATTTTTCCTCTTTGCTTAGTTTGCTGTTATTGTTTGTTCACTTATCAACATTCTTTCTCCTCTTCCTCTCCCACTTGCTTGACTTTTCATCCTTCAGCTTCTCTGCTGCCTTTTTTTACTGTAAGTGCCTACCCCCAGTTCCCACTTTTACCCAATTCACATAGTTAAAGAGAGAAACAGGTTATGGATTGTTAAATTTTTAATTTGTCTTTTTTTTTTTATTTATCTTGATTTTTTTATATTAATTTGAAAACAAAATCCTATTAATTCATCTACTTAATCTCGCGTGTATGTGTACTTTTGTCAATATGATCACTTCGGTTTGGTCAACCACTTGCCAACTACTTAAAAGTGCGGATTTAGAACTGCGTTTTTGGAAACAATAGAAAGCTGGACATATAGTTTTAATTTAGTTTAACTGTGCATGCGCACGCGCTAGTCAATGGCAGCCAATCAGTTAAACGTGGGTCGATTGATTGGCCGAAAACAAAAATAAGTAAACAAATAGAGAAACTAAATATGTTCTTTATTTTAATAATATATTTAAAATAAATGATACATATACAGGAAGATCTTTGCTAATCTAAAGCTCAGAAAATAGAATTGGGCCCATTTAAAGGTCAACAATTTCCTGTAAAAAAAATGACTATCAAAATAGTTCATTCGATCATCGATGAGTTTGCTATTGGTTAGTCGTGTCGCCGTGGCAACCCGAGTTAGCGGAGATCTCCGGTCGTTAACAAAGATGAGTTTGACACCCCTAGTTCGACCCGTCCCTCGGCAACTTCTCGGGTCGCCTAAAAACGTAACTTGTGTGTTTGTCGGCCACAGCGGTTGGATCGCCGCCTTCACCATCATCAAAACGTCCAAAGCGGTGTGCGCCATCATGATCATTGTGGCCATCCTTTTCACCATTTGCGCCGTCATGTCCGTCATCCTCCTCAAGATGGTAAGAAACGTCAAAGCGCCGCTCGCGCTCGTCGTTTCGGCCACCCGACCGAGCCCGCGAGCTAACGTTAGCGTTCCGGCCGCAGGTTCACGGCCTGTACCGCCGGACCGGGGCCAGCTTCCACAAGGCCCAGCAGGAGTTCTCGCAGGGAATTTTCACCAACAAAACATTCCAAAGCGCCGCCGCCAACGTAGCGACGTCCGCCGCGCAAGGCTCTTTCCAGGCCAACAACTAGCAGAAGCTACGCTAAGCGGTCAGGTCACGGTCTCGACATTACAAGGTTGGGGGTCGATCTCAAGCGAGCGGGGACGGCGTCCAACCTTCTAATGTGTCGACCTTGAGCGAGAGGTGAAAATGCACTCGCCGACACTCACCAATCACGCCTATTGGCGACATCATCTCGAGAAGCGGGAACCACACCAGGTGCATTGTGGGTGGAGGGCGAGAGACGTTGACTGATGGCTCGTTTCACTCGGTCTTGGCTTTGTATATTTTGTGTGCACTTTTTGGGCAACGCTCATCAGTTTATGTGCGTGGCGTTATGTTTTGATTCTTTAAAATCATGAGGTGTTTTTTTTTTGTTTTGTTTTTTTGCGCGTCATTGTTTGGCGATTCATTTTTGTTGACAGATGGCAAAATATACCAATCATATTACGGCTTAATGCTGAATGGGAGCGAATGTAAAAATAGCTGTTAAAATGGTTTAGTTGTCTTTTGCTGTCGTGTTTTGGGTTACAAAATCAACGTTGGAAAACAAGTACGCCAATGCTTACGTTTTCTATCCCCTTTGGATGATGCTTGGTTTTCACATTATGAAAAACAATACGTTGCAAGATTAATCCGCCTGGAAACGACATGGACAAATTATTGATTTATTTTTTTTATATTCAGGAATCTAAACCTGACGTTACTCCGACAAAAAATGTCAATTTTGTCACTCTCGATTTCAAATTCGAAAATGTTTTGTACGGATGTATATTTTCTGTGCCGTATTTGTTTATGATGAAATATCAGCTATGTGAAGGTAGATGAATGACATTTTTTTCAATCTCTAGAAATTTAACATTTGATCCAGAATTCAGATGGTAGGGCGACAAATATTATTTTTTTCCCCTAAATTTATACTGTGTCTCATGAAGTCAGCTGCTTTGGGTATGAACATATTTAATATAGCATCTAATAATAAAATGCTTGGCTTTCAACCCATGTGTTCATCTACTTCATTTGACCCACCTTAATTAACTATAGTCATATCATTTTACAGATATTTTATACTGCAAGTGGTGTAGAGGTAAATTTTATTACAGTTTTTCAGACACATTAAGCAAGGTTAATTCTGTTGTTATGAAATATAAGCGGCGGTGATGGGAGCATCTCGTGGACTGCTTACTAAAGGCATTAAAGCTTTCTGTTGTAGTGACAAATGTTTTTCAGAAGGGGGAGATATTGTTCAGGAGGCGCATCTGCTGGAAACCCCTCAGGTACCTTTCTCTCTATTCCTTATTTTGTGCTAACCAATGTTCCCTCTAAGCTGCGCGCGTGCGCAATTGCGCACTACTCTCGTCTTCTCTGCGCACAGCAAATCATATGGAGCGCACAGCAAATCATATGGAGCGCATAGCAAATCATAATGAGCGCACAAAATAAAATCCCAACTTTTTTTTTTAAGCTGTGAGGCCGACGCGCGAACCACTCATCCGCCGGGATGCCCATTCATAGATATTGATCATTACATTTTATTACTACTAAATCATGTGTAGTAGACATGCACCTGCTTATGGCAGGTGTGATACTGGTGTGTACCCATAGCGAGCAATGATGATGTTGCTCACACCAGTACTCGGTGTGCTCGGGGAGGTTGTCTTTCTGCCCAGACAAACCAAAAATTAGAGGGAACATTGGTGCTAACCCTGCAAAAAACTTTATTTTTTTATGTCTAGTAATAGAAACAAGGCCTTTTCACCTTAACTTAAGCACCTCGAAAAACAAGAAAAAGAAGTCGAAAAATTGCTCTTGGCGGCAAACGATCATTTTTCTTAGCCACTTCGGGTGATGGGCGTCCAATCCATTTGGATTGAACATCGATCACAGTCATTGGCACCTCATGAGTTAACGGTTAACGCTCCTCTCTCCCTCCTCATCCTCTCACTCCCTCTCCCACTTAGCTTACTCGGCATCCCGCACTCCTCCACCGTGCTGGCCGCCCGCACAGGACCGGTTGTCATGGCGATGACGGAGTCATCCCCGAGGCGTGTTGCCATGGAGATGCCGGTGCGGGGTGCTCTCCCGGCGGTGGAGGAGGACGCGCGGCCGGCCGCCTTCGAGGAGCTCCTGCGGTACCGCGGAGGAGGAGAACGGCCACGCGGACCGCCTTTCAACCGGGCCGGCCACTACGCGCTGATTGTCATCGGCGACATCGGCACCGAGCAGCAGCTGGACGCCGCCAGGGCGCACATCGAAGCCGGTGAGTTGCGGCACGTCTCGCTCTCGTCCATCCCAGATGGGAAGGGAGCAACTCATGCAAATGTTTGCGTGTCATCCAACTGTAACTTGGTGCAGTGTTGCACCATTGCGCCCAATCTGAAAAGACGCCAGCGTCCTAGCTCAAAATGTGGCTACAATCCCCCCCAAAATAATCACGTTTTACTTATTCATACATATATTTTCTGAACGTAAAGTCCCACTATCACAACTAATTAAATGATAGAATCTTGCCAGTGTACAAATATACTTGATCAAGACCCACACAGATCCATAACTATTGCATTTGGAAAATTCAACACATTTTTTGTAACGTTTTGCCTCTGCATAACTGAAACCAATGCTGTAAGGGAAGGCAAGAATTAGCCCAACATGGAAGCCACACGGGCTCATTAACATCGGATCTCGGGCGCCTACTTAATGGTAAATATCTTACAACACAGTAACCATTGTTCCTTACACAACACGTATTAGCCTTTTTTTTTCAGATATAAACGATGGAATGTCTTGGAAATACAATTAAAATGGATGTAAATAGCATTTTTGCTATAATCCGTCATCTTTAAGTCGATAGGTGTGTCTGAAAAGAGATTGATTAATGTGCACTGTCCCTATCAAATGAATTAAAAAAAAAATGTAAACGCTGGCAATGAAACTAAACAAACGGATGAAAAAGCTTACCTTCTGCGACATTTCTTCCGCTTAGTGACTCTGGCTTCTTGGCCAACAGTGAAATAGAATTAGAATTGTCTTTTGGGCTATTTTGTGTTTATTATACAAAGTAAAGTCCAATCTATTGACTTAAGTGTGATAGTGGGACATTAAAACGGTGTGCTTCCCTTATGGGACACTCGAAACAAGTTATTAAAAGCTCCGCCCGTGCGTTAAAGTCCCATTTGAAGTGCACTTCACCTGATATTCCTGCCGCACGGTGTTTATTTTTAATAACATCCAGAGCCTGTGTGGAAAACCCACACAAGTGCTACTGTAGGTGGAGGTGAAGGGGATAAACAATACACTCAACTAGCATGGATATTGTAGTGAGGGAGTCAACAGGTTACACACAAGCTACCTATGAAGCTAATGCTATTTTCATGCTCAACCTTTCTACATTCAGTTTTTGTGGTTAGGACTGAAAGGTACTTTTGTATACCTTAATTGCTTTATGATGTGTAATTTTTAATGCAAATTCAGTCATTAAGTTAATGGAAAAAGGGTCAACATTAAAAAATAATAATTAATTGTTGACATTCAGGTTGTGGCAGGGACATGGTTATTTATTTATCAACTTTTAGTTGAACTGTAAATTGTTATAAATGCTTGAGCTTTTGGCGATCACGTTTCAATGATGATCGCCGTCAATGGTAGCGAGCGAGTTAAGACACCGGTATGGAATCAAAGCCAAGAGTGAGTCAGCATTCGTAGAAACAGACTGTACTCTGCTGTGAGGGAACATTTGAAGGTCAAAACTCTTTTTATCTCGGTGGACTGAAACATAATCACAATTACTGCTCCCAGAAAATGTGGAAAATGAGACCGTGGTAGGACTTTGTGTGGGTGTCGGTTGTACGATGGAAGCCGGCCGGCCGGAAGGCTCAAATCTGCCTCTTTTTACTTTGCAGGAATCCGATCTTGGGAGGTGGACTTGAATTGCCTCGACCTTGAACAACAGCTGCATCAGTTCATAACGCGCCATTCTGCACATTTCTCCTCACAGGTCAAAGGTCAGTGCAGGCTTTATCTTTTTGACAAATACTGTTGACGAGTCATTAGGTATCGGAGCGATAGATGGTCTGTTCATTTCAATCTAGCAATCAATTTTAATGCTGCAGTACCAGCAGCAGGTGGCAGTGATGCACATCATACTGTAATGGTTGTATTTTATTGTTGATTTTTTTTAAAGGGAAAAAAAGTGAGAAATCATTTTTTTCCTGCTGAAAGAAAGACTGTTTATTAGTTTATTTGTTGGATTCGAATATGCAAATTTTACAATTATATAGTACAGACGCTCCCCTACTTACGAACATTCGACTTACGAACAACGGTACATACTAACATGTCTGCAAATTGCGTTTATGTCGAAAAATGTTCGTAAGTTCGATTTTGTATTGCGCGCCTTTTTCCGAGTAGTGCTTCTTTCCGCCGCTAATACCGACGCCTGGCGCTGTGAGCTCAGCTCACCCAGCATCCACCTTCCTCTGCCCAGTTCGTTGCAGTGCGTAAGTTGCGTAAGTGCGTGACGTATCTCCAGTGCGCAAAGAACCTTTTTCATTTTTATCATGAAATATCTCGTGCAGCCATTATTCAATATGGTTGGTGAAAAGCGAAAGGCTTCTAGTGAGGGAGGTGCAAGGAAGAGGCAAGCCATTTCGTTTGAAACGAGTGGCAATAATAACGAAGCTTGATGCGCGTTGCACGGGCATACAACTTGAATCGTTCGACCGTCAGTACCATTTATAAACAGAAAGATCGAGCAGCAGGACCCAAATATTGAACGTTGCACAAAGTTTGCAAATCAATTGAATGATGCCATACAGTGCTACCGCATCATTTATGATGAAAAAAAGAAGAAAACTGTGCAATCGTCGTTAGATCGCTTCTTTCGGCCAGTTACTAATACATAAATCTCTCTCTCTCTCTCTATACAGTACTGTACGTATTCTCTCCATTTTATTAATTTTTTCAGTACAAACCAATGCAAGTTACTTATACAAGCCTTAAACATACAAATGCACTTATATAAACCTTCAATATACTTATATAGGCCTTAAACATCAATTATAATACAAAATATAGCACTGAATCAACTTACAAACAAATTCAACTTATGAACAATCGCTCGGAACCTAACTCGTTCGTAAGTAGGGGAGCGTCTGTACTAAAAATGAAAAGTGAACATTTCTGGCCATTTAGATTCATTTTAAAGATAATCTTTTGCTATTTGTTATTTTATTAGCACAACATAAACAAGAAGCTAGTCATATTTAGAGATTTCTCGATCATACCGTTGACACGGAATACAGAGGTGGGAACTATGACTGACTGTACAGCAAAAAAAAACGCACCTGTCCATTTCCACGGGTGAAAAAAGACACCGCCAAACACCTTTGCTTTAAATGCCGAGTCGGGAACAAGGACGGATTGGCCCTTTATTGATTAGCAAGCGGCACGCAGACCATCCGATCGGCGGAAAGCGATCAGGAATAGACCAGGGGAGAGAAAAAAGAAAAAAGAACAGGATCGCAGTGCGCCAACATTTCAAGTGTGGGAAAGCCGGCGTTGGGAGGAGGATGAAGAGGGTTCATTAGTTGCCTTTCAATTGGTTCAAAGACGTCATCGATTGAAGTTTCACTCTTAAACAACTTAAATTAGGGATGGCCTTCAGTCAACTCAACTTTTCCTAATGATCAATGTGGCTACATTTTTAGGGGGGCATACAAATACAAATGGGTCATTTCAAATAAAAAGGTTATATTTATAATGTATAAATATAAAAACGTCTGTGGGAGAAATATTCAATTCAATTTAATAAGTACTTTTACGTTATCAAAATGAGTTTCTCGTCCTAAATGATACATTACACGTTAACTTGCTTTAATCTCAATTTTTAGTTTTTAAGTATTATGTACAAAACAATACATTGTGCTAAAAGTTTTGCTTTTTGCAACAAAAAAAAAACGATCACGTAGCTCCCAAAACGACTTCTTTTTAAGAAGTCTTAAATTGACTAAGGAGCATTTTTTTTTTGTTCCAACACGTCTCCTGAACTTTTTATTTTTCCTTATCAGCACACAAAAAAAAGAGAAAATATGTTCCTACTTTTGCTGCCCGCTTCTTTAAGATTTCACTTTGGGGCTTAAAGGAGTATTTTTACCTCTAAATTCTGAACAATCTAGGTTTAGCCTCTTACGTCACGTAGCGTCACGTAGTATCTTTAGTTTTCTTAATGCCGCTTTAGCGGAATTCCTCCCAAACTTGGGATTTGACCTCTGACCTTTTGAGATTGAATCGTTTTCGCGCAGTTGGAGCGTTGAAGCCGATTAAATCGGGGAAAAGTTTGGGCTGGCGTCGTTTTTGCTAAGGCATTTTTGGGCATTGGTGGTTTCTAATCTTTTTAAAAGTTTAAAAAGCATAAAAAATGTTTTTTTCAGAAGTTAAACAACTATCAGAATTATTTATTACAAAATCTGCTGTGTGAATTTAAAAATATTGCTTTTTTCTTCATTTAAAAAAAATATTTTTTTGTAATGAATCAATAAAAATGGTTTTATTGTTTTATTCAATAATATATATATTTTTTTAAAAATTAAAATCAACTTTTTCTGAAGGTATGTATTTATTACCAAATCTGCTTCATAGAAGTCCTGCAAAAAATGCAATATTAAAAAAGTTAATTCATTTTGAAAATTCAAATAAGTGAATTATACCCCCCCCAAAAAATATTTATCATTTTTTGTATTTTGCCATTTTTGTATTTATACTCAAAAGGTAAAAAGAGAAAATTTACGATAGAGGCAGAATTTTTTTTCCATCAACAATGTCCCTAAATGAAAATACATAATTTACTAGCCAATTTATTCCAAAATCTGCTAAAAGGTTTTCCTAATAAAATGTAAAATAAATCAAAGACATATTTACAGTTCATTGCCTTCTCTTTTTCATTTAAACACCACATTTGTGAATGCATTTTATCAAGAGGCTAAAAAAAAACTATTGAATCAACGGTATCAAAACAATCGACAATGAATTTAATCCTCCATTAATTACCCGCACGTTGGACCAAAATCATTTCCATGCATAAATATTCAAGCCTTGACTGCCTTCAATTTAAACGGTGAACTTTATAAGAGCCAAACAGTATTGCCTGTACTTTGTAACATTATTTCATCTTCTCCTAATTCTGTATTTAAATATATTATGATGGTCAGTTAGGGCGTTGTCATTGAAGTAATGCTGACGCTCGCATGCGGCAGTAAAGCGAGCCGAGCCTCCACTTTTGCTGCGTAACATTTCCTTCCCATTGTGACCTCTAGTGACACAGCAGCGCCGTTTGTTTGCCTCGCCTCATTGCAAATTCAAAATAGGTCAAAATAGTTCCACAAGAAAAGAAAGCCCGGGTAGTCTTCGCCCCTCCCCCGGGTTTTGACCACGCCATTCAATCCGGCGGAGAGATTCCATTCCAGCACGACCCTTTTGACCTTGCGAGCCAACCTCCATTGGCCTTTCCCAACACGCCACCATCGCCTGGTCAAAGATCAGTTGCTAAAAGTCAGCCTCTCCCCAATTTCTTTGGACGTCTATTTCTGTCAATGGTAGCAAAACATAATCCCTCTCCGATCGTTTAATAGCAGACCTGAAGCGCGTGCCATTGGTTATTGTTCTGTATAAATATGGAGCAAATGGCTTTTTCAAATGTGGGCAAACTTATCTTTTGCGCCCTCTTGTGGTACACTGATGCAACTGCGGGCAAAACTACAAAACTTGCGCTTTCTAAAGTACTATTGACGTTATTTATTGTTCTTTTCTAACGATGAGTATCAGTAATACTGCTTTTCTACCTGTCTACGTACTTCCTACAAACCCCGACGTTTTCATACCTGCCTTCTATTGTGTAAAAAACACTTTTTAGAGGAAAAAAAAATTCAACATAGTCATTTTATTTGTAGTATTAATAGTATCAATATTGTGTCTATTCCATACAATTCCGACTTCCCGGTGGCGGTCCATACGTGACGTCACTCAATCTCACAACCCGCCGCGGCTGCTTTTTTTTGCGTCGCACCGTACGAGTTAACGGCGAGTCTCTCGCCCTCCCCACCCTCGCCCCTATCCTCCCCCTCCCCTCCCCTCCCTTTCCCATCGCACTGCACCGTGGCTGTCTGCAGACGGCCATTGCCGCATCCCGGCGCACACCGCACCGCCGCGTACGCTAAGTCTCCCGTCTCCGCACGCGCGCACGCACGTACGCACAGCCGCTCGCTCGCTCATCTCACTCAACTCCTCCGGCCAAGTCTCACGTCCGCCGCCGAGGTACGTGGTGACGTTGTTATTTATCCCGCCGCTCGCCTGTCCCGCCGCATTGTCTTCTATTTTTTTATGTTTTTTTTGCCTGTTTACATCGGTCCTATTTTTTTCTTTTTTTACTGCACTTTTTGCGCCGTAGACGGGAAAGGAGGGCAGCGTCAAGTTAAATGTGGCTTGACGTAAGAAGAGCCAATAGTCCGAGGCTTGATCCAAAGTAACGGGATTAATGCGGCCGATAGGTTGACTTGTCCCACCTTGCTTAAGGTTACATAGACGATAGACACACGCACGTACGCGCACGCAGATCCACCACCACGCCCCCCTCCCCGCATTGAAGCGGCGAGATGGCGCAGCTTCTGCAATAGAAACCCGTTGACCCCGTCAGGCAGGCAGGCAGGCCATCTTAAAGCACCGGCAAGCTGTTGGCAGGGTTGTCGTCATGGCGACAAGTTGGCACGCCGCCGCCGCCGCTCACCGAATGACGCGATGGCGTCATTCGGTGAGCGCGCAGTTTGTGGCCGGACTGTTTTCTGATGATTCATGGGGCGCTTCACTGCGGTCAAAAGTGGATGCGTCTTTGTCGGCATTCGCGCCGCCGCCGCGTCAAGTTCGTTGCTCCCCGGTAATGTTCCTCTAGAGTGACGAGATCAATAGCCAGGAGTGATTCAGCAAAAAAATTTGCGGGCATTCGTTGATGTGTGTGTGTGTGGAGGGAGGGATATGTTGTTTTTGTAAATTGTATAAGATAGAGTAACCTTTCACTTGTATCCGGTTGAGATGGAAAATCCCCAAAAGTAGCTGCGCGCATTTTGGAAGAACTTGTCACCGCCATTGACGTCCAATGTTAGGGTTCTTTTCATCCTCCTGCTGTGAATTTAAATGAGTTTGTCACAAGTGGACGTCCGTTCCGTTAGAAGTGGGAGCGTGGCTTTGAATGGAAATGAGATTGTCTCTAGTAGACGTCCAATCCGTTTGAAGTGGGAGGGTGGCAGCGGATGAGCATTTGGATAAGAGGAAAGGCAAACATGGTTCACGGGAAGAAGTGATATCATGAAGTAGTAACATTTAGTTGCATGCAGTTTTAAGTGGAGTTCCTCAGGGAAGGGCTTTAGGTCCTTTTCTTATTTGTTGCTTCAGTTTGAAAAGTCTGGTTTTGTCGGTTAATCTAGTTTAAAGCCGTGTAGTGTTTATCACTGTGATCGATATAAAACTTTTCCCAAGTGAGAGACAGATGGAATTAATTGTGGAGTTCCTCTGGGAAGGATTTCAGGTCCACTTTTATTTATATTTTGAAATAGTAAATTATTGAAGTCAGCTTGCCATTGAGTGACAGTGACAGCATCAAAACACAAATCCTCATAGTTCGTTCTGTCATTTCAAGATGGACGGAAGCTTTTCCAAAACCTTTCACTTCCTGTAGAACCATTAGCACACCAATCAATATTCATTTCTGCTTACTGTAAATACTCGCATGGAAAGTCTTCCCTGGGAAATACGTCACCTTTCTCCCCGAAAATACGACATCATGTTCCGGCAAACGTATACATTCTCTCCCATTGGTCCTTTTAGTCTGTGAGAAAATGAGACACCGTGCCATCAAAATCCATTGGCAGCATTAACGGCTCGCCACGTAGACACGGCGGCGCTGCCGATGGCAGATTAGCCGCCGCCAAAATCACGTGGTCGAGCAGACGGCTCATTTAGATGAGCTCCATTGATTGGGATTGTTTTCACGGAAACACACTCCCACACACCGCAGCGTCTTTTCCTCATATGTTTAAGTCTGCTAAGTCGTGAGTGTTATGAAACACACACGGGAACCTTAAAATGGCCCAAAACCAACAGGAAACAGCCTGAAAATGCCCAAAATTCAGCAGGGACCAACAAATGAACAAGAAGCCATCAAAATCATGAGGAAGTGAGCCAACATTGACCCAAAATTAACTTGTAGCCTTTTTTCGTGGCCAAAAATAAACTGGTCCCACCCCACATTAGCTCTAGTTAGCATTAATTTGCCCCACGAACCAATCAGAGTTGGTGCAAGTGAAGCCCGCTTACGTTTTTTCCCGCAAAAATGACTTTTCAAGGCTCGCCGACCAGTGACTCAACATTTTTTTTTCCCAAACCCGCTAAGGCTTATAGATAAGATCGTCTGTTACAAAGTTTTGTCATTCCCGGTAAAGTTAATGTTGCTAAGTTGCCTGAAATTTGGTGCTTTTGATGGCGTGGCGGCAGGGCGAATTGCCACTGAGTCACTCGCTACCTGCGCGCTACAGATAAGGCTTCAATGTGGAATTTATTTAGGGAGCCTTTTTTTAGGAGCACTTTGACAGTCTGATAACAGAAAAGCTGCATCCTATACACACACACACACACACACACACAAGTCTCGCCAAAGTAACGTTTTGGCCACATGCACAAATACTGGCTGTCGTTTAGAGCACGAAAATGTTTTTGGGACAATCTGGGCTTTTAAAAAACAGCGAGAAAAAGATGGGCTAGGATGTAAAGATGGGTCATATTTCCTATGTAACATAGCTGTCAAAGTTTTTCCCGTATCTTATACGTTTTTTTTTTTCATCATTTCAAATTGCATGCGCCGCATAACAACTTTTGTACGGGATTTTTTAAGTAAGTTTTTTTGTAAAACTGATCTCGTTTTACCCATTTCGGCTCAAATCCGGATTGTCATCACCAACTGCTAATGTTGTCATGCACACGCATGTCAGTCATATCCACCTTTTCACTATATTAATAGAGCACATCAGCAAGCAATGTACCCAGTTCGCGTCATACAGCAACATCTACAGAATCTTGAATTTAGTGCATTCTGATTGGAGACCCCGTCTACTTTAATTTTAGACTTACTTGCGCCCTATGTGTGTAAATATGTGCCGCATTGCGTTTGTATGTTTTTCGCTTAATAAGGGGAATTGCAATCATTAATAAGGGAAGCAATTGGCCAAAGGTTGCCAGGTATGATGTAAGAACTGCTTTTTTTTTGGCTCTGGCAACCACGTTTTCACGATTAAAAAATGGTATTCTCTGGTTATTAGCGCACATATGACCGTGCTAGTCGCTGATAATGTAGTGGTTCATTCTCCTGACGTTGATTCGGGCATGGTGAGGGCGACTGGTTAAAGTGTAGTTTGGCTTTGGCTTGAAGACAGCTGGGATTGGCTCCAGCACCCCTGACGAATGATATGGAAAACCGTAGAAAGTTTTTTTTTGCGTAAAAGACTCGGCCTTTGTGACATCTGTCTTTCATGACAGTGTCGTGTCATAATTATGACGGTTTTATGGCGCTTTTTTACGAAGCCATTGTCAAATCAAGTGTTACTGGATTGTCAGCAGTTGTTTTCATGGAAAATCTGATGAGACGCCGTTAGGGATTTTCTCAGCAGAGCCTCAGAAGCCGTTCTTTGTGCGTCCGTAGCAACGTGCCGAATTAGCGTTGTCTCCTGAGTGATTAGGCCAGGAAAAAAAATGCGGCTAAAATGGGCCTGGCCCGATTTGCGGCGCCGCCGAACACCCGCGGGACGCTTCCGTCGATTCCGGCCCGCTCGGAATTGCTGACTTGGTAAACCTGGCGGACTTAAACTCGGTCGCGACTGCGCCGTAAACGTTCCGTTGCCGGGTTGATGGCAATCTTGGGGGAAATGGTGGCTTATCGTATCATTTATTAATGTAGCATTTTTAACTTCTGAATATCTAATGTCTACCTTGGATCCAGCCGCCGTAAAATTCACTTTTTTTTCACGATACTGACATTTTTAACAACAACAAAACTTTCAATGCTACATGTATAAAAAATATATTTTCCATTGACTTAATAACAGTCATTAAGAGCTCAGTAAAAACGCAAAATGAATTTATCACTCGACGTCCATCCAAATGGCAGCCAAGGCACGAAATAGCGAAAAAAAAAGCGAAAAAATATCCACCATTTTATTTTATATGGTGCAAAAATGAGTAATTCCACGATTGATACTTCATTTCCTTTAGATGTTTTTTGACAACCGCCACTTTTAGGTGCGTAAGCTCCAGACACCAAGGGGAATTATGGGTATTTCACGCCGTTCCGAGCCCTCCCGGGGGAAATGAAATAGACGCTGGCGCACCGTGGCATTGTGCTGCGGATGTTTTGTCGGCTGCGGAATGATGTCATGGTTGGCCGCCATCGACAATGGCGGCCTTCTCTTTCTCTCGGGGTGGTCTGGAAGACCTTTTGTTCCTCCGCCGCCTTCCTTTGCCTTCGGCGTACCGTTTCGCTCCGTCACTCAAAATAAGTCGCCAAACCCTAATTTATCTCATACGTTGTTTGTCAACAAAAAAAAAACAGTTTTTCCATGCGAGTTCATTTTGGGGCATTTTCAGTCACTCCTTGTGAGTTAGGGCATTTTGGGGGGCGCTAGCGGTTCATTTTGGGGCATTTAGTTCAACTCACTTTCTTTTGATTTGGGGTTCATGAACGGGTTCTGACTGAAATTTATAGATAGTGACATAAAATGAACAGGAAAAGACCTATAAAATCCCCCCAAATGAAAAGAAAGTGACCCTTGTTCATCAAAATATTAAATCAGTTCATTAAATGACAGTTTTGTTAGCCTCGTGTGCTAACATATATCCATGCTAACGTTTTTTGGGGCATTTCTGGGTAACTTTTTTTGATTTTCAAGCCGAGAATGCCATAAAATGAATAGTAAGTGACATTATATCACGTTCATTCATGTAAAAAAAAACTAAGTTAAGTGACAGTTTTGTTAGCCTAGCATGCTAATGTTGGCTAAAGTGGCTACTCCTTTGCGGACACTAAATTGCCCATGAGCAATTAAAATGACCCCCAACTATGAGCCTAATCTAATCTAATCTGCTTTTTCCTTTAATTTTCCACACGACCAGAATGGGAATCCTATACAGACTAATTATCTCCCCGCGCTCAAACCGTGGGCGTTTGTTACGTTAGCCTGGCGATAAAATTCATTAGCTTAATTAGCTCACTCCAGTTGAGTTGATTCAATCTAGTTTTGCTTGAACTGCTGATGTGGAAACGTCAAATTGACAGCCAGACTTCTGGCTTCTTGTTTTCTCTTATTCCTCGCCAAAAACTAGTGCAATCTATTGGTTGTAGCCCCGCCCCCTCGCCATATCGCTTATGTGGAACGCTTCATCTGGAGCGCTCTTTATTTAAACACAGTGCTCTCATTTAGGGACTTCACGTGGATATTTATATTAAGCAGGTCAGCCAAGGGAGAAAAAAAAGATTATTTCATTTTTTTTTTATAGCTGATGGACTTCTTTTCTGAGACCGAGTGAAGCTTTGGTTCAACGAGTCAATTTGGTTGATGTTAGAAAGATACACACAATGAGAATGTTTGCTATTTAGAGGTGGAAAAATGGGCCATTTTTAGCTCAACAAAATCTCCAGATGATTCATCGACTATTAAAATGGTCAATTTTAGGATTTCATTTAATGCATAATTCATAAAAACGTCATTTTGGAGCCATTCTGTTCATTTTATGGCATTTACAGGTCACTTCCTATTCATGATGGTACATAATCCTGTCACTTCCTGTTCAGCCACCCAAAATCAACAGGAAGTGCCCCGGTAATGCCGAAAAAAACAGAAGAAAGTGACAACAACAAATAACCTAAAAGGCCCCAAAATGAATTCATTCGCTATCATCATTGCCCAACTTGTTTGAAGTGGGAGAGATGGCAGCAAACATTAATTCGCTGCCATCTCTCCCACTTTGAATGGTTTGGACTTCTACTATTCATTAACTCACACCAGTAGGATGAAAACAGCTGTTTTTTTCTGTTTAATAGTCAGATTGGATTGCACATCTAGCATCGTCAATTGTAATTCGACTTTGAGCAGTAAAACACCAACTGCCCGTGAAAAAATAACATTTAAACAGCGTGTTAAGACCAGTGACGGTCATTAAAAAAAAAAAAAAAAAAAAAGATTAGCCGGATGAGCTGATGATCTCGGTCATAATTTTAGACTTCCCTAATTATAGGATCCCATCTGCACTGACACAAAAGGGACTTGGACGTTTTGCCCACTGGGCCAAATGACTTGTGGAATGGTCGCTTTCTCTCTTTTTAACGTCTGTTGCTCGCCGGAGAAGGCGTCGGAGTGAGTAGAAATTTAGATGAGCCAAAAAAGCTATTTTCAATGTGTGTTATTCTGCGGTGCTAAAGTACTTGTTTTCGTATTGATTGAAAGAAAGCAGTACAATTAAGGCGGGCAGAATTGTCACCGAGTGACTCTGTAATTGCCAGGTGACCCGTCAGGCCCGCAATTGTCCCGTCTTGGACGTCGTTTTGGATCCCTTCGCGCTCACACGTGCGCTTAATGAGGAAAAATGGGCGGATAGATTTGCAATGTTTCAATTCTTGTTTAATATTTCTGTGCAGGTCAAAGAAGCCTCCACCACAGAAGCCATGTCCTAGAGACCGTGGTCCTTGTCAACCCTTCCAAAGACACCGTCGTCGCCGAGGTAAATCCCTTTGAGGTCTTGCCGGGGTGCCGGTTGATTCCGGTGGATTTGGAAAATAAACATTTGGACAGCCATAGTTTTAAGCCCTACTTTGTCAGCCTAATTTGAATGCTTTTGCAAATCTTCTCATCAAAAAAATCTCAAGACCGTTATAATAGCAGTTTGTCTGGATGCCTTCCAGATCCAATCTCTGGTCACAGATCGGGCCGGGCGCAAGCTTCTGGTTTTGAGTGGTCCCACCTCAGATCACGGTGGCCTCCTCCTTCAAACGGGGGTTTTCACCTACGACACCCTTGCGAGTATATTTGCCGATCCTGGGGTGAGTCTCATTTCTCCACTTTGACGTTTTCTCTGCCGATGATGCAATCAAATCCAAACATCGAAATACAGACGCTCCCCTACTTACGAACGCAATTGGTTCCGAGCGATTGTTTATAAGTTGAATTTGTTTGTAAGTTGATTCAGTGCTATATTTTGTATTATAATTTATGTTTAAGGCCGATATAAGTATATTGAAGGTTTATATAAGTGCATTTGTATGTTTAAGGCTTGTATAAGTAACACGCATTGGTTTGTACTGAAAAAAAAAAAAAATTAATAAAATGGAGAGAATATGTACAGTACTGTAGAGAGAGAGAGAGAGAGAGAGATTTATGTATTAGAAACTGGCCAAAAGAAGCGACCTAATGACGATTGCACAGTTTTCTTCTTTTTTTCATCATAAATGATGCGGTAGCACTGTATGGCATCATTCAATTGATTTGCAAACTTTGTGCAACGTTCAATATTTGGGTCCTGCTGCTCGATCTTTCGGTTTATAAATGGTACTGACCGTGCAACGCTCACCACTTTCTGACGCGCATCAAGCTTCGTTATTATTGCCACTCGTTTCAAATGAAATGGCTTGCCTCTTCCTTGCAACTCCCTCAATAGAAGCCTTTAGCTTTTTACCAACCATATTCAATATTGGATGCATGAGATATTTAATGATACAAATGAAAAAGGTTCTTTGCACACTGGAGATACATTCACGCACTTCCGCATTGCAACGAAGAAGAAGGTAGATGCTGGGTGAGCTGAGCTCTCACAGCGCCAGGCGTCGGTATTAGCGGCGGAAAGAAGTACTACTCCGAAAAAGGTGCGAAATACAAAATTGGACTCGCGAACATTTTTGGACTTAAACGCAATTTGCAGACATGTTCGTATGTACCGTTGTTCGTAAGTTGAATGTTCGTAAGTAGGGGAGCGTCTGTACAACACTTTCAAAACAAACTATTGTGACGCCACTCGGATTCAAAGCGGGAAAAAAAACTGAATTTGAAGCTTCTTTATTGTTTTTTCGAATCCGATCAAGAAATTGCGGCACTAACGGGACTCCGTCGTCGCGTAACAGCTTTGTTTTTGCTTCGGCACCCCCAACCCCGCAGGTCATCGAACAACTGGGCCCATCCGTCCCCAAGCAGCAGGCTACACTTACCGTGTCCTGCCGCGGGGAGGCGGGCTGGAGCTCCCTGGGACAGAACCTGCAGGAGTTCCTCCACTACCGACTAAACCCTGAAGCCGTGGTCCTGAAAATGGAGGGGGTGACAGAATTCACGGAGTACGTCTGCGCCACGGTTGACGTCCCCTCGCCGTTCGAGCTCTTGGAAGCGCCCACGTCCGGAGGCTTTTTGAAACTCTCCAAGCCGTGCTGCTACATTTTCCCCGGCGGGCGCGGCGACTCGGCCCTCTTCGCCGTCAACGGCTTCAACATCTTGGTGGACGGCGGTTCCGAACGCAAGTCCTGCTTCTGGAAGCTGGTCCGCCACCTGGATCGCATCGACTCCATCCTGCTCACTCACATCGGCGCCGACAATTTGCCGGGGATCAACGGAATCCTGCAGAGGAAGATCGCGGAACAAGAGGCGGAGGGGTCCCGGGGGTCCGGCGACGGCACCAACTGGCTGAAGAACCTGATTTCTCCAGAACTGGGCGTGGTGTTTTTCAACGTGCCCGACAAACTACGCACGCCCGAGTCCAATCTGAAAGTCAAACGCAGCATCGAAGAAGCCTCGCTGACTTTGCAGTACCTGAACCAACTGGGGATCAAGGCGGAGCCTCTCTACCGAGTGGTCAGCAACACCATCGAACCCATCACCCTCTTCCACAAGATGGGAGTGGGCCGCTTGGACATGTTCGTGCTGAACCCCGTCAAGGAGAGCAAAGAAATGCAGTTCCTCATGCAAAAGTGGGCCGGCAACAGCAAGGCCAAGACCGGCATCATTTTGCCAAACGGCAAAGAAGGAGAGATCTCTGTGCCCTACCTGACTTCCGTCACCGCCTTGGTGGTCTGGCTGCCCGCCAACCCCGCCGAGAAGATCGTCCGAGTTCTCTTCCCGGGGAACGCGCCCCAGAATAAGATCCTGGAAGGCCTGGAGAAGCTGAGGCACCTGGACTACTTGCGTTATCCCGTGGCCACCCAAAAAGAAATGGCCTCGGGAGCCAAGCCCACCACAAAGTTAAAGCAGAGGGCGGAGAGCAAAGAGAGCCTGAAATCTTCCCCCAAGACCACGGCAAAGGTGGCCAAGGTGAAAACTGAAGGACGAGAAGACCCTTCCGCCCTGACGGATGCAAAAAGCGAGAACCTACCCGAGAAGAAAGAAGTCAAAAAGACCGCCAGGACCGTCTCAAAGTCTCAAATGGACGTGCCGGAAAAGAAGAAAGTCCCGAGAGAAAAGTCGTTGAAGAGGCACTCCAAGGAAAGGCTTTCAAAAACGGAGGAGAAAAAGGACAAGGAGAAGAAAGAGATTCGCAGGGTGAAGAAGGACGAGTCGTCCAAAAAGGACGAGAAGAGAGAGGCCAAGTCCAAGGAAGACAAGAAAAAGGAGTCATCCAAACCCGAGCTGAGGAAAATGGCAAGACCGGACCTGAAACCGCTCACGCCAGAAGTCCGAAAGACCTTGCACAGGGCTAAAGTGTCCAGTAAGACAAAACCTGCAAAAACCAAAGCGGCCAAGACCGAGTCCAAGACCGAGGAAGCAAAGGTTGGAGAAAAAGACACACCGAAAGAAAGCCTTCTGGATAAGACCAACGTCATTGCGACTTTCTCTCCAGAACTCGCCCAGGACATTGACCCGAGCAAAGGCCCGGTGGACCATCTGGTGGCGCCGTCTGGCCACCATGAAGTTGCTCTGAAGACAGAAGCCCAAAGCGTCACCCAAGAAAAACCCGAAAACGTAGCCCATCCCGCTACAGAAGCTCCCGAAAAGGACGGACCACCGGCGGTTAAACCCACCGACCAAGAAAAACACGACGACCAGAAAGAGGCGGAAGAGACCCAAATGTACGAGGACGAAGGCGCGGCGTCTCAGGATGAGGATGAGGAGGAGGATGAAGAAGAAGAAGAGGAGGCTCCAACGGCTGAGGCAAGGACCGATGACGAGGAAGAGGAGGAAGACATGGGCATTGGAGACGAGGAAGATGAATTGGAGGCAAAACCCGAAAATCAAGAAACCGAGAGAGCGGAAACTCGAAAGTCGGCGCCACCGGAGGACGAGGAAGAGGAGGAGGAGGATGAAGAGGAGCCGGTGGAGAAAGCTGAACTGGAGGAAGTGGAAGATTTAGACGCCATCGCCGATGAAGAGTTGACTGTCCAAGATGCAATGGTGCACGAGAGCCAGACCGGCGCTCCCACGTTAGCCGTCGGCGAGGATGAGGACGAGGACGAAGAAGAGGAAGAGGGCTACCTTTCCCACGCGGGAGAGATCACGCTCCCCGTTAGCGCCGTTGGCGTCGTCGCGCCGGGACCGCTGGCCGCCGTGGAGTCCATCTCCTACATCCAAGACGAGAGCATTCCGGGCTACTCGGAAACCGAACAGACCATCTCCGACGAGGAGATCCACGAAGAGGCCGAGGAGAGGATCCCGCACCTTCAGTACGACGTGGGCGCCCGCCAAGTCTCCGTCTCGGTCGCGGACGGGAGCGGATCCCCGGTCGACGTTCACGCCGCCAAGGAAACGCAGGCCGTCCCCGCGAAAGCCTTCCTCCCGCCCGGGGCGCAGGAGCAACTCTCCGTCTTCACCAACATTTTCACGGCTCCTCTGGCCGAGGAAGAGCACGTGTCCTCCGCCACTTCCATAACGGAGTACGACAAAATGTCCTCGTTCCCCACTTCTCTGGCCGAAGACCCTTCGGCGGCGTCCACCGTGGCTTTCGAAGAGCCGGCGGCGAAAGCCAGGACGAACACGGAGCAACTCCTCTCGTCCGGAACCCTTTCGCCTTCGTCTCTGGAAGACAAGTCCCCGTCCACCGACTTACAGCTTCCTCTGGAAGACGCCAAGGCGGCCGCCGAGGTCCCGGGTGGCCATGAGGACGACGACGAGGAGGAGGAGGAGGAAGACGAGGAAGATCAAACCCCTAATGTGGACATCTCGCTGGAAAAACTCCAAGAAGGCTACACCTCACCCCCGGTAACAAAGAGCCAAGACAAAGATGGCGAAAAGTGGCCAACCTCTGCAGCTCCAGGTTCCAAATTAATAGGAGAGGACAAATCCGTCGAAGAGGAGAATGTGGACGTGGTCGCGTCCAAAACGCCTTCATCGGTCGTGCCTCCGAAACCTCTGGGCTTCGACCCCGTGACCTCCGAGAGCGAAGAGCGTTGCTACAGTCCCGATGACGTCACCGTCAAAATGGCCTCCCCAACCCCATCGGGGCCACCCAGCGCCACTCATTCCCCCCTTAGACACTCCCCCCTGGGAGCCCCCGCGGAGTCGGAGTCCCCCAAGCTCGCAACCTCGCCCGAAGACGCCAGCAGACTGGAGAAAGACCACGACGAGCAAAAGGACAAAAAGACAGATGACAAACCACTCGACCAGGATGCCAAAGACGTTCCCGTCCAAGAGCCAGAAGACGATTCAGAAAAACAGACGGTGAAAGTCCAAACAGCCGTGCCAGAAGGCGATTTCCACACAGCAGGTGATGAAGAACGTGGTCAAAGCAAAGAAGAAATCAGCCCCTTTCTTGACGAAGACAACGGTAACAACAAAGGACGGAGCGATGATGCATCTGTCACGAAACCAGAAGAAGAAGACGGCGTTTCCCTTTTCCAAAAACTGGAGGAGGAACAGAAATCCGGCTCTGCTCTCCAAAAAGATGTTTCACCTGCAAACGAAGATTCCACCAAAAAAGAAGAACCTAAAGACAAAGAAAGCAGTCATTTCGATAAAACATTTAAAGAACAAACTGTCGCTTTGGAGGACCAACACGTCAAACACGAAGACTCTGACCTTGAGACCGCAGAAGCCAAAACCACGGTCGCTCTGGTGACCGAGGAAGACGAGAAGAACGTTGTTACGCCGAAACCTGAAGAAAAACAAATTAAAAGTTCTGACGCCACCGATTCAAAGGATGATACGTCCATCAAAAAGCCTTGCGAGGATGACAAGCAGAAGATTGAAATCGTGGATAAGACCAACGATGAGGAGAAAATACAAAGCGGGCTCGGCGCAGACAAAGACGAAGCAAATTCAGAAATCACAATGGACGACATGGTTTGCACGGCAGAAGATACGGATTGGCAGATCAAATCTCCACAAAAACTTATGGACAAATCCGTCCAAGAAACGGACGAGGCGCCAGGCGTCTTGACAACCGCCGTACCAATCCCCGTGGCAATAACCAGCAAAAATGAAGACGAGCGTGAAATGTATGCCCAAAAGACTGTTGACAAAGTTGACAAAGTGTCCGAGGAGGAAGAGGAACCAATGGCGGATCAAAGTCTTGCTATGAAATCTATGCAAGAAACACGAGAAGACCAAGTCTCTGTCAAAGCCAAAGAAGTATGCCAAGATTCTGTGGAAGTAAAATTGCTTACAGAAGTTGATAAAACTCCTTCAGAAGAAAACGCTTCTGCTAAGCTACCTAAAAAAGAGGAAATGCAAAAAGATACCAATATCGCCTTGACCTCAACATTGAAAGACGACAAGATGGATGACAGTAAGAAAGATGTTGACGTGTCCAAGGACGACGGCAAATTGGCAGAAGATCAAACCCAGGCGGAAATCCAATCTGAAGTTATCAGTGTGGCGACAACAATGAAACCTGATATTGAAGATGTACTTCTTGAAGGTAAGAAAAATGAGACCAGTGCAGAGGGACAGCAGTCCAAGACTGAAGCCTACAACACACCAGAACCTCTTCAGGAAAATATGGATGTAAACAAAGTGCAAGAGTCCCTAGCCAAGATCACGGAGGACAAAGCCGAAGAAGAGATCCCCGCAAAAGACGTCTTTGTTACGTTGACATCGGCTCCAACGTTTGAAGGGCGGCAACGGACGTCCTCAGAAACGGAATCCCGCCAAGACCAGAAGGCAACGGGAGTCGTCGGAGGCTCGGCGCCCGTGGCGAGTTCCGACGAAAAGGATGACGCTCACGTTGCCGAATTGAGCAAGGAAGAAAAAATGGGCGACGAGCAGGAGAAAGAGTTGACCTGGGAGAAGGAAGATCCCTGGGAGCAAAAGACCAAACCCGGAGAGGTTGAAATCCCGTCAGAAGACGCCAACGAGAAAGACGACGTCCCCGCCGAAGCCGCCAGGGAGGAGAAATGGGAGCGAGAAGACCTGGACAAAACCACCAAACGGTCCACCCAGGCCACGTTTGGAGAAGCGGCGTCGGCCACAGACTACGAGACCGCCTTCGTTGTTCGGTCTTCGGATGAAGAAGAAGAAGAGGACGACGAGGAGGAAGATTACATATGTATGGGCGCCAGACCTTTGTCGCTTGAGCCAAGAATGGCGGAGGTCCACACTCGCTCTGCGGAACAAACGTCTCCATCGGGCACTCGAACCGAAGAAGCCACGGCCAGACAGACGGTGATGGTCATTCCAACTCTTACCACGCAGGAACCGTCACTAGACGAAGACGTCAAAGAGCTGTTGACGGAATCCAGTCGTCGTTTCTCTGATTCCGCCAAACCTGAAACGACGCCTCCGCCAATCGCCCACATCGAGACGTCTTCTACTCCTAGCCCATTAAAAGGGGAGACCACTCCTCCAAAAGTGGAGGCGTTCTCTGACCCGTCGCCCTCCGCGACCGAGCTCGACTCCTGCTCACGTCAAGCGAACCGGTCCCCAATCCAGTCTCAAACGAGTCCTCAAGAGAAGCTCGACAAGGAAGCAGAACGGGAGATGGAAGGAGAACGGGAGGAGGCTTCCCCTAGATTTTCACAGCCTTGCTCGTACTTTCTATTGGACAAAGACTCTGAAAAGGGCGGACCGACGGATGTCTTCAAATCAGGTGGCTCCGAACGGGAAATCCAAAACAAATCCTCGACCGCGTCCAAGTACGATCCCTACGAGAAACCCGTCCTTGAAGATCCTGCCGTTCCAGACCAAGCTAACCGGTTCGGAGGTCCCGTTTCCGACGTCGGCGTGGACGATAACAGGAGGACGAGCCAGTCGGGCTCGGTCACGTTCCAACCGGATGATCACGTCAAAGAAGAACCCATGTCCTCAAGTGGAGTCCACCACAGCCCACAGAGCGAAAGACGCTTTAGTGCCTCACCGGAGCAGGAAGACCGAGAAAAGGGCCAAGAAGAAGAGTGGCAAAGAGAAGAACCGGTCGGCGCCGATATGCCGGACAATAAAATTTCCCAGGAATCTTATAGTCCTAAAGAGGACAAACCGGAAAAATCCGAGAAAGAGAAGGAGGAGCTGTCGGGAGGAGCCTCAAAACAAATGGACCAAGTGTCTACTAGCGCTGTTCAGGAATCCTGGAACCGATCGGAACCTGGCGCTCCATTGAAGGACCCCGTCAAGAACCAAACGGAAAAGCCCGGCCCTCGAGAAGGTTCTGCCTCTGGTCCACACTCACCTTCAGAAAAGGACCTTTCGTCTCCAGGTGCTTCAGCTTGGGAAAGTGAAGCGCAAATTCGTAAACAAGGCGCCTCCTCTGTTTTAGATGACAACATTCTGGCCTCAGACAATAACCGATCCGTTTCGGATTTTCCCGAAGGCAAAGAACGGCGGCTGGACGTCCATTTTCTCGTCGAGGGTGAAGATTTCAACCTGGAGGACGATGAAGAGGATGAAAATGATGAGGAAGACGAGGACTCCAGCGACGTGGACATTGAAAAAGGCGCCAGGGAGCAATCGGAGAAAGAAACATGTGGACGTGGCCCCGAGGGCGCCACGTCGCCGCCGGTGGACTCGAACAAAACCTCTCCTGAAACAAACTTCCAAAAAGACCAGACGAGCACCAAAATCACACCCGATGCCTTTGAATCCCCCGACCTGGACGCAAAACAAACATCTGGCGATAAAAACCTCCTGGAGAAGGAACTCCTTTGTGGGCTGAAATCCACTTGTGGTACGTCCCAAGTCCCCGACGGCAAAAACGAAGCCCAAACAATCCCATGTCCAGGCAAAAGCGACGTCAAAATCGAGCAGATCCGCTCGGCCACACCGGACGAACCGAAACCTCTTGAAACAACGGAAGACCAGACCCGTTCATCTCCAAAAAGGACATCGCTTTCTGAGGAACTTCCTTCCTTTGAGGACCAAAAGTCAAAGGATGGCGACAAAGAAAGCATCCCACCGCCAGCAGCAGACCGTCCCCGGTCCTCGCCCGCAAGCGACCTCAGTGTCTCAACCTCAGCGGCAACATCTGACCAACCATCGGCCCCAACTACTTCGCCCTTCAATCTTTTTGGAAGCTACGCCGACATTGGACTCAGTGGATCCGCCACAGACCAGCGGCACGATAGCCAATCGGAGACCTCCCCACAAGCAATGCTTGGGCAAGATCAACCTGACCACGGAGACCCCCGGGAGCCGAGCCCAGATCCGTCTCCTGAACGCGAACCGGTGGTCTCATCACCTTTAGCCAGTTTTGCGGCACCTTTTTCAACATTTGCCCAACAACTAGAAGACGGCGCTGCAAAATTTGCGAGCACTTTAGCCCAGAACGTGCCATTTTTAGGTAGCTCTGCCTCTGGTGGCCTTCACAGAGACGAGTACATGGAGGTGATGAGCAAACCTACGAAAGATGGTTCCCAACACGAAGAGACTAAACTCCCAACTCCGGACCCCTCTGGAGTGGCCCATGTTTTCTCCACGCCAGAAGCTAGTTCAGGTGTATCTCCACCAAGGGCGGGACCGGGCAATGCGGTTCTTGGAGAATCTACGCAACAGCTTGTGAGTGACATTAAATGCCAAGAAAAAGACACTCTTTCTAATGTGACGGAAAATACTTTAACCGCCTTGAACGCGAAGACCACCACGACTGTCGAGTCTTCGTCAGAAGTGGTGACTCCTCCCGCCCCCTCAGTCGCTTCCGTAAGCGCAAGCGGTGCTATAAACACCTCACGTGCCGTCCAAGACCCCCCTGCGCCCGAGAAAGAAAAGCAGCCAAGTGTGAAGACGCCTTCGGACGAAATGGACACGCTAACCAAGGTGGAGCCGGGAAAAGGAAAAACGGACGTAGCGAAAGGACAGACGGAAGCCAAGTCGCCGGATCGAAACGTCTGCAAAGATGGCGCTGGTGAGAGTCATAAAGTAGAAGTGGAAAAGGACAAATGGAGCTACGGCGAGGAGGAGGAGGAGGAAAGCTTTTTAGAGAAGCCGCCAGAGAGATTCGAAGCAAGGCGAAGGAGTAGTATTTCAGATTGGGAGCTGATCCAGAAGCCTGAGGATTTCCCAAGTGCCCCTCCGCCAGAGGAGGAAGCCTTCCCGTGGATGGCGAGCCTCCACGGCGCCTCCTCAAAAACCAGACCGACGGATTTGAACGCCAACGCCGCAGCCGCCTTCACCGAATTCAAACAGCGCAAAGGAGAACTTTCTCCTTCCTTTATTAACCCCAGCCCTTATCCATTTTCTGGCGAGGAGGTCGGAGGAGACCACCGTAGCGACCGCTCCCGGGACGGAGATGTCGCCACTCACGAGACGCCATCTGCCAAAAGTACATCGTTCGAGCAGAGGCCACACGGCCCGGACTCGTTAGCCGGAGAGGGAACGCCTCCCTCGTCGGCGAGCGAATCGTTGGATTCTGACGTCCCCCCGGGAACCCGAGAGCGTCCATCCATCACCGTGGAAGATAATCAGGATTCGGACCAAGACGGCGACCATCTGCCCGCGGACGGGTCAACTAGCCCGGCCGCCGGCAAACGCCCCCCGTCGCCGGCCGGACAAACGCGAGATCCCCCGCCCACCTCGGCGAAAGACCCTCCTCCACAGGCTCCCCGTCCGGACGCTTGCATGGTGGATCCGGAGACCCTCATCCAGGACATCGGCGGGACGGACAAGCTTCTCAAAAAGGAGCACAAGACCGCCAAGGGTCTCAGGAAAGCCAAACCCAAGTCGGCCTCTCCCGCTCGGAAGGGGGAGGCCAAGAAGAGGTCCGCCACGCCGGTCAGGCAGGCCCACAGAGACTCCGCCTCCCTCCGGAAGAAAGACCCGGAGAGAAGTTCCAGGCTGCTGAAGATGTCCGAGAACCAAGGTTCGCGCGCTGACATCCTCAATGCCGGGAAAGGCCTGCTCAATGGCGTCAAGACCACTTCAGGTGAGTTTGTCCGCTTAACTTATCTTTGCAATCTTCTCAAGTTCAAAAACAAAGTCCGATGGTCGAAATCTCTTTTAATGTCAACTTGCGCGTCTGTTCAGGTTCGGGAAGCACCCCTCAGAAAGCCCCCTCCACCATCCCACCGGGGCCACCGATCTACGTGGACCTGGCCTACGTGCCCAACCACTGCAGTGCCAAGAACGTGGACCAGGAGTTCTTCAAACGGGTGCGGGCGGCGTACTACGTGGTCAGCGGCAACGACCCGAGCGGCGGCGAGCCCAGTCGCGGAGTCCTGGACGCCCTGCTGGAGGGCAAGGCCCAGTGGGGGTCCAACCTTCAGGTAGCCACCGAAACGCCCCAGTCTTTGTAGCCTCTGGCGAGCGTCGTCCACTCGCCCACCGCGGATGCTAGATGAAATTGTTAATGTTAATTGTGAACCATTCAGGTGACCCTGATCCCGACCCACGACACGGAGGTGACCCGCGAGTGGTACCAGCGGACCCACGAGAGGCAGCAGGACCTCAACGTGATGGTTCTGGCTTCCAGCAGCACCGTGGTCATGCAGGATGAGTCTTTCCCCGCCTGCAAGATCGAGTTCTGAATCAAGCGACAAAACGTAACGGCGATCGAAATGATAAGTCCTCATTTACCTAAAAATCATTTTTGCTTTCAATCGAAATAACAGTGCAAATCTCCCTAATGTTGTCCCCGCTATCGTTTAATTTTTTTTCTTCTTTCTAATCATTTCCAACGTTATTTGTGTGGTTTCCCATTGCAAAATGGGCCATTTTTTTTAGGTTGACGCCATTTGTACTTCCCCGTCACGGTAAGAAATAATGCCGATGTTTCTTTTGTAAAGACGACAACGCTAATGTAGCAGCGCAAGCTAGTTTTCGAACAGGAAACGGACCAGACCAAACAAAAATGACAAAAACTGCCAGTGTAGAAGTGAACTGGCATTCAGATCGTTAATGAGTATCGAATGTGTCGACATTCACAGCAATGCACTTTTTTTTTCCCCCAAGAAGGAAGTGGGAGGGGTTTAGGAATCGAAGCACACTGATGACCTCAATGACCGCAAACATATATTGTAATATGTAAATATCGGAGACTTATAAGAAGTATTTATAAATGAGCATGAATGAATGTTTGGGATGACGTTTGCAGGAATGAGGATTTTTTGTTTTGAAATATTGCATGTCGCCCAGAATGTCGTCACTTTTCATAATCGCACTAAAAATAATAACATTTTTTGGGGTCAAAATTGATAGGAAACGTAAACGACGCACTCCAGAAAATTGGAACGTAGCAAATTGTTAGCGAAGTGGCGATGTTATTTTAAGAAGACATTATATTAAGACACCATAACATTGAACTAGTATAATGCGTGGTGTTCCAAAATGTTTGACCCCATTTTGTAGGTCAATAACTTTGACAATTTTCATGACCTCAAATTTTCACAACGCATGTAAAAACGTTTCAAGTTTTTGTGTGTAACATTTGGCATTTCTATCTTTTCAGGTTAAGAAATGCCGTTCACGACGCAGGAAGGCGCTGTCAAAAGTATTGGCCTACAAAATGGGGTCAAATATTTTGGAACACCCTGAATTTATGAAAATGGGCACCAAACAGGTAAAAGTTTGCTTTTGCTAAAATGATAGGTGCTCCTCAAAATATTGGATCTCATGTCCTAGTTAGGTTTACGGCATAGTACCCTGAAATCATGTCTGATCTCAGAAGCTAAGCAGGGTTGGGCCTGGTTAGTACTTGGATGGGAGACCGCCTGGGAAGACCAAGGGCTGTAAGCTCTTAGGTTACCAAGGGGAATCAGCTAAAGTGATAGCATGTGAGACGCAGTGGGATCTCTCATTTACACGGATTATAAAGGCGGCCCCGTGCCCTGAGTGGTTAGTGCGTCAGCCTCACTCCACACAGGACCGACCGGGATTTGAACCCAGGTTGCGAGACTGACGCACTAACTACTCAGGCCACGAGGCCCCCTTTACAGTCTGTGTAAATGAGAGATCCCACTACTTCTCACATGCTAAGCTTGAGCACTTGAGCTGATTCCCCTTCATAACATAAGAGCTTAGAGAACCTGGTATTCTCAGACGGTCTCCCATCCAAGTACTGACCAGGCCCAAACCTGCTTAGCTACCGAGATCAGACGTGGTGGGGGGTTTTCATGGTAGTAAGCCCAACTAGGACATGGGATCCGATATTTTGACTATCAGCTATAATTTTAGCAAAAGCACACTTTTTACCTGTTTGGTGTAGGTCAATAATTTTGAGACCGCGGAGCAGGTTCGGGAAGCCTTCCTGCATAGCGAGCGGCATTTCTTAACCTGAAAAGATAAAAATGCCAAACGTTATACACGAAAACTTGAAATGTTTCTACACGAGTTGAGGAAATTTAAGGTCATTACAACGAAAATTGTCAAAATTATTGGCCTACGAAATGGGGTGCAACATTTTGGAACACCGTGTATTTCTCACAAATACGCTTGTAGCATCAAAATATTCCAAAGATTTTGGCAACCGCTGTAATCATTTTTTTTCTTTGTAATTTCAAATCTCTTGACAAATGTATCATTCGTCGATTCAATCCATTTTTGTCCTAAAGTTATCAAGATGTTTCCTAAAAAAATAACCTCGCTATCCTGAAAAGTTACAATCTTAAGAATGATATCATTTACTTCCCCAAACAACGACTCAATCTATTTTTCTCGTAATATGACAAATAATGGTATTTTGTAATACGCCATTTTTTCCTTTTAAAAAAACAACTCAATCCCCGTAGCAATAATTTCTCGTGACCACATCGTAGCGTTAAAATTGAGATTAAAGTGACGATTTAGACACAAAATGCGCTCACTTAGGAAATCCTACTTTTCTACCGACACAAATCCGACTTCCTGGACAACGTCTATAAACTAAGCTCCGAATGAAACCATTTCGTCGGTATTCCATTTTAAGGAATGCTGTAAAGTATGAAAAAAAAAAGTAATCATCTGAATGTAAATGCGTGGACAAGCAACTCAAAAACGTGGATTTAAAACGGTAACACAAACTTCTCGGACACAACGCCAGAACACAACTTACGACTTTCTCCTGAAAACGACTTGAAGAAAAAAATAAGTCCAAATGGTCAAACACGACAAGAATGTACCGCACACACACACACTCACAGACACACACAGACCGCTTTGTACATATTTCTAAACGTTAACGTTCCGCTTGGACAGTGATTCCGACCCGCCGAGAGAACGTCATCTAACCCTCTTGCATGCGACTTATTTGGTTATAATCCTGAATGTAACGGTTTAACACTAAGTAGCGCTAATGCTAACTCCTGTTTGTTTGTCGTTATCAAGATGCTGTACAGCGCTAGCGCTAACTTAGGTTTGACGCTCTCTCGCTCTCCCGCCGTCCCTGGAAACGTATATCGACTCTGTTCTTCTCTGGCGCAAATCTGTCAACTGTTTCAACTATTGCCGTCTCTCTCTCTGGTCAAGTAGAAGTGCCGCATACGCATTCGATGTAAAAGGGAAGGAAACGACCCGCTCGGTGATCATCAATTAAAGTACGCTCAACTGGATTGTCTCCTGTCTCTTTTCTTTTTACAGCTTCTACCCTAACCCTAACCCAGCTTCTACAAGTACATTGTTATATTTTTTTATACAAAAAAGGCATACTAGAAGTGGTCATTTAAAAAATAAAAAAGCTTTACTATACTATGTCGTTTTTACGAAAAAAAGCCTTACTATACTATGTCGTTTTTTACGGAAAAAAAGCCGTACTATACTCTACTAAGTTTAAGTTTACTTAATATAATTTATATTTATATTATATATATTTTTAAGGAAAAAAGCCTTACTATACTATGTCGTTTTTACGAAAAAAAAGCCTAACTATGCTATGTCGTTTTTTAAGAAAAAAAGCCTTACTATACTATGTCGTTTTTACGAAAAAAATAGCCTTACTATACTATGTCGTTTTTAAGAAAAAACCCTTACTATACTATGTCGTTTTTTTTTACGAAAAAAAGCCTTCCTGTACTATACTAAGTTTAAATTTAAGCTTACTATGTCGTTTTTTAAGAAAAAAAGCCTTACTATACTATGTCGTTTTTTACGAAAAAAAGCCTTACTATACTATGTCGGTTTTTCACGAAAAAAGCCTTACTATACTATGTCGTTTTTTACGGAAAAAAGCCTTACTATACTATGTCGTTTTTTAAGAAAAAAAGCCTTACTATACTATGTCGTTTTTACGAAAAAAATAGCCTTACTATACTGTCGTTTTTTTTTTTTAAAAAGCCTTACTATACTATGTCGTTTAAAAAAAAAAAAGCCTTACTATACTATGTCGTTTTTTCACGAAAAAAGCCTTACTATACTATGTTGTTTTTTAAGAAAAAAAGCCTTACTATACTATGTCGTTTTTTCACCAAAAATAGCCTTACTATACTATGTCGTTTTATACGGAAAAAAGCCTTACTATACTGTCGTTTTATACGGAAAAAAGCCTTACTATACTATGTCGTTTTTAAGAAAAAAAAGCCTTACTATACTATGTCGTTTTTACGAAAAAAATAGCCTTACTATACTAAGTCGTTTTTTAAGAAAAAAAGCCTTACTATACTATGTCATTTTTTCACGAAAAAAGCCTTACTATACTATGTCGTTTTATACGGAAAAAAGCCTTACTATACTGTCGTTTTTTAAGAAAAAAAAGCCTTACTATACTATGTCGTTTTTAAGAAAAAAAAGCCTTACTATACTATGTCGTTTTTACGAAAAAAATAGCCTTACTATACTATGTCGTTTTTTTTTTTAAAAAGCCTTACTATACTATGTTGTTTTTAAAAAAAAAAGCCTTACTATACTATGTCGTTTTTTCACGAAAAATAGCCTTACTATACTATGCCGTTTTTTAAGAAAAAAAGCCTTACTATACTATGTCGTTTTTTCACGAAAAAAGCCTTACTATACTATGTCGTTTTTTAAGAAAAAAGCCTTACTATAGTATGTCGTTTTTTAAGAAAAAAAGCCTTACTATACTTTGTCGTTTTTTAAGAAAAAAAGCCTTACTATACTTTGTCGTTTTTTCACGAAAAATAGCCTTACTATACTATGCCGTTTTTTAAGAAAAAAAGCCTTACTATACTATGTCGTTTTTTCACGAAAAAAGCCTTACTATACTATGTCGTTTTTTAAGAAAAAAAGCCTTACTATACTAAGTCGTTTTTTCACGAAAAAAGCCTTACTATACTATGTCGTTTTTCAAAGAAAAAAGCCTCACTATACTATGTCGTTTTTTCATGAAAAAAGCCTTACTATACTATGTCGTTTTTTCACGAAAAATAGCCTTACTATACTATGTCGTTTTTTCACGAAAAAAGCCTTACTATACTATGTCGTTTTTTAAGAAAAAAAGCTTTACTATACTATGTCGTTTTTTCACGAAAAAAGCCTTACCATACTATGTCGTTTTTTAAGAAAAAAAGCCTTATTATACTGTGTCGTTTTTTCACGAAAAAAGCCTTACTATACTATGTCGTTTTTTCACGAAAAATAGCCTTACTATACTATGCCGTTTTTTAAGAAAAAAAGCCTTACTATACTATGTCGTTTTTTTCACGAAAAAAGCCTTACTATACTATGTCGTTTTTTAAGAAAAAAGGCCTTACTATACTAAGTCGTTTTTTCACGAAAAAAGCCTTACTATACTATGTCGTTTTTTCACGAAAAAAGCCTTACTATACTATGTCGTTTTTTTCACGAAAAAAGCCTTACTATACTATGTCGTTTTTTAAGAAAAAAAGCCTTACTATACTATGTTGTTTTTTCACCAAAAATAGCCGTACTATACTATGTCGTTTTTTCACGAAAAAAGCCTTACTATACTATGTCGTTTTTTAAGAAAAAAAGCCTTACTATACTATGTCGTTTAAGAAAAAAAGCCTTACTATACTATGTCGTTTTTTCACGAAAAAAGCCTTACTATACTATGTCATTTTTTTCACGAAAAAAGCCTTACTATACTATGTCGTTTTTTAAGAAAAAAAGCCTTACTATACTATGTCGTTTTTTCACGAAAAATAGCCTTACTATACTATGCCGTTTTTTAAGAAAAAAAGCTTTACTATACTATGTCGTTTTTTCACGAAAAAAGCCTTACCATACTATGTCGTTTTTTAAGAAAAAAAGCCTTCTTATACTGTGTCGTTTTTTCACGAAAAAAGCCTTACTATACTATGTCGTTTTTTCACGAAAAATAGCCATGCTATACTATGCCGTTTTTTAAGAAAAAAAGCCTTACTATACTATGTCGTTTTTTCACGAAAAAAGCCTTACTATACTATGTCGTTTTTTAAGAAAAAAAGCCTTACTATACTAAGTCGTTTTTTCACGAAAAAAGCCTTACTATACTATGTCGTTTTTTAAAGAAAAAAGCCTTACTATACTATGTCGTTTTTTCACGAAAAAAGCCTTACTATACTATGTCGTTTTTTCACGAAAAATAGCCTTACTATACTATGCCGTTTTTTAAGAAAAAAAGCCTTACTATACTATGTCGTTTTTTTCACGAAAAAAGCCTTACTATACTATGTCGTTTTTTAAGAAAAAAAGCCTTACTATACTATGTCGGTTTTTCACGAAAAAAGCCTTACTATACTATGTCGTTTTTTACGGAAAAAAGCCTTACTATACTATGTCGTTTTTTAAGAAAAAAAGCCTTACTATACTATGTCGTTTTTACGAAAAAAATAGCCTTACTATACTGTCGTTTTTTTTTTTTAAAAAGCCTTACTATACTATGTCGTTTAAAAAAAAAAAAGCCTTACTATACTATGTCGTTTTTTCACGAAAAAAGCCTTACTATACTATGTCGTTTTTTAAGAAAAAAAGCCTTACTATACTATGTCGTTTTTTCACGAAAAAAGCCTTACTATACTATGTCGTTTTATACGGAAAAAAGCCTTACTATACTGTCGTTTTATACGGAAAAAAGCCTTACTATACTATGTCGTTTTTAAGAAAAAAAAGCCTTACTATACTATGTCGTTTTTACGAAAA
The DNA here is from genome assembly GCF_051989625.1 of Stigmatopora argus. Taxonomy (NCBI): domain Eukaryota; kingdom Metazoa; phylum Chordata; class Actinopteri; order Syngnathiformes; family Syngnathidae; genus Stigmatopora; species Stigmatopora argus. The sequence goes on along the minus strand of NC_135389.1, from coordinate 18,799,396 downwards.
AAATAGCCTTACTATACTAAGTCGTTTTTTAAGAAAAAAAGCCTTACTATACTATGTCATTTTTTCACGAAAAAAGCCTTACTATACTATGTCGTTTTATACGGAAAAAAGCCTTACTATACTGTTGTTTTTTAAGAAAAAAAAGCCTTACTATACTATGTCGTTTTTAAGAAAAAAAAGCCTTACTATACTATGTCGTTTTTACGAAAAAAATAGCCTTACTATACTATGTCGTTTTTTTTTTTAAAAAGCCTTACTATACTATGTCGTTTTTAAAAAAAAAAGCCTTACTATACTATGTCGTTTTTTCACGAAAAATAGCCTTACTATACTATGCCGTTTTTTAAGAAAAAAAGCCTTACTATACTATGTCGTTTTTTCACGAAAAAAGCCTTACTATACTATGTCGTTTTTTAAGAAAAAAGCCTTACTATAGTATGTCGTTTTTTAAGAAAAAAAGCCTTACTATACTTTGTCGTTTTTTAAGAAAAAAAGCCTTACTATACTTTGTCGTTTTTTCACGAAAAATAGCCTTACTATACTATGCCGTTTTTTAAGAAAAAAAGCCTTACTATACTATTGTCGTTTTTTCACGAAAAAAGCCTTACTATACTATGTCGTTTTTTCACGAAAAATAGCCTTACTATACTATGTCGTTTTTTTAAGAAAAAAAGCCTTACTATACTATGTCGTTTTTTCACGAAAAAAGCCTTACTATACTATGTCGTTTTTTCACGAAAAAAGCCTTACTATACTATGTCGTTTTTTCACGAAAAAAGCCTTACTATACTATGTCGTTTTTTAAGAAAAAAAGCCTTACTATACTATGTCGTTTTTCAGGAAAAAAGCCTTACTATACTATGTCGTTTTTTCACGAAAAATAGCCTTACTATACTATGCCGTTTTTTAAGAAAAAAAGCCTTACTATACTATGTCGTTTTTTCACGAAAAAAGCCTTACTATACTATGTCGTTTTTTCACGAAAAAAGCCTTACTATACTATGTCGTTTTTTAAGAAAAAAAGCCTTACTATACTATGTCGTTTTTCAGGAAAAAAGCCTTACTATACTATGTCGTTTTTTCACGAAAAATAGCCTTACTATACTATGCCGTTTTTTAAGAAAAAAAGCCTTACTATACTATGTCGTTTTTTCACGAAAAAAGCCTTATTATACTATGTCGTTTTTTAAGAAAAAAAGCCTTACTATACTATGTCGTTTTTTCACGAAAAAAGCCTTACTATACTATGTCGTTTTTTAAGAAAAAAGCCTTACTATACTATGTCGTTTTTTTAAGAAAAAAAGCCTTACTATACTATGTCGTTTTTTCACGAAAAATAGCCTTACTACACTATGCCGTTTTTTAAGAAAAAAAGCCTTACTATACTATGTCGTTTTTTCACGAAAAAAGCCTTACTATACTATGTCGTTTTTTCACGAAAAATAGCCTAACTATACTATGTCGTTTTTTCACGAAAAAAGCCTTACTATACTATGTCGTTTTTTCATGAAAAATAGCCTTACTATATATACTATGCCGTTTAAGAAAAAAATCCTTACTACACTGTCGTTTTTTCACGAAAAAAGCCTTACTATACTCTGTCGTTTTTTCACGAAAAAAGCCTTACTATACTATGTCGTTTTATACGGAAAAAAGCCTTACTATACTGTCGTTTTTTAAGAAAAAAAGCCTTACTATACTATGTCGTTTTTAAGAAAAAAAAGCCTTACTATACTATGTCGTTTTTACGAAAAAAATAGCCTTACTATACTATGTCGTTTTTTTTTTAAAAAAGCCTTACTATACTATGCCGTTTTTTAAGAAAAAAAAGCCTTACTATACTATGTCGTTTTTTCACGAAAAAAGCCTTACTATACTATGTCGTTTTTTCACGAAAAAAGCCTTACTATACTATGTCGTTTTTTCATGAAAAAAGCCTTACTATACTATGTCGTTTTTTAAGAAAAAAAGCCTTACTATACTATGTCGTTTTTCAGGAAAAAAGCCTTACTATACTATGTCGTTTTTTCACGAAAAATAGCCTTACTATACTATGCCGTTTTTTAAGAAAAAAAGCCTTACTATACTATGTCGTTTTTTCACGAAAAAAGCCTTACTATACTATGTCGTTTTTTAAGAAAAAAAGCCTTACTATACTATGTCGTTTTTTCACGAAAAATAGCCTTACTATACTATGCCGTTTTTTAAGAAAAAAAGCCTTACTATACTATGTCGTTTTTTCACGAAAAAAGCCTTACTATACTATGCCGTTTTTTAAGAAAAAAAGCCTTACTATACTATGTCGTTTTTTCATGAAAAAAGCCTTACTATAGTATGTCGTTTTTTAAGAAAAAAAGCCTTACTATACTATGTCGTTTTTTCACGAAAAATAGCCTTACTATACTATGCCGTTTTTTAAGAAAAAAAGCCTTACTATACTATGTCGTTTTTTCACGAAAAAAGCCTTACTATACTATGTCGTTTTTTCACGAAAAATAGCCTTACTATACTATGTCGTTTTTTTAAGAAAAAAAGCCTTACTATACTATGTCGTTTTTTCACGAAAAAAGCCTTACAATACTATGTCGTTTTTTAAGAAAAAAGCCTTACTATACTATGTCGTTTTTTCACGAAAAAAGCCTTACTATACTATGTCGTTTTTTAAGAAAAAAAGCCTTACTATACTATGTCGTTTTTCAGGAAAAAAGCCTTACTATACTATGTCGTTTTTTAAGAAAAAAAGCCTTACTATACTATGTCGTTTTTTTAAGAAAAAAAGCCTTACTATACTATGTCGTTTTTTCACGAAAAATAGCCTTACTATACTATGCCGTTTTTTAAGAAAAAAAGCCTTACTATACTATGTCGTTTTTTCACGAAAAAAGCCTTACTATACTATGTCGTTTTTTTAAGAAAAAAAGCCTTACTATACTATGTCGTTTTTTCACGAAAAAAGCCTTACTATACTATGTCGTTTTTACGAAAAAAATTGCCTTATTATACTATGTCGTTTTTTTTACGAAAAAAAGCCTTCCTATACTATACTAAGATTAAATTTAAGCTTACTTACTATACTATGTCGTTTTTTAAGAAAAAAAGCCTTACTATACTATGTCGTTTTTAAGAAAAAAGCCTTACTACACTATGTCGTTTATTACGAAAAAAAAGCCTTACTATACTAAGTTTAAGTTTACTTAATATAATGTCATTTTTTAAGGAAAAATGCCTTACTATACTATGTCGTTTTTACGAAAAAAATTGCCTTACTATACTATGTCGTTTTTTTTACGAAAAAAAGCCTTCCTATACTATACTAAGATTAAATTTAAGCTTACTTACTATACTATGTCGTTTTTTAAGAAAAAAAGCCTTACTATACTATGTCGTTTTTTACGAAAAAAAAAAGCCTTACTATACTATGTCGTTTTTTATGGAAAAAAAGCCGTACTATACTCTACTAAGTTTAAGTTTACTTAATATAATTTATATTTATATATTTATATTATATATATTTTTAAGGAAAAAAGCCTTACTATACTATGTCGTTTTTACGAAAAAAAAGCCTTACTATACTAAGTCGTTTTTTAAGAAAAAAAGCCTTACTATACTATGTCGTTTTTACGAAAAAAATAGCCTTACTATACTATGTCGTTTTTTAAGAAAAAAAAGCCTTACTATACTATGTCGTTTTTTAAGAAAAAAAGCCTTACTATACTATGTCGTTTTTACGAAAAAAATAGCCTTACTATACTATGTCGTTTTTAAGAAAAAAGCCTTACTATACTATGTCGTTTTTTTTTACGAAAAAAAGCCTTCCTATACTATACTAAGTTTAAATTTAAGCTTGCTATGTCGTTTTTTCACGAAAAAAGCCTTACTATACTATGTCGTTTTTTAAGAAAAAAAGCCTTACTATACTATGTCGTTTTTTCACGAAAAATAGCCTTACTATACTATGCCGTTTTTTAAGAAAAAAAGCTTTACTATACTATGTCGTTTTTTCACGAAAAAAGCCTTACCATACTATGTCGTTTTTTAAGAAAAAAAGCCTTATTATACTGTGTCGTTTTTTCACGAAAAATAGCCTTACTATACTATGCCGTTTTTTAAGAAAAAAAGCCTTACTATACTATGTCGTTTTTTCACGAAAAAAGCCTTACTATACTATGTCGTTTTTTAAGAAAAAAAGCCTTACTATACTAAGTCGTTTTTTCACGAAAAAAGCCTTACTATACTATGTCGTTTTTCAAAGAAAAAAGCCTCACTATACTATGTCGTTTTTTCATGAAAAAAGCCTTACTATACTATGTCGTTTTTTCACGAAAAATAGCCTTACTATACTATGTCGTTTTTTCACGAAAAAAGCCTTACTATACTATGTCGTTTTTTAAGAAAAAAAGCTTTACTATACTATGTCGTTTTTTCACGAAAAAAGCCTTACCATACTATGTCGTTTTTTAAGAAAAAAAGCCTTATTATACTGTGTCGTTTTTTCACGAAAAAAGCCTTACTATACTATGTCGTTTTTTCACGAAAAATAGCCTTACTATACTATGCCGTTTTTTAAGAAAAAAAGCCTTACTATACTATGTCGTTTTTTTCACGAAAAAAGCCTTACTATACTATGTCGTTTTTTAAGAAAAAAGGCCTTACTATACTAAGTCGTTTTTTCACGAAAAAAGCCTTACTATACTATGTCGTTTTTTCACGAAAAAAGCCTTACTATACTATGTCGTTTTTTTCACGAAAAAAGCCTTACTATACTATGTCGTTTTTTAAGAAAAAAAGCCTTACTATACTATGTTGTTTTTTCACCAAAAATAGCCGTACTATACTATGTCGTTTTTTCACGAAAAAAGCCTTACTATACTATGTCGTTTTTTAAGAAAAAAAGCCTTACTATACTATGTCGTTTAAGAAAAAAAGCCTTACTATACTATGTCGTTTTTTCACGAAAAAAGCCTTACTATACTATGTCATTTTTTTCACGAAAAAAGCCTTACTATACTATGTCGTTTTTTAAGAAAAAAAGCCTTACTATACTATGTCGTTTTTTCACGAAAAATAGCCTTACTATACTATGCCGTTTTTTAAGAAAAAAAGCTTTACTATACTATGTCGTTTTTTCACGAAAAAAGCCTTACCATACTATGTCGTTTTTTAAGAAAAAAAGCCTTCTTATACTGTGTCGTTTTTTCACGAAAAAAGCCTTACTATACTATGTCGTTTTTTCACGAAAAATAGCCATGCTATACTATGCCGTTTTTTCACGAAAAAAAGCCTTACTATACTATGTCGTTTTTTCACGAAAAAAGCCTTACTATACTATGTCGTTTTTTAAGAAAAAAAGCCTTACTATACTAAGTCGTTTTTTCACGAAAAAAGCCTTACTATACTATGTCGTTTTTTAAAGAAAAAAGCCTTACTATACTATGTCGTTTTTTCACGAAAAAAGCCTTACTATACTATGTCGTTTTTTCACGAAAAATAGCCTTACTATACTATGCCGTTTTTTAAGAAAAAAAGCCTTACTATACTATGTCGTTTTTTTCACGAAAAAAGCCTTACTATACTATGTCGTTTTTTAAGAAAAAAAGCCTTACTATACTATGTCGGTTTTTCACGAAAAAAGCCTTACTATACTATGTCGTTTTTTACGGAAAAAAGCCTTACTATACTATGTCGTTTTTTAAGAAAAAAAGCCTTACTATACTATGTCGTTTTTACGAAAAAAATAGCCTTACTATACTGTCGTTTTTTTTTTTTAAAAAGCCTTACTATACTATGTCGTTTAAAAAAAAAAAAGCCTTACTATACTATGTCGTTTTTTCACGAAAAAAGCCTTACTATACTATGTCGTTTTTTAAGAAAAAAAGCCTTACTATACTATGTCGTTTTTTCACGAAAAAAGCCTTACTATACTATGTCGTTTTATACGGAAAAAAGCCTTACTATACTGTCGTTTTATACGGAAAAAAGCCTTACTATACTATGTCGTTTTTAAGAAAAAAAAGCCTTACTATACTATGTCGTTTTTACGAAAAAAATAGCCTTACTATACTAAGTCGTTTTTTAAGAAAAAAAGCCTTACTATACTATGTCATTTTTTCACGAAAAAAGCCTTACTATACTATGTCGTTTTATACGGAAAAAAGCCTTACTATACTGTCGTTTTTTAAGAAAAAAAAGCCTTACTATACTATGTCGTTTTTAAGAAAAAAAAGCCTTACTATACTATGTCGTTTTTACGAAAAAAATAGCCTTACTATACTATGTCGTTTTTTTTTTTAAAAAGCCTTACTATACTATGTCGTTTTTAAAAAAAAAAGCCTTACTATACTATGTCGTTTTTTCACGAAAAATAGCCTTACTATACTATGCCGTTTTTTAAGAAAAAAAGCCTTACTATACTATGTCGTTTTTTCACGAAAAAAGCCTTACTATACTATGTCGTTTTTTAAGAAAAAAGCCTTACTATAGTATGTCGTTTTTTAAGAAAAAAAGCCTTACTATACTTTGTCGTTTTTTAAGAAAAAAAGCCTTACTATACTTTGTCGTTTTTTCACGAAAAATAGCCTTACTATACTATGCCGTTTTTTAAGAAAAAAAGCCTTACTATACTATTGTCGTTTTTTCACGAAAAAAGCCTTACTATACTATGTCGTTTTTTCACGAAAAATAGCCTTACTATACTATGTCGTTTTTTTAAGAAAAAAAGCCTTACTATACTATGTCGTTTTTTCACGAAAAAAGCCTTACTATACTATGTCGTTTTTTCACGAAAAAAGCCTTACTATACTATGTCGTTTTTTCACGAAAAAAGCCTTACTATACTATGTCGTTTTTTAAGAAAAAAAGCCTTACTATACTATGTCGTTTTTCAGGAAAAAAGCCTTACTATACTATGTCGTTTTTTCACGAAAAATAGCCTTACTATACTATGCCGTTTTTTAAGAAAAAAAGCCTTACTATACTATGTCGTTTTTTCACGAAAAAAGCCTTACTATACTATGTCGTTTTTTCACGAAAAAAGCCTTACTATACTATGTCGTTTTTTAAGAAAAAAAGCCTTACTATACTATGTCGTTTTTCAGGAAAAAAGCCTTACTATACTATGTCGTTTTTTCACGAAAAATAGCCTTACTATACTATGCCGTTTTTTAAGAAAAAAAGCCTTACTATACTATGTCGTTTTTTCACGAAAAAAGCCTTATTATACTATGTCGTTTTTTAAGAAAAAAAGCCTTACTATACTATGTCGTTTTTTCACGAAAAAAGCCTTACTATACTATGTCGTTTTTTAAGAAAAAAGCCTTACTATACTATGTCGTTTTTTTAAGAAAAAAAGCCTTACTATACTATGTCGTTTTTTCACGAAAAATAGCCTTACTACACTATGCCGTTTTTTAAGAAAAAAAGCCTTACTATACTATGTCGTTTTTTCACGAAAAAAGCCTTACTATACTATGTCGTTTTTTCACGAAAAATAGCCTAACTATACTATGTCGTTTTTTCACGAAAAAAGCCTTACTATACTATGTCGTTTTTTCATGAAAAATAGCCTTACTATATATACTATGCCGTTTAAGAAAAAAATCCTTACTACACTGTCGTTTTTTCACGAAAAAAGCCTTACTATACTCTGTCGTTTTTTCACGAAAAAAGCCTTACTATACTATGTCGTTTTATACGGAAAAAAGCCTTACTATACTGTCGTTTTTTAAGAAAAAAAGCCTTACTATACTATGTCGTTTTTAAGAAAAAAAAGCCTTACTATACTATGTCGTTTTTACGAAAAAAATAGCCTTACTATACTATGTCGTTTTTTTTTTTAAAAAGCCTTACTATACTATGCCGTTTTTTAAGAAAAAAAGCCTTACTATACTATGTCGTTTTTTCACGAAAAAAGCCTTACTATACTATGTCGTTTTTTAAGAAAAAAGCCTTACTATACTATGTCGTTTTTTCATGAAAAAAGCCTTACTATACTATGTCGTTTTTTAAGAAAAAAAGCCTTACTATACTATGTCGTTTTTCAGGAAAAAAGCCTTACTATACTATGTCGTTTTTTCACGAAAAATAGCCTTACTATACTATGCCGTTTTTTAAGAAAAAAAGCCTTACTATACTATGTCGTTTTTTCACGAAAAAAGCCTTACTATACTATGTCGTTTTTTAAGAAAAAAAGCCTTACTATACTATGTCGTTTTTTCACGAAAAATAGCCTTACTATACTATGCCGTTTTTTAAGAAAAAAAGCCTTACTATACTATGTCGTTTTTTCACGAAAAAAGCCTTACTATACTATGCCGTTTTTTAAGAAAAAAAGCCTTACTATACTATGTCGTTTTTTCATGAAAAAAGCCTTACTATAGTATGTCGTTTTTTAAGAAAAAAAGCCTTACTATACTATGTCGTTTTTTCACGAAAAATAGCCTTACTATACTATGCCGTTTTTTAAGAAAAAAAGCCTTACTATACTATGTCGTTTTTTCACGAAAAAAGCCTTACTATACTATGTCGTTTTTTCACGAAAAATAGCCTTACTATACTATGTCGTTTTTTTAAGAAAAAAAGCCTTACTATACTATGTCGTTTTTTCACGAAAAAAGCCTTACAATACTATGTCGTTTTTTAAGAAAAAAGCCTTACTATACTATGTCGTTTTGTCACGAAAAAAGCCTTACTATACTATGTCGTTTTTTAAGAAAAAAAGCCTTACTATACTATGTCGTTTTTCAGGAAAAAAGCCTTACTATACTATGTCGTTTTTTAAGAAAAAAAGCCTTACTATACTATGTCGTTTTTTTAAGAAAAAAAGCCTTACTATACTATGTCGTTTTTTCACGAAAAATAGCCTTACTATACTATGCCGTTTTTTAAGAAAAAAAGCCTTACTATACTATGTCGTTTTTTCACGAAAAAAGCCTTACTATACTATGTCGTTTTTTTAAGAAAAAAAGCCTTACTATACTATGTCGTTTTTTCACGAAAAAAGCCTTACTATACTATGTCGTTTTTACGAAAAAAATTGCCTTATTATACTATGTCGTTTTTTTTACGAAAAAAAGCCTTCCTATACTATACTAAGATTAAATTTAAGCTTACTTACTATACTATGTCGTTTTTTAAGAAAAAAAGCCTTACTATACTATGTCGTTTTTAAGAAAAAAGCCTTACTACACTATGTCGTTTATTACGAAAAAAAAGCCTTACTATACTAAGTTTAAGTTTACTTAATATAATGTCATTTTTTAAGGAAAAATGCCTTACTATACTATGTCGTTTTTACGAAAAAAATTGCCTTACTATACTATGTCGTTTTTTTTACGAAAAAAAGCCTTCCTATACTATACTAAGATTAAATTTAAGCTTACTTACTATACTATGTCGTTTTTTAAGAAAAAAAGCCTTACTATACTATGTCGTTTTTTACGAAAAAAAAAAGCCTTACTATACTATGTCGTTTTTTATGGAAAAAAAGCCGTACTATACTCTACTAAGTTTAAGTTTACTTAATATAATTTATATTTATATATTTATATTATATATATTTTTAAGGAAAAAAGCCTTACTATACTATGTCGTTTTTACGAAAAAAAAGCCTTACTATACTAAGTCGTTTTTTAAGAAAAAAAGCCTTACTATACTATGTCGTTTTTACGAAAAAAATAGCCTTACTATACTATGTCGTTTTTTAAGAAAAAAAAGCCTTACTATACTATGTCGTTTTTTAAGAAAAAAAGCCTTACTATACTATGTCGTTTTTACGAAAAAAATAGCCTTACTATACTATGTCGTTTTTAAGAAAAAAGCCTTACTATACTATGTCGTTTTTTTTTACGAAAAAAAGCCTTCCTATACTATACTAAGTTTAAATTTAAGCTTGCTATGTCGTTTTTTCACGAAAAAAGCCTTACTATACTATGTCGTTTTTTAAGAAAAAAAGCCTTACTATACTATGTCGTTTTTTCACGAAAAATAGCCTTACTATACTATGCCGTTTTTTAAGAAAAAAAGCTTTACTATACTATGTCGTTTTTTCACGAAAAAAGCCTTACCATACTATGTCGTTTTTTAAGAAAAAAAGCCTTATTATACTGTGTCGTTTTTTCACGAAAAATAGCCTTACTATACTATGCCGTTTTTTAAGAAAAAAAGCCTTACTATACTATGTCGTTTTTTCACGAAAAAAGCCTTACTATACTATGTCGTTTTTTAAGAAAAAAAGCCTTACTATACTAAGTCGTTTTTTCACGAAAAAAGCCTTACTATACTATGTCGTTTTTCAAAGAAAAAAGCCTCACTATACTATGTCGTTTTTTCATGAAAAAAGCCTTACTATACTATGTCGTTTTTTCACGAAAAATAGCCTTACTATACTATGTCGTTTTTTCACGAAAAAAGCCTTACTATACTATGTCGTTTTTTAAGAAAAAAAGCTTTACTATACTATGTCGTTTTTTCACGAAAAAAGCCTTACCATACTATGTCGTTTTTTAAGAAAAAAAGCCTTATTATACTGTGTCGTTTTTTCACGAAAAAAGCCTTACTATACTATGTCGTTTTTTCACGAAAAATAGCCTTACTATACTATGCCGTTTTTTAAGAAAAAAAGCCTTACTATACTATGTCGTTTTTTTCACGAAAAAAGCCTTACTATACTATGTCGTTTTTTAAGAAAAAAGGCCTTACTATACTAAGTCGTTTTTTCACGAAAAAAGCCTTACTATACTATGTCGTTTTTTCACGAAAAAAGCCTTACTATACTATGTCGTTTTTTTCACGAAAAAAGCCTTACTATACTATGTCGTTTTTTAAGAAAAAAAGCCTTACTATACTATGTTGTTTTTTCACCAAAAATAGCCGTACTATACTATGTCGTTTTTTCACGAAAAAAGCCTTACTATACTATGTCGTTTTTTAAGAAAAAAAGCCTTACTATACTATGTCGTTTAAGAAAAAAAGCCTTACTATACTATGTCGTTTTTTCACGAAAAAAGCCTTACTATACTATGTCATTTTTTTCACGAAAAAAGCCTTACTATACTATGTCGTTTTTTAAGAAAAAAAGCCTTACTATACTATGTCGTTTTTTCACGAAAAATAGCCTTACTATACTATGCCGTTTTTTAAGAAAAAAAGCTTTACTATACTATGTCGTTTTTTAAGAAAAAAAGCCTTCTTATACTGTGTCGTTTTTTCACGAAAAAAGCCTTACTATACTATGTCGTTTTTTCACGAAAAATAGCCATGCTATACTATGCCGTTTTTTAAGAAAAAAAGCCTTACTATACTATGTCGTTTTTTCACGAAAAAAGCCTTACTATACTATGTCGTTTTTTAAGAAAAAAAGCCTTACTATACTAAGTCGTTTTTTCACGAAAAAAGCCTTACTATACTATGTCGTTTTTTAAAGAAAAAAGCCTTACTATACTATGTCGTTTTTTCACGAAAAAAGCCTTACTATACTATGTCGTTTTTTCACGAAAAATAGCCTTACTATACTATGCCGTTTTTTAAGAAAAAAAGCCTTACTATACTATGTCGTTTTTTTCACGAAAAAAGCCTTACTATACTATGTCGTTTTTTAAGAAAAAAAGCCTTACTATACTATGTCGGTTTTTCACGAAAAAAGCCTTACTATACTATGTCGTTTTTTACGGAAAAAAGCCTTACTATACTATGTCGTTTTTTAAGAAAAAAAGCCTTACTATACTATGTCGTTTTTACGAAAAAAATAGCCTTACTATACTGTCGTTTTTTTTTTTTAAAAAGCCTTACTATACTATGTCGTTTAAAAAAAAAAAGCCTTACTATACTATGTCGTTTTTTCACGAAAAAAGCCTTACTATACTATGTCGTTTTTTAAGAAAAAAAGCCTTACTATACTATGTCGTTTTTTCACGAAAAAAGCCTTACTATACTATGTCGTTTTATACGGAAAAAAGCCTTACTATACTGTCGTTTTATACGGAAAAAAGCCTTACTATACTATGTCGTTTTTAAGAAAAAAAAGCCTTACTATACTATGTCGTTTTTACGAAAAAAATAGCCTTACTATACTAAGTCGTTTTTTAAGAAAAAAAGCCTTACTATACTATGTCATTTTTTCACGAAAAAAGCCTTACTATACTATGTCGTTTTATACGGAAAAAAGCCTTACTATACTGTCGTTTTTTAAGAAAAAAAAGCCTTACTATACTATGTCGTTTTTAAGAAAAAAAAGCCTTACTATACTATGTCGTTTTTACGAAAAAAATAGCCTTACTATACTATGTCGTTTTTTTTTTTAAAAAGCCTTACTATACTATGTCGTTTTTAAAAAAAAAAGCCTTACTATACTATGTCGTTTTTTCACGAAAAATAGCCTTACTATACTATGCCGTTTTTTAAGAAAAAAAGCCTTACTATACTATGTCGTTTTTTCACGAAAAAAGCCTTACTATACTATGTCGTTTTTTAAGAAAAAAGCCTTACTATAGTATGTCGTTTTTTAAGAAAAAAAGCCTTACTATACTTTGTCGTTTTTTAAGAAAAAAAGCCTTACTATACTTTGTCGTTTTTTCACGAAAAATAGCCTTACTATACTATGCCGTTTTTTAAGAAAAAAAGCCTTACTATACTATTGTCGTTTTTTCACGAAAAAAGCCTTACTATACTATGTCGTTTTTTCACGAAAAATAGCCTTACTATACTATGTCGTTTTTTTAAGAAAAAAAGCCTTACTATACTATGTCGTTTTTTCACGAAAAAAGCCTTACTATACTATGTCGTTTTTTCACGAAAAAAGCCTTACTATACTATGTCGTTTTTTCACGAAAAAAGCCTTACTATACTATGTCGTTTTTTAAGAAAAAAAGCCTTACTATACTATGTCGTTTTTCAGGAAAAAAGCCTTACTATACTATGTCGTTTTTTCACGAAAAATAGCCTTACTATACTATGCCGTTTTTTAAGAAAAAAAGCCTTACTATACTATGTCGTTTTTTCACGAAAAAAGCCTTACTATACTATGTCGTTTTTTCACGAAAAAAGCCTTACTATACTATGTCGTTTTTTAAGAAAAAAAGCCTTACTATACTATGTCGTTTTTCAGGAAAAAAGCCTTACTATACTATGTCGTTTTTTCACGAAAAATAGCCTTACTATACTATGCCGTTTTTTAAGAAAAAAAGCCTTACTATACTATGTCGTTTTTTCACGAAAAAAGCCTTATTATACTATGTCGTTTTTTAAGAAAAAAAGCCTTACTATACTATGTCGTTTTTTCACGAAAAAAGCCTTACTATACTATGTCGTTTTTTAAGAAAAAAGCCTTACTATACTATGTCGTTTTTTTAAGAAAAAAAGCCTTACTATACTATGTCGTTTTTTCACGAAAAATAGCCTTACTACACTATGCCGTTTTTTAAGAAAAAAAGCCTTACTATACTATGTCGTTTTTTCACGAAAAAAGCCTTACTATACTATGTCGTTTTTTCACGAAAAATAGCCTAACTATACTATGTCGTTTTTTCACGAAAAAAGCCTTACTATACTATGTCGTTTTTTCATGAAAAATAGCCTTACTATATATACTATGCCGTTTAAGAAAAAAATCCTTACTACACTGTCGTTTTTTCACGAAAAAAGCCTTACTATACTCTGTCGTTTTTTCACGAAAAAAGCCTTACTATACTATGTCGTTTTATACGGAAAAAAGCCTTACTATACTGTCGTTTTTTAAGAAAAAAAGCCTTACTATACTATGTCGTTTTTAAGAAAAAAAAGCCTTACTATACTATGTCGTTTTTACGAAAAAAATAGCCTTACTATACTATGTCGTTTTTTTTTTAAAAAAGCCTTACTATACTATGCCGTTTTTTAAGAAAAAAAGCCTTACTATACTATGTCGTTTTTTCACGAAAAAAGCCTTACTATACTATGTCGTTTTTTAAGAAAAAAGCCTTACTATACTATGTCGTTTTTTCATGAAAAAAGCCTTACTATACTATGTCGTTTTTTAAGAAAAAAAGCCTTACTATACTATGTCGTTTTTCAGGAAAAAAGCCTTACTATACTATGTCGTTTTTTCACGAAAAATAGCCTTACTATACTATGCCGTTTTTTAAGAAAAAAAGCCTTACTATACTATGTCGTTTTTTCACGAAAAAAGCCTTACTATACTATGTCGTTTTTTAAGAAAAAAAGCCTTACTATACTATGTCGTTTTTTCACGAAAAATAGCCTTACTATACTATGCCGTTTTTTAAGAAAAAAAGCCTTACTATACTATGTCGTTTTTTCACGAAAAAAGCCTTACTATACTATGCCGTTTTTTAAGAAAAAAAGCCTTACTATACTATGTCGTTTTTTCATGAAAAAAGCCTTACTATAGTATGTCGTTTTTTAAGAAAAAAAGCCTTACTATACTATGTCGTTTTTTCACGAAAAATAGCCTTACTATACTATGCCGTTTTTTAAGAAAAAAAGCCTTACTATACTATGTCGTTTTTTCACGAAAAAAGCCTTACTATACTATGTCGTTTTTTCACGAAAAATAGCCTTACTATACTATGTCGTTTTTTTAAGAAAAAAAGCCTTACTATACTATGTCGTTTTTTCACGAAAAAAGCCTTACAATACTATGTCGTTTTTTAAGAAAAAAGCCTTACTATACTATGTCGTTTTTTCACGAAAAAAGCCTTACTATACTATGTCGTTTTTTAAGAAAAAAAGCCTTACTATACTATGTCGTTTTTCAGGAAAAAAGCCTTACTATACTATGTCGTTTTTTAAGAAAAAAAGCCTTACTATACTATGTCGTTTTTTAAGAAAAAAAGCCTTACTATACTATGTCGTTTTTTCACGAAAAATAGCCTTACTATACTATGCCGTTTTTTAAGAAAAAAAGCCTTACTATACTATGTCGTTTTTTCACGAAAAAAGCCTTACTATACTATGTCGTTTTTTTAAGAAAAAAAGCCTTACTATACTATGTCGTTTTTTCACGAAAAAAGCCTTACTATACTATGTCGTTTTTACGAAAAAAATTGCCTTATTATACTATGTCGTTTTTTTTACGAAAAAAAGCCTTCCTATACTATACTAAGATTAAATTTAAGCTTACTTACTATACTATGTCGTTTTTTAAGAAAAAAAGCCTTACTATACTATGTCGTTTTTAAGAAAAAAGCCTTACTACACTATGTCGTTTATTACGAAAAAAAAGCCTTACTATACTAAGTTTAAGTTTACTTAATATAATGTCATTTTTTAAGGAAAAATGCCTTACTATACTATGTCGTTTTTACGAAAAAAATTGCCTTACTATACTATGTCGTTTTTTTTACGAAAAAAAGCCTTCCTATACTATACTAAGATTAAATTTAAGCTTACTTACTATACTATGTCGTTTTTTAAGAAAAAAAGCCTTACTATACTATGTCGTTTTTTACGAAAAAAAAAAGCCTTACTATACTATGTCGTTTTTTATGGAAAAAAAGCCGTACTATACTCTACTAAGTTTAAGTTTACTTAATATAATTTATATTTATATATTTATATTATATATATTTTTAAGGAAAAAAGCCTTACTATACTATGTCGTTTTTACGAAAAAAAAGCCTTACTATACTAAGTCGTTTTTTAAGAAAAAAAGCCTTACTATACTATGTCGTTTTTACGAAAAAAATAGCCTTACTATACTATGTCGTTTTTTAAGAAAAAAAAGCCTTACTATACTATGTCGTTTTTTAAGAAAAAAAGCCTTACTATACTATGTCGTTTTTACGAAAAAAATAGCCTTACTATACTATGTCGTTTTTAAGAAAAAAGCCTTACTATACTATGTCGTTTTTTTTTACGAAAAAAAGCCTTCCTATACTATACTAAGTTTAAATTTAAGCTTGCTATGTCGTTTTTTCACGAAAAAAGCCTTACTATACTATGTCGTTTTTTAAGAAAAAAAGCCTTACTATACTATGTCGTTTTTTCACGAAAAATAGCCTTACTATACTATGCCGTTTTTTAAGAAAAAAAGCTTTACTATACTATGTCGTTTTTTCACGAAAAAAGCCTTACCATACTATGTCGTTTTTTAAGAAAAAAAGCCTTATTATACTGTGTCGTTTTTTCACGAAAAATAGCCTTACTATACTATGCCGTTTTTTAAGAAAAAAAGCCTTACTATACTATGTCGTTTTTTCACGAAAAAAGCCTTACTATACTATGTCGTTTTTTAAGAAAAAAAGCCTTACTATACTAAGTCGTTTTTTCACGAAAAAAGCCTTACTATACTATGTCGTTTTTCAAAGAAAAAAGCCTCACTATACTATGTCGTTTTTTCATGAAAAAAGCCTTACTATACTATGTCGTTTTTTCACGAAAAATAGCCTTACTATACTATGTCGTTTTTTCACGAAAAAAGCCTTACTATACTATGTCGTTTTTTAAGAAAAAAAGCTTTACTATACTATGTCGTTTTTTCACGAAAAAAGCCTTACCATACTATGTCGTTTTTTAAGAAAAAAAGCCTTATTATACTGTGTCGTTTTTTCACGAAAAAAGCCTTACTATACTATGTCGTTTTTTCACGAAAAATAGCCTTACTATACTATGCCGTTTTTTAAGAAAAAAAGCCTTACTATACTATGTCGTTTTTTTCACGAAAAAAGCCTTACTATACTATGTCGTTTTTTAAGAAAAAAGGCCTTACTATACTAAGTCGTTTTTTCACGAAAAAAGCCTTACTATACTATGTCGTTTTTTCACGAAAAAAGCCTTACTATACTATGTCGTTTTTTTCACGAAAAAAGCCTTACTATACTATGTCGTTTTTTAAGAAAAAAAGCCTTACTATACTATGTTGTTTTTTCACCAAAAATAGCCGTACTATACTATGTCGTTTTTTCACGAAAAAAGCCTTACTATACTATGTCGTTTTTTAAGAAAAAAAGCCTTACTATACTATGTCGTTTAAGAAAAAAAGCCTTACTATACTATGTCGTTTTTTCACGAAAAAAGCCTTACTATACTATGTCGTTTTTTCACCAAAAATAGCCTTACTATACTATGTCATTTTTTTCACGAAAAAAGCCTTACTATACTATGTCGTTTTTTAAGAAAAAAAGCCTTACTATACTATGTCGTTTTTTCACGAAAAATAGCCTTACTATACTATGCCGTTTTTTAAGAAAAAAAGCTTTACTATACTATGTCGTTTTTTCACGAAAAAAGCCTTACCATACTATGTCGTTTTTTAAGAAAAAAAGCCTTCTTATACTGTGTCGTTTTTTCACGAAAAAAGCCTTACTATACTATGTCGTTTTTTCACGAAAAATAGCCATGCTATACTATGCCGTTTTTTAAGAAAAAAAGCCTTACTATACTATGTCGTTTTTTCACGAAAAAAGCCTTACTATACTATGTCGTTTTTTAAGAAAAAAAGCCTTACTATACTAAGTCGTTTTTTCACGAAAAAAGCCTTACTATACTATGTCGTTTTTTAAAGAAAAAAGCCTTACTATACTATGTCGTTTTTTCACGAAAAAAGCCTTACTATACTATGTCGTTTTTTCACGAAAAATAGCCTTACTATACTATGCCGTTTTTTAAGAAAAAAAGCCTTACTATACTATGTCGTTTTTTTCACGAAAAAAGCCTTACTATACTATGTCGTTTTTTAAGAAAAAAAGCCTTACTATACTATGTCGTTTTTCACGAAAAAAGCCTTACTATACTATGTCGTTTTTTCACCAAAAATAGCCTTACTATACTATGTCGTTTTTTCACGAAAAAAGCCTTACTATACTATGTCGTTTTTTAAGAAAAAAAGCCTTACTATACTATGTCGTTTTTTCACGAAAAATAGCCTTACTATACTATGTCGTTTTTTTCACGAAAAAAGCCTTACTATACTATGTCGTTTTTTAAGAAAAAAAGCCTTACTATACTTTGTCGTTTTTTCACGAAAAAAGCCTTACTATACTATGTCGTTTTTTCACCAAAAATAGCCTTACTATACTATGTCGTTTTTTCACGAAAAAAGCCTTACTATACTATGTCGTTTTTTAAGAAAAAAAGCCTTACTATACTATGTCGTTTTTTCACGAAAAATAGCCTTACTATACTATGCCGTTTTTAAGAAAAAAAGCTTTACTATACTATGTCGTTTTTTCACGAAAAAAGCCTTACCATACTATGTCGTTTTTTAAGAAAAAAAGCCTTACTATACTATGTCGTTTTTCACGAAAAAAGCCTTACTATACTATGTCGTTTTTTCACCAAAAATAGCCTTACTATACTATGTCGTTTTTTCACGAAAAAAGCCTTACTATACTACGCCGTTTTTTAAGAAAAAAAGCCTTACTATACTATGTCGTTTTTTCACGAAAAAAGCCTTACTATACTATGTCGTTTTTTCACGAAAAAAGCCTTACTATACTATGTTGTTTTTTAAGAAAAAAAGCCTTACTATACTATGTCGTTTTTTCACCAAAAATAGCCTTACTATACTATGTCGTTTTTTCACGAAAAAAGCCTTACTATACTATGTCGTTTTTTAAGAAAAAAAGCCTTACTATACTATGTCGTTTTTTAAGAAAAAAAGCCTTACTATACTATGTCGTTTTTTTCACGAAAAAAGCCTTACTATACTATGTCGTTTTTTAAGAAAAAAAGCCTTACTATACTATGTCGTTTTTTCACGAAAAAAGCCTTACTATACTATGTCGTTTTTTCACCAAAAATAGCCTTACTATACTACGTCGTTTTTTCACGAAAAAAGCCTTACTATACTATGTCGTTTTTTCAGGAAAAATAGCCTTACTATACTATGCCGTTTTTTAAGAAAAAAAGCTTTACTATACTATGTCGTTTTTACACGAAAAAAGCCTTACCATACTATGTCGTTTTTTAAGAAAAAAAGCCTTCTTATACTGTGTCGTTTTTTCACGAAAAAAGCCTTACTATACTATGGTGTTTTTTCACGAAAAATAGCCATACTATACTATGCCGTTTTTTAAGAAAAAAAGCCTTACTATACTATGTCGTTTTTTCACGAAAAAAGCCTTACTATACTATGTCGTTTTTTAAGAAAAAAAGCCTTACTATACTAAGTCGTTTTTTAAGAAAAAAAGCCTTACTATACTATGTCGTTTTTTAAAGAAAAAAGCCTTACTATACTATGTCGTTTTTTCACGAAGAAAGCCTTACTATACTATGTCGTTTTTTCACGAAAAATAGCCTTACTATACTATGCCGTTTTTTAAGAAAAAAAGCCTTACTATACTATGTCGTTTTTTTCACGAAAAAAGCCTTACTATACTATGTCGTTTTTTAAGAAAAAAAGCCTTACTATACTATGTCGTTTTTCACGAAAAAAGCCTTACTATACTATGTCGTTTTTTCACCAAAAATAGCCTTACTATACTATGTCGTTTTTTTCACGAAAAAAGCCTTACTATACTATGTCGTTTTTTAAGAAAAAAAGCCTTACTATACTATGTCGTTTTTTCACGAAAAATAGCCTTACTATACTATGTCGTTTTTTTCACGAAAAAAGCCTTACTATACTATGTCGTTTTTTAAGAAAAAAAGCCTTACTATACTATGTCGTTTTTTCACGAAAAAAGCCTTACTATACTATGTCGTTTTTTCACCAAAAATAGCCTTACTATACTATGTCGTTTTTTCACGAAAAAAGCCTTACTATACTATGTCGTTTTTTAAGAAAAAAAGCCTTACTATACTATGCCGTTTTTTCACGAAAAATAGCCTTACTATACTATGCCGTTTAAGAAAAAAAGCTTTACTATACTATGTCGTTTTTTCACGAAAAAAGCCTTACCATACTATGTCGTTTTTTAAGAAAAAAAGCCTTATTATACTGTCGTTTTTTCACGAAAAAAGCCTTACTATACTATGTCGTTTTTTCACGAAAAATAGCCTTACTATACTATGCCGTTTTTTAAGAAAAAAAGCCTTACTATACTATGTCAATTTTTCACGAAAAAAGCCTTACTATTCTATGTCGTTTTTTAAGAAAAAAAGCCTTACTATACTAAGTCGTTTTTTCACGAAAAAAGCCTTACTATACTATGTCGTTTTTTAAAGAAAAAAGCCTTACTATACTATGTCGTTTTTTCACGAAAAAAGCCTTACTATACTATGTCGTTTTTTCACGAAAAATAGCCTTACTATACTATGCCGTTTTTTTAAGAAAAAAAGCCTTACTATACTATGTCGTTTTTTTCACAAAAAAAGCCTTACTATACTATGTCGTTTTTTAAGAAAAAAAGCCTTACTATACTATGTCGTTTTTTCACGAAAAAAGCCTTACTATACTATGTCGTTTTTTTCACGAAAAATGCCTTACTATACTATGTCGTTTTTTCACGAAAAATAGCCTTACTATACTATGCCGTTTTTTAAGAAAAAAAGCCTTACTATACTATGTCGTTTTTTCACGAAAAAAGCCTTACTATACTATGTCGTTTTTTTAAAGAAAAAAGCCTCACTATACTATGTCGTTTTTTCACGAAAAAAGCCTTACTATACTATGTCGTTTTTTCACGAAAAATAGCCTTACTATTATACTATGTCGTTTTTTCACGAAAAAAGCCTTACTATACTATGTCGTTTTTTAAGAAAAAAAGCCTTACTATACTATGTCGTTTTTTCACGAAAAATAGCCTTACTATACTATGCCGTTTTTTAAGAAAAAAAGCTTTACTATACTATGTCGTTTTTTCACGAAAAAAGCCTTACCATACTATGTCGTTTTTTAAGAAAAAAAGCCTTATTATACTGTGTCGTTTTTTCACGAAAAAAGCCTTACTATACTATGTCGTTTTTTCACGAAAAATAGCCTTACTATACTATGTCGTTTTTTCACGAAAAAAGCCTTACTATACTATGTCGTTTTTTTCACGAAAAAAGCCTTACTATACTATGTCGTTTTTTCACCAAAAATAGCCTTACTATACTATGTCGTTTTTTCACGAAAAAAGCCTTACTATACTATGTCGTTTTTTAAGAAAAAAAGCCTTACTATACTATGTCGTTTTTTCACGAAAAAAGCCTTACTATACTATGTCGTTTTTTCACCAAAAATAGCCTTACTATACTGTCGTTTTTTCACGAAAAAAGCCTTACTATACTATGTCGTTTTTTAAGAAAAAAAGCCTTACTATACTATGTCGTTTTTTCACCAAAAATAGCCTTACTATACTATGTCGTTTTTTCACGAAAAAAGCCTTACTATACTATGTCGTTTTTTAAGAAAAAAAGCCTTACTATACTATGTCGTTTAAGAAAAAAAGCCTTACTATACTATGTCGTTTTTTAAGAAAAAAAGCCTTACTATACTATGTCGTTTTTTTCACGAAAAAAGCCTTACTATACTATGTCGTTTTTTAAGAAAAAAAGCCTTACTATACTATGTCGTTTTTTCACGAAAAAAGCCTCACTATACTATGTCGTTTTTTCACCAAAAATAGCCTTACTATACTATGTCATTTTTTTCACGAAAAAAGCCTTACTATACTATGTCGTTTTTTAAGAAAAAAAGCCTTACTATACTATGTCGTTTTTTCACGAAAAATAGCCTTACTATACTATGCCGTTTTTTAAGAAAAAAAGCTTTACTATACTATGTCGTTTTTTCACGAAAAAAGCCTTACCATACTATGTCGTTTTTTAAGAAAAAAAGCCTTCTTATACTGTGTCGTTTTTTCACGAAAAAAGCCTTACTATACTATGTCGTTTTTTCACGAAAAATAGCCATACTATACTATGCCGTTTTTTAAGAAAAAAAGCCTTACTATACTTTGTCGTTTTTTCACGAAAAAAGCCTTACTATACTATGTCGTTTTTTCACCAAAAATAGCCTTACTATACTATGTCGTTTTTTCACGAAAAAAGCCTTACTATACTATGTCGTTTTTTCACGAAAAAAGCCTTACCATATTATGTCGTTTTTTAAGAAAAAAAGCCTTACTATACTATGTCGTTTTTTAAGAAAAAAAGCCTTACTATACTATGTCGTTTAAGAAAAAAAGCCTTACTATACTATGTCGTTTTTTAAGAAAAAAAGCCTTACTATACTATGTCGTTTTTTTCACGAAAAAAGCCTTACTATACTATGTCGTTTTTTAAGAAAAAAAGCCTTACTATACTATGTCGTTTTTTTCACGAAAAATAGCCATACTATACTATGCCGTTTTTTAAGAAAAAAAGCCTTACTATACTATGTCGTTTTTTCACGAAAAAAGCCTTACTATACTATGTCGTTTTTTAAGAAAAAAAGCCTTACTATACTATGTCGTTTTTTCACGAAAAAAGCCTTACTATACTATGTCGTTTTTTCACCAAAAATAGCCTTACTATACTATGTCATTTTTTTCACGAAAAAAGCCTTACTATACTATGTCGTTTTTTAAGAAAAAAAGCCTTACTATACTATGTCGTTTTTTCACGAAAAATAGCCTTACTATACTATGCCGTTTTTTAAGAAAAAAAGCTTTACTATACTATGTCGTTTTTTCACGAAAAAAGCCTTACCATACTATGTCGTTTTTTAAGAAAAAAAGCCTTCTTATACTGTCGTTTTTTCACGAAAAAACCCTTACTATACTATGTCGTTTTTTCACGAAAAATAGCCATACTATACTATGCCGTTTTTTAAGAAAAAAAGCCTTACTATACTATGTCGTTTTTTCACGAAAAAAGCCTTACTATACTATGTCGTTTTTTAAGAAAAAAAGCCTTACTATACTAAGTCGTTTTTTCACGAAAAAAGCCTTACTATACTATGTCGTTTTTTAAAGAAAAAAGCCTTACTATACTATGTCGTTTTTTCACGAAAAAAGCCTTACTATACTATGTCGTTTTTTCACGAAAAATAGCCTTACTATACTATGCCGTTTTTTAAGAAAAAAAGCCTTACTATACTATGTCGTTTTTTTCACGAAAAAAAGCCTTACTATACTATGTCGTTTTTTAAGAAAAAAAGCCTTACTATACTATGTCGTTTTTCACGAAAAAAGCCTTACTATACTATGTCGTTTTTTCACCAAAAATAGCCTTACTATACTATGTCGTTTTTTCACGAAAAAAGCCTTACTATACTATGTCGTTTTTTAAGAAAAAAAGCCTTACTATACTATGTCGTTTTTTCACGAAAAATAGCCTTACTATACTATGTCGTTTTTTTCACGAAAAAAGCCTTACTATACTATGTCGTTTTTTAAGAAAAAAAGCCTTACTATACTTTGTCGTTTTTTCACGAAAAAAGCCTTACTATACTATGTCGTTTTTTCACCAAAAATAGCCTTACTATACTATGTCGTTTTTTCACGAAAAAAGCCTTACTATACTATGTCGTTTTTTAAGAAAAAAAGCCTTACTATACTATGTCGTTTTTTCACGAAAAATAGCCTTACTATACTATGCCGTTTTTTAAGAAAAAAAGCTTTACTATACTATGTCGTTTTTTCACGAAAAAAGCCTTACCATACTATGTCGTTTTTTAAGAAAAAAAGCCTTACTATACTATGTCGTTTTTCACGAAAAAAGCCTTACTATACTATGTCGTTTTTTCACCAAAAATAGCCTTACTATACTATGTCGTTTTTTCACGAAAAAAGCCTTACTATACTATGCCGTTTTTTAAGAAAAAAAGCCTTACTATACTATGTCGTTTTTTTCACGAAAAAAGCCTTACTATACTATGTCGTTTTTTAAGAAAGAAGGCCTTACTATACTAAGTCGTTTTTTCACGAAAAAAGCCTTACTACACTATGTCGTTTTTTAAAGAAAAAAGCCTTACTATACTATGTCGTTTTTTCACGAAAAAAGCCTTACTATACTATGTCGTTTTTTCACGAAAAAAGCCTTACTATACTATGTTGTTTTTTAAGAAAAAAAGCCTTACTATACTATGTCGTTTTTTCACCAAAAATAGCCTTACTATACTATGTCGTTTTTTCACGAAAAAAGCCTTACTATACTATGTCGTTTTTTAAGAAAAAAAGCCTTACTATACTATGTCGTTTTTTAAGAAAAAAAGCCTTACTATACTATGTCGTTTTTTTCACGAAAAAAGCCTTACTATACTATGTCGTTTTTTAAGAAAAAAAGCCTTACTATACTATGTCGTTTTTTCACAAAAAAAGCCTTACTATACTATGTCGTTTTTTCACCAAAAATAGCCTTACTATACTATGTCGTTTTTTCACGAAAAAAGCCTTACTATACTATGCCGTTTTTTAAGAAAAAAAGCTTTACTATACTATGTCGTTTTTACACGAAAAAAGCCTTACCATACTATGTCGTTTTTTAAGAAAAAAAGCCTTCTTATACTGTGTCGTTTTTTCACGAAAAAAGCCTTACTATACTATGGTGTTTTTTCACGAAAAATAGCCATACTATACTATGCCGTTTTTTAAGAAAAAAAGCCTTACTATACTATGTCGTTTTTTCACGAAAAAAGCCTTACTATACTATGTCGTTTTTTAAGAAAAAAAGCCTTACTATACTAAGTCGTTTTTTAAGAAAAAAAGCCTTACTATACTATGTCGTTTTTTAAAGAAAAAAGCCTTACTATACTATGTCGTTTTTTCACGAAGAAAGCCTTACTATACTATGTCGTTTTTTCACGAAAAATAGCCTTACTATACTATGCCGTTTTTTAAGAAAAAAAGCCTTACTATACTATGTCGTTTTTTTCACGAAAAAAGCCTTACTATACTATGTCGTTTTTTAAGAAAAAAAGCCTTACTATACTATGTCGTTTTTCACGAAAAAAGCCTTACTATACTATGTCGTTTTTTCACCAAAAATAGCCTTACTATACTATGTCGTTTTTTTCACGAAAAAAGCCTTACTATACTATGTCGTTTTTTAAGAAAAAAAGCCTTACTATACTATGTCGTTTTTTCACGAAAAATAGCCTTACTATACTATGTCGTTTTTTTCACGAAAAAAGCCTTACTATACTATGTCGTTTTTTAAGAAAAAAAGCCTTACTATACTATGTCGTTTTTTCACGAAAAAAGCCTTACTATACTATGTCGTTTTTTCACCAAAAATAGCCTTACTATACTATGTCGTTTTTTCACGAAAAAAGCCTTACTATACTATGTCGTTTTTTAAGAAAAAAAGCCTTACTATACTATGTCGTTTTTTCACGAAAAATAGCCTTACTATACTATGCCGTTTTTTAAGAAAAAAAGCTTTACTATACTATGTCGTTTTTTCACGAAAAAAGCCTTACCATACTATGTCGTTTTTTAAGAAAAAAAGCCTTACTATACTATGTCGTTTAAGAAAAAAAGCCTTACTATACTATGTCGTTTTTTCACGAAAAATAGCCTTACTATACTATGCCGTTTTTTAAGAAAAAAAGCCTTACTATACTATGTCGTTTTTTCACGAAAAAAGCCTTACTATACTATGTCGTTTTTTAAGAAAAAAAGCCTTACTATACTAAGTCGTTTTTTCACGAAAAAAGCCTTACTATACTATGTCGTTTTTTAAAGAAAAAAGCCTTACTATACTATGTCGTTTTTTCACGAAAAAAGCCTTACTATACTATGTCGTTTTTTCACGAAAAATAGCCTTACTATACTATGCCGTTTTTTAAGAAAAAAAGCCTTACTATACTATGTCGTTTTTTTCACAAAAAAAGCCTTACTATACTATGTCGTTTTTTAAGAAAAAAAGCCTTACTATACTATGTCGTTTTTTCACGAAAAAAGCCTTACTATACTATGTCGTTTTTTCACGAAAAATGCCTTACTATACTATGTCGTTTTTTCACGAAAAATAGCCTTACTATACTATGCCGTTTTTTAAGAAAAAAAGCCTTACTATACTATGTCGTTTTTTCACGAAAAAAGCCTTACTATACTATGTCGTTTTTTAAGAAAAAAAGCCTTACTATACTAAGTCGTTTTTTCACGAAAAAAGCCTTACTATACTATGTCGTTTTTTTAAAGAAAAAAGCCTCACTATACTATGTCGTTTTTTCACGAAAAAAGCCTTACTATACTATGTCGTTTTTTCACCAAAAATAGCCTTACTATACTATGTCGTTTTTTCACGAAAAAAGCCTTACTATACTATGTCGTTTTTTAAGAAAAAAAGCCTTACTATACTATGTCGTTTTTTCACGAAAAATAGCCTTACTATACTATGCCGTTTTTTAAGAAAAAAAGCTTTACTATACTATGTCGTTTTTTCACGAAAAAAGCCTTACCATACTATGTCGTTTTTTAAGAAAAAAAGCCTTATTATACTGTGTCGTTTTTTCACGAAAAAAGCCTTACTATACTATGTCGTTTTTTCACGAAAAATAGCCTTACTATACTATGCCGTTTTTTAAGAAAAAAAGCCTTACTATACTATGTCGTTTTTTTCACGAAAAAAGGCCTTACTATACTAAGTCGTTTTTTCACGAAAAAAGCCTTACTATACTATGTCGTTTTTTCACGAAAAAAGCCTTACTATACTATGTCGTTTTTTCACGAAAAAAGCCTTACTATACTATGTCGTTTTTTCACCAAAAATAGCCTTACTATACTATGTCGTTTTTTCACGAAAAAAGCCTTACTATACTATGTCGTTTTTTAAGAAAAAAAGCCTTGCTATACTATGTCGTTTTTTCACGAAAAAAGCCTTACTATACTATGTCGTTTTTTCACCAAAAATAGCCTTACTATACTATGTCGTTTTTTCACGAAAAAAGCCTTACTATACTATGTCGTTTTTTAAGAAAAAAAGCCTTACTATACTATGTCGTTTTTTCACCAAAAATAGCCTTACTATACTATGTCGTTTTTTCACGAAAAAAGCCTTACTATACTATGTCGTTTTTTAAGAAAAAAAGCCTTACTATACTATGTCGTTTAAGAAAAAAAGCCTTACTATACTATGTCGTTTTTTAAGAAAAAAAGCCTTACTATACTATGTCGTTTTTTTCACGAAAAAAGCCTTACTATACTATGTCGTTTTTTAAGAAAAAAAGCCTTACTATACTATGTCGTTTTTTCACGAAAAAAGCCTTACTATACTATGTCGTTTTTTCACCAAAAATAGCCTTACTATACTATGTCGTTTTTTTCACGAAAAAAGCCTTACTATACTATGTCGTTTTTTAAGGAAAAAAGCCTCACTATACTATGTCGTTTTTTCACCAAAAATAGCCTTACTATACTATGTCGTTTTTTCACGAAAAAAGCCTTACTATACTATGTCGTTTTTTAAGAAAAAAAGCCTTACTATACTATGTCGTTTTTTAAGAAAAAAAGCCTTACTATACTATGTCGTTTTTTTCACGAAAAAAGCCTTACTATACTAAGTCGTTTTTTAAGAAAAAAAGCCTTACTATACTATGTCGTTTTTTCACGAAAAAAGCCTTACTATACCATGTCGTTTTTTCACCAAAAATAGCCTTACTATACTATGTCGTTTTTTCACGAAAAAAGCCTTACTATACTATGTCGTTTTTTAAGAAAAAAAGCCTTACTATACTATGTCGTTTTTTCACGAAAAATAGCCTTACTATACTATGCCGTTTTTTAAGAAAAAAAGCTTTACTATACTATGTCGTTTTTACACGAAAAAAGCCTTACCATACTATGTCGTTTTTTAAGAAAAAAAGCCTTCTTATACTGTGTCGTTTTTTCACGAAAAAAGCCTTACTATACTGTCGTTTTTTCGCGAAAAATAGCCATACTATACTATGCCGTTTTTTAAGAAAAAAAGCCTTACTATACTATGTCGTTTTTTCACGAAAAAAGCCTTACTATACTATGTCGTTTTTTAAGAAAAAAAGCCTTACTATACTAAGTCGTTTTTTCACGAAAAAAGCCTTACTATACTATGTCGTTTTTTAAAGAAAAAAGCCTTACTATACTATGTCGTTTTTTCACGAAAAAAGCCTTACTATACTATGTCGTTTTTTCACGAAAAAAGCCTTACTATACTATGTCGTTTTTTAAGAAAAAAAGCCTTACTATACTATGTCGTTTTTTTCACGAAAAAAGCCTTACTATACTATGTCGTTTTTTAAGAAAAAAAGCCTTACTATACTATGTCGTTTTTCACGAAAAAAGCCTTACTATACTATGTCGTTTTTTCACCAAAAATAGCCTTACTATACTATGTCGTTTTTTCACGAAAAAAGCCTTACTATACTATGTCGTTTTTTAAGAAAAAAAGCCTTACTATACTATGTCGTTTTTTCACGAAAAATAGCCTTACTATACTATGCCGTTTTTTAAGAAAAAAAGCTTTACTATACTATGTCGTTTTTTCACGAAAAAAGCCTTACCATACTATGTCGTTTTTTAAGAAAAAAAGCCTTATTATACTGTGTCGTTTTTTCACGAAAAAAGCCTTACTATACTATGTCGTTTTTTCACGAAAAATAGCCTTACTATACTATGCCGTTTTTTAAGAAAAAAAGCCTTACTATACTATGTCGTTTTTTCACGAAAAAAGCCTTACTATACTATGTCGTTTTTTAAGAAAAAAAGCCTTACTATACTAAGTCGTTTTTTCACGAAAAAAGCCTTACTATACTATGTCGTTTTTTAAAGAAAAAAGCCTTACTATACTATGTCGTTTTTTCACGAAAAAAGCCTTACTATACTATGTCGTTTTTTCACGAAAAATAGCCTTACTATACTATGCCGTTTTTTAAGAAAAAAAGCCTTACTATACTATGTCGTTTTTTTCACAAAAAAAGCCTTACTATACTATGTCGTTTAAGAAAAAAAGCCTTACTATACTATGTCGTTTTTTCACGAAAAAAGCCTTAATATACTATGTCGTTTTTTCACGAAAAATGCCTTACTATACTATGTCGTTTTTTCACGAAAAATAGCCTTACTATACTATGCCGTTTTTTAAGAAAAAAAGCCTTACTATACTATGTCGTTTTTTCACGAAAAAAGCCTTACTATACTATGTCGTTTTTTAAGAAAAAAAGCCTTACTATACTAAGTCGTTTTTTCACGAAAAAAGCCTTACTATACTATGTCGTTTTTTCACGAAAAATAGCCTTACTATACTATGCCGTTTTTTAAGAAAAAAAGCCTTACTATACTATGTCGTTTTTTCACGAAAAAAGCCTTACTATACTATGTCGTTTTTTAAGAAAAAAAGCCTTACTATACTAAGTCGTTTTTTCACGAAAAAAGCCTTACTATACTATGTCGTTTTTTAAAGAAAAAAGCCTTACTATACTATGTCGTTTTTTCACGAAAAAAGCCTTACTATACTATGTCGTTTTTTCACGAAAAATAGCCTTACTATACTATGCCGTTTTTTAAGAAAAAAAGCCTTACTATACTATGTCGTTTTTTTCACAAAAAAAGCCTTACTATACTATGTCGTTTAAGAAAAAAAGCCTTACTATACTATGTCGTTTTTTCACGAAAAAAGCCTTAATATACTATGTCGTTTTTTCACGAAAAATGCCTTACTATACTATGTCGTTTTTTCACGAAAAATAGCCTTACTATACTATGCCGTTTTTTAAGAAAAAAAGCCTTACTATACTATGTCGTTTTTTCACGAAAAAAGCCTTACTATACTATGTCGTTTTTTAAGAAAAAAAGCCTTACTATACTAAGTCGTTTTTTCACGAAAAAAGCCTTACTATACGATGTCGTTTTTTCACGAAAAATAGCCTTACTATACTATGCCGTTTTTTAAGAAAAAAAGCCTTACTATACTATGTCGTTTTTCACGAAAAAAGCCTTACTATACTATGTCGTTTTTTCACCAAAAATAGCCTTACTATACTATGTCGTTTTTTCACGAAAAAAGCCTTACTATACTATGTCGTTTTTTAAGAAAAAAAGCCTTACTATACTATGTCGTTTTTTCACGAAAAAAGCCTTACTATACTATGTCGTTTTTTAAGAAAAAAAGCCTTACTATACTATGTCGTTTTTTCACGAAAAAAGCCTTACTATACTATGTCGTTTTTTCACCAAAAATAGCCTTACTATACTATGTCGTTTTTTCACGAAAAAAG
This sequence comes from Stigmatopora argus, assembly GCF_051989625.1. Classification (NCBI taxonomy): domain Eukaryota; kingdom Metazoa; phylum Chordata; class Actinopteri; order Syngnathiformes; family Syngnathidae; genus Stigmatopora; species Stigmatopora argus. The sequence continues at coordinate 18,769,365 of NC_135389.1, read as the reverse complement.
CCTTACTATACTATGTCGTTTTTTAAGAAAAAAAGCCTTACTATACTATGTCGTTTTTTCGCGAAAAATAGCCTTACTATACTATGCCGTTTTTTAAGAAAAAAAGCTTTACTATACTATGTCGTTTTTTCACGAAAAAAGCCTTACCATACTATGTCGTTTTTTAAGAAAAAAAGCCTTATTATACTGTGTCGTTTTTTCACGAAAAAAGCCTTACTATACTATGTCGTTTTTTCACGAAAAATAGCCTTACTATACTATGCCGTTTTTTAAGAAAAAAAGCCTTACTATACTATGTCGTTTTTTCACGAAAAAAGCCTTACTATACTATGTCGTTTTTTAAGAAAAAAAGCCTTACTATACTAAGTCGTTTTTTCACGAAAAAAGCCTTACTATACTATGTCGTTTTTTAAAGAAAAAAGCCTTACTATACTATGTCGTTTTTTCACGAAAAAAGCCTTACTATACTATGTCGTTTTTTCACGAAAAATAGCCTTACTATACTATGCCGTTTTTTAAGAAAAAAAGCCTTACTATACTATGTCGTTTTTTTCACAAAAAAGCCTTACTATACTATGTCGTTTTTTAAGAAAAAAAGCCTTACTATACTATGCCGTTTTTTCACGAAAAATGCCTTACTATACTATGTCGTTTTTTCACGAAAAAAGCCTTACTATACTATGTCGTTTTTTCACGAAAAATGCCTTACTATACTATGTCGTTTTTTCACGAAAAATAGCCTTACTATACTATGCCGTTTTTTAAGAAAAAAAGCCTTACTATACTATGTCGTTTTTTCACGAAAAAAACGTACTATACTATGTCGTTTTTTAAGAAAAAAAGCCTTACTATACTAAGTCGTTTTTTCACGAAAAAAGCCTTACTATACTATGTCGTTTTTTAAAGAAAAAAGCCTTACTATACTATGTCGTTTTTTCACGAAAAAAGCCTTACTATACTATGTCGTTTTTTCACGAAAAATAGCCTTACTATACTATGCCGTTTTTTAAGAAAAAAAGCCTTACTATACTATGTCGTTTTTTTCACAAAAAAAGCCTTACTATACTATGTCGTTTTTTAAGAAAAAAAGCCTTACTTTACTATGTCGTTTTTTCACGAAAAAAGCCTTACTATACTATGTCGTTTTTTCACGAAAAATAGCCTTACTATACTATGTCGTTTTTTAAGAAAAAAAGTCTTACTATACTATGTCGTTTTTTAAGAAAAAAAGCCTTACTATACTATGTCGTTTTTTCAAGAAAAAAGCCTTACTATACTATGTCGTTTTTTCACCAAAAATAGCCTTACTATACTATGTCGTTTTTTCACGAAAAAAGCCTTACTATACTATGTCGTTTTTTAAGAAAAAAAGCCTTACTATACTATGTCGTTTTTTCACGAAAAATAGCCTTACTATACTATGTCGATTTTTCACGAAAAATAGCCTTACTATACTATGCCGTTTTTTAAGAAAAAAAGCCTGACTATACTATGTCGTTTTTTTCATGAAAAAAAGCCTTACTATACTATGTCGTTTTTTAAGAAAAAAAGCCTTACTATACTATGTCGTTTTTCACGAAAAAAGCCTTACTATACTATGTCGTTTTTTCACGAAAAATAGCCTTACTATATTATGCCGTTTTTTAAGAAAAAAAGCCTTACTATACTATGTCGTTTTTTCACGAAAAATAGCCTTACTATACTATGTCGTTTTTTAAGAAAAAAATCCTTACTGTACTATTCCGTTTTTTCACGAAAAATGCCTTACTATACTATGTCGTTTTTTCACGAAAAATAGCCTTACTATACTATGCCGTTTTTTAAGAAAAAAAGCCTTACTATACTATGTCGTTTTTTTCACAAAAAAAGCCTTACTATACTATGTCGTTTTTTAAGAAAAAAAGCCTTACTATACTATGCCGTTTTTTCACGAAAAATGCCTTACTATACTATGTCGTTTTTTCACGAAAAAAGCCTTACTATACTATGTCGTTTTTTCACGAAAAATGTCTTACTATACTATGTCGTTTTTTCACGAAAAATAGCCTTACTATACTATGCCGTTTTTTAAGAAAAAAAGCCTTACTATACTATGTTGTTTTTTCACGAAAAAAGCCTTACTATACTATGTCGTTTTTTAAGAAAAAAAGCCTTACTATACTAAGTCGTTTTTTCACGAAAAAAGCCTTACTATACTATGTTGTTTTTTAAAGAAAAAAGCCTTACTATACTATGTCGTTTTTTCACGAAAAAAGCCTTACTATACTATGTCGTTTTTTCACGAAAAATAGCCTTACTATACTATGCCGTTTTTTAAGAAAAAAAGCCTTACTATACTATGTCGTTTTTTTCACAAAAAAAGCCTTACTATACTATGTCGTTTTTTAAGAAAAAAAGCCTTACTATACTATGCCGTTTTTTCACGAAAAATGCCTTACTATACTATGTCGTTTTTTCACGAAAAAAGCCTTACTATACTATGTCGTTTTTTCACGAAAAATGCCTTACTATACTATGTCGTTTTTTCACGAAAAATAGCCTTACTATACTATGCCGTTTTTTAAGAAAAAAAGCCTTACTATACTATGTCGTTTTTTCACGAAAAAAGCCTTACTATACTATGTCGTTTTTTAAGAAAAAAAGCCTTACTATACTAAGTCGTTTTTTCACGAAAAAAGCCTTACTATACTATGTCGTTTTTTAAAGAAAAAAGCCTTATTATACTATGTCGTTTTTTCACGAAAAAAGCCTTACTATACTATGTCGTTTTTTCACGAAAAATAGCCTTACTATACTATGCCGTTTTTTAAGAAAAAAAGCCTTACTATACTATGTCGTTTTTTTCACAAAAAAAGCCTTACTATACTATGTCGTTTTTTAAGAAAAAAAGCCTTACTATACTATGTCGTTTTTTCACGAAAAAAGCCTTACTATACTATGTCGTTTTTTCACGAAAAAAGCCTTACTATACTATGTCGTTTTTTCACGAAAAATAGCCTTACTATACTATGCCGTTTTTTAAGAAAAAAAGCCTTACTATACTATGTCGTTTTTTTCACGAAAAAAGCCTTACTATACTATGTCGTTTTTTAAGAAAAAAAGCCTTACTATACTATGTCGTTTTTTCACGAAAAAAGCCTTACTATACTATGTCGTTTTTTCACCAAAAATAGCCTTACTATACTATGTCGTTTTTTCACGAAAAAAGCCTTACTATACTATGTCGTTTTTTAAGAAAAAAAGCCTTACTATACTATGTCGTTTTTTCACGAAAAATAGCCTTACTATACTATGTCGATTTTTCACGAAAAATAGCCTTACTATACTATGCCGTTTTTTAAGAAAAAAAGCCTGACTATACTATGTCGTTTTTTTCATGAAAAAAAGCCTTACTATACTATGTCGTTTTTTAAGAAAAAAAGCCTTACTATACTATGTCGTTTTTCACGAAAAAAGCCTTACTATACTATGTCGTTTTTTCACGAAAAATAGCCTTACTATATTATGCCGTTTTTTAAGAAAAAAAGCCTTACTATACTATGTCGTTTTTTCACGAAAAATAGCCTTACTATACTATGTCGTTTTTTAAGAAAAAAATCCTTACTGTACTATGTCGTTTTTTCACGAAAAAAGCCTTACTATACTATGTCGTTTTTTAAGAAAAAAAGCCTTACTATACTATGTCGTTTTTTCACGAAAAAAGCCTTACTATACTATGTCGTTTTTTTAAGAAAAAAGCCTTACTATACTATGTCGTTTTTTCACGAAAAAAGCCTTACTATACTATGCCGTTTTTTAAGAAAAAAAGCCTTACTATACTATGTCGTTTTTTTTAAGAAAAAAGCCTTACTATACTATGTCGTTTTGAAGAAAAAAGCCTTACTATACGTGTCGTTTTTTAACGGAAAAAAAGCCATACTAAACTATACTAAGTTTAAGTTTACTTACTATAGTATGTCGTTTTTTACGAAAAAAAGCCTTACTATACTATACTAAGTTTAAGTTTAGTTAATATAACATGTCATTTTTTAAGGAAAAAAGCCTTACTATACTATGTCGTTTTTACGAAAAAAAAGCCTTACTATACTATGTTGTTTTTTTAAGAAAAAAGCCTTACTATACTATGCCGTTTTTTAAAGAAAAAAAAGCCTTACTATACTATGTCGTTTCTTTAAGAAAAAAGCCTTACTATACTATACTAAGTTTAACTTTACTTACTATACTATGTCATTTTTTAAGAAAAAAAGCCTTACTATACTATGTCGTTTTTTAAGAAAAAAAGCCTCACTATACTATGTCGTTTTTTAAGAAAAAAAAAGGCTTACTATACTATGCCGTTTTTTAAGAAAAAAAGCCTTACTATACTATGTGTTTTTTTAAAGAAAAAAAGCCTTCCTATACTGTGTTTTTTTAAAGAAAAAAAGCCTTCCTATACTGTGTTTTTTTAAGAAAAAAAGCCTTCCTATAGTATGTCGTTTTTAAGAAAAAAAGCCTTACTATACTATGTCATTTTTTAAGAAAAAAAAGCCTTACTATACTGTCGTTTTTTAAGAAAAAAAGCCTTACTATACTATCTCGGTTTTTAAGAAAAAAGCCTTACTATACATGGTCTTTTTTAAATAAAAAATCCTTACCATACTGTCGTTTTTAAGAAAAAAACAAGGCTTACTATACTATGCTGTTTAAAAAAAAGCCTTACTATACTATGTCGTTTTTTAAGAAAAAAAGCCTTCCTATACTATGTCGTTTTTTAAGAAAAAATGCCTTACTATACATGGTCGTTTTTTTTTTACAAAAAAGCCTATAAAATCCTTACTATACATGGTTAGTGTACGTTCCTGAAAATGTGATACATTGAATTTTACAGTAAGTCTTTTTTGGACTATTTAACATGATAGAATGTCAATAAAAAACACCAAATATATTTTGCAAAACTAAGTGTGTGTGTGTGTGTGTTTCATTGTGTACTTGTGAGATAGTCGCACCCTCGAAATGTCATCTTTTCAGGGGACGCTTCCGGTGAGTCGGCGGTCTGGGAACGGCGAGTCAATTACGTGTGAGGGCGTCGCCATGGCAACCTCGAGGAGCAATAAGCGCAGTCGTGACTCATCACTTTTCTTAAAAGCCTTTTAGGAGAGGTGGAGAAAAGAAGGGGAAAAAAAGTGAAACGATAACGCACAACAAACAGGTAACAACAGGAAGTGAACAAAGGAAAATGGATGCAAGTGGGCGTGTCATTTGTTGCTGGGCAAAACTCACCGTGTCGAGGTTCCCGTCACAAACCAAAGACAAAGACTGCAATTTCAAGTACTTTTATTCGCCCCTTTTCTTTGAGTAACACTTTGCTTGACTTCTTTTTGGCTGCCATGGGTGGTGCCAGATGTCCCACTTCAAATGAATTGGACGTCTACAAGTCATAAACTCATTTCACAGCAGTTGAGATGTTTGCTGATAATAACAAAATGTGCTAATATGAACTCATAGACGTCCAATCCATTGGAAATGGGAGGGTTGGCAGCGAATGAACGGCCATTTATAAGCTAGGGATCAATGGCAGAGTTCCATTAAAAATAATGAAACCATCATAAATATAACACACAAAAACCTGTAAAATCAATCAGTGCAGTACAAATCAAGAATATTTGAGTACTAACGTTTTTGATTGAAAAGTAGTTCATTCAAAAGTTATTAAAGAATAGGAAAATGCTTTTTGCAAGCATCTTCAGTGCATTCAACTGTTTTATCAAGTGACATGACACTAATATTGCTTAAAAAAAACTTTGATTAATGAAAAACAAAACATCTCTAAACGTATTTCGTACTTTCCGGAGTATAAGTCACTCTGGAGTTTAAGTTGAACTAGTCAAAAACACAGATAAATCTAATTTTTAGAGGAAACTGTACCTCCAGTTCCACCATTTGTCGAGAATTGTCATAGAATTCGGAGATTAAAGTGGCAATATGACAAGAAGGATGTCGGACATTGAAATATTACGAGAGAAAGTCGGCTTATAGTTCGTAAAATCTCTTAACTTAAAGCCTATTAGAACATCCAGAAATGATACCCTGCATCCCCAAAAAGGACATTTTTTTAATCAACTAATCTGAACATTTAACACATTTGGCGCTAATTCGGCCATAACGACACGCAAAAATGCGACTTTCCCGCTTTAAATCTTTGACGACAAAAATAAAAAGGTAGCGAGAGAAGCTAATGGCACGGCTGGTTTTGGACAAAAAGATCATAAAGTGCATCGAAGATGAAAATGTTGTGTTTGTGTGTTTACTCGCTAAAGTTAAAGTTGAGGCCCGAGCTCTCCGTGATGGGCGACGAAGGTCCGGCGCTGGAGACGGCGCTCGAGGGGACGCTGCCATCTTTACAACACAAAAACAGCAGTGTGTTAGCATCGGACAAAGAAAGTCACTCAAAAACATGGCAACAAATGGTGATTGTTTATCCGTGTGTCATCGGATGCGGTCGCTCCGAATACGATGTGAAATGTATCGTGTAGATGTTATAACGTTGAAAAAGGGATAAAAGTCACTTTTTACAGTGACTCATTTCACATCAAGTTCACATTTGAAGTGACACATTTCACAATTCTAACGGGATACATTTTTGTTTCACATTTGATGCTAGCGTGAGAAAAAAAATCGAAAGTGCCAACCGGTTCAGCTCACTAGGGCTGCCCTGTTTGTTTGCCTTCATTTTCAAAACTTGGCCTTATATGTCAAAATGATGGTATGCGGCGCCAAACTCACGCCACAGAGGCTGACTCGTCGGGCGCAGCGACGTCTCGGACCCCGACGAGGAGAGCGGCTGCTGGGGGCTGTACAGGGACGTCTGGCTCTGAGAGTCGAAGAGGCCCGACAAAGCTGCCGGAGGGATACGAGAGCAAACGGGGAGTGTCGTTGTACTCAATGAGGACCGTATTTGGCGCAATGTAAGGCCCAACAAAAAGACATTTTCTGAAAAGCCCGCAGTGCGCTTATAATCCGATTCGCCTTTCATATGGATCAATATTGGTTCATCATTGTCTAAAATTCCCTTTAGCATAGCTCCATCTTGTTGACGTACAACATAATCCCTTACCACTACTACTACTACTGCAGCTCCATCTAGTGGATGCATAACCCCACAGCCAATACTACTTCAGCTTTATTCGGACACTAGATTCTAGTATGTATAAGACAACCCCTATTACAACTACAGCTCCATCTAGTGGATGTAAAACACAATCCCCTACTACAACGACGACTACTCCTACTAGCACTACTGCTACTACGAGTACTACTACTACTACGAGTACTACTACTACGAGTACTACTACTACTACGAGTACTACTACTACGAGTACTACTACTACAGGTACTACTACTACTACGAGTACTACTACAGGTACTACTACTACTGGCACCACCACTACTACTACTAGCACCACAACCACTACTACTCCTACTAGCACCACCAATACGACTAGCACCACCACTACTACTAGCACTACTACTAGCACCACTACTACTACTACTAGCACCACTACTACTACTACTAGCACCACTACTACTACTACTAGCACCACTACTACTACTAGCACCACTACTACTACTAGCACCACTACTACTACTAGCACCACCACTACTACTAGCACCACCACTACTACTACTACTACTAGCACCACCACCACTACTACTACTACTAGCACCACCACTACTACTAGCACCACCACTACTACTACTACTAGCACCACCACTACTACTACTACTAGCACCACCACTACTACTAGCACCACTACTACTACTACCACCACTACCACTACTACTACTACCACCACTAGTACCACTACAACTACTGCATCTTCTAATCCGGTGCGCCTTATACATGAATAGCATTTTAAAATAGGCTATTCATTGAAGGTGAACCTTGACTCCGGTGCGCCTTATAGTGCGGAAAATATGGTAACTAGCAAAACATAGTCAGAACGGCGGTTCACGCAAGGATCGACGGCTGATCTGCGGGTGAGCGGTCCTACCCTTCATTGTTTTGGCGTGGGCCTCACTGCTGCTCTCACACACAGAGTTGAGAAACTCATCCACCTGCTTCAGCGAGAGCAAGTTGTGCAGCGTCTCCAATGGGTAGATAGAGGGCACCATTGAGCAGCCTTCAAAACCTGCACAAATGAAATTCTAATTAAAGGCAGTGGAGTAAAGGACAACCAAAATATATGGAATAGATTGAAAAATGGGACGTATGTTCACTCTTTGGGTGATGATCTTTCTTATTAGCGTCCACCGATTTTTTTGGTTGGGGGGGGATCGGATAATGTTATGTAGATTAAAAGGTCTGTCCCCTTTCCAAAAAACATGCCTGATTAAACTGAAATGTTATGGTTCTCATCTTTATAGTCAGCCATTGCTCACTCTGGGAAAACAAATCAAACCTTGCCATACCTCTTTCACAAAGTTTTTTGCTTTTAAAAAGCACCTCCAGCTATTGTCCACTAGGGGTGTGACGGTATACAGTAATCCCTCAAATATCACGGATAATGTGGACCAGACATGGGCTCAAAAAGACAAAATGAACGACTTGGAATAAAACTCCCATTAACCTGTTTTTTTTTATATTAAGTGTAGAGGAACTATTTTTACTGCGAGTACAGTATTTCAAGTATTTACATTTATATATATATATATATATACACATTTATATACACATATATACACATTTATATATATATATATATATACACTTTTTGTTCATTGTACTTGTACACTTCTATTTCTGTACAGGCACAAAACATGTATTTTGGTAGTAATAATGGGGGTGATCCTACTTCAGGGTTTTTCGTTTATCGCGCCCATGTCTGGTCTACATTAAACGCAATATTCGAGGGATACTTGATATATTGCGATACTTTCTATCCCAATAGGTTATCGATATGCTCCCGTCAAGAATTGATGGATTGTTTTAAGAATATATCACTCTCTACTGAAGAAGAAAAAAACAAGTTGCAAAGAAAAAATTCCACTAAAATGTCTATTATTACAAGGGTCAATTTTTTTCACAGAAAATATGTTGACTAAATCAAATATAAAAAGTACCAAAAAAAAAGGAAAACACCCTAAACTTTGACACTCACCACGTAATCTCCATCTTGTTCGGCTGTTACCCCAAAAAAAGCAGAAGTCCTAACTGTAAAGAAATGTGGCCTGATTTTGTGAAAACTTTCATAAATTTCAAGTGTGCTTTGAATGCAGCAGAAATGACCCATCACCAAATGAGGAAGAATGATGAGGATTATATTATGTGGTTGACATGATTAAAAAAAAAGGTGATGTTATTGAAAAAAAGTGCAAGTGACAATTATGAGAAAGCGCTCACAAACAAAACGATAAAAAACAACAACAAAAAAAACCTTCATGCAGGAGCCAAAAATAAAAAAGTGTGGGAAACGAACTCAAGAAGTTAAAGCAGACATACCATTAGTCGGATGCCTGGCAAATGACACAGAAAATCTCTTTACTGGCGGCATAGACAACAGTTCTGAGGAGATAAGAGAGGTAACTTGGAGTTACTGCTGGCTCCGCCTCTTTTGGACAGATGAGGTGCCAAGCCAAGGCGGACGAACCGGGACGAGATTGGACATGCAGAAAGAAAAACACGGCCCTCTCACAATAAGTTAAGGTCAATAGAAATCCAAAGGAACCCCAAGTTCTACCATTTTTTTTCTTATAAGCAGAAGCAGCCTTGACATGCAGTTCTAGGAAAAGAAAAAAAGAGCGAGGAAAGTTTTAGAAAGAATTCAGTGTCACAAAACCTGTCCTCATTTGTTAGGAGACAGTGGTTAACTTCATATGCGGGACAGGCGACCACATAAATAAGCCTGGCTGACTAAATACTATGTTACGGCTAAATTTGTTTTTTTATAACTATGATAAAAAGTAAATTAAAACCCTTGGATGCTTTGTGGAAACAAGGAAAAACAATAGAAATCTAAACACAACTAATTCACCTATAGATGTGTTTAGTAAAAATAATAATAATAAAAAAATAATTATCTATTTGTATAGACATATAGACATATATACATATATATATATATATATATATATGTATATATATGTATATATATGTGTGTATATGTATATATATACACACATATATATATACATATATATACACACATATATACATATATATATACATATATATAGACATACATATATATACACATATATACACATATATATAGAGAGAGAGATAAATATATATATATATATATATATATATATATATATATATATATATATATATATATATATATATATATATAAATATATACATACATATATAGATAAGTAATACACAGGTCACTATATATAAATATGTATACTCTTATACACTTGTATATATATATATATATATGACTTGCTGATCTATAGGGCAAAAAACACACAAATATGTAACAAGCGTGCTCTCTAGCGGACATTGTGAACAGTACACTTTCCTAAACAGTCTCCACTTGTGCCAGAAACAGAAATAAGAAAGCTGCTTAAACAACCCTGGTGGTGGATGTGAACATTGAAAGAGTGTTCAGCGGAGGAGTTCCGATTAAAAAGGCTGATCATTTCTACTTCACCAGCTGCCATTGCCGGTGATCGACGTCTAATCCACTTTGGCAGGGCAAGGCCAGTCAATACGGATTGGTCATCGATCAGGCCGTCGACGGAAGCCGGTGAGGTAATTGTGAGCGATTATGTTTCCCCAGAATGAACAAAATAGCAAATACAAGGATGGACACAGGCACGAGAAAACACCTCAGTGTGGATTATTTTGCATCCGTCACACAACCAAAGTCGAGAACCCCAAGCAGGCTCATGCAAATCGGATCTGGCGTCGGCACCATCATCACCATGACGACCACCAAACAAATTACTCAACCCATTGGAATGGTCAGGTTTGTTTTTTTGGGAAAGGGGTTTGATTGTGTAACTAGTATGACTGCCGAAAAACAATATTTGAATAGTTGGTTAATTTAATCAACCACTATTTTTAAGAGAAGTCGACCCATCAAACTAATCACGTTAATATTTATTATTTTCTTGTTATATTGTTATTACCTTGACATTTTAGCCGCGTGTATTTGAATTGAATCTTAATTATACACAAAAAAACAGTTAAGTAAAAAATTAAGAGAAATTAAAATAAATACATATATTTGAAATGTTAAAATCAAATTAAAAAATAAATATTTTTTCAATTTTATCAGTTCTATTTAGAAATTGTAAACAAAGTAAATAACAATAAATCCAAATTTAAAAAAAGGGCTAACAGAACAGGATTTTGACAATTTTGCCCAATTTCAATAAAAAATCATTAAAAAAAGAATAATTGTCAACTCATCTGATAATCAATTACCGTAATTTTTAGACCGTAAGGACTATAAGCCGCACCCAACCAACCAATGTTAGAAGAAAACTATGTGTCTGGACTTTAAGCCCAAAGACATGCAGAGTTTAATTGCCCGGATAGAAAAAAAAAAAGATAAATAAGACGCACAGGGTCAAAGCGGAATGTCAAAAGTAGAAGTTTACAGTTAAAAAATTACGGTAGTTGTTGCCACCCTAATGATTCGTATAAACAATATAGATAAAAGACCAAGAATTTTGTGGAGGGGGAACAAAAAAAAATGTATTTAGGGGGAGGTAGATGTCAGTGGCGTGAACGTACCAAACATGCCAATCTGGCATGGCAGGCTACCGGGGGACAGTGGGGGTTTTCGGTGGTGATGGTGGTGCGTGCGTACGTAGTCCCGCAGGTTGGGGGCGCTACAGGACACCCCCAGCATGGAGGCGCTGAAGAGGCCAGAGCAGTGCGAGCCTGTGTGATATAAGCCAGGTGAGGGTGGTCGGGGGGACATGGGGGTGTATGGGTGTGTGTGTGTGTGTATGTGTGTGTGTTTGGGGAAGAGGGGGTGAAAGGTGAACATTAGTTCATCACACGCATACAAAAAACACACAAGAGCTGCTGTTATTCATAACAAACTGTTTCTATGAATAACTCCATTAAGAAACCCAGCGAGTGTGTCAACAAACAAGCTGCTGTTTGTTCCTGCAAACCTCAACATGCCAACTGCAGGCGAGTGAGTGTATGAGTGTATGTTCACGTGGACGCACGTGTGAGCACAACTTGCTCATCTGTGCGTGCAGGGGAAAAAAAAGAAGAAATAAGAAGAGAAAGAAAAGATTGAAAAGTGGATTTGTCCTTTGACCTTGGGAAGCCGCCTGGCAAAATGGAGTCCTCTCCTCACTGGTTGCTATAATAAGTCTGCCTGCCATGTGGCTTGGAGGGTTTGTCTTTGACACCTGCTGCTTATTTGACCTCCACGGGGTTAGCGACAAACGAGGTGAGAGCTAACGACATCCTCGTGCTAGCTATGCATAAGACACGCAGGCAACCTGTGACAAGTGTAAAATAAACATCATGTAACGTCATGTAAACAACTTGGTAGTGGCCAAAGCACCACCAGAGAGGATTAAACCTAAACCAAACCCCAGTCCTGCAATGTATTTGCCGGGCCTCCCCTTTGTTTTTGTGTGGCCCTCTAAAGTAAATCATGTGACTTCATTGGTTCTTGCTAACTAAAAATTGAAATAAACGAGAGGATGGCTTACTGAATGAGGCTGTTTAAAATACATAACTTGTCATTCTGTTTTATGTTTGAGCGTAAACTTACATTGGGAGTGCTATCATTTAGCTCGAAAGGAACTAACCTTGGTCTATATTCTTTGGGGCTTTTACTAATACACCATTTAGGATGATCTGACATTAGCTATGACAGTTATGAAGGAGTAAAAGGTGGAAAGTGAGGACAGGTCACAGCTGAAGAGGAAGTTTTGGTAAATGATCGTCCTGCCTGCATTTAAACGCATACGCAAGGGCAACACAGTCACACATACGAAAGTTAGGAGGCACGCCCACCTAGGCCGCTCGCTGACTTGATGTCGGGCGACTGGCGTGAGCCCGACGGGAAGAGTCGGTGCGGCGTGCAGCATTTGGACGACTGGCTGGGTGAAGTCTCAGAGAGGACCTGAGCGACGTCAACACCGATACGTGACTCGGGACTCTGAATGTGCTAGAACACAGGTGTCAAACTCCAGATCTGGACCCCCCTCTTTATTTTGTGTGGCCCGCAAAAGTAAATTAATTGGGACTTCCTTTTGCGGAACTAAAATTTAAAAACTATTTTTGTAATCCTCAATCTATGATTGAGAAATCAGGAAGTATTTACAGATAAAACATATATATATATATATATATATACACATATACACATATACATACATGTATACATATACATACATGTATACATATACATACATGTATACATATACATACATGTATACATATACATACATGTATACATATACATACATGTATACATATACATACATGTATACATATACATACATGTATACATATACATACATGTATACATATACATACATGTATACATATACATACATGTATACATATACATACATGTATACATATACATACATGTATACATATACATACATGTATACATATACATACATGTATACATATACATACATGTATACATATACATACATGTATACATATACATACATGTATACATATACATACATGTATACATATACATACATGTATACATATACATACATGTATACATATACATACATGTATACATATACATACATGTATACATATACATACATGTATACATATACATACATGTATACATATACATACATGTATACATATACATACATATATACATATACATACATATATATATACATACATATATATATACATACATATACATACATATATACATACATATACATACATATATATATACATACATATACATACATATATATACATACATATACATACATATACATACATATATATACATACATATACATACATATATATACATACACATACATACACATACATACACATACATACACATACTTAAAATAACATTTTAAATAATTAAATCTGATTTTTTTAGGTCAAAAAAAGATATAAGAAGATATATATGCATATATATTTTAAAAAGTATCAAAGAATGTTTGCTAGTGTGGTGTTCGTAAATATAAAATTTGGACAATTTTTAACTTGACAATGTTTTCAAAAAATTCCACGGTCAAAATAAATATTGATTGGGTAATTAATCAGAATCGGACAAAAGAGCCCTTTGAAGGATCCATAACTTTAACCTGGACGTCAACAAATACGACTTTGACACCTGTGTACTAGAAGCGCTACGGATAAAAAAAAATGGAGGACGTTTTGCGGTGTAAAGAGCAAACTTGTTACCTCCATGGAGCCTGTCTTGCGATTGCGGACCATGGGGGACCTCCTCTGGATATTGATGGGCTCTGAAACAATAAGAGCCTGGTCGGGTTGGTCCTGAGACAGATCCTCCATGCTGCCTTGGTTGGGCTTTTTGTCCTGATTCTGATTCCACAGAGAAGAGTTAGCGAGCGATTGGAGTTTAGAAGCGGCGATGCGAATGCGTCCGTGTAAGTCACCTCTGAGGACGCCGGACGGAAACCAAATCCGAGCGGGACGTTTTCCTCGTCATCGCAACCTTTGACCCCGGGGCTGAAATGCAGCTCCACGTGGAAACGCTCCTCTGAAGAAGGCTCCTGCCGTATACAAGAATGAATGCTTTTCTTGTTATTGCATAATTGCAAGACAAAATATGATGTTCTTTATTGTGCAAATAGTAGTACTGTATTTTCCGGAATACAGGTCGCATTATTTTCATAATTTGACTTTATTTTAGTGCGGCTTTTATATGTTTTTTAATTATCTCCACACACAACCTGTTATGTTTTTTTATTTAGGTTATAGTTATCTGAAAAACTATTCTGTTAACAAATGCCTATTAAGCCTGTTGTTCATCATTTCACTATTGTTACTTTGACGTATTTTTTTGTTTGTTTGTGATAAAATAAAAAATGTCCCCCGCAGAAAATGCAACTTATACTTAAGTGTGACCTGTATTTTTTTCCCTCCTGTGGTGCATATCCAAAATATAAGGTAGTAAAAACTGTAGTAGTAAAATATACAAATCCTAAAGTATTTACAAAAAAGATTAGATAAAATAAAAAAAACAAATATGGAAATGAATAAATCACAGCAATCACCTTGTTGTTGTCTTCATACAGCATAATGACTATTTGCGTCATATAGTTAAGCTCGGTTACAGCACTAAGGTAGTCCATGGCCTGCCTCCATTGTTGGTCTTTTTCATCCTGAAAATATACAAACATTTTAAAATAAGCTAGCAGAAGTCTTCCGACAAAGTTACCGCCAATATTTTTGAAGCGTTTTTAATGGGCTAAAAATATAGGTATCATTATTGGCAAGACAAAAAAAAAGAAACGCTTACATCCAAAAGCTTTCCGTAACGGAAAACGCTGAGCAGGGAGTGGACGTGGCTTTCGCTGGTGAAGTAAAGACGCGTGCGGACGTGGCGACCTGGAGACATCACCCCCCTGGAGTACCTGAACGCCAGCAAAATACTGCACGTTCAGAACTATATATTCTTCAATCGTGACTGAAGAAACGCTAGCGTAAGCCTCACAAGGGGTGCAGCTTATTGACGGCCTCGTCTTCGTGAGTCCTCTGCAGGTCCAGCTGGATCTTCTTCATGAGTGGGACGCAATACGCCTGAGCGATGTCCAGCTTTTCTGCTTTGCTGATTCCGTATTCCTAAAAAGGAGGAACGTGTAAACCAATTTAGAGTGCTGACGACAGTGAACAACAACAAAAAATTACAAGACGGCGATTCTGACAAATTTGGAGGCCCTGAATTTAAAAATGATGTTAGCCATCACAGGACGAATCTTCTGACCTGCGGTATGACGATGTCGGCCAAAGCGCGAGAGAGCCGAAAGAGCTCCAGCGTGTCGTCCAGGTCCAACGAAGAGTTGTGCTGCGTATCGTATTTGATACAGTCGTAGATATCCGGGATCTTGCTGATATCGTAGCGGCCGCTTTTCATGCGGAAATCCCTTTCCAGTTTGGACCAGCGCTGGAGCATTAGCTCCAAGGTCTCGCTGTGGTACAGTTGCAGATCTTGAGGAGAAAGAACGAGAATCGTTGTTAGTCAAAGAGGGAAATTGATATTGAAAATACCTATTCGTTGCCCACTGTAATATATGATCACGGACACGAGAAAAACAAGAATAGGATTTCATAATGACTACACAAGGCTATCGACGTCCGTGACCGGATGTTTGGTCGCCGGACGTTTGGTCGCCCGGACCCAAACAACCGGCGACCAAACGTCCGGCGACCAAACGTCCGGCGACCAAACGTCCGGCGACCAAACGTCCGGCGACCAAACGTCCGGCGACCAAACGTCCGGCGACCAAACGTCCGGCGACCAAACGTCCGGCGACCAAACGTCCGGCGACCAAACGTCCGGCGACCAAACGTCCGGCGACCAAACGTCCGGCGACCAAACGTCCGGCGACCAAACGTCCGGCGACCAAACGTCCGGCGACCAAACGTCCGGCGACCAAACGTCCGGCGACCAAACGTCCGGCGACCAAACATCCGGCGACCAAACGTCCGGCGACCAAACGTCCGGCGACCAAACGTCCGGCGACCAAACGTCCGGCGACCAAACGTCCGGCGACCAAACGTCCGGCGACCAAACGTCCGGCGACCAAACGTCCGGCGACCAAACGTCCAGCGACCAAACGTCCAGCGACCAAACGTCCGGCGACAAAACAAGGTAAAACAACACGGTCTACGCATCATTCAAAGCCAACAATGGTCCTGAGCAGTTTCACTGAGCGGACGTATGAGTGTAGAAGTGTTTGTATGTACATGCGTTGTCCCTTTAAGAAGCGACGTCAGTCAGTCAGGGTCTTAACAAGTTCTCCAACAAAACACAATCAAAGTACGGGAAATTTGGAGCTTTTCTTAGCCTAATAATTAATAGGGCATTAAGTATGACTAAATAATAATTCACAGTTCGTATTTAGGGGATTTGACCAAAAATTTTAAATGGTAATTATCAATAACCTTCCGGGCGACCAAACGTCCGGCGACCAAAAGTCCAGCGACCAAAAGTCCGGCGACCAAACGGCCGAGTACCATTGACGTCAGTGCTAGCTAAAGAAGCTACCTGAAGACTTGGGATCCTCAAGTCGTTTCCTGATTTGTGAATTCAGGCTCTGGATGAGAGCGTACACTTTGTCGCAGGTCTTCACTGGATTTTGTATCATTTTCATGGAGTTGACAAGCGAGGGGCTGTTTGTCGGCGCTAGCTGTCATCCAAAGTGAACAAAAAAAAGGGACGGATTAGCTTCAAGTAGAACAACGATAAGCCAACGGATTCCCAGTTACCTTCTGATAATCCTCTTGTGAGAACTCCTGGTCCTTCTGCATGATCTCGTGTAACCGCGCTTTGACTTTTTGCTGGCAGTCGGTCAACGAGTCGCTGTCACTGTCCAGCAGCCCGTTCATGTTGGCGCTTTTCACCATTTGCACCAGAATGGGAGTGAGCTCGCCTTCCAGAGCCAGGAGGCCCTGCGGAGAAAATCGGTGAGAATCGGCCTGCCTCGCGTGCCGACGAGTTTGTGTCGCGCCACCTTGGCAAAGGCGGCGGCCGTCATCTGCACCCGGCCTTCGTCGGAGGCGTAGATCTTGAGGTCGTGGCGGTACGTGCTGTGCAGGCGCAGGAGGCCGCATCCGGGAAAGCCGGCGTAGTCGCCTGCAAGGACACAGGCGCGGTGTGAAGACACTGGCCACATTTCAAACATGTTGAGAGAAGAGAACCGACTTGTTCTGGTTGCTTGCACCCGTCACAGGGATAAAAGGACACAGCGCCCGAGGCAACATCACTTTCATTTCATGTCTTAAGACTTTTCTAAAGTTAGAATATTACAGGATATTTGCTTTAGGCCTGTTGGTATGAACAGAGAAATGGTGTGCTTTATAGCAGGGGTGTCCAGACCAAGGCCCGTGGGCCTCTGCCCAGGTTTTATAGGCCCGAAACAAATATTATAATAAAAAAGGCTTATACATTCTGATACATTTGTCAGATATAACACTAGACGGAGGTAATACTGTCAACAGAGCTGCAAAATTATTTCCAACTGTACAATATAGTAGTAAAATATCCTTAATTTTGTTGCTTGTGGTCTTAACCTATTCACTGCCAGTCGCAAGTATAGACATCAAATCCATTTCAACGGCCATCAATGCCTCTCAGTCAAAATGGATTCGAGGCCATCAATGGCCACTAATTAGATAATCAAAAAAATGAAAACCCAATTCCAACCCTCTTTAACAAGTACAAGTGGAAGCTTTCCAAATTAGCCTGCCATGCTTTGATTTTGATGAAAGTGGCCCTCAAACCAAACTAATTTGGACACCCCTCTTCTGGAACATCGTTAAAATGAAATGAAAGTGAATGAATATAAACCCCAAAATGGATTTTTCCAATGAGTCAGGCAGTACAAGATGCTAGAATGATCCTAATGCTGGAGATGATATCTCTCTATTGCTTCATGCATTAGCTTTCCCACTCATAACAATATGAACGTCTAAACCTCGTTAAACGTGCTCTGACTGGCCAGACGCGAGTAGCCTTGATTTTGAAATAAAACAAAATTCCACTTTGTTTTTTCATTGTATTTCTTGTTTGAAAGCGGAGTAATATGAACCATCGAAAGAATATATTAACTTCCTAATGATATTGACCCTAATACTGTGCTTTTGATTCATACAGTATCTCAGAAATACAACTTGTGATGATTTTTCTTAAAATTTTCCCTTCAAAGTAACACATTTGTACTCCCTATTAAAACCATAAATATGGAGGTGAAAATTGGGAATCGGGGGCGGCTTATACGCGAGAAATTGTCAAATTTCAAGGCAATTTTCAGGGTGCGGCTTACATGCAAGTAAATACAGCAAGCGCAATCATCCACAGCAATCTGTGAGTGGACGGATTAGTGAAATTTATTCAGATCACTTCAAGAAATCAATTAGAAGACATCTGAGGAGTGGCGCAATCTAGGTCAACCGTCTCTTACCAAAATCAATAGGGGAGTCACAGGCAAGGGCTCGGTTGCCACCGGCTAGTGGATTTTACACGAAGCAAAGACCGGTGAGAAGGAAGAAAGAAGAGGAGTCACTTTGTGATAGAAGAAAGGGTGAAGAAGTGATCACTTTGTGCCGAGCTTGTTGGTTTTTTTTTTTCCTTCCCTTTCATGCATGGATTTACAATACGGCGTCTATGAAGAAAGAAGTTAATGATGGGGAAAGAGGGAATTGTACTTGAGGTTTTGTCAGTGACAAGTCATCGTTAACTTGTTGCAACAGATGAGTAGAAACTGTTGGAAAGCCGTTTTGCCGTTGCTTTTTGAGCTTGATGAGCGATCAAGGAGCAAGAAAAGTTGAAGAATATTACCGTATTTTCACGACTATAAGGCGCACATAAGTCTTAAATTTTCTCCAAAATAGACAGGGCGCCGTATAATCCAGTGCGCTTTATATATGGACCAAAACTAAAATTGTTATCACGATAAAATAAAAGAAATCAGTCGATAGGGTACACCATCCTCTACAGCTCTCACAACTACGGCAAGCAGCCCCCGACCGTAGAAAAAGTACTGTGCAGTGACTGCTGGGATATATAGTTCTTTTGTCAATACATCCAATGGATGGTGGCCTGGCCATCGACATCAACACAGCTTTACGAAGCATGGAAGACAGCGTTGGAATAGTTACGCTAGCTACTAGCTAGCTACTATTTGCGAATGAATTGTGGCCGCCTGGACGAACGTATAAAACTCAGCTTTTTCGATGACTCATTTGGACAATTGTTCAATTCGGACACAGAAAATGAGGACTTTGATTGATTTGTGGGTGATGATGACGTGAGTACATTGTAAAATGGCTAAATAAAGTACAACCAAACTGAGTTTTGCTTCCGTTACCTTTTTAAAAACGTGTTTTTAGCGTGTGGGTGTAGCGTGTATGTTTAAGCTGGTGTATGTTTTGCCATGCCTGGCTGCGTCTATAAAACCGGTGCGTCTTTTGTGTGTGTAAAATACAGAAATAGCACTCGTTACTGACACTGTGGCTAAAAATACGATGCGCCGTATAGGCGTGAAAATACGGTAATATTGACTTTTTGTGTGTTCTTCTTCCAAAGCGTTTGGACAAGGCAGTTCGCCTGACACTTTTAGGCCACCGTACAAAACGATATTTCGGCGCGTCGTGGTTGTCACGTACCTTGGCCTCCAGGGTACATGCAGCGAAATGCTCTGCCCAGTTCCTCGGCTTGAACCCGGCCAGCCGGCGTCAGCTCGCCGCCCCACTTAAGGACCAGCAGGAGAGACGGACCCTCCCTCTTGGAGTCTGAACAACAAACAGCATTCACGCGTTTGGAGATTCCATTTCTGGGAGATTCTAATTTACACTTGTGTCAATATTTGCCGACATACAGTGTGTGATGTGTTCACCTGTGTATTTGCAAATACCAGTAAGCTGAGCTCTTGGTGCGTAAGACAGAAATAGTCAGCAAAACCTCATAAAAGAGCCTCTGTTTATATATTGAGTGTCCATCTGGAGTCCCTCAACCAGAAGCATCGGGAAATTTGTATAGTTCTCTTTAAGTTGGATTTGCATACGTTCCACTGTACTTTTAAAGCACAGGTGTCAAAGCCTAGGACGGGGGCCAGATGAGGCCGGGGAGATGATTGTGGGTGGTCTACAAATAATAATCACGCACACTCGACTTCATTTTTCTTGTCGTAATAAAATTGATGTAGTATTTCATAAAAAATGTAGTACTCATCAGAAAACACAATTTCAAAGTTAATACAAATGGGTTAATATGAATATAACATCAACTAAAATAAACTTATTTAATTTTTGTAACCCTCCCCTTGAAAAACAAAATAACTAACCAGGGCAAGTAACTATTTTGGATTTTGAAAAAATAATAATATTAATAACTCCACATCCACATTGTTGGATGCCAAAATGTAGGTTATTAATTGCTAGTCATTTATTTAGTAGACGACTTATTTTATTTTTATACAATTCTATCTAATATTTGATGTACACGATTGCAAAAATACAAATAGCACATTACCTTCCTCTTCACTAGAAGCTTTTGGTTGTCCGTTACGCAAGTACGTCAACTGGACTTTTCTGTTGATACCTGAGAAGTGACCATACCTAGTGGGAAGAAACACAAATGAACATACACACACGCGCACACACACAAACGAGCAGAGAAAGGGAGAACGGGCAAAACAGTGTCAAATGCATGTGAGGCAGAAAAGCAGACACACCCACACAGAAATACAATTAGTTGTAATGCTAAATCTGATTGAACAGAAGACACACCGAGCATTCTAGTCGCCTTCAATAGTGCATTAGCGCTGTTGTGTTGTTTGATGTTGACAATCTGACCGTTAAAATAGGGCCTAATGAGTCCTGAGTTCTCCGTTATGGAGTAGGCAGCTGCCCCGGCAGTCACATGATGACGGACGGCAAGCTTAAAACAAAAGCCTGTGGCAGGCGGGCAGGCGGCCAATGAAATACGGGGCTGCTAATGCCACATGTCGAATAGAAGTAATGGTGCCTTTTGTTGTGTCAAACAAAAATCACTCAAAAGCTATGGGGATTACATCGGAAATAGTAGACCAAAGTCACGAGAAGTTTCGAAAATGACACGTTTTAATGTGCCACATGGGAGTTTGAAAGATAAAGTCAAATCTAATGAGAGGGAAAATGTAAGAGTAGTGTTTTTTCCCCACAAATTTACTCAAAAGGGAAAAGGATATTGTTAAAACTAATCTTAGAAGTACATTTATCTCAAATGGTTACTCAAGTAAATGTAACAGAGGAGATGAGTCACGTTACCGGGAGTCAGTGATGGTCAATGGGGTATAAAATCGTGCAAACTCGTATCGCCCGACCTTTGCACAAAATGCAATAAAAACGTTTAGAATCCAGCAGTTAGTCTAGAACAACGGCGCCATTTTCGATATAATACCTAAACATTTTTTTTCTTCTAATCGGATTAAAAGAACTGGATCAAAAGCCCTAAATATTCAGTTTGTCTAGATGTAAAACAATGTTTATTTGAGCTTTTTTTCCTTAGTAAGGGAAATTGTCTTTTAATCATTTGTTTTTCAAAACAAAATATATTTTTTTAAATAGAAAATATTTTATATATTTATTTTCAGATTTGACAAAATACTTTTTGAACTAAAAATAAAAAGATTATTGATTTAAAAAGGGGAAAATCAGAAAATATAATATACATCTATAATCTTCATTTTAATTTGATCCTAAAACAGAAAGTCGGCACTCATGATTTACTTTCTCGGGCCGCACGAAATGATGCGGCGGGCCAGATTTGGCCCCCGGGCCGCCACTTTGACACCTGTGATCCAGAACCTTCGATCCTTGCGAGATTAATAATCAAAATGGAGATAGCTTTGATGTAGACGAGAGAGGATATTGGCTGATTTAGAGTCCAAATTATATGTGACGAGGTCCACATTCAAACGCAGCAGCACCGCACACATTTTTCTGTTTTCATGTGTGCCCTGTTAATAGCTAAGCATTAAACTGAGTATTTACTTCACGTGAAATGCCGCCCAAAATATTGGAACAGGACGAACTAAGTATGCTAAATGATGTTCAGGTTAAAACCGAAGTGAACATCAGCAGGCACATGCAGGTTCCTAATATTTTGCTTGTCAAGAGATCTAAAGGAGGGAAGTAAATCAGCATCCTTTCGAAAAAAAATTAAAAATAAAAACATTTTAAAATATGTAGTAAAGGCAGAGGGTGCATACTGAGTGTCAATCAAGCTGGATTCCCTTTTAGAAAGGAGAAAGAAGCAGAGGAGGGGAAGAGAAGATGAACGTTAGAGGCATGATGAGAAAATTCAGGATTATAGATGGAGAAAGATGGGCTCGTCTGAGTGGCACAATGACTTGAAGATGAGTGGAAAGCAGGGGAGACGAGGCTGAGACATTTGTGTGTGTGCTTTTTGATCTCACATTTCCAGGACGGTCTTGAGTTGCTCCAGTTTGGACTTCTTCTCCTCAATCTCGCAGTCGTTGTGTTGACCAAGTTCAAGTAGCAGCAAGCGAGCGATATCCAGAACTTCCTGGAAGATGAGGAAAATAGAGCAAATGCTAAATGAATCCATCATCAATGTGATTTTTATGCAATTTAGTACTTCACTCTTGAAAAATACAATTAGTTTCATGTCGTATTACCGCGTTTCTTTATGTTCATTATCACAACAAGGGGTTTATTCATGAAAAAAATGTATATCTTGGGGCACTACCCCTACTCGACCCAAAAATACAAACAAACATTTGAGTTGCGTTGACGGATATAATAAACACACCAATTTAAACACCCCAGAAAACCTTCTATAACGTTTTTCAAAACAAAAATAGCATGAAGCTAGGAGTCCTTTACAAGTCATTTGTTTTCATTACAAACACGACGTGCAATTCTTTGTTTTATGTTAAAACTTCAACTAAGAATGTCAATAAACACTCAATCGACTATATTTTAACACTCACCTGAAGCTGTTTTGGTTTTTTCAGCTTTAGCTTTCCTGACTTGTAGCCTCCGCATTTTTCAAACAATTCAAAGAATCTGAAAGAAAATAACATAAATTTGTTGGTGCATGCAAATTAAAAAAAGGAGTTAGAGAGCATTTGTTAAGAGTTAAATAGGCTAATCCATGACCAAATAATCATGATAAATTCCTTTTCTCTCTGACCTTTACCTTATTATCCCCAAAACTAAATCACCTCTTTCATTTCATATTAAAAACATATCTTACAACTTTTATAGTCATCCGTTTATTCCTTCCTTATTTATCTAGAATGCTAAAACATTTTGGACCTCTTTGACCTTTGACCCCCAAATTCAATCACCTCTTTAATTTCATATTACAAACACATCCCGCAAGCTTTATTCGTTCTTGTGTTATCTTGACAAAAGGACATAATTTCCGGCGCTTAAAATACGTACAGAGGATGTCGAACCTCCATTTTCATTTTCTGCTTTGGTGTGCGGTCGCCATGGCGAATAATGGCGATAACGCATCGCAGCTCCATCCTGCGTCGTGAGGAAAATGAGGTTAAATGAAGTGTGATTACAGTAATTACTTCTGCAATTTGACATCAGAGAAGCCGTTTGTTGAGTGCCTGTTTTTAACCATAACATGTCAAAATCACATAATGTGTTCAGAATAAGCACGTCAAAAAAATAAATTGCATTTGAAAATGTGCAATGACTAAAGGACCATATCTATGAACACAAATCTCCAGTTAAATTTCCAATATTCAAGATCAATGTATATTAGTAAGCATTCATTTCCAAATATATTTGGAGTACAGACGCTCCCCTACTTACGAACATACGACTTACGGACAACGGTACATACGAACATGTCTGCAAATTGCGTTTATGTCGAAAAATGTTCGTAAGTTCGATTTTGTTGCGTAAGTGCGTGACGTATCGCCAGTGCGCAAAGAACCTTTTTCATTTTTATCATGAAATATCTCGTGCAGCCATTATTCAATATGGTTGGTGAAAAGCGAAATGCTTCTAGTGAGGGAGTTGCAAGGAAGAGGCAAGCCATTTCATTTGAAACGAGTGGCAATAATAACGAAGCTTGATGCGCGTGAGAGAGGTGAGCGTTGCACGGTCATACAACTTGAATCGTTCGACCGTCAGTACCATTTATAAACAGAAAGATCGAGCAGCAGGACCCAAATATTATATAGAACGTTGCACAAAGTTTGCAAATCAATTGAATGATGCCATACAGTGCTACCGCATCATTTATGATGAAAAAAGAAGAAAACTGTGCAATCGTCGTTAGATCGCTTCTTTTGGCCAGTTTCTAATACATAAATCTCTCTCTATATATATACAGTACTGTACATATTCTCTCCATTTTATAAAAAAAAAATTCAGTACAAACCAATGCGTGTTACTTATACAAGCCTTAAACATACAAATGCACTTATATAAACCTTCAATATACTTATATAGGCCTTAAACATAAATTATAATACAAAATATAGCACTGAATCAACTTACAAATTCAACTTATGAACAATCGCTCGGAACCTAACTCATTCGTAAGTAGGGGAGCGTCTGTATTATTATTTCTAGGTTAGACTTACATGGTTCCTGAGGTGGTCGGGACAATGGGGATATCTTCGGCCTCCATCGGGATAGACCAAGGAATGTGGAATTGGGGGGCTAACTCTCTCATGACCATGTTCCTTCGGAAGCAATAGAGAAAACAACTGATGAGAGAAGTTGATTAGTCAGACACTTAAACTAAAGAAGCGCAAAACATTTTCTTATACTCTGAAAAAATTCTATCATTTAATTACTGTATAAAAACTTGTGATAGTGGGACTTTAAAGCTCATTTCTTTTGCACACTTGACTGCCAAGGAATGAATTCTAAGCATGTAAAAATGGCCTTTAACATGTGGCGGTTTTCAATTACA
The DNA here is from genome assembly GCF_051989625.1 of Stigmatopora argus. Taxonomy (NCBI): domain Eukaryota; kingdom Metazoa; phylum Chordata; class Actinopteri; order Syngnathiformes; family Syngnathidae; genus Stigmatopora; species Stigmatopora argus. The sequence continues at coordinate 18,743,758 of NC_135389.1, read as the reverse complement.
CTATCGTGAATGTTGTGGTCACGTTTACGAGTGTATTTGAAGTGTGGGCGCGATAAATCAAAAGGCTGCTAAACTGCAAAGCCATCGCAGAAGAGTTATGAGACTGCCGTAGGGGGAGGAGAAAAAAAAAAGGTGTATCTTTGACAATACGTGCTGTCAACGGGACTAATTCATTCGATTTGACATTTGGATGATCACGACTTGGAAGTTGTAAGACCTACCCCAACACTTTGGCGCAGTCGTCGTAGTACTTCATGGAGTTCTTGACAAAGCTGAAACCGTTGACGTCACAGACAAACGAGTGGCCGTTGGCTCGGAGGAGGTCGAAGCCGCACACGGTTTGCTGACATTACACAAAAAATGTACACAATATGGTTTATCAAGTTCGCCCTGTGGGTGGATAATTATATTTAGTTTAATACAATGTTCTGCACAGAGGTAATACAAATGAATCTGCCCAAAAGTGACTGTCAATTTTGATGTTCGCTCATTTAAAATCAGGTTTTGGTGCCGCAAATAATTTCACGAGATTTTATTTTTTTGCATAGTTATAGCACTGATTGACTTTATAACTGCTCATTTTAGGTTTCTTTTTTTTATTTTACTGTCCGCGGAAAATTAACTTTCAAGCTGCGGAACCAAGAACTGCTCTCCGCAGAATCAAGACATTTTCTATATCGTGCAACACACGCAAATGCATTTTGTTTAATGCGCTTACCTGGAATGCTAAGCAGACTTTTCGCGCAACCAGCTTCTCCATAGCCGTCAGCATGACAGGGTATCGAATCTCCTTCCCCTCGCTGTCTCGCTCCACTTTCCCGTCCAGCGCAGGAGATTTCCGGGCCTCTGCGTGGGCATAGTCCGGACCCACCGTGTACACCTGAGACAAATATTCCCCAAAACAACATTTCTGCAGACAATACAACCTTTATGGCTAGTGCAACAGGAACAAGCGTTTACCTTCACGTCGGTACCATCTGTTGGCATAAACTCCTCGTATATGTAAGCGCCAGTCTTCCGAACGCTGGTTTCTGGGGAGTACACACTGCTACGACTCCCGATCTGAAAACGGCAAAGCGTCGCGCTCGGGTCAATCACAAGCGGTGCGTAGGAATCGATACCATAGCGGCTACGTCAATTTCTTTACTTTTCTAAACAGTCTCTGACTGCCGCCACCCGCTGACGTCGGGTAGTAGATGTAGACATTGTGGTCCTCGGCGCAGACCGGCTTCTCCACAAAAGGTTTAGGGAACACCTCCCCGTTGACTTCCACGTGGTCCTCCCCCTCCACAAGGTTGCACTCTGAAACAAAGTAACGGAAGTTCTTTAAAGTCCAACTGTCACCTCCGGGGGTACTTCACTGAATTCGATAGATTAGAATTCACTGAGCCACAAACAGTATTTCTGTTTGCCAGAATCCTCACCATTGATTACATCACTGATGTCAAAGTGGCGGCCCGCGGGCCAAATTTGGCCCACCACATCATTTTCTGTGGCCCAAGAAAGTCAATGATGAGTGCCAACTTTCTGTTTTATGATCAAATTCAAATGAAGATAATGGATGTATAGGGAATATTTCCTGTGTTTGCTCATTTTGAACCAATAATTGCAGACGATTTGTACAAATTTGAATGTCTATCGATCAGCACGATTGAAAAAGCTGTCAATTTATTAATCAATTAATTTTGGCAGCCTAGTTGGAAGACATACTGGCCCTCCGGATGAAATCAAAACTACAACGTGATCCGCAACAAAAATTGAGTTTGGCACCCCTGGATTACATCATCGGTTTCAACTATGCAGAGGCAAACCATGACAAAAAATGATTTTTATTGCACAATTTCAATGGTTATGGATCTGCATGAGTCTTAAATATTTTTGAATACTATTTGACATTTAATTAGTGTGTAAAAACCTGCAATAGTGAGACATCAAATCATATTTATTTCAATGAATCTTTCTCGCCCGCTCAATGCATTTTTCCCTTGCCTTTACCTTCAGGGTTGTCGGGGTCCCGGTTGAGCACGGCATATCGAGGTAGGTCGATCCCCTCTTCTTGAAGGATGCGGTACACTTCCCTCCTGATGTACCAATCAAACAATAATAACTTCTTAGCGGCCCCAAACCTTCTGATTATAATCCGTCATTACTTAGATCTATGAAATAGCATTATTGTGTCTATATAAACTGTACCTGTCCTGGATAAAATACTGCATGTTGAGGTCATTGATGAGCAGTGGATTCCTGAGCTTGGCATATTCCACCGCTTTGTCCAGTGGGAAACCTACATTTTCAAAATATCTATTGAGAATTTGCCTTTTTTTTTGCAATGAGATAGCATTTAAAGCATTTTCCTGGAGTGAATATGGTCTCAGATGTACTATATGGTTCTTAGCATATAACCGTACCTTTCGAGTGGAAAGAGATGAGGCAGTCACACAGTGGCCATTTTTCCACAGGCTCCTCCAAAATAACATCCTCGGGAAAGATCACCACCTCGATGTAGTCGAACTTGCAGAGGCGCTCCAGAATATGTGTCATGGGTTTGGACTTGGACTTCTTCATCATGCAGCAAATTCCTACCACGATCTGTCGCTCGGACGGCTGACAGCAAGGAATTGTTTGCAAATAGCTTGCAAATATCGTCTCAACATTAAAAGATTTAACAAGAACTCACCGACTGGTCGTCATCGTCTTCCATGTCCTCCTCCGGGAACATGTCCATCTTCACGTCCGCCTCCATTGGCTGCAAGTCGGGCTCGTCATCTTCAGAAGCCAAGGCGGCGACGTCTTTGCTGTCCCGCCTCAGACCGTCGCCGCCATCCAGTTGCTGTTCGTCACAGGGTTCGGACATCACGTGTAGTAGCATGTCCAGTTCTAGGATAACTTGCGATGGTCAAATTTTACGAGTTGCGCGGGCGTCTTTGTGACCAACTCCCTCAATGGAGAGGTAAAAGTGAAGAAACTCTGGGTCACAGCTCTACAAAAGAGGTGATCTATCCATGTGAGGACAGCGAAATTCCGAGCCTGAGGGAAAACATGTCGTAGGTAGGTCCGCTCCGGTTCAACTTTAGATTGCGCCGCTGCACTCCATTGTTCCTTCCCCCTGGTGACACAAAGGCAGAAAGCGTGACACCACACAGTTGAGCAACATCAACTTTGCAAGGTAGCCAGTCACATTGCCACATCCGTCAATGTCTGAAAAGAAACCTCAGTTATACAATAAGAAAAGCTCTATTGGTGCATCAAGGAACTGGTTCGCAGAAGTAAAGACATGTTCCGCACAATAAATATTTGCTCAAAGACCCACTGAAAAAAATAATTTAAAAAATTGAAAAAAATAAAAAGTATTTTATATATATATATATATATATATACACACACACATATATCATATTTATTATTATTTTTATTATTTTTATCAATTCAATTAAAAAAATAAATGGAAAAAACATTAGATATATATAAATATATAATTATATATATATGTATAATATAATTATATATTTATATATATTATATATATATAATATATTTATATATATTTTATTTATATATATTTATATATATATAATTTTTTTACATTTATTTTTATTTTTTTAATTGAATTTTCTTCACATTAACAGGTTATTTACAGAAAATCTAAACAAAGAGAGAAGTATGAACAATAAATGGCACTGTATAAATATGGCCAAAAAAAAGATGAAAAGTATTTCTTTGAATTTCAAAATCACCTTTACCTATTGCAAATAGCAATGTCTTTTCATGGACATCTCTAGCCATTCGCCTTTAATTATTCGCGGATTTAGGGGGAAAAATTTGTCTGAACGTGCCACTCAAATAGATTTAGTAGACTTGACAAGGCGTGGAAGCAGAATTTGCAGTATGCAATTTTTAATCTGCCTTTGATCTGACTGTTATGAACACGGATTAATGCCATGACTCAACACATTCATTTCCAAACTACTCCAGAGTTCATTTCTTTGTTCCGGCAACGTTCAGTTGTAGAAATAAATCAAGCTAGCAAAAACCACACTTCACCGCTAGCACTTCCACTTTAAATAGATTAGATGTCAACCGCCGTCAATGGCAGCTAGTAAATTCCGCCATTCTTGTCTGAGCGCTCCTGCCGATTGCACAAGCAAACGCGCTTGTGAACAGTTCAACCTTGAAGGCGGTCTGCTTGTGTTGTGCCATTCCTCCAGTGACATATCTCAAATAATCTCCCGCTGACCTTGGCGCCTATAAATAACGACGAGATTGGACCTGCAGGGGACGCGCCAAGGCCCAGCTGGGGTCGGAGGCGAAATTTATACAGACGGGCTACGCTAACTAAAAGATAAGTTACCCCGACTTAGCCTGGAGGTGGTGACAAGTGGTACTAAAACTCAAAGGAGGACTTGAGCAGAGATACAAGTGTACAGAAATACATGCTATGAGGCGCCACTTTGATTATATTATATATAATAAAATATATATTATATTTGTGCTCTTTGCAAACTATCACAAATTTTGCAGACCTTACAAATAGTTTTCTATGGTATATTTTCCTGGTGCCTTTGGTTGCAAATAGCATTGAACTTCCTGTTCCTGCAAGGCTTAAATGAGCGAGATGACCACAAATGTTCCCAAGTGTCACCGTCGCATTTTTTTCAGGTCTCACTTTAATAGTTGTCACGCAACTCCACGCGCGGTCCAATTAACGCTTTTTACGGCAAGTTTCGCAAACGGAATCTGTTCTTGACCAACCATGAATCAGAAAGCCACCGCTAATGAAAACACTTAACTCGTAAAGCTTCACCCGCACTGTGAATCCTTCCTGTAAACAATCCAAACCCAAACAAATACTTTTTGAAATCCTTGTCATATGGTTAAAGTAAATCCAACGATAAGTTAAAGCAGTGTAAACCGAAATGGCAAATGTAGTAAATTTTTAGCCAATTGCAGCGTCATTCTAATATCAGTTGCGCAAAATAACATGCTAACTAAAACTTGAGACAAAAAAAGACAGTTAGTGACTTTTGAATTAATAAAATTACTAAATAGGAGTGGGAACCTTAAGGGATCACAATAACGATTATCTCACGTTATTGCGATAAAATTATCCATACATCAGGAAATCAGTCTATGAGAAAAACAAGGTATTTTTAAATGGATACATAGTTTATTTTTCTGTCCTCCTCACAGACAGAATTTTTCATGGCAACCTTTCTGTAGATAAATAGAGGAAATTTATATTATTACAACATTCTTGTAAATAAATTCATATTTAGGCAACGGTGACAGTGCACGGCGTCCAATTCATTTTAACTGTCGTATGTTGATTTGGCATCTCTCAGTCAAATTAAATTGGAGCTCTAGCGGCTGATTCAACATAGACAATATTCTAATAGAACATTTTGATCGTGGAAAATTTGGGGGGCAAATCATTTTAAAACTACATAAGATGTCAAAAACCAAGTCAATGATTCAACATAGACAATATTCTAATAGAACATTTTGATCTAGTTGAAATTTTTGAGAGCAAATCATTTTAAAACTATATATCGATTCTCGGTGGTAGTATGTCAAAAACTGAGTGGGGGATATTCTCACACCCCAATTACTTAAATCAATACAAACTAGTGAAAAGGAGCAACAAAATGAACAAAATACCCAAAATATAAAAAATAAACACACATAGCCTACCAGAAAAAAACTTTTACCTTTCACACAGAATCCAGAAAACTGATATCACACATCAAAACAGCAGTCCACCATCGAAAAAAATACCATGCACAGAGTGACAGTTTTGCGCAAAGTAGAAATATCTTTCAACAAGACAAAGCAGAAGCAGAAAAATTGCAGTTTTTACAGGCTGTGTAAAAGAGACTGATTAAACCTGTATGTTCGTCTCTTTAACCTTTGAGACAGCCTGCCAAATGAATATAATTTATGACACTCTCGATTAGATGAGTGAAGCAAGCCCCGTATAGCTTGAGACGTTAGCGTAGTTTGCTAATTAACATATGATAAAGATAATAAGAACCCTAATGATTTGTCAATCCATTATAAATGGCATTTATCCCATGCATAACTAGCTTTCATCTGAAATAATAAATAAACTTTTATTTTAACATATTTCAGTCAGATGTAAGTGATACTCGATTAATTTATTGGATGTCTATTCACTGTCAATGGCAATTAAAGAAAATGCAAAAACATCCTCAATTACCAGTGCAATAAAAAAGTACAAGTAAGAAAACAACAATTACTGGATGAATTAATATGACCTTAATAATGTGCTTTTGATTCATACATTATCTCAGAAATACCACGTTGATGACTTTTAAGATTTTCCCTTCAAAGTAACACTTTTGTACTCCCTATTAAAACCATAAATATGGAAGTGAAAATTGTGAATCTGGGGGCGGCTTATACGCGAAAAAAATGTACAATTCAACGATTTTAAGGCAATTTTAAGGGTGCAGCTTACACGTGGGGGTGGCTTAAATGCGAGTAAATACGGTAACACTTGTAATCAAATATAATATCCGGATTTTAAAAAAAATCAAGATCAAAACTTGTATACCTTATAATACTTTTGACAATACAACGCTTTAGTTGTAGTTATTTTCCCATAATTTGTATGCAATTGTAAGCATAATAATTAATTTGAACAATGAACAAGCCTTGTTTGGCTGCCATCCCTCCCACTTGAAATGAATTGGACGTCCGTCAATAGTAGCCATTGGATATCATGCATGTAATACCAGTGGAAGTCCAATCCACTTGAAGATGAGTTACAGTGAATGAACATTTAAAAAAGATAGATATATTTAAAAAAACAAAAGCTAGCTTGAGCTGAACTAGATGACATTAGCCTCGTGTTGCTATGTGATGTTACAAATGAATGAGCGTGGGAACTGAACGCTTTCGCCACAACAAAACTTCCTGACTCCAACTTAACCGAGTCAGCGTGTTTTAAAATTCAACCCCCACTTTTATAGACCTCTTCCACATACGTCGCTATCATAAAAACAGCACTAAACATCAGCAATTCCATTCGAAGCCAAGTCGACAAACAAGAGTTGCGTTGATTTGCACTCACCCCCAACAGGTCATCAAGTGTCCCCAGCTGCCTCCACTTCCTCGTTATAGCCCCCCTCCCTGAGTCAAGTGGACCCGAGGGGAAGCTGGGGAGAAGTTCACGTCCGGTCAACGAACGGCTAACCGCCGCCAAGCACCGCCGGACTGACGGGGAGTCATCAAACCCCTTTAGCCGACTCCTTCCCAGGCGTCCAGTCCAGCACCTTCACCGCCCCTACCGCTTTCCGCTGCTCTTCCCCGGTACTCGGTGCACGCCGCCGGGGTCAGAGCGCGGCAGGTCCCGCGACGGTGCTGCCATCTAGCGGCGAGCTGCTGCACAACAAATTCTTCAAAGCATGGGGAGGGTAACATAAGGAACGGGGGCCATGTGAAAAACAATTTTTAAACTAATAAAACTAATAAAGCATCATAAATGACATTTTAACAAATATATATATATATATATATATATACACACATATAGATTATTTTTTGTTAAAATGTCACTTATGATGCTTTATTAGTTTAAAAATTTTAAATATTTTTTAAAAAATTAATTAAAATTTTTAAACTAATAAAGCATCATAAGTGACATTTTAACAAAAAATAATCTATATGTATATATACATACATATATATATATGTATGTATATATATACATATAGATTATTTTTTAAGAAAAACATTTTTTAGAAAAAAAATGTAGTTACTCAAAATAGTTATCATTTAATAAAGCATCATAAGTGACATTTTAACAAAAAACAATCTATATGTATATATATACATACATATATGTATGTATATATATACACATAGATTATTTTTTGTTAAAATGTCACTTATGATGCTTTATTAGTTTAAACTTTTTAAATAATTTTAAAAAAGTTATATATATATATATATTTTTTTTAATTAGATTACTGCATACTCCAACAAAGTTTATTCAATATGTATAGTATTTATTATTCTGTTATTATCTATCACTATATTATTTATATTACTATTATGGGTTGGCACTGCTTAATTCAAGGCATTAGAAGTATTACATAATCCATGCATGAAAGGGTGACTCATCATTCATTGCCATTGACGGCATAAGACGTCCAACTTATTTGGACCAAAAATTCAAATGGATTTGACATTCATTGCCGTCAATGGCTGCAAAGAATTGAAATGAATGTTATCACAAGCCCTTGCATTGACATCCATAATTCCACATTTTTGAGTGACATATACACACGCCAGCAAGACTCACCAGTTGGGCCAACACAAGCCTGGCACACGGTCCAAAAAGTGCGGGATAGCCACGTATCCCATCATGCAACGGGGCATGAGAAGCCAATCTGTGCGGCAGCATAAGGAAGTGAGTGTTCCGAGCAAGTAACGTAAATTTTATATGCTTCCCCTTCACATTCTACCGCATCCAAACTTTGGAGGGGGTGAAAAAAAATTATGAAATGTTATGTAACATGTTTAAAAAAACTGAAAAAAAATCCCAATGAAGGCTGCAGTGTTTGCTAGCGCCCCTAGATAAACAAGTCTTTGTCGTCTTTTAGAGAGGAGGAAACTCCACTGGAAAGAAATTAGTTAAAGAATTAAGGACAAAGCTGTATTATTTTAAGTGAAACTTCAATTTAATGTGAGGACTCCAAATTTGGTGAAACGGTTAACGCAAGTCAGGAATGCGTGTCAAACGTATCTTTGTCATGGAGCAAATCTTAGTTAGATTCATCGGTTATTAATTGATGTATTATCAAATTATAATTGGATGCCATTTTAACAGTCTGAAAATCATTTAGAGACAATGTTAAGGTAAAAATGGTCAAAAATCCTGTTTTTTAGTCTATTAATAGAAAATATGTTTTTTTTTTACATTTACAGTTTACTACAATAAAAATGAAAAAAAAAAACAGTACTAGACCTTTTCCCTTTTGTATTTCGATTAAAACATCAAAAATCCCCAAAAAGTTTTCAGCCATTTTAAATAAAAAATAAAATAAAATCAACAGCAAATAATCTCTTACATTTTTTTAACCAATATTTTTTAATAAAAACAAACAAACAGGATTTATTTTTTCAAGCTGCTCTAGTGAGTAATAATAATAAATCTAGTGCGATAAAAATGATAATAGATTTGATTGTAATTAGTTAATGAGAAATCTAATTAGATATCAAATTATGAACTGATTCTAAAATTGTTTCTTGAATTTTTTAGAAAAAAGTAATGATATAAAAATCCATAATAAGAAACTATCTCCCAGTCTAAATGTATCGAACATCTAACACAGTCAATCTGACTGAATCTGGAGTTTCAAATGAGCTACAAATGCCACCAAATTAACAGGAAGTAACCCATTAGAGGCAATTTCTCCAAAAACTGCATTTTCTGGTCTAACTACTGCACCATAAGACCATTTTTTTCCACAATTCTTCACAAAGCACTAAAACATTCAGTCCATCGACCCAGACATTTGCAAGGGTGAAATGAGGACCTCCTTTATTGAAATTCCTCAGCAGACACGGTCACATCGCTGTCAACATGTCTCACACATCCACACATATATGTCCCGTACATTTAAATTTAGGGATGAGAGACGCATCTGCCCGCAAAAAAATAAATAAAGCAAGCATTCACGTCTACCGAAGCGAAGGTTGCGGCCCTCCCGCTTGACGGACTGCAAGAGACTGTGTCAATATACACACGTCAAAAGATGCTAAGCTAGCACTGGGTGAAAGAAGCTCTTATGACTATGAGTGTCAGGCGCAGGATAACCAAGAATAACCTGACGCTCACGCTAATGAAACGAGTATTTTAGTGTATAATTAGTAGTATTGCACAATTCCTCGACCCCGATCGGGCGCTAAAACAACGTCGCCAGGAGTACGAAGAAATAACGTGACGATTCTCCGAGAAATTGACTTTTCAAGATTTCCGTCCAGGAAGGCACACAATGTAATATTGCTATTGTTGTTTAATTAAAATGGCATTGGGATGGTTTGTTTTGAAAGTGTTGTGTTTTTGGGAGAATACACTGCCCTCTGGTGGTAATGGTGAATAACATGGCCACATTGAGACTCTGGGAGCTTCGAGAATAAGAAGAGCAAGGTTTTGTTACAAAATATTATGCTATTATCCAGTAAAAAATAATAATTACCTACTATTTTCAAAGGGTGATTACGTTTGTGTTGAAGTGAAGAGTGTGGATTGGGTCAATACTTATGTTGATTTAAGGAAGGCGTGTTATAGATTAGCCTCGATGCTTTAGCATCGAGGCTAATCTATAACTAATTAGATTTCTTATTAACTAATTATAAATCGACACTATTATATTGTGTTCTGGTAATTTGATATTTTATTGAACAATGTCCTGTTTGAGAATTCATAAGAAACCAACAAAAATTCTGGAAGTGTTGAATATTACTATAGGGGTTGTACTTGCGTAAATTTCATGCTAATTAGCCATTAGCACGAGGCTAGCGCCTAACCGCTATGCTAGCAAATTCAGTTCATGTACTAGTACTTAGTGGATGCTAAATGTGCAGGTAGTTAAGATCACCTGTTTACTTTTGTATAATTTATTGGTACTTTTTGAGTATCGGTATTGAGTTGAAAAATGTTAGTATTGTAAGAATAGACACTTCTTTTTTCACTGTAAGAATATTCATTTATGTTAACCCGCAAAATTCTCATGACAAGATGCATATTTTCCTATGAATTTGCTATAGTGTTGAATATTTACAAAGTAATTTGTCGTCGTTGGTTTGCCCGTTTATTCTGAGCTCGGCTTGGTGTTAAAAGGTATACAACAAACACAGTTAGTATATTCAAGTCTAAATCTGTGTGTGCAAATATATGTTGTGTGTATTTCCATTCCCACACTCGCAAATGTGTCATATCTGATGTTTTATTTTTACAGTGTATATATATACGTATATATGAATGAGGGGAATCTTATTTGTCCTTTTTTTTCAACATAAATTGGACGTTTCATGCAGTCAATGGCCCAAAAATGTATGAATTAAAATTTTCAGAGATAAGTGAAAAAGTGACAAACGCAAAATGCAGCAATGTAAAAAAAATATTTTTTGGTGTATGAGCTAGAACAGGTAATAAAGTGGAAGCACGTGCATGTGCAGGCACGTCCGCGTGCGGCGCGTTGCGTTCTGAGAAGAACTCTGTTCCGAGTGGCCGTGCCAGTCGCTGGTCATGTTTGCAGATTGTAAAAAAAAAAAAAAGTAACGTAAAACATGACTGAGTTTGTTTGCAGTGAGGCACGGAGAAAATGACTTCTTTGGAAGGGAGTATAGATATTGTGAGTCAGCGCCCAAACGTAACTGACATAGCAATGTCAAATACATTTAAAATGACTTTGTAGGACATTGGTGGAATTTTGGGCAGTTATATCCGTTTAACAAAATGTAAAGTGGAGAAAACATATTTAACTACTGGGAAAGGAAAATTATTTTATCTTCAGTTTTCTGTTTTCCATTGGAGACAATTAAAAAGTGGGAGAGAGTTCAAATCTTTGCTTTCCAATATTCTTGAAGGCAACACTCTATGTCTAATAGTTTATTTTTTACAGCGCTTTAACAAATGTGAATATGAATAAACAATTACTACCATAATTGCAATGTGCCTCACAACAGAGTTTCAAACTTAATACCTAATAATTACAAAAAATATATTTTAAAAAAATACACAAAGCAATTTTTTGCTAAAAAAATACCTAACAAACCACACATTTGAATGAGAAAACGGCATATCTAAAAGATCGATACTTTGCATTTGGGTCAATTTGATTGTTTCCTTGCCTAACCAATTACATATTAATTTATTTATCATTCAGATAAATGTATCATTTCACCCCATTAAGCACTACTGGTTTCCCTACATGGCCAAAAAACGAAGAAAAAAAGTGATCAGCTCTGAAAATGAAGCCACGGCCAGAAAAATTGTGTCAAAAAGCCGTTTTCGAGGCATTTTTTAAAGTATACAAACGGCAAATGAGAAAATGAGCAGCAAATGAGTGTTTAAAAACGGCTGTTGACATGTTTTGCTTTGAACCTTCTGGGTTACGTGCGTCCACGTCACGAGCGCCGCTCGCACAGGGCCCGCATTGACGCCCCGGAACGGACTTTAGTGGCAGACACGCCTTTTTTTTGTTGTTTTTTAATGTTTGAGAACATGGACTGGCGCGCCTGCAGGAGGTGATCACACACTCATTCGCACAACCGTTTTTTTCCCCCTAGTTCGTTTCAAATATTTCAAAAGATGATGTTTTTGTGTTGTAAAAATACTGAGCATTCACTCCCTGGCTGCCGTTGAAGACGCAAGATGTCCAATCTATTTAAACTCGGAGATTCTGGCAGTAAAAAATTGCCCAAATGGCGCGAAAATATTCAATTAAAAAGTATAATTTATTAAAGCAACATTACTACTGACCTGGAATTGCGCCCAAAATTCCCAGGAACCATTTCCAAGATCAGGACACACCCACAAAGGCCCTGAAATCAACAGGAAGGAGCACATAATCAATAAAAAAAGACTGGAAAAGCCCAACCCCCCCCCCCCCCCCCCCCCAATTTTTTTTGCAAAAAAAAATTAATAACTAGTGACATGTATATGCTCATAACCAACAGGTTGTGACATGGAATTGGCCCCCCCAAAATCAGCAGGTAAGCATTAACAAGCAAATTGGGATGAGATGACCCCAAACTAGGAATTGTCCAAAAATGAGCAAGAATTGCCTCTATAAATCAACAAAAAGTAACCCAAAAATCAACATAAAGTGACCCCAAACAGACCAAATATCAAAAGAATGTTGAGCGATTTATCCCGGGTCATGTAGTAGTTACGGTTTCATACTTTTTTTTAAATGGGCTTTGAGCTTGACCTTTGCCCTCAAGCAGGAAAGAGACCATCATCATCCTCCCTTTGCCCACCCCAGGCCCTCCCTTCCCTCAACTGACCCAACCCAACTTCCTCCCTCCTCTTTTCCAGCATCTAAATGTGCCGTTGCATTTGAATAAAGCTTCTTTCTGCTCTCTAACCCAGGCAGGAGCCACAAGCCCCCGCAGTCACTGGCCTGCCATCGGGAGCATCAACGGTACGTACCCGGCCGGGAATTTCGCCAAGACGCTACTTTTGGGCCGCCGGGGCACACACACAATAGATATTGAATGATGGGATCGTTTCCCCCAAATCAAAAAAGTTGATTACAGTATTTCTTGGATAAAATGTATGGAAGTCCAACAAATTGTAATTTTATATTTATATTTATATTTACTATGACTACGCTAACTTACAGTTTTTTCCTTGCAAATAACTTCCCCTAAATCTGGATTTTGGTTCATATATATGATGAATATTCCATAAAAAAAAGAAGTTTCAAGTAGTTTGTTTCCACTTTCAGCTGAATTGAACCTAAATGGCAACCCAATAGTTTTGAAATAACCAATCAGCTTAGGCTAACAATTAGCATCTACGGTGGGTTTCTTACACTTCTTACACAATATTTGAACACAACAGGTTTAACATGTTGTATAGTCTTTATCCTGTGTACGGAATATGCTATAGTGAGAAACCAAATGAGAAAATGTGTCTCCATGATAGTTTATCTATTTAATTATTTTTAGGGGGATTTAAAATAGATTAATGGCATTTATAGATGCAAAAGAATATCCGTTTTTTTATCCCTATTCAGTCATGTTAGTTTTTAATCCATAGTGTTGAAGGACAACATAAGTATATAAAAAGTAATGCTAGTAAAAATATATGTATACTAAAATTAATGAAAATCCTGAAATTAAAAAATATATAAAAATATAAAAATGCTAAATATATTTATTTTTTTACAAATAAAATATTCCTTTATTTTAAAAAAAATTAAATGAATTTTATTTATTTGTGTTGGATGAACAGATTATCTGTCTGTCATAAGTAGAAGCCTTGTAACTGTTGACCATTTTTTCCATTTGCCGTTAATTGTAACGATCAGTGATTTGTCTATTCGCTGCCATCCCTCCTTCTTCAAATGGATTGAACGTCTACTAAACTCATTTAAAGACTTTTATAAAAGCAATGTAAATAAACCTCTATCACCATCAATTTCTGACTTATACAAATTTTTCTTGTCTCAATTTCTGGATCAGGGCGGAGCCACCTTTGCCAGGGTTTTTTTTTTCTCCTTTTTTTCCTGTCGCCCTTCTCTTTGGCGATGACGTCCCGTTACCATGACGACGTCAGGCTCTTGCTCTCCCATTGTGAATTCCAATTGGCAGATGAAAAAAAAAAAAAAAAGTGGACGGAGTGCCATTTTTGATTGTTCATACATACAAATGCAAAATAATTAATGAATCTAGAGTCATCAATAAATAGGAATGGATTTAAAAATCAACAGTAAGTAACCCCAGAAGTTCCCCAAATGAACAACAGGAAGTGACCAGCAGAAACTCAAAAATCAACAGGAAGTGACCTGGGAAGCCTCCAAATTAAGAGGGAGCGACCTGGAAATGGCCCTAAATTTCATCACAATGCTCAAATGTTCAACTTAAAAATACGCTTGATATCATTTAAATATTACATAAATAAAAAATAATATTATAAGCCCACCAAACTTAATAGGAAATCAACATAAAGTGATAGAAATGCCTCAAATCCAACAAAAAGTGAACCTAAACCAACCAGAATTACAATATAAAAATGTTCAACATGCTAACACTACTCAAAAACATACTTTATATTCCTTAAACTTTGCCAACCCTCCCACTTAAAACGGATTGGACGTCTCTGGCATCAATGTCAGTCATTGATTTAAACTAAATAATGCAAAAAAAATATCCTCCATCATTATCGACTGCAAAATCAAATTTCCCCCCACGACAAAATCGATACTTTTGACGACCCTACGTGCTCATTTAACCACCTGTGGGGCTTTTTTGGGGGGGGCTGTACAAGAGTGTGTGTGTTCTCAAACAAGCCTTACAGTATCCACACACACACACACACACTCGTGTATATTTCCTAGCATTAGACGCACGTTGCCACACATCCCCACTGTGTGTGTCCGCATCAATGTCCGCTCTGTTCTACCAATGAGAGACTCTGAAGGTTTTTTTTTGCCTGGCCCTTGTGTTTACCTTGGCAGGGTGAGCACCCCCCCAAAAAAAAGCCCTGCCCCTGTCCAGAGCACGAACAAACCAAGGCCTCATGGCCCCGTCGCCTGGGCTGCGAACGGAACATACCGCAGTGACCGATGAGGGGAGCGGCACCTTGGCCCCTCTCAAATGAATGAAGCCACTGTGGAGAGACGCTCCATTTAGACGCGATGATTTTTGATGAGTTGCGAGTAGGAAAGGCTTTTGTAATTGGGCGGCTGACTTTTTGAAGGCGACGCTTTTTCGAAATTGGAGATATCGCAGGCAAGAGTGTTATTTACCGCTTCATGTCTGAATGTACATTAAACAAATATCTATATAGCAAAAAGCATTGGGGGAAAAAAAAAAAAAAAAATATATATATATATATTCCATACCTCATACCTGTCAACCTCTGCCGATAACTGCCCTTATAAATGATTATGATTCCCCTTACAAACCCCCCAAAAACCTTACAAACACCGTACGAGTACGGTGTTTGTAAGGTTTTTGGGGGGTTTGTAAGGGGAATCATAATCATTTATAAGGGCAGTTATCGGCAGAGGTTGACAGGTATGATACCTCTCAATCTCAGCCAATATTAATGATTACAATTCCCCTTAAGCGATAAAAAAAACATACAAATGCAACGTGGCACATTTTTACTCATATTGGGCGCACTTGAGTCTAAAATTTTCTCCAAAGTGGATGGGGTACCCAATCAGTATGCACTAAATTCAAGATTCTGTGGATGTCCCTGTACGACTGTCTATGTACATTGCTTGCTAACGCGCTATATTTATATACTGAATAGGCAGGTGGGTGATAGGGATGCGTGTGTGCATATAATGCGCATAAGCATGACAATATTAGCAGTTGGCGATGACGTTTTCGTCGGCTACCATTGGCCGAGACGGTCCAGATTAGAGCCGAGATGGTAAAACGAGATCGGTTTTACCATAAAATGTACTTGGGAAAAAAATTACGATTTGAAATGATCAAAACCCGTATAAAATACAGAAAAACGTACAACTTGACAGGCATGATATTCATTTTCTGAACCGCTTATCCTCACAAGGGGAGGGGGGGTGCTAGCACCAGGCGACGCTTCCAATGGATTGGATGTCTTTAACAACACCAAAATAGTGAAAAGGTGTCAAAGGAAAAGTGACATCATCGGCATTCGTCTGGTTCGAAATACACAGTGTAATATTTTGCTTGCTGAGACAGAAAGACAAATATTGGTCCAACTCTTCCTCCGCACTGTATGACACAATTAATAGTCACCTTGCTGCGTCAGTACAGTTGGAAAGCGATCCTTAGAGCACGGCGCCCTCTTCGGGATACACTTGGCATTACATTTCGCTTGACTATATGAATATATGTAGAAAACACGAATTTAAGAAAATCGAAAATATGAACGCCTACAAACAGGACTGATTTTTTTAGAAATATATTAAGATCACGAAGGTAATTATTATTCCCTTGTTTGATATAATCAATAAAAATGTACTATTTATTTTTTTTTTTTTAAATGAAAAAAATAATGCCTACAACCTCTATGACTCTTATGAAAGCTATTAATATAATCAATAGAAAAATTGTTTGAAAAATTATCTGGCAACTGATTCAGGGTGTCCCCCACTTGCTGCCCATAGTTAGATGGGATAGGCTCCAGCACCCCTGCGCCCCTCCTGAGGCTTAGGGAAAACAAATGAATGACTCATTTGGAAAAATGAAGAAAATATCAAATACAGAATACATTTTTGTACACATTTGAACAGTTTTCCGCAAAATTGACCACCATTCCTGAATAATAAATGCAAATTGCAGTACGTCTCATAATGTAAATTCCATATGGCGACAGGTTGAATGACTTTTATATTAGGATGCATTAGTCGTAAAGTGAGAAATGACGTTCTCCATTCAACATGCCTGCCGCGAATGGATTAAAGTGGCGCAAATGTGACTTAGTCTGGATTTATTTGAGGCACTCTGGACGTTTGCTGTGCCCCGGCGGCGACACAGAAGCTCCCGCTGTTTGGGCCTTCCAAATGATGTCATATTTCCATTCTGAAAAAGCCCAGCAAACGTGCGGGTATCCTGAAGCAGTCAGCGCGGGTGCGACTAAAGACACTTATTCAGTTCAACACTTGGCGCTTTGTCCAAACGAATTAGAGTTTGCAATACGACCATTTGGGCAAAATGAATGGGATTATAGAGCAGGGGTTTATTATTTATTATTGTAAGCTACTGCAACATTTACATTTTTGGACATATGCTTTGATGTAGTCCGATTTAAGTGAACTCAACTGAACCGAGTCCAAGTTTTGTGTTGTTATTTATTTTTATTTTTGGGGGGAGAATGTGTTGTGGTAGTTAGTGGAATAGCTGGATTAATATTGAAAACGCTGATCGACGGGAATAGACGACCAATCCTTTTTAACTGGAAGGGAGGGGCTGAAAGCGAGTTCATGAAACAAAGAGAAAATTCCCAAAGCAAAATACCATTTTACTTATGCCACACTTATTTGAATTTATGAATTTATTCCTATTCCTTTTTTTAGTGTATTACAATTTTTCTTATTGAAGTTTTTTTTTTTTTTTTAAAGAAACGAGAAAATATATATTCCATTACTATGGAGAGTATGCAAAATGACCCGTTCCCAGTCTGAACAAAAATTTCTGGTAAACAATATTGACATTTTTGCAATTTTTTTTTTCAGGTAACGATGGTTTTCTTGCTTCTGCTGTGTGTATCGTTGCCCCTTGCGTGGGCTACCACATCATTTCAACACCATGACGGTACGTTCACGAGCACTCAAGTTGACTCTAAATGCTATCATGGCTAAAGCCCAAAACGTTTAATCAAACTGACAATTATTTTGACTTTTTTGACGCCTACTTCAAATGGATAGGATCTCTACTCATAATAAACACCTTAAAATTCCCAGTTGAGCAATAATTGGATGCCATGCCGAGCTCTTCTTTTTTAGAGGCAATCAGCGGTTGTTTTGAAAAAAGACCACAAAGCTAACTAGCTCTTGAAAAGTCCATATTGCGCAACATCCCTACATTAATTTTTAGTACTTACTACCTAATACCAATGATGTAATTATAATTATTCATCTTGGTAGTGATACGCCACCAAAACATTCTAATACCAATATCGGTGTGAATATGACACATGCTTTAGCGTAGCTTAGCTAAAAAGATGTCAGCTATCAAAGTATCAGAAATAAAATGTTCAGAAAAGGAAACCCTAAGAAATGAAAAAGCAATCATAAAAAGTACTCACAAGCAAATGGCCGTGTTGGTCCTGGCAGGCTTGGATGGCAAACTGCGTGTCAGCATCCCCCTGGAGGTGGCGCTCCGCCCCCTGCTGGGCGGGAAGGTGGTAGTCCCCTGCTACTTCCAGGACAACGGCGCCGGCGACCTCGGCGCCCCGACGGCGACGCCGCTCTCCCATAGGATCAAGTGGACCTTCATCACCAAGGAGAACATCAGCACCATCCTGGTGGCGTCGGAGGGGAAAGTCCACATCGAGCCGGAGTACTTGGACAAAGTGACCATGGTCAACTACCCGCTGGTGCCCACGGACGCTAGCCTGGAGATAACGGAGCTGAGGTCCAAAGACTCGGGAGCTTACCGCTGCGAGGTCATGGAGGGCATCGAGGACAATTACGACACCGTGGAACTCCAGGTTCAGGGTATGGCTTGCAAACATGAGATTAAAAAATGACAATTCATAAAACATAAATATATCAAGTTGACATGATTTTTTTTTTAATTAGGATCAGTTGACCTCCAGTTTAAATCCTGTTCACTTCAAATTGTTACTTTTGTGGCACTACTTTTTTTTGTTTTAAGGGAATAAGTGAAGACTGGCGGCCCGCCAGGTTTATAAAGCATTGCGAAATATTCTTGTCATGCTTCACAGGTATCGTGTTTCACTACCGAGCCATCACTACCCGGTACACCCTGACTTTTGAGAAAGCCCAGGCGGCTTGCATCCAAAACAGCGCCACCATCGCCACGCCAGCCCAACTGCAGGCCGCTTACGATGATGGATACCATCAGTGTGATGCTGGATGGCTTTCTGATCAAACTGTCAGGTAGTTGAGAACATCCACCAGAAATAGTCAACCATTTTAGATGTAGAAAACCAATTTGACACTCAGATCTGGTATTTTTTCATGGTTATTCCTTCCCAAAACAATGCATCAGAAATTCTGGTTGTGACATCACAACCAGAATTGTATTCCATAAACTGTCTCTTCAGAGTCCAGTTTACTGACTTGACAATTTGCTGTCCTTTTTAAAAGGTACCCTATTCATTATCCTCGGGTGGAATGTTACGGCGACAAGGAAGACTTTCCTGGCGTGAGAACTTATGGAGTTCGAGACGTCAACGAGACTTACGACGTGTACTGTTTTGCGGAGAAGATGGCAGGTAAGTTGATCCACGGCAGCCAATCAGCTGAATCTAAAGAACTTCCTTCATTCGAAACCTGGTCTCCCCTCCAAGGCAAAGTCTTCTACTCCATGTCGGTGGAGAAGTTCACTTTTGACCAAGCCGAGGATCAGTGCACCAAACTGGGCGCCGTACTCGCCACCACTGGACAACTTTACCTGGCCTGGAGGGGCGGCATGGACGTGTGTAACGCGGGTTGGCTGCGCGACAGGAGCGTTCGATACCCCATCAACATTGCCAGACCTCAGTGTGGAGGCGGACTGCTCGGAGTCAGGACGGTCTACCTTCACGCCAACCAGACGGGATACCCCCTCCCGAGCACCCGTTACGACGCCATCTGCTTTCGAGGTAATCCAGATTTTTAAATAGAAAATGACATTGTCCAAGCACGAAACCCTCTCGACACTCCAATTCTGGGAAATACTGACCCGACTAATTCGTCCTGAATCTACAGGTAGCGACGATGAAGGCGCCGTTCCCGGAAGAAGCACTCCTTTCCCAGACATAATGAGCATAACGCCGGCCCCCGGAGTTCATCCCAGCTTCACCACCACGCCAGGAGGTGAAGAGATTAAACGTGGAGGTGTGGACATCCTCACCAGACCCATCTGGCCTCCATTTACCGACGCCGTCATGGCCCCCAGCGGTAAAACTCTACACTTAATGTCCTTCTCCAATGGCAAGCGCTCCACTTGATTTTTTTGGCCTCCAATCCTCCATAGGCGTGGTTTTCCACTACCGACCCATCACTGGCCGCTACACTCTGACCTTTCTGGAAGCCCAACGAGCCTGCAAGGGAATCGGAGCGGTCATCGCCAGCCCCCTGCAGCTGCAGGCGGCTTTTGAGCAAGGCCTTCACCAATGTGACGCCGGTTGGCTTGGCGATCAGAGCGTCAGGTATCCTGGCACGTTTCCAATTGGAAGTGGATATTAATCAACCGTCGGGGTGTGATGGTCCATTAAAATGTCATTTCGATTCTTTGGACAATTCTACGATATTCTGCAATTCAATTTGAGGGCCTTCAATTGATTCAATTCAAAATCTGAACGGAACGGAGCATGCAAAACCGAAACGGTTCTTACATCTGCATGAATCGTTCCACCCTTAAGTAACAAATCTCTCATCTTCAGATATCCCATCGTGTCACCCCGGGACAATTGTGCGGGTAATCTTCTGCACCTCCCTGGAGTCCGATCCTACGGCGTGAGGCCGGACTTTGAGCGTTACGATGTTTTTTGTTACGTCGAACGTCTGCAAGGTCAGAACTGCTCCGACGTGAAACTTAAGTATGTTTTAGCGTCCCGGACGTCAACGGTTGGATGTTCCTTTCCCTCTCCAAGGCGAGGTTTTCTACACCAGCGACTATGACAGCTTCTCTTTCGAGGAGGCCGTGCAGCACTGCGAGAAACTCAACACCACGTTGGCCACCACCGGCCAGATGTACGCCGCGTGGAAGCGAGGCCTCGACAAGTGCCGGCCGGGCTGGCTGATGGACCGCAGCGTGCGCTATCCCATCACAACCTCCCGGTCCCACTGTGGTGGCGGTCAGGTGGGCGTGCACATCATCCACGCCTTCCCCAACCAGACGGGCTTTCCCGACCAGCACTCGCGTTACGACGCCTATTGTTTCAAAGGTGGGAAACGGCGTCACCGAACGCCTCTTTGGGCTTTCGCTTAATTCCCTGGATTCTGTTCTACAGCTGAAACGAGGACCACTGATGCCGAGACCGAATCCATTTTTGATAAATTACTGACAGTAGATGTCGTCAGCAAGACAACAGTCGCAGTGAATTATGCCATTCCCACTTGTAAGACTCCTCCTCCTGTAGTTCCCTCTGAAAGACCTTTTCAAAGCCTTACGTGGTCTTTTCGTATTTGCTTTCAGTTGAACCTACCATGAGCTACAATGAAACTGAAATTCGTGCAAACATCACGCAAATAGACGAAGTCATCCAGATGACAAACACTTCGACCCAGCTGACCATACCGACTGGTAAGACCCTTCCAAAAAGTTCAATCAAATTCCGTTGCCAATACATTTTTCTTCTGCGTTTCAATCTCTAGTCCAAGTCGACGGATCTGCCTCTGGCTCTGGTGATCATTCGGCCAGTGGGGAGGCCTCTGGACAGGCCTCTGGATCTGGAGATCATTCGGCCAGTGGGGAGGGCTCTGGAGAGTCCAGTACCACCAGTGGGAGCGGAGCCTCTGGTTCAGGACTGGACATCACCTTCAGTGGCCACACAGACATCCTGTCTGGAGACCATTCCGCTTCCGGTGATCCACAAGGAGCAGAGGGGGGAAGTGCCATTTTTACCTCGGGAGACTCTGGCAGCGCATCGGGATTGGGATCTGGTTTTGTCGAATCGGGATCTGGTTTTGTTGAATCGGGATCTGGTTTTGTTGAATCGGGATCAGGTTCTGCCAGTGGCAGTGGAGACATCAGTGGCAGCGGCGGTGACATTTTGATCAGCGTACTGGACGGAAAAGAGAAAGAACTGGTGATCCCAAAACTCACTGAGCAGGAGTTAGGTAGCGGGGTCTTGTGGACTTCAGGAATGTCCGGATCGGGAATCCTGTCCGGATCAGGAGATATCTTCGGATCAGGAAGCATATCCGGATCAGGAATCCTGTCCGGATCAGGAGATATGTCCGGATCAGGAGATATGTCCGGATCGGGCAGTGGAATTTCTGGTATCAACTTTACAGACAATGTTGCCATTGACCTGACAATTCATCATTCGGGAGAGCAAGAGCTGTTTGGATCCACAGAAATGTCTGGATCAGGATTTATGTCTGGATCTGGCTCTTTGTCCGGATCAGGAATCATGTCTGGATCAGGAGATATGTTCGGATCGGGCAGTGGAATTTCTGGTATCAAGTTCACGGACAATGTTGGCATCGACCTGACAATTCATCATTCGGGAGAGCAAGAGTTGTCTGGATCCACAGAAATGTCTGGATCAGGATTTATGTCTGGATCTGGCTCTTTGTCCGGATCAGGCAGTGGATTTCCCGCCATCATCTTCACAGACAACGGTGCCATTGACTTGACGATTGAGCAATCGGGAGAGCAGGAGTTGTACGGATCTGCTGAAATATCCGGATCGGGATCCATCTCCGGCTCCGGCTTTTTGTCGGGATCGGGATCGGTCTCTGGGTCAGGCTTTTTGTCCGGATCCGGCATCGATGCATTTTCCGGCATCTCCTTTACAGACCACCGCGTCGTCGACTTGACAGTCCAGATATCGGGAGAGCAAGAACTATCTGGATATCATCCCGATTCCTCAGGCTACCACAGTGGCTCTCCAAGTGGCTTTCCAAGTGGCTTTCCATCTGGTGTTTCAGGCAGCGGTTCCGCTTCGGGACAACCGTTCCAGACGGACGCCGGTGTCATCTTTCTAACAAACGACCGGATCAAGGAAGTTACCATTTCTTCCCAAGAGCACCAAACAGAAGAGGGGCGTGGAGTTGTAGAAATAAGTGGCCAGGAAAGTGGTTCCGGGATCCCCCTTGAAATCTCAAGTGGCGACAAACCATCCGCTGCTGGGATTTCTGTAGCTTTTCCTCACGGATCTACCGTGACCTACCCGGACAATAATGGCGCGTCAGGGTACGAAGAAGAAGCGACGGTCCTCGCGGTGACTCCAGAAGTCGCCGACGTCACCCCGACGACTGCGCCGTCCATCTCGCTGGCGACGCCCCCCACGGCGGAGCGGCCAGAAGTTCAAGACGGTACGCCGGCGAAAGCGAGGCGACAAAAATGCGGACGTCTCTTAAGAGTTTTGTATTTTGCTTTCCAGCTGTCCACAGTTGTCCCGAGGGCTGGTTGGAGTTCATGGGAAGCTGTTACCTTCACTTTACCGACAGACACACCTGGGCGGATGCCGAGCAACGTTGCCAGGAGCTCGATGCCCACCTGGTCAGCGTGGGATCTGAAGAGGAGCAACACTTTCTCAACTGTAAGTGCGATACGTAGTCTTGGTCTGGTTCAGATGCAGGGTTTAGCAATTGTTGGACTCTTTTCTGACTCTTTTCTGACTCTTTTCTGACTCTTTTCTGACTCTTTTCTGACTCTTTTCTGACTCTTTTCTGACTCTTTTCTGACTCTTTTCTGACTCTTTTCTGACTCTTTTCTGACTCTTTTCTGACTCTTTTCTGACTCTTTTCTGACTCTTTTCTGACTCTTTTCTGACTCTTTTCTGACTCTTTTCTGACTCTTTTCTGACTCTTTTTTTCTAGCCAAAGGTCAGGACTACGAGTGGATAGGTCTCAACGATAAAGAAGTACAGAATGAATTCCGCTGGACAGACGGTAGCGCTCTGGTGAGTTGCAAAAAATAAACAAAATATGCTAATTTTTTTTAAGTTGGAAGATGCCTACCCCTTTAGTCAGCTCTCCGATTGGCCGGTTGTTGGTATGTTGCCGCCAGTCACATCGTTGTATTGCAAAGAGGCCATGAGTCAGTTAAGATGAAGTTGAAAGTAATCCTGAAAAAAAAAAGAAGTGTTAAGTCAAGTTCAGTTTTCATGCTTACTTATGGGCATTTTTACCGCACTGGAAAGGTAAGGTTGCAAATTTTAATCGTTTTTTTTAGACTTTATTCTAGGTTTCCAGATATAGTAAATGATTCAAATGTGTTTGGCTCTTATTTTATGCGGACTCTAAAATTTAGCATGGTGTTTTAGTAGTTTACCATGTAAAACACGAACAAATAAATCACGATACAAAAGCCACTCTGGAAGGAATTCAGAACAAAATTGGACGTTTGGACATTTTTTACAACATTTGTGACCTCCCAGACGTACGAAAACTGGAGGCCGAACCAACCCGATAACTACTTCAACTCCGGGGAGGACTGCGTGGTGATGATCGGCCACGAAGGAGGCCAATGGAACGATGTTCCGTGCAACTACTACCTTCCCTTCTCCTGCAAGACAAAACCTGGTAAGACCTCATCCAGATGGACTGCCTTGCTACTCAGTTTTCCATTACTTGGCGAGATAGTGCATCAGAGAAATTCCACTATCAGAACATCTGTTTCCTTTGTCATATTTACTTTCTGAACTATTCCTCCAAATAACCAATTGGGTTGTCCTAAATGACAGCGGGCTGCACAGCGCCCCCGGAGGTGGAGCACGGCTCACCCATGGGCCTCATCCGAGATAGCTACGCGGTCAACTCCAAAGTGCGCTACCAGTGTCAAGCGGGCTACACGCAGCGCCACCTGCCTGTCATACGGTGCATGGAGAACGGGCAGTGGGAGAAGCCACAGGTGGAATGTATAGAAAGTGAGTGGAACCCGCCAGGCTTATAATTTTTTTTTTTATTAGATAACTTTATTCATCCCGTATTCAGGGGAAAAAAAACTACCTTTTAGCGCAGGGGTGGGCAAACTATTTCACAAAGGGCTGCAGTGGGTGCTAATTTTCAATCAGTTGATTGCAGTCAGGTGCTTCTTTTTTTTCTGGAGAAATCTCATTGGTCAAAGTGTCTGTGCTGAATGGGACGGAACAAACAACCGCTTTGCCCACCCGTTTTAGCGTCTTTCTTACTTTCACATTATACATATATTTAATGTTTTTTTAGCATTTTATAGAAAATTCCTTGTCTAACCTTACAGCAGATGGCGGCAACAGACTACACAAAAGATCGGTGAAGAATAGAAGTCGAGGAGTGGACAGCCGACGGGAGCACAGGAAGACGCTCTGAGGAGGACTGAATCAAGTACAAGTGAAATTTACAACAAAAAAAGGACCCCTACCTACCTACCTACCCTTAGACACCAATGCTAATGCCCGACCAAAAATCAAAACCCCGTCAATGTAAATAGAAGCACTAAAACACATTTAGACAGTGACAATGTTTGCCTAACTGACTAGCGCCTTTAGGAAAGGAGTTTACGTACTTATATTATTTAAAGAGTCTAATTTATAGCTGTAAATTGATGTTCACCATGCACGAGTACTACTGCAGTTTGCCATATTTGGAGCCCGTTTTATTTCCAGGTTTGTATCTGGTCCTCTTTTTTTATTTTTTTTAGAAATCTAAATCATAAATAAGATGCTTTTCTCTATTTGTTGCAAGGAATCAGTTTTTTTGGGGGGGAAAACTGCTCACAAATCTTTTCAAGACATGAAAATAGTTTCCTTTTGTGGAAGTTAGCGACATTGAATCTTCTGAGTTGTGTTTAATGATCAGGAATTTTGTGAAATGTGCTTGCATCAGACGACTTATTTTATTTATGTTGACCTTATGTACCTTTTATTGAAAAGTCCACTTATCAAAACTTATGATAAACGTTCAACTCAACCAAAATGCATTGCTACCGATACTCAAATGACATCATCAGTATCGGGACGTACTAAGCAATATTGTGTGGGCGCTGTGCGGTATTTATCATCAATTAGTTTACTACTATTTTGGGGGTCAAGTTTGACTTAACAGCAAATTCCAACTCGCGTGCAAATTCGGGTTACGAACTCGTAGTTAGCGAAGAGCCGTCGCTAGTTTAACGCGTGTAAATATTCCACACTGCGACCTTGAGAACAGCAGGATCTGTTAATAACATAACATTTTTATTGTCGCTATTCATCCTGATAAACTTTGCGGTGACCGTGGGATTGGAATAATTCAGTTAAACTGGTGTAAAAACATTTTGGGGGGGGATTGTCTTTAAAAAAATGCCATTTTCTTAAGAGGATTTTAGAAAAAATAGTGACTTTTGGCTTGTTTTAAGTTCTCCTGGGATGATGGAAATGGAATTGAATGGCATAAAAGTATCTTAGAGGGCAGACTGTGGAGAAGTGAGATTTTTTGGGGGGAAAAAATGGAACTTGAAGTGGGTCCAAATGTTCCGGTGAAATCACTGTGTCACTCTTGACGTGAGCTGTATTGTGCTGAGCCCAATAAAAGGTGGAAGCAATCCAGCCTGTGCATGTCTGACTTACTTTTTACGACTAGAATGCCATTTCATTTTAATTGGGGGGGGGATCAATGAATAATAACGATGGCTCACTTCCTGTTCATTTTGGGGGGCATTTCCTTCTCATAAATCATACTTCCATCTGTTTTCTTCTGTTTGTGTTCTCCTTGAGCCGGGACTGAAAAAATTAAAAAAAAGACTGAAAAAGAAAAACAAATTTTATTGCTCGGTATGAAACGATAAAAAAACACATTGATATATATATACAGTATGTATAAAAACACAGTTAGCTTCCATTTACAAAGAAATGTTAATATTACCAAACAATCATTCATGCAAAGACACTGAATCACCATTTTTTTTGGTAAACTACAAGTACATTAGGGTTGCGCTAAATCTTCACCAATCGTTAGCTCACCACACTTTTTTTTTTTAGCTGGGACGATCCCCGATTACTGATAACAGTAGACCCCGAACTTTTGGTGGCGCGGGGGGAAGCCGAAAGTGCGCACCCCCGGTTCGGGCGGCCCGCAGTTAGCGCGGGCTTTGACGATGGGATAGCGCACGCTACCGTCGGCCAGCCAACCGGCGTCGCAGCGGTCCAAGCCGGCGAGCCTCCAGGCGGCGTACAGCTGGCCCACTTTGGCCACGGCGCCCGAGTCCTCCGAGCATGCCCGCGCCGCCTCCGTAAAGTTCAGCTTGCTCGGGTGCTGGAGGAAGTAGACGCTGCCTACAAAAGACCACAGACAACATTATTTTGCACATTGAGTCACATCAGCGTCAAAACGGCCCCCGATTCAATAGATGATAGTTAGCCGACTCCAAAATGGCGGAGGCGTTTCCTGGTCGCACTCTTTTTTGGGGGAAAAATGTGCGCCCGTACGGTTTTGAATCCCAACCTTTGAGGGAAGCAGAGAAGCAGAAAGCGTCGAATCGGTGAAGGAGGGGATGACGTGGGCCGTAAGAGCGCACGCCCGGGGCCAAGTCGGTGCCCCCGCATCCGACCCGGGGCGCCGTGATCGGGTACTGCGCGGTGCCGTCGGCCAGCCAGCCGGCGTTGCACCAGTCCAGGCCCTCCTCCCACGCCGCGAAGAGCTGCTCGAAGGTGGCCAGCGTGGCGTCCTGCTCGCGACACGCCCGCTGGGCCGCCAAAAAGTTGAAGCGGTAGCGTCCTTTGTCCGAGTGGTAAGGAAACACTACGCCTACGGGCGGGGAGCGGAATGACATGTCAACATTTCGACGGCAAACGGGGATCCGGCTCACCTCGCATCTCCAGTTCCACGGTGACGCTCTCGTCCTCCAAGCCGTCGATCACCTCGCATCGGTAGCGGCCGGCGTCGTTGAGGCGCAGCTCGTCGATGACCAGCGACATGTCGCCGGGCGCCGAGCGCCTCAGGCGGACGCGGCCCCGATAGCCGCCGTAGCTGCGGTGGCGGTCGCCCACGGCCACCATCACCTCGGTCTCGGCGGGTGCCGGACGGGCGGCGGCGGCCGGCGCCCAGGACCACTTGACCCGCGTCCGCCGCGGCGCGTTGAGCTCGGGTTCGTAGTGGAAGTGGCAGGGAAGGATGGCGCTGCCACCCCTGGTGGCCGACACGGACGACTGCGGGGACTCCACCAAAAGGCGCACGCCGTTGAAATAGACTGAAGCGAAAACACATGCACGCCTTGAAGACAGACATTTGTCACCATCCCTTCCATTTCCAACGGATTGGACGTCTATGGCAGCCCATGGCAGCCATTGTTTGTGTTACTCACTCTCTCCATCGCTGTTTCCGTCCCCAACTTCCTGGTAGTAGAAGCCGTTGTTGTAGTTGAAGTGGACCGCGGATGCCACACGCAGCAGCACGAGACCGCAGGCGGCCAACAGGGGGCGCAAGACACCAACGAGCATGACTCTGAAAGACATGTTCACGTCTCCTAAATAAATACTATAGGGATTCTCATAAAACACGAGTTAAAACAATCATTTTCCAGGACTTGAATTTTTAAAAAAATATAATATACCAAAAATAAGAACAAATAAAATAAAGAATGACTCTAAAAACCAATTTAAGTAGAACCACTCTCAAAAGGGCTCAAAATTAGCGTTGAAACGGTGCTTATTATACATTAGCTCATTATCGTCGACGTCCCATCCAAACAAGATCATCAATGTTTTTCATGCATCTCTTCTGCTTTGTTAAATAATCACTTTTCACGATGTTTTGTAAAAAAAAAAAATAGAATGTAATAAAGCATGACTGAGAAAAGACGGCCATTGACGTCTAATC
This sequence comes from Stigmatopora argus, assembly GCF_051989625.1. Taxonomy (NCBI): domain Eukaryota; kingdom Metazoa; phylum Chordata; class Actinopteri; order Syngnathiformes; family Syngnathidae; genus Stigmatopora; species Stigmatopora argus. The sequence goes on along the minus strand of NC_135389.1, from coordinate 18,714,884 downwards.
CAATTTGACTGGGGGATGGCAACAAAAAAAAGGGTCATCACGAAGTTTTTAAGGCATCTCTACAGATTTGCTAAATATTTACTTTAGCTGATAAACTACTGTACACATAAAATTATGACAATGAAAGCAAACTTACCGTTTGAGAAGAGCGTGGACGCGCACGCACGCACACTCGCTGACAGCCGGCCACTCACTGCATGTGTGCGCGTGTAATCAAAGAGGCACTTGTGTGTTGACTTCATTGTCTCCGCCCCCTCGTCCAGTGACGTCACAACCCCGCGACCTCAAGTCTCACAGAAATTGGCCCCGCTTGTTTCTATTGCATTCAAATTTTCCAATTTATTTACAAGTAGTATACATCTTTATAGATTGTTGGAGCAGGTTAATATACACAAACCAGGATTTCCAAATTCAGTTCTAATTTTAAGTTACTCTTGATTAAAACCTACCTGTATTCCAGGTCATTAAAGGAAAAACCAAAACAATTTAGTGAATGCAGCTCATTGAAACATTATGAAATTACATATTTTTTCTTTTGTCGGTCTCAAAATGCAAAACATTTTCCCAACGAACCTTTTTAAAATGAGTAGAAACTGCAAAAAAAACATCACAAATAATAGTTTGGGCAGTTTTGAAGCCAATTTGCAACACCTTAAAGGTCATTTAAACATTTTTGTGTGGCCCGCCAGTTATATAAGGTTTACTGTCCAAATAATAAATACAAAAATAAATCATAGCTTCAGCCAACAGCATATTTGTTTGACGCCACGGCCTCCGCATCGGTAGGCTTGTTTTACAGAGGCCTTGATTGGAGCGCCCGTCGCTCCCGTCAAGGAGAGTGGCGAGCGCAGACAAAGCGCCGCTGAGCAAACAGCGTCACGGCTGAGTGAAGCGCAGATGTCGGGCGCCCTCCGGACACCCGGCCCCGACCTGCGCCAAATAAAATCCTCAAATCCTTTGGCCAGTTTGCTTCCCTTGCACATTCTTTGCACACGCGCTGAAAGACAGGCTCTAAATAAAAGGTGACCTGGATTCAGTGGCGGGCCGTCAGGGCCTTCAAGGCCTTCTCTGCTGGCCTAAGAAATATCTGAATCATATATTATATTTTGTCCATCAATACTTATTAAATAATTCCAAATGGTCTGTTAGCTTCCTTTCATTGCTTTTCCCCCTGGTTGCACTGCTTCCAGATGTGTGTTTTCATATTGAAGCATATAACCAATCACACACATTTCAGCCATTATTTGTTGCCAGGGTCAGAAATCTGCCTCAAAGCCTTCACAATCAGTTCTGCGGGCTCTGCCGCTTTAAACAAGCGTCGGTAAGACTGTTGCTTTAACCAATCAGATTTCGAGTTGGCAACACCACAATGCCTTGTCGCAGGCGTAGGGATACATCATCGCTTTCACCAACTATGATTAGCTACCAAACTGTATCTGGAGCTAGCTGCACAACTAAATATATTGTTGTGTTGATTTAAAGCCATTTTCAAGATGGACTATGCCAGAAATACGACGGGACAGGCTCGACTTACAGCATTAGCTTCGATAGTGATAGAAAAGAAGGAAGAAAGAAAGGAGGATGGATATTTTGTAAAAAGGATTTTTGGTGAGTAAAATATGGCTATATTCCTAAATAATATTTCAATTGCGGGCCCGGTTCTGATATCTGAAAAGCTCCAGTGTTTGTATTTAATCACTAAATGCTGCTAGGAAGTCGATTTTACCCCATTTTAGTGCAATTTTTGCCGTTTCACGTATGGACGTATCGATGTTCATTGCTGTCGTTTTCCCGGGGAGATGATACTCCGGGTCTGGTTCTGATGTCTAAAAAGCTCCAGTATATGTATTTAATCAATAAATTGACGTTCATCGCTGTCTTTTCCCGGGAAAATCACCCCCCTGGCCCGGTTGTAATGTCTGAAAAGCTCCAACATTTGTATTTAATCATTAAATGCTGCTAGGAAGTGAATTTTACCCCATTTTTGTGCATTGATTTATTCATTATTTTTTATGTGTCGCAGCTGTAGCTGCAGTCGAGGTTTTATAGCCATAAAATAGTTTTTTAAGGGTTGGATTGATTCGTTGAAGGCGCTACGAGAAAACGCACAGACCGCCACTGCCTGGATTCATGTTTTGAACTGGGTGTTGTATTAGCCTTTATAGCTCAATGCTATGTAATACGACGGCAAGTGACTGTAAAATGATAGCAGAGCATATTGATGAAACAAATCCATCCACCAGGCCTACAGTAATGTCCATAATTGACGTCCACAGTCCCTGAAAGGTTTCAAACGCTGAGTCAAATGTGTGTGTAGCACTGCGTAATTTCAAGCCTCCTGGCGAAGCCATCATCTCACGCCGTCTTCCCAGGACCCAACTTGAAAGCATCCAGCCCGGGGCCACAAATACCACAATCCCCTCACCCCCATTGTCAGAAAGCAGAGGGCTGTAATTTAGGTGCGCTCGTTTGCACGGCGTGGTGAGCGGACGCCTATTGTGTCGCTGTGTAGGGAGGCATGTCGGTACGCAACCGCTTGAGGAGATAAGAGTATACGTAGAGCGGCAATTGAAATCAATGCCAAGATAAAATCCACCAATGATTTGGGGATTTCGGTTGTTTTGGCGATTAGCCGGCTAATTGCCTCATGTAGCGTATAACTAATTTCGCTTTAAATGCGGTATAAAAGTAGTAAAAAAAAAGGGAATTTTGTGGAATTGTACAGAAAATGCTTCCATTTTATGACCGCCATTCAAATCAAGAAAGATCTGGAAGGAAATGCTTTTCATCACGTGAACACGTGATCAAAAAGAGTAAAATTTCTCCCAATGGCATTCAAACGGATGGGACGTCTATTGAAAAATATGGATTATTCGCTGCGAGTTAGTTAGGAACTTGTTTCTATCCCTGACAATGGTGCGCGCACAAACACACACTTCACATGTTGTCAACTGTAATTTGTGCGTTTGAGATTTCTTTGAAGTACGAGTTATTTTGGGAGGAAGCAGACAACAGGACAGAAGACTCGAGATGACACATTTGGAATAACATAAACCATTTTGCAACGAGTCATCCTGTTTCACTGCGATTGATGATGACTGGATAGGACGGACATCTGTCACCATCCAATACTTAAAAATAAAATAAATACATTTCAAGAACCCCATCTTTTTTTTTACCCAGGTCGGATTCTCTCACGTGATCGGGTTCGATTTCCGATCACCTGATCGGATGTGGGATGTCTCTAGAAAGAATGATCGCATTTATAAAAAGGGACGCCAACTGTTACGCTATCAACCTTCGGCCGGGCAGTCAGGGTGGGATTTAGTTTCGCTCCCGAGGGTCCTTAACAGTGAATCTGCCCTGAGGGCTGCTGGGTAATAAGAGTCAATAAAGGTTATCCAGAGGTTGAAAAGGAGCTATCCTCAACCACCCCCTACTAGACTATCTGGTTTCAACTTCACAAAAAAAACATGAAGTACCCACATCGCTACATTTCACAATTTTCCGACTCCTGTTGAGATTTCAGTTAAAGAATTATGTAGGATTTGCACTTCAATAATCATTAAATAGCCCTAAATTTAGCCTTTAAAGTTTTTACACACATTAAATGATAGACTATTGTCAAGGAGTATTCAGAAATACATGATCAAGACTCACAAAGCTCCACAACGATTAAAATTGCGCAAGAAGTCATTTTTGTTACAATTTGCCTCTGCATAAATGAAACTAATGACGTAAGGTAAGAATTCCAGCAGAGGGCGTATGACTCATGGTTAAACAGGAGTCAAGACTTGTTGTCTTTATTGTGCGACGAGTTGGAATACAAAACTGATATTAGGTCAGAGGGTGAAATAAGTGGCAAAGAATTTTGTTTTAACATAACGATTGGTCTTCAGCCAAATATTTGGATAAAAACAAGAGAATAGTTTGACTTGGAGAAGCCGCTAGGTGCTAAAACCCGCTTCACTGCTTAGTCAGATGGAAAAAAAACCTCAGCTTTTATCAGCGGTGTTGACATATTACAAATTTTCTCCAATAAAACAGTAACATTCCTTAGGAAGATCACAGCAACAAAACTAAAGGCATAAGGGAGCCCAGCTTCCGCCACACGACTTCCGAAAAGTGATTTTGGCTTCCTATCCAACAACGAAACGGGATCAAACCTGTGTTTTGCACTTTTTTAAAGAAATGTACCATGTTTTTTAGTGTTAGTGAAGTCCAATTTATCAAATTCACTATAAGTACAGCTTGAATTAATAGTGGGACTTTAAAAGCAAAGACAACATCCTTATCATATCCATCCCAGGGGAAAGAATTTTGTTTAAGCCTAGTCGTCCAGCTCATAGGGTAGGTATGTGTTGTGGTAGTTAGCTTTAAAAAAAAAAAAAAAAAAAAAAAAAAAAAAAAGGAAACTTGATATTGAAATATGGATGTGAATAGATGCCCAATCCTTTTCAACTGGGGGTGGGCCACAGGGAAAAAAAAACATTTAACTAATATTTGGTGACAGTATTAAAAAAAATGATGCAAGACAAAAGAACAACAGTACATAGCATAGCCATGACTCTTTAAATAATGATGTCATCATTGTTCTGTTGTAATTTCATCACAGACCTCATCACACTAACCCAAAGGTGCTATTTTTAGCCTTCACGCTTCTGTAATTGACGCTTAGCAACAACTACTAACTACACAACATTTTCCCATGAGAAAAATAAAAGGAAAGTGTAAAAGAAACACGTTTACTGTAGGAATTTAAAAACAAAGTGGCTTAAGCACCTGGTAGCTAAACACAATAGCAATTTACTACATGATTAGCTTGTTGTTTTAGAAATACTTTTAGTATTCAACTGTATTAGTGTCAGCTAAAATCCCATTTTAGAGAAAGGTGGAAAGATTGGAAGTGCATGGAGGACCTATAGAGCTAAATATATGTATTATTTATTAATGATTTGAGCACTTTATGGTGAAGCTTTAAATCTCATTATACGTGTATTGACTTGTAAAGGCATTCATTCATTCATTAACAAGATTTCCACAGTGGGAGGAACACCATAAAATTATTATCTTTCCCTCAAAGCCAGCGGTGTCAGACTCGGGTTGGTTCGCGGGCCGCTCTAACGTCAACTTGATTTCACGTGGGCCGGACCATTTTAGATATATTTAGATTTTTTTTAAATAAATGGATTAAAAGAACTGGATTAAAAGCCCTGAATGTTCCGTTTTTTTTATAGATCTAAAACAATGTTTATTTTAGCTTTTTTTAAATATACGTTTAGATTTTACAAAATGATTTTTGAACTAAAAACACAGAAAAAATGGATTAAAAAATTACAATTATTGATTTAAAATGGGGAAAAAAACAGGAAATTTAATATACATCTATACTATTCATTTTAATTTGATCCTAAAACAGAAAGTCGGCACTCATGATTTACTTTCCCGGGGCCACACAAAATGATGCGGCAGGCCAGATTTGGCCCCCGGGCCGCCACTTTGACACATGTGCTCTAAGCCTTTCGCAACACCAAATATGTTCATTCTACCCACAAAAAAAGGCAACATGACGTGTTTTCTTCACTTACTTGAATGACCTTCAAAAGCAACCTAATGAGGCCGAGAAGATACTTTCAGCGAAGCGGCGCGGCGTGATGAAGGGAGGGCAGATTAGGCGTGCGGGTGGGTGGGTGGCTCCCCGTGGTGCGTGGGTTAGGGTTAAATGCTAAACAGCCAAACCGGCCCTCGGTGCTTTCTGCCTTTTGATCATGTACCTTTTTAAATGGAAAACAGCTGCAATCAGTCGGGCGCTTGAACAAAACAATCGGACGGAGGACATTTCAACATTTATTATGGTTGCCATTCACCATACCAAGCGTTGGAAACAATGGACTGGAATCCCATAGATTTAGTCCAGCATAACACAGAAGAACATCACATTTTCAACAACGGTAGAAAAAAAAACAGAACAGGGACACAATATATTTACATAGGAATGTGGTTAAAATTGAAGCATCGTTAGTCTGTCGCCTCGTTCGGCGTTGGTCGACCTTCCCCCTCATGCATTTTTCACGCCGCCCCATTAATACGCATTGTTATCAGAACCAGCATAATACTGCGCCAGGCTGTCATTCATAATTCATGGGGGGTGGAAAGATGGCATGTTTGGTGAAAGTGGTAAAAAAAAAAACAGCTTTGATTTGCTGGATTTTTCCTTCTTGTCAACAACATTTTTTTTTGTATTTCCCGTTTTACGCTAACATCAAAAGTGCCATCAAAGTGAACGCGGTGACCACAATTATGAATGAGTTTCAGTAGCTTTCGATACAAGTGTGCTATTATAAACTGCAAGGAACGGACTCGTTTGTCAACGAGTTAACGATTGTAAACAAAAAGCCGTTGTTTTGTTTGGCCACGGATATCATTGATTTATGGTCTGCGGAAAGAAAGCGAGACTGTGGTAAAGTTACGTACATCACCGTTTTTTTTTCCTCGGGAGCTTCAAGGCGGAGGTTTGATCCGACGGTGGCGTTTGTCGCCCTCTAGGCGGGACACCGAGGCGTTGCAGGCACGGCGAACGGGAAAAGAAAGGAAAGGAGGCTGGGGAATGAGAGCCAAGTTTGGAGGTAGAGATAAGAGGGAAGGTTTAACGGGACGGGAATGGGGGGGGGGGGGCTACTGGTCACAGCCCAGGAGCTCCATCCGCAGGGTGATGGCCTCGTGCCACTCCCATGGCAGGATGCGCACCAGGCGGGCGAAGATGGGAGGTTCGAACAGGTTGTTTTTGTGGACGTTGTTGTCGCTGTTGCCGGGGAAGATCTGAAAAGCGGGCGAATGTCAGATTTCAGTGGCGGCGACCCCAGTTGAAAGGGATCGGACGTCAACGGCAGTAGATAACGCATTGCTATGATGTAAAGCAGTGGTGCCGTTACGCTTTTGTTCGGTTATGTCTGCCAACTCGGTTGCCATCATGGTCCAAATTTGCTTTTTAGTCATCTTAAATCATAAATATTCTTTTCATTTATAGGTTTATTAATTTTTTTAAACTTATTTGTTCATTAAAAATGGGGAAACTGTTAGTCTTTTTTTTTTTTTTTTAAATTAAAAAAAATGTACAGACGCTCCCCTACTTACGAACGAGTTAGGTTTCGAGCGATTGTTCATAAGTTGAATTTGTTTGTAAGTTGATTCAGTGCTATATTTTGTATTATAATTTATGTTTAAGGCCTATATAAGTATATTGAAGGTTTATTTAAGTGCATGTGTATGTTTAAGGCTTGTATAAGTAACACACATTGGTTTGTACTAAAAACATTTAATAAAATGGAGAGTATGTACAGTACTGTATAGAGAGAGAGATTTATGTATTAAAAACTGGCCGAAAGAAGCGATCTAACGACGATGGCACAGTTTTCTTCTTTTTTTCATCATAAATGATGCGGTAGCACTGTATGGCATCATTCAATTGATTTGCAAACGTTGTGCAACGTTCAATATTTGGGTCCTGCTGCTCGATCTTTCGGTTTATAAATGGTACTGACGGTCGAACGATTCAAGTTGTATTCACGTGCAACGCTCACCACTCTCACGCGCATCAAGCTTCGTTATTATTGCCACTCGTTTCAAATGAAATGGCTTGCCTCTTCCTTGCAACTCCCTCAATAGAAGCCTTTCGCTTTTTACCAACCATATTCAATAATGGATGCACGAGATATTTAATGATACAAATGAAAAAGGTTCTTTGCTCACTGGAGATACGTTCACGCACTTCCGCATTGCAACGAAGAAGGTAGATGCTGGGTGAGCTGAGCCCTCACAGCGCCAGGCGTATTAGCGGCAGAAAGAAGCACTACTCGGGGAAAAAAAATACAAAATTGGACTTATGAACATTTTTCGACTTAAACACAATTTGCAGACATGTTCGTATGTACCGTTGTTCGTAAGTTGAATGTTCGTAAGTAGGGGAGCGTCTGTACATTGAAAAATAAAGTCGGAAAGAGTAGATTCCCGTTTTTAGATTTTAAAAAATGATTTAAAAAAAATGGGGGAAAACGTGAAAAATTCAGTTTTTGACATTAGGCTGATTTGAACTTTTCTTTTCCTTAGAAAGGGAAACATTCAACATATAGCTATCTAAATAGAATATATTCAAATGACATTTCTAACCTTATTTTGAGATGCACAACCCATGTGCAAAATAAAGAATTTGTATACGTACGTATATTAGCTTCCACTGTTACGACACCACCCCTGGGATGTATGTGCTATTTGACTAACCTTGTCCGTCTTTGTGGTCTCATCCTGCACCGTCTTCCAGGACCATCCGTCGTCACTGTAGGCCACTTTGAAGGCGGAGACAAACTGGATATTGCCAAAATCTTTTGCTCCCTGTGTGATGATTCCTGTCAACTTTTTGGGAGATTGCAGGTCCACCTGGAAAAAAAAATGGAACCTTCCCTTTAAAACCGCAAGCAGGAACTACTAGAAACCAACTACTCTTCTACCTGCAGCCACTCAGATTTGCTGTTGATGGCGGCGGTCCAGGCATTGGTCTTGCCCTGTTTGTCCAGCCGGGCGTAGTGGGGGTGCCAGGTGAAGGCCTCGATGCCCCACGTGCGGAAGGCGCTGGAAGCCGTGATCTGCCCGTCCGATACCAGCCTGGACTTCATGCCCATGGGCTCCGAGCAACCTGAGGAGTCATAGCACGCTGTAAAAAGTGTGCCTCTTCAAAATGGAATAAAACTCTTGAAATGAGCAGATTGGCATCAGATGTCCAATTTGTTTGAAGTGGGAGGGTGGCAGGCAGCCAATGAATGTTCGTTTGTGTTCACAGAAAATGAAGAATCATTGACCCTAGCCCTTCAAAAACAGCAAATCCACTTTAAAAATGAATTAAAACAATAAAAAAAAGGAAAAAAACAGGAGTACTCAAAGCAGAAATCCGCCTAAGCAGCCAAAGTCAAAGCTTTGCTATATTTCTGACTTTTGTAACCTTTCACTTTTTCCTCTTCTGATCATATCAACTCCACTAAAAAAATAGCATTAATAGGCTAATCTGTCGCCAATTTATCAGAGAAATTCTTTCTACCCTCTGTAACCTTTGACCTTTTCTCTGATCACTTACATGAGGAGTTTCCATTAAATAGGCTAATCTCCCTTCAGTTCGCCGTGAAATTCTTTTGTGACCGCATTACCCCCAAATTGAACGTTCCCGTAGGTTTAGCTAGCGAAGGTAAAACTCCAAAACTATAAAGACCCTCGTCACTTTCGAACCGATTTAGTGAAACTGTAGTCCACGCATTCCTCAGAGAATCAAGCAGTCACGCGGCAAATATCATCTGGCCAAATCAATTATCGTCAAATGAAGGAAAATAAAAAGGAGGCACTTGAAGGTAGAACGAGACAAAGTCAAATATTTACCGTTAAGCTCGCAGCCCACCAACTCCAAGCGAAGAGTGCAGGCCTTGCGACACACCACCGGGATGATCCGGATGTACTGAACGATGATTGGTGGGTCAAACATGTTGGTCTTTGTGCCCTCGTTGTCAAAGTTGCCAGTAAATATCTACAGGAAGGAGACAAAATTATGCAAATGCACCCCTAGTAAACTATTAAAGAAAATGACAGCAGACCAAAAGCTTCATTGAGTGGTCAACATATGCTAACTAGCTAGTGCAGCACCTGAATTCTAGAAATGGTGATCAACCTGGCTTTTTTCTGCAATTCTGGTGGTGAGATTCACAATTAGAATTGTTGAAAAAAGTGGGCATACCCTGATGCATTGTTTTGGGGTCAATAACTATGAAACCATTTAAACATACACACAAAACCAGATTTGAAGGGCAAATTTGTGTTGTACAAGAAATGAAATTTGATCCTAATTAGTCTCACTTTCTCAGCTATATTGACCCAGAAGATGATGTCACACCCAGAATAGGTATTCGATTTTTACAGTCTGCTAGCATGCTAGCGTTAGGCGCATTGTTCGCGTGTTTCCATGTGACCGTTCTGTAATCTGGCAACTGATGGGAATTCCTTAATGCAGTGCTTTGGGTGTAATTACTACAGAATGGTTTATTATTTAAAAATAAATAAAAAATAAATAGGTTGAGTCCCAAATGTGTTTTCTACACAGAAAAGCAGCACTCCAGGTCAATAAATATGAAACTGTTAAAAAAAAAAGTGTTCTACATGTAAAAAGACATTAGTTGATGCAGTCATTTTCATTTTGTTACCAGTTCATATTTTATAGCGTAGTCCACGTGTCAAAGTGGCGGCCCGGGGGCCAAATCTGGCCCTCTGTTTTAGGATCAAATTAAAATGAAGAGTATAGATGTATATTACATTTCCTGATTTTCCCCCTTTTAAATCAATCATTGTCATTTTTTAATCCATTTTTTCTGTGTTTTTAGTTCAAAAACCATTTTGTAAAATCTAAAAATATATAAAAATAGCTAAAATAAATATTGTTTCAGATCTATAAAAAAACTGAATATTCAGGGCTTTTAATCCAGTTCTTTTAATCCATTTATATAAAAAATGTAAATATTATATCTAAAATGGTCCACCCCACGTGAAATCAAGTTGACGTTAACGCGGCCCGCGAACCAACCCGAGTCTTACACCCCTGGCGTAGTCCATCTGATTAAAAAAAATGTCGCCTTTAAATATAATCATTACATCTGCGGAATGTGTGGTATTAACTCACGTGATCCGCCTTTCGTTCCCCTGTCCTGTACACAGTGTAGGTCTTGCCGTCCAGACTGGTGGCCACTTTGAAGGCCTTGACGAACTCCGCGGAGCCCACGCGACTGGCGCCCTGCGTCACCAAGCCCGTCAGGCGCATCTTCCTCTGGAGATTCACCTGAATTCAACATTTGGATCAAAATGTTCAACAGATTCTTAGGGACAAGTGCAACAAACAAACAAACCAAAAAAATCTCCAAACTTGAACTCAACTTGGCTTGATTTAAAAAGGTGTACGTACCTCAAGCCAGGGGTTTCTGTCGTGGGAGGCGGGGCTCCAGGCGTTCACCAGACCTTTGTTATTGAGGCGCGCCAGCTCGGGGCCCCAACGTTGCAATCCCAGGAAGGTGTAGCGGACGGACGAGGCGGAGATCTGCGACTCGGCCACGCCTCCGCCCTCCAGGCCCAGTAGGGAAATGCAGCCTGGGGTAAAAAAAGGAAACAACAAGTCTACTCAAATCAATGTACTTTGATGGCCTCATCTTCTTACAATAAATAAACAATTACAACCAGCTAGAACGCACACAATGTAAATTGATAAAAGCGGTTTGTGAGCACACACACAAAAAGAATACAGTAATCCCTCGAATATCGCGGTCAAAGTAGACCAGACATGGCCGCGAAAATTCACGAGGTAAGGTCAACCCTATTGTAAGTTTAAATATATATATATATATATGTATTTATTTTTCCTTCAGTGATGAGTCCTAGTGGCAAGAGTGGCTTGCTTCCGCTTGTGAGTTTCAGCATGAATTTTCACATTATGAACTTGAAAAAATAATAATAATAATTAATAGCAGGGAAACAAATCGCGAAGTAGTGAATCCGCAATAATCGATGGATTACTGTAGTCATTTTTTTAATCAAATGTGAAAAATCAACATACTTGAAAGGAAAATTTGGATCCAATTTTAGAAAATCTTTTGGGTTTAATTTTTACATTTAATTTTATCGTGCCAATATCTGTTTTTATAATTAGAAGCTAGTAAAAATATTGTGATCATCAATTACGTTTATGTTGAATAGCGATTGTCAACAAAAATGGCACTTATATGGCACATTATTTTTTTTTTTTAAAAAGAACATGGCTTTATAGGATTAGACGCCCATCGCTGTTACACTTACGCAGCTGGCAACTTTTGCCCACGTACGGGGAGGGACATTGGCACTTGAAATCTCCGTCCAAATCCCTGCAGCTGCCTCCGTTCTGGCACGGCCGCACGGCGCAGTCGTTCACATCTGCGGACGGAAGACAAACTACGTCAACATCGGCGCTAACGGTTGGACGCGGTTGGTAAATTGGAAGGACAAGGTTAGTGGATGCCATGCTTACTAGACTGCAGCTGTAGCGGACAGAAATAAGCAGAGGGGACTTTTTTTCGTATTAATATGACTGAGAATTGGCCTGGAATAGTCACAGAAAGAATCATGCCAGGAGAATTGCATAATGCACCTGCTGGTCACGCCGCTGGAGGGCGCCATTGCAAAGTATAACTTCAGCGGAGTGACTAAAGGATTTAAAACACGCTTGTCAACTACAAACTTGTGATGTTGATGCTTTTTTTTCATGCGTGACGTGATGTTTGTCCCACTTTGGGCCCCATAGAATTAACCATTCAATCTATTTACGAATAATTAATGCTAAGACGCGCTGTTTTGTCAATAGCAAGACCAGTAGCATCAAGGTTCTGCTGTACTCATTTTTCCTGGATTCATTTCTAGTTAAAGTTCATTGCAAAACGGACACAAAAACGTGTATTTCATATTGTGGCATCGAAATGTCAAACCAGACTAGATATGAACTAATGTCTGCTAGCTTGCCACTCCAATAAAACAACGGTGAAGAACATTTTCGTTAAGAATAGCAAGGAATCCATTTTGGGCTGTAAATTTCAAAACGGATCTATTTTTTTTATTCAATGAAAATGTTTCAAACTATAATATCTATTTTCTTTTTTTTTTTAAAATAGTCTGCTAGCTTGATGCCCACATAAAACTCTGGAAGACAAAACTTTAGCTTAGTTATCGCTAACAGCTGCTAAGAACTCATTCAAAACGGATCCGTTTTTTGTTATTCACGACAAATGAGGCAATTGTATCTTATTCATCTAAACATAAATCAAATGTCGGATTTCAATCTTGTAATTATTCTCCCCTTTACTATGCTTTTTACGTCAACGGTATAGAAGCCAGCATTCCTTGTTAGCCTCCCCCAAACAAGTGAATATACATCTCCAAACAAAATGCCCACTGTTGCTATGGTAAAATCAAGCAAGAGGGGGTGGGGACATTTCTAGCCAACATGGGAAAAAGATCAAAACCCACCACTCTTATTGAATTAAAGCATAAAATGATTCCAGATGCGTGAGAATATGATGGATGAAGTGGAACGTGGCTTCATTTCCTTTCCAAGAAAGGTCGCCAAAGTCAAAATGCACAGAGGGGATTTTTTTAAAACTTCAAAATCCTCAACGATGGCCCATTTTGAGCCTAAAGTCAAGAGAAATGGAATCTTTTAAGTACTTTACACCCTCCCTGCCGCATACATGAATTTCCTTTTTGTCAGCGACATCAGACGCGCTGCCTTGAAAGCGAGCCCGACATTAAATCGCCGTTCCGCCTCCGCATTCAATTTCTTCCGCCCGGCAACAGAAGCGCCGCCGCCACTTCCCGTTGGCTACGAGTCCGAGAGAACCAGATATTAATAGCGCTCTATGGTGTTTTCAGAATAAATGCTATTCCAAAGTACAGCAGGTTTTCCATATCTTTGAGACACTCCTGCCTCTGTGAGTTAACCCTTTCAGGGACAAAGGTCACCATAAAGACATCTATTCAAGATATTAGCTCAACTCATTTACTCTCATCTACCCAAGTCACGGAGATGAAATCCAATTAATTTTCATTCACCATAACACTGTGTTGCAATCACATTTACTATTTTGATAAAAAAAATGTCATTTAAAACAATGACAAACTGCAATACAAAGCCACCTTACTATGTATTACACACACTCGATTTCTAGAGGTGGAAGGGTTTTGCTTAGGTATCAATTAGCAAGTTTTCACAATGAAAACTTGGCTCAGGTTTGACAGGTATGCATCGTTTTAGTGCAAGCAGAGCGCCGCTTTAGAAATCGAGGACTCTAGAGGCGAGAAAATGAATGCGTAAGCATCCGGTTTATTGCTACTTTTACCTGTTCTTGAGCTTAATTCCGCTCCATAGAAACCTAAAAGGGATAAAAAGGCAAAGAAGATCAAACACAACAAGGCCCATTTGGCTAGCGTCGCGCCGCGCCTTTACGTGCGAGACATCCAGAGAGGCGTCGTGTTGTGGTAACCTAGAATAATGGCAGACCGGCAGGTGTGAAAATGCGCATTGACGCTCTTAACAGCTATCACTCGCCAGGCGGGCGAGACAAACCTAAAACTGGCTAAAATAACGTGGATTTATCTTTGCATGTCAGATTTCAGCGACGATTACTTAAGTGCCAATCCAATATTTTCTTTCTCATTATCTCACTTCAGCCTAAACATTAGTTGGACAGTGCAGGCAAACAAAGAAAAGAAAAAAAAATATTACAATACTCCCACGAATATTGCGGTAAATGTAGCCACCGTTTGGTCTTAAAACAAACCAAGCGACTCAATCAAAACTGTTGTAATTTAGTTTTGTTTAAGGGAGAGTAAGACACTCACCTCCCTGTCTTGTCACGTTCAAATTCTATAGAGAATTTTGGGGATGTTGAAAGATTTCAATTGTGGTAAAAGCATTGGTGATTCACTCTTGACTCAGATGTGAACTAACTTTTACATTTTCAACACACCGGTAGTCGTCTGCTCACCAAGGATTCATACCACAGTGGCATTTTGCAACTCTTATTCTCTCTTAATTATTATGAACAGTGAGTAATTTTTTTTCTCGAAAAATTGCGAAATAGGGTCACCCCTATAAAAAAATATGTATTTTATAAATATATATATATATATACACACACACACATCTATTTTTTTATAAATATATATATATATATATTTTTTTTTTAAAATACATGTATATATATATGTATTTATATATATATATATATATATATATATATATATATATATATATATATATATATATATATATATATATATATATATATTTAAAAAAAAATATATATATATATATATATATATTTTAAATACATATATATATATATGTATTTAAATATATATATATATATATATATATATATATATATATATATATATATATATATATATATATATATATATATATATATATATATATATATATATATATACTTTTTAAAAAATAAATATACATATATATATTTTTGTGTACTTCAGTGCTGAGTAGCTTCCGCTTACGAGTTTTATAAACTTTAGAAAAAATTTTTTTAATAAGTAATAGCCCAAAAATAAATCGCAAAGTAGTAAATTCGCAATAAGTGAAGTTGCGATTATCGAGGGATTACTTTGCTACTAAACTTACTCAGAAGTAGGCCGCGGGAAAAATTCAGCAGTTATATATACCGTATTTTCACGCCTATAAGGCGCGCATAAAAGTAAAAAAAAAATATCCAAAATAGACAGGGCGCCGTATAATCCAGTGCGCTTTATATATGGACCAATACTAAAATTGTTATCACGATAAAATAAAATAAATCAGTCAATAGGACAACTACGGAAACCAGCCCCCGACTCTACTATTTTCCCGTAGATAAAGTACTGCGCAGTGACTGCTGGGATATAGAGTTCTTAATACACCCAGTTCTTCAATACAGTTAGTATGATGGCAACCACACTAATTTGGTGCTGGCCGTCATTTCGGCTGTATTTACAAAAGAAATCCTGCCGCTAAATGTTGGCGTCAACAGAGCATTCAAAGCTAGACTGTGAACTATGTATATATATTATATATAATAACTCGGAGCTTGCCGTCATTCCCGGAGGCTTAAGAACTACAACCGCGGGACCCAGCGTTTTGGAAGACTCATTTGGGCAATTGTTTGATTCGGACACAGAAAATGAGGACTTTGATGGATTTGTGGGTGATGATGACATGAGTAAGTTGTAAAATGTCCAAATAAAGCACTGCCGAACTCAGTTTTGCTTCCGTTGCCTTTTTAAAGCGTGTTTTTAGCGTGTGGTTGTAGCGTCCAAGAACTATATTTCCCAGCAGTCACTGCGCACCGGAACCCGGAAATAAGCTGCTTCCGGTAGCCAGCGCTATTGCGTTTCGGTGTTAATCCATATATAACATACAATATATATGCGTCTAATGAAATGGTGCGTGCTTTGTGGGTCTAAAATACAGAAATAGCACTCGTTACTGACACTGCGGCGTAAAAAACGATGCCCCAAATAGGCGTGAAAATACGGTATGTTGATATACCTCGCTAAATTCATAATAGCCTAGCTAAGAAATCTAACAGCTTGGCGATCCACTGAAAAATCGCATTTGACGCATTGAGTGCTGTTTTTAAAAGTCTCTCTTTTGTACAATATTGATGAAGAAAGGCCAAAAACTCACTGTTCTGACAATGGACGCCCTCAAAGCCCGGCTGACATTTGCAGACGTACTCGGTGAAGACGTCGCCGCGCCGGGAGTGTCCCGTGGCGGCGCATAAGCCGTCGTTCTTGCAAGGGTTGGGCTTACAAGGCCCTTAAAAGAAAGGGGAAATATATTAGAAAAATGACCGGGTCAAACGTCCTGAAGACCTCTTTGTGGTATGTTCACCTGTTTCCGTTTCGTTGCACGTTTCTCCAGTGAATCCGTCGGGGCAGATGCAAAAGAATGGCGTGCCGTCTTTGATGACGCAGGTTCCTCCATTTGAGCAAACGTTCACCTTGCACAGATCACCTGCGTTGAGATAAGGGAGAAATACTTGATGCAAATTTGGGTCAGGAAAACAAACACCACCGCTGAAACCGATTTGGAAAGATTTGTGGAAAAGGAAAATCTTTGAGTAGAAGAGATAAGTGGCATTTTTATTTTGGTTGTTTCACAGGCAGCAACCAGCAGAGGGTGCAGTTAGTTAAAGTAGTTACAATGCAGGAGTTTGTGC
The DNA here is from genome assembly GCF_051989625.1 of Stigmatopora argus. Lineage (NCBI taxonomy): Eukaryota > Metazoa > Chordata > Actinopteri > Syngnathiformes > Syngnathidae > Stigmatopora > Stigmatopora argus. The sequence goes on along the minus strand of NC_135389.1, from coordinate 18,698,064 downwards.
TACAAGTCTCAAATTATTCAAACTGAATGATGTATTGGGATACAGAACTCGGTTATTTGTTGCACAAGTCACAAGAAAATTTTCGTCATGGTGTAATTTGGACTTTGCACTATTCTTGATACTCATTTGACAATATTTTTGCATTTTTCTTAACTCAATATTTTCTACATGTCCAACCCATTTGATGTACAGTCATACCTCTACTTACGAATGCCTCTAGGTACGAAAGTTTCAGCTTACAATTTTTTTTATATGCAAATGAGTGACACGAGATACGAAAGAGATCCAAGTTATGAAATCCCCCAAAAAGTAAATGCATTTCCTTATCCGTTATTTTATTTTGAATCCCCCTTATTAAGCGATTAAAAACTACAAATGCAACGTGACACATATTTTCACACACACGGACACATAGGGCACACGTAAAAGTAAAAAATGTACTACAAAGTGCAGACGACTTTCGGCCCTGGTAGAATGGGCTCTTTCCGCCATCTGGCGGACAAACGCGAGTATTACATCTATAATGGTCGCAGAGGGAGTTATTTCAGCTTTCATTTAAATGGTTGAGTTGGAAGTTGTGTGAGGACCATGGAACGAATTAGAGAATTTACATATAAAGTACACCTCTACTTACGAAAAAAGTCTGAGAACCGATTAATTACGTATGTAGAGGTACAAATATATTTGTGTTAAATTTTTCCAACCGGAAGGACTAAAAAATATACATTTGTACTTTGATGGGATGAGATTCAAGTTTTGTTAGCATGAGCTCAGTAAAACGCGTATAAAATGAAATTTTCATTTTACCGTCTTGTTCATTTTGTACTACCCAGCCTTTTACTTCCTCTTAAAGTTGATTTCCAAATATTTCCCACATTTAAAGCGGCCCATTTCAGAGGTTTCACAAAGATCACGACGTGAGCCGCATACATTAAGCTTAGACCAAGTTAACAATTAACATACGGTAATTGTTATTGAGGTTAAACCGCAACCGTGAAATTGACGGTTTGGAATCTCCGCCGTCGCCAAAACACACCAAAAAGGAGCCTGGGCCTTGTTTTCGCACAGATTTACCCGCCTCACCTCCAAAAAAACAGACCTGAAAGAGCACACGTGTATTTTTAGAAAGCCGCAAGTTTCCTAGACATGTCATTCTCGGGCCAATTTCCGAACATTGACACTTTGCGTGAGCCTCTGGCTCCTGGCAAACTGCGTAGCCAGATAATCTAATTACGCCAGCTCTAATTAGAAGTGCTAAGTGCAGCCCACTATTTTAATCTTACGCGCAAAATAAAGTCTAGTCGACAATGCGACTCGATTTAATTGTAATCCATTTAGACGCGCGAGAGCCAGACGAGGCAACGAACGGTTCTTTAAAGATAATATTTTTGCGTCTAAAGGAGGCGTAACCTTGGAATTGCTTTTATCTTCCATCGACTGACCTCGCCGTCCATTTTATCTGGAGGAAGCAAGAAACTTCCCTTCCTCCCCTTCGGAAAAGTTCATTTCCCGAATAACGAGTGGCAAAGTTGAACAGATGAGTCTTAATTTTTTTTTTTTTTTTTTAAACCTTGGATATTTGTGACACATCGGTCAAGGCGTTGGTGGTAAAAACCACAGAAGCCTCCTGGAAAATCCCGGTTTTGATGCCAGCGCTGGGATAAGCGTGACAAAGTAAACAATTCAGACCAGATAGGAAAAGTTTTTCTCATTCTATCGTATCCTCCGGGGGAAAAATTTCAGTGCTCAGCTTATGAGTCGGAACGTGAAGAAAAATATTTGATGTTAGCATGACTAAGCTACGGTGGTGTGGCAAACATTTTTTAATCGAGAGCCAACTAAGCGCTTATATTTGGCGTGTTTTTTTCCTGGTTTTCCCAAAAACTTTACCTCATTGGCTTCCGTTGACGGTGATAAATCAATTAGATTTGTTCTAAAAAGGAACTGTTTTTACACAGTACCTATTGAATACTATTAACACTTATAGCTGTCTTTTTTGGTATTATTTTTATTGTTAATTCATGAATGAACTCGTTTCCTATTGACAGACAAATGAACCATTGTTCTTAAATTGGCATATTAGCAATGGTTAACCCCAATTCTTTATAAGCCTGGCGGGCCGCCGGGCTAAGGGTACTGCAAAACAAAGTAGACATTTTAACCACATTTTGTGTTATAATTTGAAGCGCAATGATGACGCAGCTTTTTGCCATTGCACTAAATTGGATTGTAATTTTGTCAAAAAAACAGATTAACACAGAAATCACCATTTAAAAATTCCTAACAACTTAACTTTTATTAGACAATTTGCACCAACAGCACGGCAAATAAACAAGCTAACAATTTGCAAATAAATAAATCAGCCCGAGGTTACAAAATCTACCAAACGCGCCACCCACGGTAATGACTTCCTGTTTTCAACCACTTAATCATGCTATCAAACGAAAATGACATCATCTCAACTCCTCCAGAAGCTTGTCGTGTTTAGATAGCGCTTTCCACTCCGAGATTTTTAACTGTATTTCCACTAATTACGTTGTAATTGTCGCTTAAAGAAAGTAAAACTCTTGAAATGTCATCAGCTAAAGTTGGAGCATGACACAACGTGGTTAGAGCGACCTCAAACAGCGCGTCGGTTGATTCGAATCGCAGCGACAGATTGGGAAGTCATAAGAGTTTTTACTTGGCAGAACAATTCATTCCCACGGGGCAGCGCGCCGTCCTCATTGGCGGTGAGTCACAGTCTACGCCTCGGCCCGACACGGAGGGTCCTGCGTGATTTTGCAAAATTTAATCCCCGAGGAATGAGGACAGAAACGCCCGGTCACGTGACGGCCAAGAAACTAGAATACCGAAACTAAACAGAGTGGATTGTTGAATCTTCCCGAAAAGCAAAGTGAAATATTAACCAAAAAAAAGCCTCGGTTGCAGACTTACGTATTTTAGGAATCTTAAGATCGTTTTGGTGTCTCTTCTGAAAGGTGTTTTACATGAGCTGTTCTCTGCTTTCTACCCGTTCAGAATTATTTTACAACGTCACCTGGAGGCCATAAATTTCAGGAAGTTAATGCAATGCGTAGCAATTTCTGATTTATGATGCCAAATGCGAGGCTGTTTCCAGGACTTGACCCCGCACAACCTTTTGATACCTGGATTAGTTGCTCTGGCTAATGAGCTGCAACTGCCCCAAGTTTCATTTGAAACGTTAACAGAAGTTGTGTAACGATCTTTAAAGGTGTCTAATTTTAGACCATTTAGAACTTTGCTCCCCCTCCACTGCAAGATTTTGTAGAAAAAAATCCAACACATCAACAAGGGCTGGCTCTAGAGGTGACTGTGTAGTTCCCTTCAAAAAGAGTGCTAAATTAGCCAAAGCACCTTCTCTCTTCATACCTAGAACTCAATAGCAATTAGCATTCATGAACTTCCGTCTCTGAAACTCTTGGCCAATCATCTTAAAGCCTGGCTGTTTGACGAACAAAATTGCCATCACAATGCTGTCTAAAACTGTCTATGCGTGTCTAGTATGTGTCATCATTCATCTTCAACCTACACAAGGGACTAAAGATGGAAAATTAGCCCTCGGCACGAATTTAAATATCTTCATGAATATGTGCTGTCCCTTATTAAATAAATCGGACTCAAACCATACGAGGTAAATTTCCAGAATATATTCCAACCACGCAAAAAAAACAACCCAATTCAGTAAGAGTTAAAAGAATACAGTGGTACCTCGTGATACAACATGCTCGTGTTAAGATGAAAATTTCGATCGAATAATTCGGTCGCGATACAATTAAAATTTCGAGATGCGACCAAGCCAGGTGGCCATGACATGAGAGGCTTTTTATCATTGTAGCGCTCTGTCTTTTTTTGCCACATCTCTTTTGTGTATAACTACTATATCTAGGAGGACTGAACGATTTATTCAGACTAGTTTTGACCAGGAAACGCACAACGCTCATGCGCGGGCAAAAAGAGGGCTTTCTGGGTAATGAAGTATACTCGTGCACACAACACCGATAGCCAATGGCACCCTTTCTCAGAATAAAACTTCATTACCCACAATCAATACGTGGGAAGCTCAGCTATTGCATTTCCTGTTATTCTTTCTAAGGAAAGAAGCTCCCGCGATCGCTCATTCAAGACTTCTTCTCGTTGGCAAGTGGTCGTGCGTTATCCTATTGTGAGGACATTTGTGTGCATCATTTTCAGAATATTTTGAAGGAAATACAACAGCAAACAGTCCATCGATAGTGAACGCGAGTGTGGAGGCGTGGCAAACCGCTAACCCGGAAAACGAAGGTAACAAAAGATTAAGACAAAACTAGAATTCAGTTTTGTGTAGTTACATTAAACGTATGTTTGAGTGTGTCTGTATATATTTATCCAAGTTAATTTAAATTTGTTTGTTCGTTTACGAGTGCCATGGATAAAGTGCCCCTGAACAGCCCCCCCCCCTCCCGTGTGTGTCGTTGTCTCTCCCCTCCGCGAAATGTGTCTAATTTTACATCTATTAAACACATTTTATTACTATTAAACCACTCGTTATTTAGTACTTTGTCAATATATGGCGAATTAGAAGAAATAAAACATTTTTTCCTATCCAATATCCTGTTTTTGGTGTTTTTTCAGAGGGTTGGAACTAATTAATTTGTTTTCAATTCATTTCAATGGGAAACTTTCGCTCGAGTAACGAAAAGCTCGACATACGATCTCAGTATCGGAACGGATTACGATCGTATGTTGAGGTACCACCGGCCTCAACTCTTTCTAGGGAAAGAGACTATTTTTTTGCAATAAAAAATGTTATCAAAAAGACCCGGTGTTGAGTGTATTGACATCTGTTTACTAGTCGTAAACAATTTTTATTAGTATTTTAACAAGGGCCATATAAAGGGCTAAGTAAATAGTGCGGCTAACTGCTTTAGCCCTGAAAGTGACGCCCGTGCTGGAGAAACTCAGGCATCGGCTAAACGCTCGTAAAAGTTGCCAACCCTGCGGTTTGAACTCTTAAGATTGGGGGTTATGCCCAGACGGTTTAGTTATGCACACATTTGCATGTCTGCTCCAAAGAGTGTAGGAATGTTTTTTTCTTTTTTAAAAAGGGGGGAACATGCAAGCCACTTCACAATCATAGGTGTCAAATGGGGATCCCCGGGGGTCCAAATCTGGCCCAATACATTATTTTGTATGGCCGGAGAAGGTAAAGTGACTGTTTGTTTCCGACTAAAGAAAACTTCAAATTTTGGTTGTCCTTTAAGAAAGATTGAAGGAAAATTTGATTAGCAAAAGTCATTGAAAAAAAAAAAGACAATTTATAAAGATTAGAAGCTATCCCCTTTTCGGTTGAACAAAATATAAAAAAAAAATACATGTATATACATATATGCATACATGCACACACACACACATTTACATACATACAAATATTAATGTAATATAAAAGATAATGGAAAATAAATGGAAAAAAATAAATAAAAAAAAATTTAAAAGCGGCCCGGTGACGCTTAGTGGTTAGCACGTCATCCTCACAGCTCTGGGGTCCTGGGTTCAAATCCAGGTTGGTCCACCTGTGTGGGGTTTGCATGTTCTCCCTGGGCCTGTGTGGGTTTTCTCCGGGTACTCCGGTTTCCTCCCACATTCCAAAGACGTGCATAGTAGGCTGATTGGACACTCTAAATTGCCCCTACGTATGAATGTGCGAGTGAATGGTTGTCCGTCTCCTCGTGCCCTGCGATTGGCTGGCCACTAATTCAGAATGTCCCCCGCCTCTGGCCAGAAGTCAGCTGGGATAGGCTCCAGCACCCCCGACAACCCTAGTGAGGATAAAGCAGTTCAGAAAATGAATGAATATAGACATACACACATACAAATATTAATGAATTAAGATAAGAATGGAAAATAAATGGATAAAATCAGAACATTTTTGTATATTAAATTTAAAAACAGGCGCTGAGTTTATTTAATGTAAATTGCAAAAAAAATGCTTGATTTTTTTTATTTTTTTTATTTTTGTTTTCATAATTTTGACACAAAATGGGTATATAGTAATTTGGTATATGTCAGCTGTCCGTGGCTATAAAGTAGCCAGGGCGAGCCTGAAGTAACCCCAGCCGGCCTATTAGCAGGCTCAGCGGGACTCCAGCTGCAGGTGAGCTTTGCGTAATCTGTAAGCGCTGTTCCAGAGCAGCGCCACCATCTGCCGCAGCGCTAAGAAAAAAATAATAAAATCAGCGCCAGCTGCTAAAAATACACGCAAGCGTCACGTGCCGTCAACAAAATGAGCTGTGAATGCAACAGAGTCAGAACCGTTAAATCAATTCGCCGCCAGCGTGTTTTTAAATAGAGGATCATTTTTGGTAGGCAGGCAGATTTGAGTGTGAAATATTCAACAGGGAAGGAAGGAATTGAGATAATCTTCCAATGAAAAATGGATTGAGAAAGCTATTTTAAATCCAAGACTGAAGTTGGAATGATCTATCATGTCTTGGCACGATATATCTATCGCCTATACATATTCACACACATTTATATGCACAGCAGTGCTAAGAGAAGATATTTAATAGAAAAAAAACCGAAATAGCAGGTAAAGGCTCTAAAAAAATAATTATAATAAATAAAATGAAAAAAAAAAATCGGCCAGGATATCAGGGTTGGTGTGTATGAGAAATATTTATTTGTCCTAATTGAATTTTAGTCTGACTTCTTGAAATAGATTAAAAATCACTCAAATAGACACTTTCCTTCAGTCTTCCAATACTGTAACAATTACACCAACGTCCATTTGTTTAAATGATCACTGCCAACCCTCATAGTCAAAACGGATTGGACTTCTAGCGCTGCCAAAAACAGCCAAAGATTTAATATGCATGACTCATTTGTCAAACAAATGTTTGGACTAAGAATTCTCCTTAACCCAGAGTAAACAAACCAAAACACTAACACAATATTTCCACTTGATGAAAGAATGCATGATTCAGTACAAGAAATCGAGGTCGACCACTGCTCTGCTATATTTAGCCTGATGAAGTCTCGCTGAGCGAAAACAAGTGGCCAATAAGAACGTCATCTTCCACCTCATCCGTTAAATAACCTTCTTAGGCCAAGGTTTGCCGCCGCTCGTACATCGCAGCCATTTGGCAAGTGGCAGGAAGGACAACAACAAATCTCTTAATCGAGTTGCTTGGGAAAGTGCCAAGTTGAGTGCGAGGTTCATTGACACGTCGGCGTTGGCTGAAGCCAGAAAAGTGACTCAAATCTGAGGGCAGCCGGTGGGCGCCACACCTAGGTCGCGTAAGGGACAAACATTGGCGTTCTTAGCCTATTTTCGTGAAAAGTGAAGCGCATCTGGAGCGAGGATTGGTCGCAAGTCAATCACTGGACATGGTGACCATTTTTATGGCTTTGATTTACACCTACAGTAGGAATTTGGATTTCAATCTACTGTGTTTTTTTTTAATAAAAACCTAGTATACTTTGAATAAAGAAATAAACAAACAACTCCACTACTTGACAACTGAGTAGCCAATGAACAGTGAGTATCCGGGGCAATCAGGTTTATACTCCTATTTGGTTGGCTCAAATAATAATGACATTTAAAAATGTCTGACGAGGGATATTTCACCTACTTCAGTGAAAATTTGGCTTTTATTTACATTTTTATCCACTACTACACATCATAAAAAATGTATCTGTTTTGTCACTATATTAAACAAGACTTTCTGCTGGAATGCACATGATCAGTGTTTTATATCCTTTTAAAACATGAGGAACTGTAGTATAATTATATCTGGTTTGATACATAACTATTGATATCACTGGCACTCTTCTGGTTGGTGTTTTTTTTTTTTTTAAGTACAAACAATATTGTTAGTTTAGCGTGAACTCCAAAGAGAGGAATACGCATTTAATAAAAGCGACTTCAAAATAATAATTGGAAAACGTTTAGTACGTGTTCAAACATGTAACCCTTCAACACCCACCTGAAAACAGAAACGTCATTACAGTCGATAGGAAGTTTAGTTCACATTAAATTCATTGTTTTTCTTCACAAAGTGTGCGTGTGACGAGGAAAAAGAAGCAAGGGTGGAAACAACCGGGCCATTTTCATCCATCAGCCCACATGTGTTTGATGCATTCAAATGCAAACAAAGCCAAGCGCCAATGGCATGACGTTAACGCTGGACAAGTATAATGGAAAAATCACGTGACTCGAGAGGAGCCACAATAAACGACCACTGCCCTTAGGTTGGGATTTTTTTTAACAGCAAACAAAGAAATAAGTGCCAATTAGTACTTATGTTCTTCTTTATCGGGACTAAATTGATTGACATTGCTTTTTCCGAGTCAAAAATTACCCTTTAAATCCCTCATCCACGCCGGACACAGTTGAGGAAAAAACTGGCTTCGACTATCATTACATTTTCCTTTAAAATGATACAGGGAAGACCATATAACAACTAAATAATCTTTCTGAATCAGCAATTAGTACAGTCTACCATATTTGATAGTTTAAACTGTTATTTTAAAGGTAAAACATGGGAGCTGGACGTACTTACCGTTCGCCCCCGGCAAGAGTCGAGCAGTAAAAACTTGCAGGAAGAGGAAGATTAACGCCTTCATGTCTGCTGTATCCTAACCTTGCTATGAGATATGCCGTGATATTCTTTTTTTAATTTTTTGTTTCACTTCAGTACAGAAAAAAAGACGAGAATTCGTAAGAGTTGTTGCTGTCACACACTGAAGCTCGCGCCTGGAAACTCGCAGGCACTAAGATTATATAGAGCAGGGCACGTGCGTATCAGCGGTCAGCCAATCACGAGCCGCGCTTTACATTGAAGCCACACCCCCAATGCTGTTGACAGGAGAAAAATCAGTTCCATCGACTGAACAGTAACAACGTTAACACGTTATAGGGCACTCTTTTTTTAACATGTTTTTATTTTTATTTTTCCTACTCCTAGCACGCTGACATTATTCACAACCCTTCACCCCCAAAAAAGGAAACTGAATTTTTTTTTGAAAAGTTACAGTATCAGGGCCTCTCCTGTCAAAATGGGAGGGATTAAAAAATTAAAAGAAAAAAGTGTTATAGTGGTATAAGAAGTCTACACACCCCTGTTTGTTAAAAAAATGAACAGAAAAAACAGTTTACCAATAAAATTACTTTAGTGGTGTACAGTACCTCCTGCAAAAAAAACAATGGGCTCTATATATGTCTTCTTTGATCGTTTTATTAACATTATTGCATCATAGAGCCTCCATCATTTTAATTTTATAGCCAACATTAATAAGATGCTACAAACAATCCGAACATCATAAATTACTGCACAGGTGATGCTTAAAGTAACATTCAGTCTATTTAACGCTTCATGAAAATGTAAAACAAGTTAAACAATTCTGCAACAAAAAACAACAGTATATCATGGAATTGCACACTGTAAAATGTTACCATAATAAAACTGAATTAAGTTAAGTCCTGTGAGTAGAGGCTTTGGGATTGGATTTCAAGCACCCCCCAAAAATAAATATAGGCATTGTTACTTGTGATCTAGTCCAAACAAACTTTCATAAGATCAGCCATTTTGTTGCTGGTTCACTGGGTCCAAGTGATTGCTCAAAAGTGGATTGACAAGTGGACTGAAATGTTTATATGCAACTGGGCCATTTGTTTTTGTAGAGTTGGTCAACATGTGGAAAATATTACAACAATAATACTAATATATTTTAGCTATTGTTTAGAAAATGCATTCACTTATTAATGAAGAAACTTTTGCATCTGCTTTATTGTATCACAGTAACTATTACTGTTGGCATAGCAACATCACAACTTTTTTGGACTATTATTTGTGGTTCCGTGCCTCTTCTTTTGTGGTTTATATGAGGACATATAGTATGTCTCACAACACTAGTAGTTGTGTAAACGTCATCGTCAATGCTTCTGTAACCTAGTAACTAGAAACTCTCATTTGACTGCTCAAAAAAATAATAATAAAAAAAAATAAACAGATGATGGCATCACTTTTTTTGTTTGTCAAAACATTTCATTAAAATGATCTACATTGTGCTTGGCTTGGACAAAATGTAACTCCCTGCTTTTACATAGAGGTGATTAGCTTTACATCCAACAAGTTATTACCTAGAAAGTGAAGAGCTAGACAAAAAAAGGTTCCTTAACAAGTGATTTACTTTGAAGCCAGGGTTAAATCTTCATATTTAAAGGGGAAAAAAATATGTTGCGCCGCAAATCCAAGAAGACAGAACTCTGTTTGATCTTAATCCTCAAATGGGAGTGTAATCCCTTCAACCTAAAACCTTTTGACACTGCTTAAAAGGAACACTGCTGGTTTCCACACAATTTTTCCCACATTATTTAGATTCATCACTTGGTTTTATTAACTGCATCTGAGTTAACTCTTTAGGCCGGTGTTTTAATACATCAGCTATGATTAAAAGCCATAGATGTGAATTTTGTGGCCTATATGACCCAAAATGTGAGATCCACATAATTCATATATGAATGTCAGGTCTTTGTGTGGTTAAATAGTAGTTCTTAAGTTACATAAAAATAATCACAGAAAGGGTTAATAAATATATTAATTAGTAAACCTACTCTGGTTCCAATCAATTGTTCTCAATGGCCCAAACATTTAAATAATGGATGTACAGGAGAGAATGACAAGTAGAAAACAAATAACCAAAAAAGTAATACACGTACTATTGTATATTATGGTTGCGTGCACCAATAGTTTAGCTCCCTCTTGCGGTGACTTGTTGGAACTCACAATTTAGCGAATATCAGTACTATATTTTTGTTATAATCACGAGGTACATTAAGTACGGTTACACACGTTTTTTCTGATCTTGATGCGTATTTACTGCATGCCTGCTAAATTCCTACCCAGAATACTTTTTCGGGCTTCGTAAGTCCAAAAGCGTCGTCCCAATAGCTCAATAAAGCCTTTTCATTAAAATAACTCTATTAAACCACAGCACCTAAACTCACCTTGAACTATTAAGAAATTCGTACATTTTTACGTTGCATTTATGTACCGTGGGAGATTCCAAGAAAGCGGGCAAATCGAGTTAAACTTTTTTTTGTAGAATCCCATTGAATGAAAGTAGCCCCCGTGATTCAAAGGAGCCGGGGTGTGGTGGCAAACAATCGTCATCGTTTGACATATTTTGCAGTTTAGCTACAAGCGTGGGCGGAGGAAACACGGAGCTCGGAGCTCGGAGTTTTTTTACAGGGGGGAGTGAACGCATCCGGAGCTGCTCACTCGCTGCGGGCTGTAAACACTAACAAGTACTAGTCCGGTTCGACGGGACAGACGGTTACAAAACCGGATCAAATATGCCTACTTCTCTAAAATCAAGTGTTTTGTGACGGGTGGGAAAAGACGACGGGACTCGAACACTTCTCATGTAATTGAAGTACCTTTCGAGTAACCAAGAAGCCGACTGGGAGGGAGACTAGCAACAGGTATTCCACCGCATTTTATTCTAATTTAAACTCTGTGCTGACAGTCTGTGGTTAAAATGATTATTTTAGTACATGAAAGCGTTTCAGTCAGCAAAGGCAGAAACAACAAAAGTCTCTTAATTTTAACGTGCATTTCCTCATTCGTAACGCTCCATGATGTCAGTGTTCATAAATTATTTACAATTCTAGAAAATGAGGAATAATCTACCCTCGGCTTTAATCTATTTACAATTTTCAACTGTCAACTTTCAAAAGAAATATAAAGTGTCTGTTAACTGAAGATGAATTATTCTATCATTTAAAAAGTTTGTCTCAGGACTACCAAATGTACTTTTTTTCCCAAAAGTTATGTAAAATGAAGCTTAAAATAAACATGAAAGATAAAAAAAAATAACACGCCACTAAATGTAGTCACATTACAAAGGTGTACATTAGTGGTGCATTTTTTCCCCTCACGATTGCGACGCCCAGCTGTGTAGAATCGGCCGATATTGTGCCGATAATATGTTCATATGAAAAGAAAATACACCCATCTACAATTACTGCATACTCACTTGACTTGAAAGTAATTTTTAATTATGACTTGAGGACAATAGATGTTCAATCCATTTAAGGCGTGAGGCTGGCATCGCTTCAAACGGGTTTGGTTGTTTACTAGTGATTAACTAATATGTGGGAGGCCATCTTAGCCAGGGGAAGAAGAAATTGAATTTTTTTTGGGGGGGGGGCTGTTGGTTGCCAATTGTGGCTTGTATGAGGGAGGCACTTGTTGTGCAGTGTGGAGACTTTAACAGGATAAACTCCAAAGTCATGTGGGTGGGTAGCTCCTGATTTAATAAGAGAAAAATCTGGCCCGAGTAGTATTAACCGTATTTACTCGATAATATAATGCGACCGAGACGCCATAACTTGGACGGTTCTGACCCAAACAAGCCGAGAGCGACAGCTTTTTTATTTAAAAATGTTTTATTTAAATTTTCAAATGCTTTATATTTTTATGCAATTTTTCTAATTGTTTTTATTTAGATTTTTGGGGGGATTTTTATTTATTTTAATTTTGGTATATTTTCTATTTATTTTTCTATAATTTTTATAATGATTAGTTTTTTTTTTCCAATTTTTGGGCCAAAACTTAAATGGCCCCGCCCAAATGTGATCCAGATCCTTTAAGTGAAGAGTTTTACTTTGTACTTTAGCAGACGTCCGCCATGGCCTCGCTTCCGGCCGGCGACGGAGGCGAAGTCGGCGACGTCGGTGACCTTGGCGACCTCTGCTCGGAGCTGCCGGCCATGTTTGACGGCGTGAAGATGGCGGCGGTGGCCGCCGTCCTCTACGTCATCGTGCGCTGCCTCAACCTGAAGAGCCCGCCCTCGCCGCCGGAGGTCAGCCACCAGGACACGCCCCTTTCCCGCTACCTGCTGAAAAGCTGCCCCCTGTTGACCAAAGAGTGAGTGAAAAAACAAGATCATTGCCCTGACCCTGTGGAAAAACAAACAAACTTTATTGACACATAATACACCCACATGCCTATCTCACTGAACCGCTTTGTCCAGGGGGTGCTGGAGCCTATCCCAGCTGACTTTGGGCCAGAGGCGGGGGACACCCAGAATTGGTGGCCAGCCAATCGCAGGGCACTAGAAGACAAACTGTTCATGCTCAGACTCATACCTAGTGGCAATTTCAAGTGTCCAAACAGCCTACCATGCATGTCTTAGGAATGTGGGAGGAAATCGGGGTACCCGGAGAAAACCCGTGTGCGGTCGATTGGTCGCCGGTCTTTTGGTCGCCGTCTTTTGGTCGCCGGTCTTTTGGTCGCCGGTCTTTTGGTCGCCCCGACCGTGACAACAGGCGACCAAAAGACCGGCGACCAAAAGACCGGCGACCAAAAGACCGGCGACCAAAAGACCGGCGACCAAAAGACCAACGACCAAAAGACCGGCGACAAAACAAGGTAAAACAACACGGTCTACGCATCAATAAAAGCCAACAATGGCCATGAGCAGTTTCACTGATCCGACGTGCGAGTGTATAAGTTTGTATGTACATGCGTTGTCCCTTTAAGAAGTTACGTCCGTCAGGGTCTTAACAAGTTCTACAAAAAACAATAAAAGTCCGGGAAATTTGGAGCTTTTCTTTAGCCTAATAATTACTAGGGCATTAAGTATGACTAAATAGTAATTCACAGTTTGTAAACTCGTAAACGGAACTAACAAATTTAAATTAACTTGGATTAATATATACAGACACTCAAACATACGTTTAATGTAACTTTACACAAAACTGAATTCTAATTTTGTTGTAATCTTTTGTTACCTTCGTTTTCCGGATTGGCGGTTTGCCACGCCTCCGCCCTCACGTTCGCTATCGATGGACTGTTTGCTGTGGTATTGCCTTCAAAATATTCCCAAAATGATGCACACAAATGTCCTCACAATAGGATAACGCACGACCACTTGCCAACGAGAAATAGTCTTTAAGGAACGATCGCGGGACCTTCTTTCCTTTGAAAGAATAACAGGAAATGACATAGCTGAGCTTCCCACGTATTGATTGTGGGTAATGAAGTTTTATTCTGAGAAAGGTTGCCATTGCCTATGGGTGTTGTGTGCAGGAGTATACTTCATTACCCAGAAAGCCCTCTTTTTGCATGCGCGTTGTGCGTTTCCTGGTCCTAGGAGGAACTCGTCTGAATTAATCGTTCCGTGCTCGAAAATATTGTTATACACGAAAGATATGCAAAAAAAAATGCCATGGCCACCTGGCTTGGTCGCATCACGAAATTTTGACCGCATCACGGGCGAATTATTCGATCGAAATTTCCCCCGTAAGACGAGCATTTTGTATGACGAGCGGTCGTATGACGAGGTACCACTGTATTTTGACTTGGAGGGTCAGCAGCGACTACGCCCGAGTAACCGTTGCCCTCCCTCCTCGGCAGATACGTCCCACCCCTGCTGTGGGGGAAGAGCGGCCACATCCAGACGGCGCTCTACGGGAAGGTGGGCCGCGTGCGAGCGCCCACGCCCCGCGGCCTCCGCAAGCTCCTCCCCATGCCCGACGGGGCCACGGCCAGCTTTGACCTCTTCGAGCCGCTGGGGCGCCATCGCACAGGAGGTCACGCATATCAACTTTCTATTGGTCTTATTTATATTTTACATATATTTCTTATTTTTTTTATATTTTTTTATATTTCTTTCATTGACATATCCTGATAAAAAACAGTCATATTTATCTTAATGTGATTAGTTCATTCAAAAAGTATGTTTTTGAAAAAATCTTTTCAATTACATCAATAATATTTTTTTAAGTTTAAAAAATGTCAACGCTTTGTTTTTTTTGGTAACTTTCTAAAATCACTACATATTTTATTTTGTTGGATTTATAATTTTTCCATTCAAATTTATCAGGATATGTGTCAAACATCACGAGAAATTTCATTTAAAAATATTTAACATAAACATTTTAAAAACCACACCCAAAACTGTAGAAAAAGTACACAAATTTGAAATATGTCTACCTTGATTGACATGTGATTGGAATGCGTTGATTGAAATAACATTAGTGTCCAACTCAACATAAGATCATGATTAAAAAGTACTGGGAAAACTAAGTTAAAATAATAATAATCTCAAAATGGACCAAAATTCTTTCTTTAAATTATTTTTAAAAAAATCATAAGATTCTTTTGTGAAAACCACAAAAAAATGCACCTCTGTTAAAAAAAATGTCAAACTTGATTGACATACGTTGAAATTGAACGAAAAAGTGCTCATTCAATTACAACGAGCCAATCAAATTTCCCTTTTTGCACTAATAAATGACCTAAAAAAAAAAAAAATCCAAAAACACGACAAACATTTGCGCATTTGCGTTCCCAATCACGGTGTTTTCTCATCCTGTTTATCACAAGTGCCCGCCTACCCTTGCGTTTCCCCAGACGACATCACCATGGCCATCTGCCCCGGCTTCGGGAACCACAGCGAGCAAAACTACATCCGCACCTTCGTGGATCACTCCCAGCGGCAGGGCTACCGTTGCGCCGTGCTCAACCACCTGGGAGCCTTGCCCGACATGGAGCTCACCTCGCCGCGCATGTTTACCTACGGTTGCACGTGGGAGTTCGCCGCCATGGCCAGCTACGTCAAGCAAGCGCTCCCCCGCACGTTGCTGGTGGTGGTGGGCTTCAGCTTGGGTGGCAACATCGCCTGTAAATTCCTGGGAGAGAATCCGGCCAATCAGGAGCGGGTGCTGTGCTGCGTCAGCGTCTGCCAGGGCTACAACGCGCTCAGGTTAGCGTTAGCGCTTTTAGCGCCGTCGTTAACCAATTTTCTCGCATATAAGCCGTATTTGTTACTCAAAAAAATAATGGTTACGGCTTATATGCACACAATACTCTTTTTCACCAGTAAATGTCGGCAAAGTAACATTTACTATTTGTTGGTTATTTTCTGTTTTGCAGTAAGAAAACAACTATTACTGGATGAATTAATTACTTAAGATATTCAGAAAGATACTCGGACGATTCGCCGAAAGACGTTTGGCCGACGGACGGTTCGCCAAACGGACGTTTCGCCGAAACGGGATTCGCGAACTCGCCCCGCCCCTGGATCGTGTGTGTACATGGCTACTACTTTAAACGCAAGGATAAAATCAAAAATAAAAAAAAATGGCAGTACATTGTAGTGTAGTACATACTTGTATTTAGAAATATGTCCAGCGGGGGGCAGTACATGCCCTTGTTATTCTTAAATAAATGTTATCTGTAACGGGCCGTATATGGCCCGCGGGCCGAGGTTGAAAAACATGTACACACACGATCCGGGGGGGGGGGGGGGGGGGCGAGCGCGCGAATCCCGTTTCGGCGAAACGTCCGTTCGGCGAACTGTCCGGCGGCCAAACGTCTTTCGGCGAATCGTCCGGTCACGATTCAGAAATAGCACGTGCGATGATTTTTCTTAAGATTTTCCCAAGTAACACATTTGTACTCCCTATTAAAACCATGAATATGGAGGTGAAAATTGGGAATCAGGGATCAGCTTATACGCGAGAAATTGTAATATTCAACCATTTTAAGGCAATTTTAAGGGGCTTTTATGTCAGTAAATATGGTACATTTTGGTGTCTTTAGGGCGCAAGAAACTTTACTCCAGTGGGACCAATGCCGGCGACTATACAACTTCTTATTGGCTGAAAGACTCAAGAAGCTCATCCTGTCGCACAGGTGGGGTGGACAAATCTTTTTGATTTGGCGTCGGTTTTTTTAGCGCGTGACCGTGCGCCCGCCACGCGGCAGGGCCAGCTTGCTCGGCGAGACGTCCGGCAACATCAGCGACGGTGACCTGATCCGATTGGGCGCCGCCACGTCGCTCTCGCAGATTGACGACAGCATCATGAGGTGACTGGGAAAATCAGATGATGATAATATCCAATCCGTTTTGGACTGGGAGGGGCAAATTTGACCGCTGCGTTTTGTCCCGCGCAGGAAGTTCCACGGGCACGGCTCCCTGGAAGAGTACTACCAGCAGGAGAGCTGCGTGCGCTACATGCACAAGGTGAGTGGTGGCGCCGTCCCTCTTTTTCCAGCCGAGATGGTCGGCTCACCCCCGCCCGACGTGACCTCGCCTAGGTGACCGTGCCGCTGCTCCTGATGAATTCTTCCGACGACCCGCTGGTCCATCGCTCCCTGCTGGCCATCCCACGATCGCTCTCAGGTGTTTACGCTCGGCTCCTTGTGTCACCCGGTAATGTTTCCCCCGGTACATGGTCGATTGGTCGCCGGTGTTTTGGTCGCTGATCTTTTGGTCGCCCGGAATGTTATTGATAATTACCATTTAAATCGTTGCTCAAATTCCCTAAATACAAACTGCGAATGAATATTTAGTCATACTTAATGCCCTATTAATTATTAGGCTAAAGAAAAACTCCAAATTTTCCAGACTTTTGTTGTTTTTTGTTGGAGAACTTGTTAAGACCCTGACTGAACTGACGTAGCTTCTTAAAGGGACAACGCATGTACATACAAACTCTTATACATACCAACATTGTCACGAGAAGCCTGTTTGACTAAGCGGTTTTTCATTGTGGAACTTGATCTTCGAGCTTCATATTTAATTCAAGTTCACGTTTTTTTGTTTGTTTGGAATTCCAGAGAAGATGCCCAACGTGATCTTCGCCCTGACTCAACATGGCGGCCATCTGGGCTTCTTCGAGGGAGACGTGCTGTTCCCTCAGCCTCTCACGTGGATGGACAAAGTCGTGGTGGAGTTCGCCGACGCCATCTGCCGCTGGCAGACGCGTGCCGACTAGCCGGTCGTCACCTGACCTCAGTCTACGCTTCATTTCAGATGATGTCATATTCTAAAACTGGAAGTCTCCTAAAACGAGGTCCGGAAGACCTCAGGGGTCCTTCTCGGTCCCACTTGACTTTTTCGAGACTCGAGCTCACGTGTATTTTGACTATGAATGCATCGTCCTCAATTGTTTTCGTGTCCTGAAATGATGTTTACAGAGATTTGTGACGTTTTGACAAAAAATGAAGTGGCCCAAAAACTACTTGAGTACTCTGGAAACTGAATTGGGTATGACGGTACTTGTTGCAGATTTCTACTATGCACTTTAGGCTCTTGGCACCACTGTTTTGACTTTTTGAGCAATTTAACGGGATTCACAATAAAGTGCCTTCACTGGAAACTTTGGTCTATTATTAACTCATTAGTAACTCATTGCAAGTTGACTTTTATATACACTTTATTGTACAATCAATTGACAGCACAATGAGGAAAGTTCATGGTTGTAAACAGGGCAAAGTGGGATGGGTGAGGGAGGGACGGATTTGTTGCTTTAAAAGACACTTTAGAAGGTCGGCGGGGGTCCAAACAAAGTCCAAGATTGGGTCAAATTGAGAAAACAAATCTTCCGAAATGGAAATAAATGAAAATTAGAGTAGAGGGTAGCCATTTTGTTTCAAAGCAGCCATGTTTCGGGTCTAATTTTGTTTGAATTTCATGCCGTTTTCCTTGAACTTGACGTAAAAATTAGTTGGGCTTTGTCAGGACCACCCCCCCAAAAACCATCCTCTCATCAGGTGGAATGTAAACATGACCTTTTTTAGTCAAAGAGCTTTGTCGCCGTAGCTTTGCCATCGTATTTGGGCGCTTTGCCGTCGAATTCGGCGGGGAGGATGTCGGCGTCGAACTCCTTGTAGTAGTTTTCCAGCTCGTCGCCGTGCACAAACACCTGAGTAGAAGACAATTTCAAAATGTATATTCATTAAAGAGAGAAATATTCATTTGTAATATTTGAGCTAAAAGGTCAATTCTACTTAAAACTATGAATAACTGAGTTTGTCACTAGTGGACATCCAATCCACTAGAACTTTTCAAGTTGAAATGGATTGTTGACGTCTAAGACGTCAATGGCAGCAATTGTGTTAAAAAGGAGGTTTTGTTTTTCTCAGAATACCCTCTCCAGAAGCTTGCCCTTCATGAGTGGCTTGACCACGTTGTAAGTGGTGGTGAAGTACCACGGCTGGTGGATGAAGTGCACGGCTTTGAAGCGGGCCGGGAACGAGTCCTGCGGGAGAAGACGAACGGACGTACCGTTTAGCTTTGTCTGGCAGGCATCCCCCACGTTACAACACGAGAACTTGATTGCACCTGCAGCATGTCCACCATCTTCTTCAGCTCGGTGGGTTTGATTCCGGACGCCTGCTGCATGGTGAAGCCCTTAAAGTTCTCGATGATGCAGAAACCGTTGATCTGAGTCTCCTCGTTTTCCAGAAGCTTCTCCAGGATGACACAGTAGGCACGGAGGATCTGTTTAAAAGGAGAAACATGCCAGAACAATTTTAAAAATGCTACTGCGACCAGGATGAAAATACGGACACGTACGATATTTGGGTTGCCAGATAAGTGCGCCTCAATCAAGAACCACGCTACATTAGC
Organism: Stigmatopora argus; assembly: GCF_051989625.1. NCBI lineage: Eukaryota > Metazoa > Chordata > Actinopteri > Syngnathiformes > Syngnathidae > Stigmatopora > Stigmatopora argus. Next base: position 18,678,636 of record NC_135389.1, on the reverse strand, counting down.
ATAGCATTCACATTCTGGAGAAATTGCATACTGTACGTACATTTACTACTAGTATAGGTAAATGTACTTAAAGTACTAGAACACACAAGTACACATACATGTAGTACAAGTACACAGAAGCACACGTACTTGTATTATTAGTATACATATTTGTAGTAAAACTACACACGTATGTAGTACTAGTACAGACAAGTATAGGTGCTTTTAGTACTAGTACAGAGATGTAGTACTAGTACACACAAGTTAAAGTATTTTGAATTCTAGATACTTGCAGTACAATTATATACAAATACACACTTTTAGTACTAGTATACACAGTTTACTTGTTTGTGGTACAAGTACATTTACTAGTATAAGTAAATGTACATAAATGACTAGTACACACAAGCACACGTACTTGTAGTACAAGTACACACAAGCACACGTACTTGTAGTACAAGTACACAAAAGCACACGTACTTGTAGTACAAGTACACAAAAGCACACGTACTTGTAGTACAAGTATACAAAAGCACACGTACTTGTAGTACAAGTACACAAAAGCACACATACTTGTAGTACAAGTACACAAAAGCACACGTACTTGTAGTACAAGTACACAAAAGCACACATACTTGTAGTACAAGTACACAAAAGCACACATACTTGTAGTACAATTATGTACAAATACACATACTTTTAGTAGTAGTATACGCAGTTTACTTGTGTTTGTGGTACAAGTACATTTACTAGTATAGGTAAATGGACTTAAATTACTAGTACACATACCTGTAGTACAAGTACACAGAAGCACATGTACTTGTAATACTAGTCCACCTCTGTGTAGTACCAGTACACACAAGTACAATGCTCTTAGTACTAGCACACACATTAAAGTATTTTGTAGCTAGTTGTAGGACAGAGCACCTCGTCGAAGGTGATCTCCTCGTAGTCCCAGTTCTCGATGTTGAAGAGAAGGACCACGCGGCCGTATTTGTCCCGGCTCTGGAGGATTCCCGGGTAGCCCGCCTCGATGGTGCTGCGCACCGCCTCGGGCGTCAGGTTCTCGAACAGTTCGGGGTACTCCTTCCTGAAGCGCACGTAGCCTCCGGGAGGAAAGTCCCCGTTAGGATCCCCGGTTAGGATTCGCCGCCGGCGTCGCCGTCCGTTTACCCTTCATCAGCTCGAAGGATCTGGGAACGTCGTACTTCCGAGCCCGGATGAAGCGCACCAGCAGGCTGTCCGGCTTCTCCCCGAACGTCTCCAACACCCCCTTGGCCAGCTCGTCTCCGCCGTCCGCCTTCTCCTTCATGGTCCCCCGCAGCTCCTTGACGGCGGACGTCCGCTTCTCGTCCGTCTCGTTCAGCTCGTCCTTGGCCTTGTTGGGACGAATTAGCGCGAGGGACGACCGGACAAAGACGGAAAAAAAGAAAATTAATGAGTGGTGGCGTTATCGCAAAGAAAAGGCGGGCCTGTCGCCGGATTAAATCGGGCGCTTACCTTTTGCCGCGTGTGGTCCGGAAGGCTGGGGCTGGGGCCGAAAACGGGCCCGTGATCCTTGACGGTCAGGCGCTCCAACTTGGCGCGGAGAGCTTGCTCCTCCTCGGACACCACGCGGTAAGTTCCACTCTAAGGACGGGTGGGAAAGTGGGAAAGACCCTGAAGTGTTCATAGAAATTCAAAATTCCAATAGTTTTTTTTCTTCAATTTTTTCTATTTTCTCCCTCGGCCTCGCAGTTTTGGGGTCGTTGGTTTGAACCCGGGTCGGTCCACCCGTGTGGAGCTAGCATGTTTGCTTCAACCGGGCTCGTGTGGGTTTTCTCCAGGTACTCTGGTTTCCGCCCGCATTCCAAAAACATGCTAGGCTAGCTGGTTGAACACGCTAAAGTTCCCCTAGCTATGAGAGGTTGTCCTTTTGTCTCCTTGCGCCCTGCGATTGGCTGGCCAACAATGATGGGGGTGTCCCCCACCTCGTGCCTGAAGTCAGATGGGATAGGCTCCAACACCCCTCAGAAAATGAACCTAGAGGGCATCTTTAAACTCACGTGTGTCAAAGTGGCGGCCCGGGGGCCAAATCTGGCCCGCCGCATCATTTTGTGTGGCCCGGGAAAGTAAATCATGAGTGCCGATTTTCTGTTTTAGTATCAAATTAAAATGAAGAGTATAGATGTATACTAAATTTCCTCATTTTCCCCCTTTTAAATCAATAATTGTCATTTTTTAATCCATTTTTTTCTGTTTTTAGTTCAAAATAATTTTATAAAATCCAAAAATATATATATAAAAAAAAGCTAAAATAAACATTGTTTTAGATCTATAAAAAAACTGAATATTCAGGGATTTTAATCCAGTTCTTTTAATCCAATTATACAAAAAAATATCTAAATATTATATCTAAAATGGTCCGGCCCACGTGAAATCAAGTTGACGTTAAAGCGGCCCACGAACCAACCCGAGTCCGACACCCCTGTTTTAACTCCTTGGCTGCCATGGACATCCAATCCATTTATATTGTCTTTTTTAAATGTACGCAATGAAAAAGTTGAATTAATTATGTACAAACATCAATTTATGGGCCACGGCTCCTCAAAACTGGAACAACAACTTTTTGTTGTACATCTGGATCCTTATTTTAAATGTTTCTATGGCACAAAAGCTCTTGTGTAGTGGTCACTCAAGTCCTTCACAATAGGTTTTTTTTGGTGGTGGGGGCTGTTTATAAAAGGAACTAATCCACATGAGAGCCAGCGTTAATCAATAAGGCCTCAGTTTTGCTTTAATCTGCCTCACATGAGCGCCGTCAAACCCGCGATTATGGCCACATTTAACAATGAGATCATTTTGTTTTGTTTTTTTTCCTTGGGACGCCATTTTGGTGGCATGTACTCACAACGACAGCCATGTTGGTTGATTGTCACACTTGGGTCGATGTAGCCTGCAAAACAAAAGAAAAACATTATCTGGAAGTGTAATATTGTATTGTGACTGTTTTTATATTCTTGTTTTTTTTTCTGGTTTTGGTGTTTTTTAGGGGTGTTCATTCGCCAATCAAAACGGGTTGGACGTCTTGCGCCGTCAACGGTGCCGAAACATGATCATTAAATTAAACGAATCCAGCTTTGTTTGGCGATCAGAGGGCGGGGCTAAATTTAGTTGACACATTATTTGGCAGGGAGATTTGAGGTCGACTCTTACATAAGATGAATGATTTGGATTGGATGAAACAATCGACAGAAAAACGATGAAAATACATGTGTCAATTATTTGTAAAAATCAAACCTATCAGGTTTATTTTTTTTCGTTGGCCATGAATAGCTATAAATAAAGATAATGCAGACTTATGTTGAAATTACTGTTGATTGTTTTTTCATGTTTGAGTCAGACTATTTTATGCTCCTTTTGGTTTAAAGAAATATTTTTCTGTTGTATTTTCGTTTAGATTCTTAAAAAATGTCACAAAAAAAGACATGTTGCAAGGGTTGGAAACAATAATATGTATATTAAAATAATACGTACATAAAACTATAGTACCATGTGTTTTTGTCTCAACAATTATAAACACAATCAACTCAAAATGCTTTTTGCTTTCAAAATAAAACCCAAACAATATTATGTATACTATATAAACCAAACATCTACTGTAGCACTACATGGATTTTCATCTTTAAAATGAATGATATTAACATTTTAAAACATAATCAAGTCCAAATGCTTATTGATTTCAAAATAAAACAATATGAATAACACGTATATAAAACAAAGCTCTACTATTGCACTATCCGTAATTCTGCTTTTTAAGTTAACATTGAAAGACACACCTTGTAATAATCGACTCAAATTTCTTCTTGATTTCAAAATAAAACACGCCTCAATGCCATTGAGTGGAAAAACACCATTTGCGGCAACCACATGGACCACCATCGACGTCCAAAACGAGGTTTGAAGGTCAACGATTTTTGGGAGCAATATTGTGCAATGAATCGAACCAAAAAGTACGATCAAAAAAAAATCTAACAGTTAAAAAATACATAACAGCATAAACAGTAGGATTGGAAAAGGATGCAGAGTGGGAGGAGTCGTCCTACCTGCTCGCAGCGGCGTCGGTCGTCAGTCGGGCGTCCGTGTGGGGCGAGCTGTGACTTTTGTAGCGTGGGGATTAGTGGCGTCACCGCAGATTAATCAGCCACACGTTTTTTCCCCATCTAGATTGTAGTGGATGGATCAGAACTGTGACGTAATGTTAAGGTTACAGTTGCGCTTGTGCTCGGGATTGGATGGCATTCTTTCAAAACTTGTCAAAAGTGAGCATTGTGACTGAAACGTGTTGCGTCTTGAGTTCATGGGTGTCAACTTAGCCAATTAGATCTCGTGTGGGCCGGACTACTTTATTTTGGGACCACAAGTTTGCTTACTGGCCGCCATTGACGCCGCAGGACGTCCCGTGATTGAGGATAGGAAATGAAGTGATGTACAGTAGTAGTGATCACACAACTGCGGCACCCTTGGCGAAAAAATGAAACATTTAATCCTGTACGTACAGTAAGAATGAGCTACATAGAGCCTCTCAGGCAGAACAAAACCGCGGGCCGGAATGGACCTCCACGTGGGCCACTTCCGGCCCACTTGCCTCACCTTTGACACCACTGTTCCAGTAGCTGAAAACTTCAAGCAATAAGTCTTGTATATATCATACCTGTCAACCTCTGCCGATAACTGCCCTTATAAATGATTATGATTCCCCTTACAAACCCACCAAAAACCTTACAAACACCGTACGACTCGTAAGGTTTTTGGGGGGTTTGTAAGGGGAATCATAATCATTTATAAGGGCAGTTATCGGCAGAGGTTGACAGGTATGATATATGGAAAACAAATAGAATGATCTTTGCAAAGATAACGGCTTGGCTTTCTCAACTATACAAGTGAGGTCCATTCGGTCCTCCCGATCGAAAGGGATCGGTCGTCTCGCGCCGTCAATAACGGCTAATGACTGGGTATTTTTTTTTAGAGAACGAAGGGGTTTTGGGCCTCAGCTGCACAGAGGCGGCATTGTTGCGGCAATCCGCATAACTGGGCTTTCTTTCTTGAGCAGCTTTAGCAGATTAGGCGCTCGCCCACCATTCCTTTGGGAGGAAAACGTGTGGCATACCGTGAGGGGAGGAAGGAGGTTTAAAGGGGGTATCGGACGGACAAAGCGGAGCTAACAGAATCGCTAGCAAAAGTTGACCTTTTGTCGAGAGTGGCGAATGAACGTCCCTGGCTTCCCATCATTTTACCACCTCGCGAGTCAAAGTGCGCTGGAAACAAAAATCAGTGGTAAAATTTATTTTGAATTTCACTTCAAGATAGCAGCAAAAAACAAACGTTGGCTTACGTTCAGTGGGGTACTTCATTGTAGCAAAAAAAAGGGCTAAAATGATCTGTTTTCTTCCTTTTTGTTGCTAGCTGGATTACGTAGAGTAGAACTACAAAGACTGAGAATATATTAGAAAGCGTTTGCCTCTGGGTCGTCGTCGTCGTCATCGTCGCCTCCTTCTGGCCAGTACTGGTCCTGCATGTATTGCTCCACGTTGTCCATCTGCTGGCCCTGAAGCTCCCACTCCCATTCGCCTTGAACCAGTTTGTAAAGGTCCAGCGCCGCCAGGGCGTCCTCCACCGAGCAGTGGCCCATTTTTCCCACCTACCCGGAAGGAATAACATTAAAATTGCAGTTTTTTTATGTGTGCTTTTTTTGCACCAATTTCTCTGCATCATTTTCCTGATACAAAAATAAAAGCAGTAGAACAATTTTCAAAGACAAAAGTATCAAAGCACAAAACATACCTGGATGTGTCTGTCGAGGAGCTTGGCGGCGAGCGTCTTTAAGGAAACGCGACGCTGGCGTGGAAATCCGGCTAAAGCACGCAAGAGGTGCGTCGCCACCGTGTCGCGAACCATGTGACGTGGATAGGGGATGCGCAGAACGCGGAAATCGTTGAAAATTGCATGTCCCACTACCACCTTGCCTTCCAGAATGGTGAGAATCTGCCAGAGGGAACCACAAAGTTATTTTTTTCAAACATCCACGGCAAAGAAAATCTAACCCAGAACCTTTCCTATTTCTGCATCCTCACCCTCTTGCTACTGTGACAACGTAATTTCCCAAATACGGGATGAATAAAGTTATCCAATCCAATCGTCAAAAATCATATTTCATAGTGGTTGAAGAGAATTTTCAGATTTTGTGATGCTTTTGCCTAGTGGCCTTTACCAACGACGAAAAAACTCAATATCATCTCATTTTAAATGCTTTTCAAAATAATTTCAAGAGTTAAATCTTGCAAATGAAATAAAAAAACGCAAATAAACCTTATTTGTCTTTTTGTTTTCGCTACGCTGCTTGAAACAATTGAGCATGCACAAGAAAAGGAAGCGAGCACGCTACTTTCAAAATAAAACATTTTGACGTAAAAAACGGATCACTTATTTAGAACATGGCGTCGCGTTTGGAAATGAAACATGTTAGCAAGTTAAAATGGCGAGCCAAAAACAAACTTTCAATATTTTAAATTTCATTTCAAAACCGTGGCTGGTGTCGTAAACTACAGAAGATTGCTAGCATCTGGCAGCACTGCTAAGCCATTTGAAGCGAAAGGGTCGGCAGTTGACCTCATTCCTGGCCTGCTCGAAGGGCATGGCGTCGAGCAAGTGATGCGGCCGGATGCCACTCCAACGAGTCCTGTAGTCGGTGACGTGTTGACACGGGCGGACGTAACTGTCGTAGAGGACGTCGCCGTGGTAATTCAGAATGCTGCAGCGGGCCAGCTCGCTGCAACGCCCACCCGGTCCCGTCCCCACCATCTCGCAGTCCAGCGCCACCACGACAGGGGCGGCGGCGGCGGCCAAAGAAGAGGTCGGGCACGGCGAGGTCCGGCCGCTGGTTGGGGGGCTGCACTCGGAGAAGCCGCTGTCCACCTCCCAAGCGTCCTTCGGGGTCTGGTCTCGGTTTGGAACATCCGTGCCATCGTTGGACTTTTTAAGCCGTTTGGCGACATGCCAGTCACTTCTTTTCTTCTTTGCTGACCGCTTGCGTTTCACGCTCGTGCTTTCCATTGCGTTGTCGCGCAGCCTTGTCGGATATGTATCGCTAATTACTTAGGAGTTATTCTTTTGTTGAATCTTCGCCGTCTTAAAATGACCAAATTATCCTTGAGACACATTGCTGTGGAGTAAAAGAAAATATTTTTAAGGAATTTTTCATTTAAAAAAGGATTTTTCTTAATAAAGATTAGAAGCACGTAGGATTTAATTTACCAAAAAATGAAGGTTGACTAGCTGGAGAACTTTGTTAGCAATTTAGCATAATATTGACCCAAAACTCATTCACGTGCATTTACAATTTTCAAATTGCTCATGTTTCAGTGCCAATGACAGTGAAATACGTCAATTTTATTTGGACTGGGAGGGGCGAATGAACAAGTATTTTACCTTTATTTAGATGCCTAATAGTTATGCGTGTTGCTTAAATGGCGTTGCATTAAAACGACAACAAATTAGCATTTTCTCAATCACGTTGTATGACTTCTATTGTGTCAGTTACGTAAATGTCGTCACATTCCTTATCACTGTAACTCAAAATATGCGCCACTGTCATTTAGACGTACACGTATTATTATATTATATTATTATAATTATCTGGATTGTAGTCTATAATTAGCCAATGAGAAGAAATATCTTTCCGTTACCGTGCCATTTTTTTCAGGGCATCGGCTTTTTTTTTAGCAAGGCTAGCTTATCCGCCATTCCAGAAACAAGTACCACATTTTCTTGTCAACAAGCGATAGAATTCAAAAAACAACTCTTTCTCTCCGTGGTTGGGCGATGGCCAAAACAACCTTCACGTATATTCATGAAATTTAAATACGTTATTTGTGTCAAATGTACCTTTTGCGTTGACAAGTGGAGAGATGTGCTCGAGTCTCGGCGAGTTTGAGAGCTTCCACTTGATTGGCTATTTTTCTTCCTCGTTGTTTTTAAAAAGGTCGCTCAGCACTACAGGTCGGCGCGCCATCTAAAGGTCTTAATAAAAAATGCATACTATTGAGCTAAATACAAAAATATAATACTACTAAATCAAACACATAAAAGCAATCGAAAATAGTAGAAATGACTTTCATGTGAAATTCTAGTGTACAAAGAATTTAAGTATATAAACGGCACTTTTCTTAAACCACTGACCAGGCAACTGGTCGTTTCTACAGCATAAATTTGAACCAAAATGGTAGCTAAGAAAGTATATAGACACTATTACTTAAATAGATAATATTTAAAGTTATTTTCTGTACCCATTGAATCACTTGCTTCTGGGAAAGACTGTCTTTTATGTAAAAGTTCCAGTATTGTACATCAGAAAGAAATGCTATATACAATTATATAATATCCACATAACTAAGTTGTTTTTTTTTACCTTTTTTAAAAACAAACAAAACCAAAACCGAAGTTTGCACGAACCACAACAAGACACTTAAATGACAAATATTCGTAAATAACAACAATCATTTATTTGCATCTTTGTGTAATATAATCCTTTCATACATTTTAGCGTGGACCTCTGAAAACTAAAATGGCCACTAACAGGAAAGAGGTTTCTGCTTCTGTTCTAAGAAAGAAAACATACATAGGAATCTTATTTCTTCATATTTTCATGAAGTCGTCCACTTATATATCTTGACATCACGGCTAGCTTAGCACAAACAACCATTAGGTACGCAGTTTAATGACATGTTAAGACAGGAGACAAATAACTGACTAGGTTGTACTGCTAGGGAGGAGGCGGGGTTACATTCACCTTGCAGGTTCGCCTACCTGCCTACTAGTGCAAAGAATCCCAAGTGACCAAGTACGTAACATATTTTGCATGAAGACATCTGAGGTAAAGGGAGCACAAAAATGAAGTGTTTTCCTTGTTCAGTCAACCAAAAATACAGTGAAAGCCTCAAAGTCGAAAAGTAAAGACTAAAGAAGGGTTCACATTTTTCTTTGGATCTTTGTGTTTGTGTGCAAATCACAGAATCGGACCATGACATCCGGCCAACCAGCCTCTGAACACCACATAGGTGACAGTATTTGCAGGTGAGTAGTTTTACTTGAACCACATCAGGTTAGTTAGGAAGGCAACTAATTTTGAAAATGAACCTGGAACCGGTTATGTTCCACTTCGGACGGTCACAGAAATATTAATTTGTTCTTTCCATCTTTAAAGTAGAAGCCATTGTCCAAGGAAATAAAAAATAAAATATACTAAAAACAAACCTTTGGCCAAAATTTGAGACACTTTCTCATTCGCAGAAAGTGTCTCAAAACTTTTGACTGCAAGCGTATCATGAATTAATTAGTGTTGCACTGATACCATGTTACCTTGGCTGTAGTTTGTCAGCCGCTGGCAAACTGATACCAACATATTTTTGGGGAAAAAAATATACAAAAACTTTTAGTATGATGATTCTGCATATAGTACTCACTCAAATATAAAGTATTTCTTTCATGGCTTGGCCAGCCACTTGTTGACAGCCATCAACGGTGCTAGATGTCCAATCCATTTGAAGCAGGAGGGATGGCTGCCACCCTCCCACTTCAAATGGATTGGACGTCTACTACGTATAAACCCATTTAAATTCACAACAGAATTATGATTGGACACCACAAGATTGGACGTCTGTTATCTTGGGAAGGGCACAAATGCTCAATTTTTTTTTTTTAAAGACGACGGCCATCTTGGGTAGGGCAACCGCCAATTGAATACTATTATATATTACTCAACATTGGCATGTTATTCAGTGCAACACTACTATTGTTTTAACATCATGTTCTTGTACCCAAATGTGACTGAGAAAAACAGGAAAGGTGTGTCATATTCAAGAAGATAAAATGTTAAAACTGTTTTTGTTCAAATATATCCACACGTATTGTGCTAAAAAAAACTATAGCGGTTATTAAAAAAAAATCTATATTTTGTCCGTTGAGTGCATGTGAGCAATTTAGAACTATGATTTAAGTCATTAATTTTCTGTTTGTGTGGATATAGCTTCAGTGGAGCTGAAATTTAAATAAAGGTGATTTCTTTGAAGGCACGCCTATGCTTGCAAAATTGTTAGAAATTGTCAAAGTTGGAAACTTTCAATGGGAATTAACAGCAAAAATTCAGGCTTGGCTTTAAATGACCAACTAAAATCCTGATGAAGAATAGACAGATAATACCCTTTTTGATACTTAAATTAAAAAAAAAACTTGTTAGTGCTATTGGGGATGTAAATGTCCAATCAATATATTTCCTACAAAATAAATGATAACTGTTCAAATGAGTTTTAAGTTACTTTTAAAGAGCCACATGACTAAATTTGTACTATTTTTCTTGGTGACTTGAATTGTTTCCTTAGTTTCAAGTGTAAAATAAAAACTTTTTAGCGTTAGTCCTCTCAATTCCCATTACATCCCATGAAAGTTCCCCCAATTTTGGAGCATAGTAATTCACAATTGACCAGTTTAACTTACCAGTTCAGTCCTTTGCAACCCTAGGCACACCTGACTTCCCGGCGGTGCATAGGGGGGGTTGACGCGTGAACAGGCAGGATTTCCCGACTCCCGAGCGGTCAGTAGGGTAGCCGGCTCTTTAACTCGGAGTAAACGAGCCCCTCCGCCGAGATGGCGTCGCCGAGCCCGACCGTCCGAAGCGGCTCCTTGCACACCAGCACCGGCGTCATGTGGAACGTGACGTTCCCCCGCCGCCAGGCCGTCACCGGAGCCGCCGGGTCGAGCGAAAGCGCCGCCAGCGGCTCCGAGTGCGAGCCGCGGAAGCTCCGTGGCGCTTTCAGCTCCACTTTGGCGGCGTCCACCACGGCGCTGCCGCACGCCTGGCTGCTGGCCACGCGCGCCCCGGCCATCACGGCCGCCGCCTGGTTGGCCCAGTGGCCGTCCACCGTGGCCAGCACGTGGTAGGCCAGCGTGTGGAAGTGGACGCGGGTCAGGTCGGCTTCGGACGAGGGGTCGGCGCGCCCGTGGCGTTCCAGGATCCACAGAAGGATGTCGCTGACCTGGCCCACGTCCGGCACGCCGTTCCACGCCGGTAGCTGAGCGTGAGGTCCACCGCCGGCCTGCGAGAGGAACAGCAGCTCCTGCTCGTTCAGCCCGATGGAGCTCACAATGGGCATGACCTGCTAACAGGAAGACACAAAGATGGACGGCGTGGGATCAGTCAGTCAAGATTGATTCTAAAAGAAACTTAATCACCCGTTGACGGTAATAGACGTCCTTTCTATCTGGAATGGGAGGGGTTGCCAGGGAATAATTGCTGCTTTTTTATGAGAAAAAAAAACAAATTCTGGGAATGCTTTAACAAAGTCAAAGCATTTCACATTTTTTGGCTTCCAAACTATTTTCTTCTATATTTCCACTCAGTTTCAGATTTAAAATTGGTTGAATTTTTATTAGCCCAAAAGTTCAGTTTTCCCAAAATTCTAATGAAAAAAGACCCCATTCTGTCCTAACACATTGACCTCATTCATTCAATTCTGAATTAGACCTACCAGAAATTTGCCATTCATTGCTAATGACTTTCAAGTAAGAACCTATATTAGGGGTCATTATTTATGCCCCCCCCCCAAAACAACAACAACAACACGTAACCCGTAAATGCGAAAGTGCCCTGGAATAGTCTAATCTAAACTAATAGATCAACAGGACCTGAAACCCACAGTTTATTGACCACTGTTATTGCATCCCACAGATCCTATTTTCTATCTTCCATTTTTAGATTTTATTTCCTATACAGTAATCCCTCGAATATCGCGGTTAATGTAGACCAGACATGGCCGCGATAATTGAAAAATCGCGAAGTAGGGTCACCCCTATTATAACTACCTTTTTTTTTCCAGTGCTGAGTCATAGCAGCAAGAGTGGCTTCCACTTACGAGTTTCAGCGTGGATTTTCACATTTTTATGAACTTAACAAATAAAAATAAATAAATAATTGCTTCCGCTTACGAGTTTCAGCGTTGATTTTCACATTTATGCGAACTTAAAAAATACAAAATTATTGATAGCACAAAAAAATCGTGAAGAAGTGAAGTTGCGATAATTGAGGGAAGACTGTAAATCCTTTTGAACATGTACCTCCTGCATGATGCTGTTCATGTAGTCTTTGTCCGTCATGCTAGCCAGCTCCAAATGAATCGGAATGTCGTGACGAATGTCTGATATAGCCGCCACTGCCTGCCAAGAGTGTTCACAGTTATTAATATTTTTAAAAAAAAAAAAGGTTTTAGACTGTTGACAAACTCTTATGCAAAATAGAAACCACTGTACTTGGTTTCTCCCCCCCTACTTTGGGCTACAAGAATTACATCTCAGGACCTCTTTGAGTCGCTCCTCCCACAGCTCGCGGCCCTGGCCCTCCATCATGTGCAACCCAGACAAGACCACCAAGTCGGGCTGGAACTCCTCTAGACTGGCCACGAACGTCTCCAGCGTGCTCATCTCTCCATTGGCCACGTCGTGCGAGAAGATGAAGCGGTTGGCCTGAGGCGCCCGTGTTAAACCCCACTGCTCGCCTGGTGGCAAAAATATCATATCACGTAACATCTAGCACCTTCTCACACTCAATCCAACATATAAAAGGTACTCTAGGCTATACATTCTACTGTATAAACAAATAAGAATAAATGAGAGACAAAAATATCCAAATTTAGGTGTTTATTGTCCCAATGAGTGCATATTACCTGCTTTGTATTCCAAGATGAGATGGTACTCGTCCGTTTCTTGCAGGGATCCCGGAGGAACAACAATCTGCTCGTCTAGCATCTCGTGAAGTTTCGGTCCAACGGGTCCACATAACAAAACCTTGAAGACAATACAAAAAAGTAAAATAATTGTTATTTTTAATAGCCTTTAACTCCTTAATTGTTCCCCGCTCTTTACTACTGCCACGATTAATGTACTAATCGGTTATTAAATTAATCAGAACCTTTTTCATTTCATTGGCGTGATTTTTTTTTTTACATTTTTAGGCTTTGAATTGTAAATTCTTATTTTTGGTGTATTTTTTTAATTTAAAAAGGGGAAAACAGTAAATATTGTCTATTTTCATCATTTAGTTTGATTTTATTTCAAATATATTTCAGATAAAAACATTTGGATTCAAAATAAATGTGATATATTAGTATAAATGTATAATATATTTTTGACAATTCAAATGAATAAAGTAAACACCAGTATTTGTACATTTTAGTCATTAAAATATGACCCAAAGAAATAATTTAAAGCCCAAAAATATAACAGTAAATACCCTGACATTTTTACCAGACCATTACTTACCATGAGATCCGGGTATGTCGCCAGCTTCTGACTCATAAGGGCGGCGTTCCCTCCTACGTAAAGCTATAACGGGAAAAAAAATGAAAGTTTGAGGCGCGTGCGGCATCTGAGCGGAAGATGGGTCAATTGCGGGTCGTCACTTTAGCGCCCGGATACTCGGCGGCCGCACGGGCGATCCTCCGGAAGGCCTCCTTGTCGCTAAAGAATCGTTCGGCGGCCGCCCCACGCTCCATAAAGTGGATGAAAGCTTCCTTCAGGTCCTCTTTGGAGTGCAGTACTTCGTGATCCAGACCGCTTCCCGGGTCTACGGCCAGCGCCTGCAAAAGACCCACTCCGGACACCACCACGTCCACGCAGGCGTTCACCCTGAAACCAGGACGGGAAACAACACATCATGATCGGAAACTATAAATGATAGTAAATGATGTATTGTCATATTTGCTTTCTCGTCACCATAGGTAATTTAAAAACTATAGTTTTACCTCTACAGTGGTACCTCGACATACGAGCATTTCGAGATACGAGTAAAATTTTGAGCAAATAATTATCTCTAGATACGAGAAATATTTCGAGATGCGAGAAAGCCAGATGGCCAAGATATGAGAAGCCGTTTATTATTGTAGCGCACTGTCTTTTTTGCCACATCTCTATCGTGTATAACAGATATCTACGAGCACTGGGCGGAGCGTTGCATTTTTTTCGTCACTCAGCGCGAATGGCGGCGCGATCGCTACGAGTATATATTACATCTCGTTGGCTGCTCATAAGAACATCAGGGGCACTGGCTCGCAACTCCCTCTTTGTAATGTCTCTGGTCGCAACTACCTCTTTGTAATGTCTCTGCGAGCACTGGGCGGAGCGTTGTATTTTTTCAGTGTTTTTTCCCCCTTAGCCTGTTAGCTCCCGTTTGCGGAGCGATCGCTAATTCAAGACTACTTCTCGTTGGCAAGTGGTCGTGCGTTATCCTATTGTGAGGACATTTGTGTGCATCATTTTCGGAATATTTTGAAGGGAATACAAACTCAAGCAACCCTCGATATTGACTGAAAGTCAGTGTGGAGGCGGGGCAAACAGAGCCAACCCGGCCAGGAGAAATGTATAAAAAAGGGGAAAAAATAGAATTAAGTTTAGTGTAAGGTTAGATTAAACTTATTTTTGAGTGTGTCTGCATCGTAATCCAAGTTCATTTAAATTTGTTTATGTTATATTACGATTCACCGGTGCTAAAAATTAATTTGTTTTTTGTTCATTTCAATGGGAAACGCCCGTTCGAGTTACGAGAATATCGACATACGAGCTAAGACCCGGAACGAATTAAGCTCGTATCTCGAGGTACCACTGTACTTCCGAAATTTATTGTTTCCTGATGTCGTTTGTAACTTGGATTTTTTTTTAAGTAGAGCAGCACTTCAGATGGAATTTGCATTCTTTTTCTACAATATTTAATACTAGCCACTATCTTTTGTCTGTTTGTTTGTTTGTAGGTTTCTTTCCCCATCAAATAATAAATCAATCACGACAGATTATTAGTCACGAAAACAGCACTTTTTATGATAAAAGAATTGTTTTTGTTATGGCCCAGCAAAAAACACTTGATGTTTAAGCTCTTGGCTTGCAAGTGAGCTGATTTATACTTTTTTTCCAGATATGCAGGTAATATTTTGCCAAAACATACAATGTTTGGCCACTAAAATCTAAACTTCCAGTTGTCACTTTTCCCCAAAAGATCTTCGGAGACACATTTTAAAAAGAGCTCTCAGCAAACCCCGACACGCCCGAGCGGACAGTTGTGCCGAGGGGTCGCGGATGAAGATCAGACCTACCCGACCGCCACTCTGCTCCACTGCCGCGTGGGCAACTTGATCAGCGAGTCCCAGGCGTCGGAAATGACCTGCTCCAGATGCTGCTGGCTCTGCTGGGAGGACTGGTCGCCAGTCGGGCCGATATAGTGGAGGAGCTGTTCGGGCAGCTCGGGGCAGCCGTAGTAGAGGTAGCCCACCGCCAGGGCCAGGAGGGCAGCCACTGACGCCTTCCTCCACATGATGCGCTGGAATTGCAAAGACAAATAAATGCCGATAAATTGCGATACGACCTCCGATCGGGGACATCCCTAATATGTAGGCATATACTACATGATTATCTATGAATATAAACAAACATGTGTATAGGTGTATATATACATGGGCAACGTTTCGGTATCAATACTTTTGACAAAATTAATGTTAAATAATGAGATTGCATTACTTTTGCGTTATTCGACTCGATTTACTTTGCAACTCCAGTCTTCTCACAGTACATGACTTATGTGCAGTATTCGCTAGCGATAGCTTCAACACTTGTTATTTTGACAACAATATGAAGCTTTAGTCCCCTCAGGAGCGACTAATCTCATTAAAAGACAGTTTTTTTCACTCAAATTCCCCTGCATCGAGTTTGAATCACTCAACCCGGAGCAAAAAAAGCTTAATGGCTGACAAGAGCGGTGGTCAAACCTACCAGTGGTCCGAATTCAGCCTTCAAACGTGTCGACCAAAAATAGGCTGTGGTTTCAAGGAGAAGCGCATTAAGGGCGCTAAACTCGCTGGACGCTACCCGTGCAGGGAGAGGCGGAGGTCGGCGTCATTGACCAAGCGAGAAGCGCGGAGGAAGGCAAGAAGTAGGTCCAGCTTCAGGCTGCGGGTTAGCGAGCGACACCGTCAGCATAGAGACAGACCCACTTCCGGCTTCCCGCTCGGCGCATGCGCACACGCTGAGTGAGTAGGCTACTATTACTCGGTATGACAACACCAGCTCGTAATCAGGAAATCCCACATCTTTGTGTCAGAAAGTGCATGTTTGGTGCTACATTTTCTTGCAACAAGTTGTGTCACGAGATCAAGTTCAAATGTTAACAAGACGAATTTTAAATGCAAAAGTGTACGTTTTGAGAGTTCATTCAGAAGTTTAAAAGACAATCCATTTCTTTATTACAAAAATAATCACTGGACAAGTGAACACAACACCAAAAACCAAGATAAACAAAAGTGAATGGAAATATAAGTCACCACTCGCACTAATTGCTTTAAAGTTACCCTATAACACCCACCATCACATTGCCACACACATCTCTGCTATTTTAAAAATACTGAAATGCTAACCCATAAAGGATACATTTGGACTTTGGCAGACGAAATTGAGAACAATTTAAAAAACACTAAAATCCTCACTTATGAGATTTTTTAAAAATTAAAACTTTTTTCCACTCCATCTCCTTCCACTCATTCAACCGCTTTTTAAGTCGACTTGTCAGGAGCCATGAAGCTAACGCGGACATCCCTTCGGTAGAAACCTTGGAGGACCCCACCCAGGACGACGTCCGGCAGACCTGCGACAGAGAGAGGTGGTCCCCACACGAGTTCAAATCAGCATTGGTCACTCAAAGTAAACAGTTAGCTCATATGAACATGCATTATGACAAAGTTAATACCTGACGGGCAGTTAGAAACGTAAGGATCCCGGAAGAATCCCATCACTCGCTGATGCGGCAACTGATAACTGAAGAAAATATGAATATTATTCAGGTGACTTTCAGAAGCTTTTTCAATTTTGAAATGAAAAAAGTGAAGAAAATACATTTCCACATTGCTGCTGACATGCTAGAATTGTGATTGGAAAAGAGACATTTGAATGAGGGTGTGTAGACTTTTTATATTCGCTGTCGTATGTATTCTTATAAAACTTGAAAGCCTTCGTTGTGACAAATTGTAATTTCCTTTATTTACCCGTAATCCTGATTGTCCAGGTCATCAAGTGATCTGAAATAAAGAGAGTCATTGATCATCAATACTTTAGAAATTATAAAAAAAGAAAGAAATCAACTGTGAGGCAATTCATTCTGAACAATCAAATGAGCTGATAAATTAAACAAGAGTTGATTCCATACAATTGAAAACCCTAAATTCATTTTTATGGCATTGTCTGTCTAGAAAAAAAATGCATACTAAAATACAGGTCATGTTCAAAGATAACAAAATTATTGATTACTCATCTCATGACAAATATAATTTACGATCGCTTTTCATATTGAATGGCCTTACGTTCACCATTGACATTTATACTCTTTAAAATGATTCATTTGTCCAATAAATTGGCATGAAGGACTACTTTTTGACATATGCGAATAACGATAGCTGCGAATGATGAAGGATTAGATATTTAAACATTAAAGTGAGGAAAAATGGAGCGAATGTTATAGAGTACCAGTGCATTAAACATTCTTACTCCATGCTGCCGATCTTGTTTGCTGTGTGATAATGCTTGAGGTGGAGGAAGTCTAGCAGTTCCTGTGGTACATCTTCACACAGATAGATTATCTCCTGGACAGGAGACAACGCAAAATATCAACTCAATACTGCAAGATATTCAGCCTTTTTAAAAAAATTGCCACCAATTAGCCAAAAGCCGATATTAATGTTGTCCACTAGAGGTCGCCATCCACTTATTGTAGCTGTGACATTAAAAAGCTAAAGTATTTTTTTTTCTTAATACTTCTAAGTAGCAATTTATGTTACCTGGATGTAATCCTCCAACTCCTGCCGCCTCTGCTCAAGAGGTTTGGTCCTTAAATGTTGATTCCTTTTACTCGGAAAGTCGGGAGTCTGGATGATCTTCCGGAGCTGCAAAATTGTCGCCCCCCCCCCCCCCAAAAAAATGGTGCAAGTACACTTACCTTGAGTAGAAGTACACATACTTGAAGTACACATACTTGAAGTACACATACTTGAAGTACACATACTTGAAGTACACATACTTGAAGTACACATACTTGAAGTACACATACTTGAAGTACACATACTTGAAGTACACATACTTGAAGTACAGGGTCAAGGTATAGCAGGATGATAAAAACTTAATTAAAAAAGGGACGGATGGTCACATGAACTTACTTTTCTGTGCAGGATCTGGAATTCGCTGCTCTTCCTCAGCACAAAATGTTTCCTTTCGTTAAACAGCACTTCAACGCGAAAGCGCTGCACAAAAAAATGGAAAGCACAAACAATTTGCAAAAAAAGTCCTGTTTGTAAGTAGGATTCGACGTCTAGCGCCGTCAATGGCAGCGAATGAGGTAATAAATAGTAAACAAATACCATACCACTATTTTTTGCATAATTTATCTTAATCAATTTTATTTGATTCGTGGCCAGGCTCGTGTTTTTTTAAGTGAATATTGGCTGATATTTGTGGCGTCAGAAACTCAATATGAAATGCTGAACTTGAAAGTTAGCTTGAATAGTTGAAATAGAAAACGGATTCTCAATAACGTAATCTTAAATGATATTGTATGATTTTAATCAATTTGAATAACTGCTTCAGGTCGCACGATTCAATTCAGTTATTTAAAAAAAAAAAGATTTTCGAATTCAAGTTTACTATTTTAGAAATTCAGATTAATTTTCTGATAACGCAGATATCAAACCGTAGTTTATTGTTTTCCTTTCTTATGTTGTTGTTTTATTGTTTTGACAACATACCATGCTTTTTTTTAAATAAACCATAAATCAATAAAAACTCGATAGTTTCGAGGCTTAACTACGTTTCAAATATGAGGAAATAGAGGTTCCGTAATTAAATACGAATATTACATACTCCACTGAGGAAAAAGCTTGTTTTTCTGGGGTTCCTTGAACACATCAACCTGATTATACCGCCCTTTCCAGGTGCTCACTCGCCCTTCTTTTCCGCCTTTACCGAGTCCAACACGCGAAACACAAGCAAAAAATGGTGTAAAAACGACACAAAAGCAAACAAATGAACTCCAAGAAAGCAAAATGGATACAACTTTTTTAAAAGGTACTCACCTTTTTCGACTTCCCCACCTCGTCCTCTTCCTTCTCGGCAGATGGAATGGTCACTTGTAACATTCTCGTTGTCCCGCCCGACTCATTTGCAGTGACTTGCTGTTGTTTATTTTCGAACAGAACTCTTTTAGAGTCCAAATGACTTCGGGGAGTCTGTTTGGAGAACCCGCTGTGACTCCGAATGAGTCCGGGAGGCGAAGGCTTAAATTGGGCGTGAATTTGTCTCGGAGGGAGGTCCACCTCCACGCTAATTGGGCACCATGGCACATCCGGGATATTTACGGTAAGTGCAGTCTAATACAACACACAAATGCTAACTTGAGTTAACGCTTTAGGTTTAGGGGAACTCGTTGGCTGCCATTGACGGTTCAGGACGTCCATTGTATTGAGACTGGGGCGGATGGCAGGTCATTTGCATTATCACGAATGTATTTTTGCTCAAATGGAACGATATCTAATTATACACTAACCCCGACTAGGAGTTTTAATAGTATGTTAACCTGTACAGAGCACTTATTTAGCTCCTTGTCTGCCATTGACGGTGCTAGACGTCCATTTTGATTGGAAGAGGCGAATTGAATAAACGTGAATGAATTGGATGTCTGTCGTTGTCAATGGGATGTTAAATGCCCACTTTTGAGTGTTATTGAAGGCGGTGGCGGGGGGTTTATAACCGCATCGTTCATTTTATTTTTTCTTATTTCATCATTCATTAAGAATATATAAAAAAATATTCATTTTTTTAAAAGTAATTTTAAATGAATAGAAAATAGAGGACAAATACGAGACTCAAGTCAAACTGAAATATGTAGGCAGGTTGGTATGAACACTGTAGGGAAGTCCGCGAGTAATTTGTGAAAGTGATCAAGTCCACGTCAAACCTTTCACTTCCCCGCGAAACACAACATTGTGGTTGTGTTGGTGGATGTTAAAGCTCAAGCCGAATTTTAGATCAAAGATGTTCACATACAACCTTGACAGTTGGAAAACAAAACATGACCCAAATAGAAACATGACTCGTGTACATAAACAACTCCTTCAGCCACATTGGATCTAAGAGTCAAGTCTAAAAAGACGCTCTGGTAGACATATCAAACTAGTTTGAACAAAAACTAACACTACTCAGGTAAAAATTTGAACAAACTAAGACTCAAGTATGAAGACAAATGAAACATGAATCTAGTAGAAATATGAAAGAACTAAAATAGAAGCAGAAATATGAAACCTAGCTCAACCAGGAAAATCAAACAAAATATGACTCATTTTGAAATATGAAAGATGACTTAAGTCGAGAAGTCAATCAAAGAAAAAACAAATTAAAATGTGTTTAAAAATATGACCAAAGTAGAAAGATCTGATTGTATTTTTTTTTTACTTTCTTGGCTTAGTATGTTCTTCTGTCATGTCTTATTAGAGTATTGAAAAATATCGTATCGATACTTAAATGTTTTATCCGGATACAATATTTATTCGCAGTACTCTCGATAAGGAATGAGTGTCAAAAATAAAACAAAGCACATAATGCTAATCCTTTAATGCTAGCCAAAATGCACTCACGGACTTGGTGCAGTATTGGATTTGGGTTTCGGAGGACGCGTGGACATTTTGCAGGTGCAACCACATCTATTTTGGTTTTGTTGACAAGTGTCTGCTAGTGAAATGCAGGAATGTGAGGGCACACATGCTGCCAGCATGCCACGAATTGACCAAGCAGCTGCGCGGCCAATCGGTCGGAATGAATGGAAGACCTGTCATCCATGAAAAACCACATAAGCCAACGCATTCCTCTCGTGGTGACTGGCTTTCATGGACAACAACTGGTTCACAAATGGTGATGATGAGGAAACAGTTGAGATTTAATTTGAAATGTCAAGTGTCAAAATATATTTTTTGATACAGATCCTGGATCCCCAAAAGAGATATTTAAAAACATTTTTTTAAACCTACAATGTCAACAAATCAAAGCTGAGAAAAGGAGTCGAAACATGATTCGAGGAAAAAGATGAATCAAATTAGAAACATTAGTCCAAGAAACATGACTTGTGCATATTTTTCTGAAAAATATAAGTTACAATTTCCATGTGAAACAAGTCTCCAATATAAACATGCCTCAAGAAAATTCCTGAAAAAGGAAACTATTGGTCCCCTAATTAATGGAAGGAAAATGAACAAGTTCCTCCAAACTTGGCACCTGGATGAAGATGAAAAAAATTGAATACATGGTCAGTGATGAAAACATTGTTGCAGCATTGCAAAATTAAATTCACCCCATGACAACAAACAAACAAAACAGCGAGTATCGATACTTTTGGAATCGAATAACGGATTGTCATGCAACATTTCGGTATCAAAAGGAGCTACAAAGTACCGATTTCCCACCTGTGATATAGAGTGCAAACACTGTATGACCTAGGTAACGTTAGCATTACCTTCTTGGCTAGCGAAACGCTGAGGTTGTTGATCCTATAGAAGTGGACTTCCCCAACCGAACTCCCCACCAGGATGCAATCCGAGTTCCTGGCGAAAAGCATGAACGTCATCCTGACGCCCTTCGCGGCGGGCTCCACGATGACGGGGTCCATCCTGAGAAACGAGTCGCTCTTAATGTTGGAGACTCTCACTCTCTCAACCGTGCTCTCTCCGATCCAGACTTACAAGGAGGCGTTCAGATCCCAGATCTCCAACTGTTCGCTTTTAACAGCGGCGAAAACCGAAGGCCAGAGCGGCGACCAGCGCACCGACAGCACGGGACTCTGGATGGACGTAAAAGCTATCGCCGGCGTCAGGCAGTCCTCCTTCCACAGCTGGATGGTCCAGTCGGACGAGCAGCTGAGGAATACGTCGTTGCTGAACGGCGACCATTCCACTCGGTTGACGGGACACTACGTGGGAGTCAGGACCAGGTAAGAAGTAACAATTCAGGCAATTCAGGCCACGTTTACTTCCTCCCTGACCCAATTTCAATTTCCTATTCCGACTCATCGCATGATAAAGTCAACGAGTCTCAACTACTCTCCCGAAATCCTTGCCTTTGATTACGTCGTTGGTTTCCACTATGCCCAGGCAAAACGTTCCTTACATTATTTTTACTGTACAAGTTCATTAGTTAAGGATGTGTGCTATTTTTAAAGCTCTTTGACAAGGTTATATCATTTAATTAGTGTGTAAAAAGTCAGGAGTTGCGTTTTTGTGAGTGTTGTCAAGGAAACAGTCCTTTTGTGGTGAGCTAGTGTCTGACTTACAAGATGTTTCTGATAAATGGCCAGGTAATGATGATGGTTGGACACAGAGCACTTGTGGACAACCCCTTCGGATGTGCCGGCCAGGTAGATAGTGGGATCCTAAAGGAAGGATGGATAAAATCCTGTCATCGGATCCCAAAACAAAACTGTGGTTTTGGACGATACCTCAACTTACTTTCGGCTGAAAGTCCAAGCAAAGACCGGGTGTGGCGGTGGAAACCAGGATACCTTCTTTCCTGGTTTTGTTGCCTTCGGTCTTCTTAATCCCGTCTTGGATTCTCCTCAGCTCCAACATGTCTGATTATTGACCCATTATTGCTTTTAAAATAACAACCCTACTTATGGGTGATCCGAAATACACGTTTTTCCAACATTTATCTTCAAAAAAAGTGAGACACATTCTATTTTTTTCCCCCAATGGCTGTTCCTACCTAGGCTATCCAGTCCATGGCTACAAAGCAGCCACTTGAGGACACGGCCGTCCTCCGAGATGGACACGATGGACTCCACCGTGTCCTCTTCAGACAAGCCCATCTCCTGCTTAGCCCAGGTGATGTGCCACACGGGATGTACATGCCTCTTTTTGCAGTCTCTTTACAACAGCAAAGAATACACCAAACCAAAAACACAAACAGCAAATCAACAAATGACATGTTACTTTACTTTCAAAATAATTGAACGTTTTGACAGCCTGCAAAATGCTAAACGTATTTACGTTGCAGTTCGAAATCAATTGTGATTGGTAAGCCAAAGACGAACATTTCAAATTCTATTTTGCATATTAAATTCCTGGAAGAAAAAAAACATTGATTTATCTTTATAGTTTTAATGCGAAATGCATATTTGGCAAAACTTTGAATGATTTAGCCCACAGGTGGTGTCAAAGTGGCGGCCAGGGGGCCAAATCTGGCACGCCACATCATTTTGTGCGGCCCGAGAAAGTAAATCATGAGTGCCGACTTTTGGATCAAATTTTACAGTTCAACGGTTTTAGGATCAAATTAAAATGAAGAGTATAGAGGTATATTAAATTTCCTGATTTTCCCCCTTTTAAATCAATAATTGTAATTTTTTAATCATTTTTTTCTGTGTTTTTAGTTCAAAAACCATTTTGTAAAACCTAAAAATGTATTTAAAAAAAGCTAAAATAAACATTGTTTTAGATCTATAAAAAACGGAATATTCAGGGCTTTTAATCCAGTTCTTTTAATCCATTTATTAAAAAAAAAAATCAAAATATTATATCTTAAATGGTCCGGTCCACATGAAACCGAGTTGACGTTAATGCGGCCCGTGAACCAACCCGAGTCTGACACCCTTGATTTAGCCTATTTACAAAGGCTTAAGGATAGAAGGATGTTGGGAAGAAGCGAGCGTTGCCTTACATGCTGCTGGTGAGGAACGTGTGAGAGTCTCGATGTCGTACGCTGAAAATGGCCACCGTGCCGTCGTACATGCCGACCGCCAGTTTGTCAGGTTTGGTGGAGGAGAAATTCAGCGACGTGATGGCGCTGTGACAGCGATAGAGACGCTCCGGCCACTGCACATAGAACAGTCGGTCATTTCGACTGAAATGTCCGTCTCCAAATTTCATCAGGAATATCATTAGCGTTGTTTAAGCTATTGAAATGTATTCAAGTTTTGAGAGTGGAATATATCCACATCACAATCATGATTCTTGACACATGTCAAGTAAGAATATAACCATAGAAAAGCACTTCCTGGAACACCGAATCTTACGTGAATATAAACCATGCAGCACATCCAATCAAATACATACACTGAGGTTCTTTATTGACCAGCAGCAGATGAGACCTTCTTTACCAGGCTTGAAGTCCCCATAGCCCACAGCCAGCAGATCCTGTCCGGTAGACCAAAAAAAAAAACAACAACAACAACTATACTGCGTTAAATTCTTCTGAATATCCTTCCTACCGTGTTCTGCTTGTTCCAAGCCATGCAGGTGATGTTCCATCCTTTGGTGAGCTCACAACTAAAGGTCCAGAGAAGCTCCAGAGTTGGATCTGGCTTTTCTTCTTCTTCTTCTTCCTCCTCCACTGGTTGTTCCTCCTCTACCTTCTCGCCTTCCTCTTTTTCCTCTTTTTTTTCCTCTACTTTCACCTGCTCCTCTTTTTTCACCACCGTTTCTTTAACCGGCACCTTCGTCACTTGCTCCGCTACTTCGTCAACGTCCTCGCCCTCGTCCTCGTCCTCTCGCTCCTTCTCGTCCTCCGTGTCTTCAGGCTCGGGCTCCATGGCGACGGGAGGTACTTGAAACACAGACGACGTCAAAACGAACGACCCGCATCTGGTTGACCCGTAACTGGACGCTACCTTTGATCTCGGGGAGCTTTCTGTAAGAGGCCAGCCGAGGTTGAAAGATGTTGGCGACGAGGCAGCGTTCCATGATGACCAAATTGCTTTGGAACATGGGCGACTTGAAGATCTGCTGGAGTTCTGGCTCGTCCAGAACGTCACCCCTTTGCATCTTGAAGGCAAACAGGGAGCTACCGCTACTGGCTAGGGAGAGGGGACGCAAACATTAATTCAGCACACGACACGACCCATTTATTAAAAGAAATATGCTAAGACTCAAGAATCATGACCCAAACCAAAATTATTTGAGATTAAGAACGTGACCCAACCGGAAATACGAAGCAAGTACAAAGTACACAGAATAAAATCAAGATGAAATTGCTAGAGACCTGACTCAAAAAACCCAAAAACAACTCAAGTAGAAAAATGACTTCTAGAAAGATCCCACATGACTCAACAAATATGGCACATACAACTCATTGGAAACTAAATTCAAGAAAAAAACATGACTCAGGTTGGGTAATTGATCATCTAAACTGCAATTGCCAAGAAAATTTGGGCCAATGGCAATTCAGGTGAGTTAATACATGTATAATTGTTGTTTTTATACTTTACTTGTGCCAACTGTGCTGATGCTGCTGGAGCTGTTTGTCCTTTTCGGCCCTTGTTCCAACTCAACCGAGCGGTTAGCGGCTTTCTCCACTTTCGGCACGTCAGGTTGGAACGAGTCGTGAATATCCCAGATGGTGGCTTGCGTGCCTGTCAAAACAATTTAGGGTTGCGTAAACCGGAGTTGTCAGAGTTGTGCTGTAAAACTCGGATTTGGGGAGTTCTGCGATTGAGTGCTCAATTGTCGTCAATGGCGGCCAGCAAGTTACAATTTTGGGCCAAAAAATGAACTGGTCCGGCCCACATGAAGGACGGCAGATGGAGTGCCGGCCTACCTTCATCGTTCATCAAAATCTTATCGGTCTGGACTTTTTTGTGTTTCTCGGCACCGACGAACGTCTGCATGGCTCGCTCCACGTACTTGTCGTTGCCCAGTCTGTTCTTGCATAGTTCGATATAGATGCTGTTGCTCTCCCTGGAAAATATGAAGATGGTAATAGTATGTAATGCTATCAGGCACTTGTGTAAATTGATTTTTTTTAAATTAAAAATGATCCTTAAAAGTTCTTTACTGACTTAACAGCCTGTGCGTTTTCAGCCTCCTCCGACATACACATGCTGGGCATGTCCAGAAGGGTGATGGTGTCGGTCTCCGACAAGTAGACGTTCAGCACCTCATCCGGAGTAAACTCGTCCGCCACCTGCTGAGCTCCCGTGCTGGATTTCCGTGACGAATCTGAGAGGAGAGCCAAAAACCTCGCGCATTTAGCGCCGCTTCTTCTCAGGATTTTGTCAAAGTGCGTGTGGATACCGTGCGCCTGACTGGTGTCCGACTTGAAGTAGCCCACGTCGCCATGTTTGGCCGACAGGCTGGGGAGGCTGCTGCTCCACATGCAGGACCTGAAAAGAAAGGTATATTATATATATTTATATTAAAATGCCATCCCATCCATTAACAAAATGTTTGCTCTCGTGCACAGGTGTCAAACTCAATGGGATTTCATGTTTCTTGCTAAATTAAAATTGAAATAAGGATCAGAAACAAAGAACAAACAGCCCATGACAAATACGGTTTTGACACCTGAGATCTAGGGGATAGATACCCGGAGGAACGCATCATGAAGTATGAGGACGATTTGGAAGTGTCCCATCTGGAATGGAAATCATCAAAAAATAATTTTTGCGGTTTCGCATGTGGATCCTTGGTCTCTGGCTCAAACAGTGGGCGAGGGGTGACGTCATTGCCGTCCTCATCCAGCACCTGCAAAAGGCAACAACAACAAAAACCCACACAATATTTACTGTATTTACTCGCATATACACCCGTGTATAAGCCGTACCCTTAAAATTGCCTTAAAATCATTGAATTTTGCAATTTCTAACGTATGTTTTTTTTTTTTTACTGCAAAACAGAAAATAACCAACAAATATAATATAAGCTGTACCCTTGCTTTGGTCATAATTTTTTTGAGTTACCAATATGGCTTATATGCAAGACAATATGGTGTATATATATGGATAGAGAGCAGAGTTATGACTCCCTATGTTCAAGATAACTCAAGAATGAACAAAAGGATATGATATGATACAGAAAATGGAACGACATAATTTGGCCTACATATGGAGGTGAATGTGTACCTATTAAAGAGTTCATTCAAGTTACCCGTATGGCCTTCCTGTTCATGCCACTTCTTCCCATTCTGCTCTCCGATAGCATCCGGGAGCCTTTCCGACTCTGGAAACCCGTCATGCTCCCGGTATATCGGGAGCTGTGTAGGGCTCTCTGCATCCCTGACGTGGATCTTTTCATTGCTCGGGGGGAGCTAGAGGAATCAAAAAGGTAAATATGAGCAAACATTAAAATAGCAGAATTAGAAAAGCTTGTTAACATTAGCTGGAATTTCATTTCATTTAGTATTGAGCACCGTGGTCGATTGTGTCTACGTACGCGGTCACTGCGGAGGTATTTCGCATCATTGGTTTTTTTAAGGGAATACACCAACTTGATTTTACGCTGCTTTGTAATTGACGCTGCCTGTTTTCGTAGCGCGTTTAAAACGCTTGTTACTCTGTTGTCATGACAACGAGCAATACTGTGCATGCGTAGTCAGTCGAATGTGGGGCGCTGAATTTCCCTTTTTCTTTTCATTTATCAGTGAGAAACACTGTAAATGAGAGTAGTGAAACTATCATTTACGCTTTTGGAAATTGTAAATAATGTGGAATGTGTTCTCTAGAAATATTTTGAGATAGATATTGTTGTAGCTCCGTTTATGAATATCGTCGGTAGTTATCGGACGGCCCCGACGCAAAATGGCCGCCGAGTGACGATGCCTCTCCTTCAATTCACAGCGTGCATCCGTCCTGTTTGAATGCGTTTTGATGTGGAAATAATGAAAGCAATAGACAAAAGCACACTCCATTGGTGAATCGTTTTTCATTTATTTTTCGCTTTCGGCTTTGTTTTGGGGTTAACTAACAAGCTGCGTTAGTTAGCTAATATTTCATCACGTACGACATATGTGCTCCTTGCTAGCCCAGTTTAGCAAACTGACTGCAGTAGAATGGGGGACAGCGGCAGCGTAGCCCCTCGAATTGCCAGCATGAAGACGCTGCTTGGGCTAATTGCTGGTGCTGGGGCATCTTATTGCATTTATAAACTCATAAGTGGGGGAACTTTGAGAAAAAGTGGAAGCCGTAAAGTCGTTGCTTCAAGGGGAAATAAGGGTAATAGCGTTCGACCGGACAGCCTGTTGTCCAAAGTGTCCGGACTGGACGTTGTATGTCCACCGAATGATGCTTCAGGTGAGTTTTTGGGGTGATGTTGATGGCACAAGACTTCTAATCCATTTTCACTGGAAGGGGAGGTTAATGAATGCTTATTCGTCCACTCCCAGTCAAACAGAATTGGACATCTAGCACCGTCCATGGCAGCAAATGAGTTAGGAAAACCATTTAAAGGGCTAAAGCTACCATTAACTTTACAGATGTCATGACCCAGCAGTCTACCGGCGACCTGGAACCACAACACCTGAAATTGCTTCTGACGAGGCTAAAAGCCAGCAATAGTACGCCAGTCAAATGTCGACTCTTGGTGACTTTGGGAAACGCTGCAGCCTTTACATTCAATCAGGTACAGCACTTAAAAAAATCATGCATGGTTGAAAAATTCACCACCTATATTCACACACATGTGTCCTCTCTTCCACAGAACATTATACGTGAATGTGATGGAATCGCCATCATAGGTGGCTTCCTCTCAGACTCTGCGCAAGAGGTTAAAGTGCAGACTCTCAATGTTTTAAATAACCTGTGCATGAACACACAAAATCAGGAGCAACTGAAGGTATGTTGTAGTAGTAGTAGTAGAGATGTCCTTAATCAGAAATCACGTCATTTTTGGGGGGGGATCGGAATCAGTTATAAAATTTCAACTCTATTAAGGCAGGCTTCAGCGACCCTCGTGAGGATAAGCGACAGGGAAAATTAATGAATTTTTAAAAAGTAGTACAGTATAGCTATTGACTTGTTTCTAAAAAGCATGTGTTGGCTTTCAGGTTTACGTGCCACAAGTGCTGGAGCTGATGGAAATGTCTCCGGTGAACTCCGACCTTCAACTGGGCGCTCTCAGACTGTTAACCAACCTGTCCGTCACTGACAAGCATCATCACCTGCTCAAGGATGCGGTGGCGCCGCTACTCTCGCTGCTGGTGGTGGGCAGCGTCTCTGTACAGGTTTGTGTTTTTCCCCCCAAGACAAAGTGCAGTTTTACTTAATAGATGTGTCAAAGAAGTGACCACAACTGTTTGTTTCAGGTTCAGACCATGAAAGTTCTGGTGAATTTGTCATCGAACCCAGACATGTTGGATGATATCGTTCAGGCTCAGGTAAAACAAAAAAATAGAGAAATGGTGACCTCTGCTGTTGCAATTGGAAGCTAGGCTACATTTAAAACTGAAGTTTTAGAAAATTCTGTGAAACTTGTCTAAAAAACTTTGGACCACAGTTGTATTTTCTATTCAAACCCACAGTAGAGAGGCACTCTTTAATATTCAACGAAAATGAAGTTGTCCATATTTTGCCATTAACGAGGACAGAGTTAATTCAGAAATTGTCCTGCGTGATTTTTTTTTTCTCCTCCAGGCTCCCACTTCCATCATGCCGCTTTTTGACACGCAAATGGCGTCCCCGGTGCTTCTACGACTGCTGACGTTCGTGGCCAACCTTCGGGCTTGGAGGCCTTCGGAGCAGGTGGCCAAGGAACAATGGCTCCAGCGCGACAGCCTCTTCCGGGTCATGCTGGACCAGTCGTCGGAGTTCAACCGCAGACTGGTCGCACTGCTCTCGCACCCTGACAGGGAGATTCAAGCCCAGGTGGCCCGTATATTGACATAGGCCACTCCGTCTTCCCCACGCCCCACGGCACTACACTTATCGGCATTTGAATGTAGATTTTGACGGGATTCTAGTAATTTTTGGTGGATTACAGCCGAGAGTGAATGTTGACCACTAGTCTCATTATGGGCTTAGGCCGGGATTTAGCGTGACAGCCGCAGGGAGATCTTTACGTCCATCTGCGAGCTTGACGAGAACCTCGAGACGTCAAGTGAGATCAAATGCTCCGTGTATTTCATCCGTTGATTTAAAAAAAAATCTTTCAGGAAAATGTTTGTCTGGAGACGTTGGAAGTTAATCTTATTTATTCAATTGGGGTTTGAATGAACTATATTTCCGTGTTTATACTTGAATAAATTATCTAGACATGTTTTTATTGGGGATTATGCGGGTAAATTCAAGATTATTCTCATTATAGCAGTTAACGTTATTGCTGGAATGAAAATGAAATCCCTGTATTAACTCTTACACTCCCATTAATGATAGAATGTTAGTTTGTCACTAGTAGACGTCCAATCTATTTGAAGTGGAAGGATGGCAGACAATGCTCATTGCCTACATTTGGATTGGATGTCCACCACTGTCAATGGCAGCAATGATTTACCAACTTTGAAATGTATATATATTTATTTTTATATTAGCATTCATTCCCAGTCAAACCTAATTGGACTTCAAGTGCTGTCAATGGCACTGAAACATGAACATTTTAAACCAGTGGTGACAATTACATGAATTAGACATGTATTTTTATGAATGGCATGCCTTATAAAGGAATAAAACTGTAAATATATTCATCGTAATATTTTCCAGTGTCCTTCCCCTAAAAACACTCCAAGGAATTGTTGCCGGATGATGCGTTCAAGTGCTAACTCTCTCTCCTCCAGCAATCACCCGTGCAGCTCCTCCCCTCCCAAGCCCGGCTCGCCGCCTCCTCCCCCCGCCAGCTCACATGAGATGACCGTCGTACCATCCGGTGCTTCTCCTCCACTCGCCAGGCGAACCCTCGCGCGAACAACACCCAGCCTGACTCCCGAGAGGCCGGCGACCTTCTTCCGAAGAAATCGCCTCGTCACGGCTATGTTCGCCCGACAGCTTGGCGTTTAGACGGATTCCCACGCAGCGTTCTCTCTCCGTTTGACCGAGGATGAGCACCACCGGGGCGGCCACGGGATCGGCTTCATGCCGCTTCGCCCACTACTTCGTCGTGTGTGGACTGGACCCGGAGACGGGCCTGGAGCCGGATGATGGAGCAGGTACCTACCGAAATACTCGACATTTAAACAGCCAAATGTTATATTTTTAGTCTTTCAGAATCTAATTTTAACCCATTAAATACGTAACATGTCGTTGTTTACAATCTGCTAGTCACCCGCAAGCTTATCAGCCCCATTTTGTTATGCTATCAATACTCAGAAGGTACATCAAAGAAACCAAAAGCATGTTTTATTGAATATATTTAAGCAAGTCCGCTAAATAACGTTTAAATTCGGGGAATTTCATCACATTTGAATGCTTTTAGTGTATCGTTTTGAAACGACACAATCATTCAAAAGCTATTGTCCTTTTTCCCCTGCTGTCATAGTTCATGTTAACCCAGTGAATTCATGCTTCACTGAACTGTTCATTCACCAATCAGTTCAAATTTATTGGACGTTTATCGCCGTCCATGGCCGTTTATGAGATAAAACCAGTCATATTTTCTCTTGCCAATCCTTCCCCATTTTCTCCACCTGACCCTGAGAATAACTGGTTGTGTGACTGATGTTGGCAAGATGTCTGAAGGGTTGTCATGGCAATAACAATCGACAGGGCTTTTATTCTCAGGCAAGGCAAGAGGAATTAATAAATCCTCGAGAAAAATTGACGTCTGGAACATTTAACGTCACTTCAATGCTTGAAATGGAGGAAAAAAACAATAACCATGAGATTGCCCCTCTCTCAAATTATGGCCACCAGTCTGAGTCGGTGTCGTATAGTAGTGGCAAGGATGGAGGATATACGTATATCATAAAGCCGCGGGTGATTTGGTCTTCCAACTAGCCGGCGTGCTCTTAAATGGCCGGCTCGCTGGCGAGGGGGCGACCGAGCGCTCCGGCGTTGGGGTGTTTGCCAATCTGCTTATGTAACAGTGGGCCATCTCAGCACCACTGCAGCAGAAGCCGTAGCAGGATATGCTCTTTCAAGGGATTTCCTGGCTGCATGGGAACATTGGTTCTTAAGCCGGGGCGCGAAAGACCATGCGGAAAATGTTGGATCCGGATCAGACTGCAAAAGTAGCCGTACTTGGTTATTTAGCTTTTTTTTTGGACTGTGTGCGACACAAAATAGCTGTATCGGGTCCCGATATTGTCCAAAAATAGCTGTATCGGGACCCGATACAGCTATTTTTGGACAATATCGGGACCCAATACAGCTATTTTTTGGCAATATTGGGACCCGATACAGCTATTTTTGGACAATATCGGACCCGATCCAGTAGTCATGTGTTAGCAGTATAGAGCTCCAACTTCTCATTTGAACTTGGACGGTAAAATGTCATGTTCTTGGGGACTTACTTCCTCCTCTGACCCACTTTCCAATTTGCATTTCACGAGAAACATGTGTGCTCACCTATCTACTAATTTTCCATTGAGTCATACGATCTCTGACAATAGCTATTCCTCCATTACATTATCGTTTTTGAAGAATGCAGATCCACAATGTTACATAAATCATTATTTTTGTCCAATTTCAATAGTTATAGATCTTATTGAGTCTTGATTGTTTATTTTTGAATACTCTTTGACAAGATGCTATCATTTAAATAGTTTGAAAAAAAACATGCTCATTAGACTTTGGATATTAATCGTAAAATGGACAACAGGTTCAATGAGCATAACATTTTCACAGTTTTTAGCCTTAACAACAGGCTGTTGGTTCAATTGGCGTTTGTTAGCATAACATTTGAACAGTTTTTAGCCTTAACCACAGGCTGTTGGCTCAATTGGCGTTTGTTAGCATAACATTTGAACAGTTTTGCCAGACGTACATACGCAACTGAGGCTAACATAAGCTAACCCTTAACCTAACACGGTTCTGAATAGTAGAGTACTGTAACAATAAATAATACATGAGCCGATGAGTTGACTAGTTGAATAACTGGTTATTGGTCAACTTTCAGAAGAATCCTTTTTTTACACATTGAAGTTTTAACCCTCCACAATGAATACGTGTTGAGATTTTTAAGCAATCGAGAATTCCCAGGCACTCGGGAACAATGCACTGTTGTTGCCTCGTGCATGCAATGCAGTGTGTTGTGCAGCCTAATCAAATTTCACATGACGTTGCACGTCGGAATGCCGGGTTCGGGCTTCCGCTCGGCCCGTTCACGCCTGACGACGGCCTCGCTGTATCAGGGGTGACTTGAGCGGACAGCCAGGACTGCCCGACCTTCCATTTGTGCTTCGCGTTGCTCAAATAAGTGAAAGCTAAATATATTTTGCACTCTGAGAACTTGCTAGGCCGACATATTTCTTTTCATCCATCAGCAAGAGGACACCTGAAACGCAGGGCCGGTTTTTGCTATGGGCAATCTGGGGGAATGCCGAAGGGGGAAACTATTTGGGGGTGCACAAGAGCCAATTTTTTTTCTTACTGTAACATATTTTTTTTATAGATTTTATAGCTTTGGGTTTAATCCGATCATAAAAAACACAATTTAAAGGCAATTGTAAAAAGGGTGTCTAAAACATCTACCACAGTCTGAGTGAATGCATGTTATGCTAATTATTTTAAATGTGTTATCATTTTAATTCCATTTTTTTATGTTTCAGGGATTATGCAGTTTACATTGGTGTGTGGATGTTGGCATATTTGTACATTTCTATTGTGTCTATTTATTTTTTATTTTTTTGCTAAAAGGATACTCTATGAAAAGTATGTATTTAGAAAACATTTGATTGGTTGTTTGTCTCCTTGGCAACCAATTCAGGGTGGGCCCCGCCTCCTAGCTGGGATTGACCTTGTGTTTCTAGCTCATTTTATTTTTGATTTAAAGTTGAAAATGGATGAAATGAAGAATACATTGATTTGAACAACATAGTACTAAGGAACTAGTGAGTAAGGAAGGTGCAGATAAAAAAAAACAGGTCTTTCTTTCTCTCAAGGAGATTTGCGTGTGCTTCAAGCACTTGTTTGGTCTGGTTTTGATCGAAGAGCAGCTGCACAAGAGCTCGTGCATCAACACTTGAGCAGAGGAGGACAAAAATATCAAGTGAAGGAGATAAAAATGGCCGGCCACACCAGCTGCTTTTTATCTGCACTTGCAGTAGACCAGAATGTATGTTCTGGATATTATTGAATTGATATCATATTGTGGTTACGTATTTTTTTGTTTCTTTGTTTCGCAATATTAGACGCACAAAATGAACATTTGCTACCGTCCCATACTCCGAAAATAGCCGTTGTCCAGTGTGACTTATTAACCTGTGACAAATACTACATTTCCTTTTTTTGAGCTTAGGTGGGTGTGGCTTTGTTGTCCCAAACTATTATGTTAATTCTTCTAAGATTTCGACAGTAATTTACATTTTTTTGTTTTGTTTAGGTGGACAAGTAGTTAGCGTGTCAGGCTCACAGTTCTTGGTTTGTGGGTTCGAACCCAGGTCGGTCCTCCCTTGGCTTGTGTGGGTTTTCTCTGGGTACTCAGGTTTCCTCAGATGTCAAAAACATGCAGGGTAGGCTGAATGGAGACTTAAAATTGTCGCCTAGCTGGTGCCCGTAGCTAGCTGGGATGGGCTCCAGCACCCCCCGCGACCCTTGTGAGGATAACGAATACTTTCCAACCGTATTGCAGGCGAGAGCTTCGAACAGAGCCCCATTCAGAGGTCCTTCAAGTCCAGAGTTCTGGTCCACTACCCGGAAAGCACGGAGAGGAACCCTTTGGACAAAGATGCCGTCAACATGGTGAGATCGCCGCCGATGGCTCGCGGGGAACAGCATGGGACACTTTTGGGGGCTGAGCGGCCATGTTTTTTTCTCGCCAGCTATGCATGCCAAGGGGGCTGTCCTTCAGCACCCGGGCCGAGCTGCCGGAGCCCCGCTTCCACTCCTTCACGCTGGGCTCGGAAGACGGCTCGCGCTCCTACGGCTTCGTGCACACCTTCTACGAGGAGGTGGCGGGCCCGCGGATCGTCTCGGCCATGCAGACGCTCCAGCGGATGCACCACGTGGAGCGCCACTCGGCGCCGTCCTCCTGCGCGTCTTCCGCCGCCTCCTCGCCGTCGGCGTCCAGCACGGACTCGCTGGCCAGCAGCTCGGACGAATCGGACGGCGACTCCGCGGCGGCCGGCGGGACCGGCTTCGACCCGGCCCGCGACACGCTCTACGCGTCCAAAGCGCTGTGCCTGCTGACGCCGCTCCCCTTCCTGGGAGCCTCCCGACACTTCCTGTCTCAGCTGCACCGAGCCGCCGCGTCCCGGACGGCGCCGCCGCTACCGCTGGAGAGTTACATTCACAACATTCTGTACGAGGTGCCGCTGCCGCCGCCCGGGCGCTCGCTGAGGTTTCACGGCGTGCAGGGGCCCATCTTGTGCCAGCGACCTGGCCCCGGCGAGCTCCCGCTGGGGGAGTATCCCCTGGGGGAGGCCTTCTCCTTGCTGGGGGTGGAGAACATGGTGCGACTGCTTACCTGCTCGCTGCTGGAGACGCAGATCTTGCTCTACTCTCAAGGTATGTACACAACCTGTTTATTACACTACCAATTTCGTCATATGCAGTTTCTGGGTATGATGACATTTTGTCGAGTCATTGATGATGACAAAGCCTATGTCCGATTATTATACTACAATGGGACCTCAAATTAATTTTCTCGCATACAAGCCGTATTTGTAACAAAAAAAATGATGACTGAATCAAGGGCACGGTTTATACGTGCACAAAGACAAACCGTGACCGGACGAGAGCTGGTTTCAACAGTAAACTCTCTGTCATGTTGTCAAACGTCCGGGCGACAAAACGTCCGGGCGACCAAACGTCCGGGCGACCAAACGTCCGGGCGACCAAACGTCCGGGCGACCAAACGTCCGGGCGACCAAACGTCCGGGCGACCAAACGTCCGGGCGACCAAACGTCCGGGCGACCAAACGTCCGGGCGACCAAGCGTCCGGGCGACCAAACGTCCGGGCGTCCAAACGTCCGGGCGACCAAACGTCCGGGCGACCAAACGTCCGGGCGACCAAACGTCCGGGCGACCAAACGTCCGGGCGACCAAACGTCCGGGCGACCAAACGTCCGGGCGACCAAACGTCCGGGCGACCAAACGTCCGGGCGACCAAACGTCCGGGCGACCAAACGTCCGGGCGACCAAACGTCCGGGCGACCAAACGTCCGGGCGACCAAACGTCCGGGCGACCAAACGTCCGAGTACCAAGATAAACTACACTCCGGACTGGTCGCCGGTCAGTCGTACGACGATAAATGACCATTCACACTCACAATCACACGCCATACTTAAATGAATCACAAGCATGCAAAAACATTTGTGTAAGGAGGAAGCTAACGTTAGCACACAAACACATCTGTTGTTGTGAGACAGCCAATGGGAGGCCAGCTAAGTGTGGGGTGATTGTCAACCAGAAGTTAACATAATCTCCAATAAATGATCCAAAATGTCGCAATGGCCCACCACCTACAGTCCTTTTCATCCGCCCCTCCCAGTCGAAATGGATTGGACGTTAGCGCCGTCGATAGCGGCCAATGCAGTGTTGTGGTCAAGAACGTTTGGACGTCATTGGTTGAAGCACGTGTTTTGACTTTCAACTTGACGAGCAAGCTGCAGCTCACCTTGACCTCACTCTTCCTATCGTCTTCTCTGATTGGTCCAGACTGCCAGCGTTTGATGACGGTCGCCGAGGGCATCAGCACCTTGCTCTTCCCCTTCCAGTGGCAGCACATCTACCTGCCCATCATCTCCACACCTTTGCACCACCTGTTGGACGCTCCCGTGCCCTTCCTGATGGGCATCCAGCGCAGGGACGGCATTCCGCGAGCCGCCCTCCACTTGCCCCACGAGGTGAGGACCTCCTTTTGGACCTCTCCCTCCACGCACTTTTGCAGTGTCGACCATTCTTCAGTTTTTGAGTATATTCTCCGTTATTCCCGCACAGGCCAACCTTTGCTTCGTGGACATCGACGGCCACTGCGCGGACTTCCCCGAAGGTCTCCCGGCCTTCCCGGAGCAAGCCGAGCTCATCCGGGAACTTGGCGAGATCCTCCGGGAAGGAGGCGCTCTGACGAAAGCCACCTCGACCTCCTCTCGACTCAGCAGTTTAGTCCTGGAGGACCTCATGGAGGACAGGAGGAACGGGAACCTGGGAGGCGACGAGCTGGAGGTGCTGGAGAGGTTGCAGGCTCTGGCCCGGGGGTGCGGCGGAGATCAGCCGCCGGGCCCGGACCGGACGCCGGGATGCGTCTGGAAGGAGGAAGAAGAGGCTCTCGCTGTGGCTAAAAGCAACCTTCGCCTGAGGGAGGTTTTCGCCGGGCGTTTCTCCGCCATGTTCGGCCGCTACGAGGACTTTGTGGTCCACGGCGCGCACGATTTGGATTCCTGGATGAGCAACAGAGAGGGAACGCCCTGTTTTGACAAGGTACGCTGAGCGCCGATCCATGTCGAGGGATGTGTACCCAATTATCGTACCTTGAAATTTTTTTTAAAAAGGGATAATTCGCAATCATATCGCTTTCAGTGTTTCTTCTTTGGTAAATTCATGACAACCGCCGGGGCTGAAAAAATTAATCTATAAGTCGCAGGACCAGACTAACTACACAAAGTGCGACTTATAGTCCGGAAAATACGGTACATGGTAAAAAATCTGCTCTGTTTTACCCGATTCCGATCTTCTGGGGCCCAATTTCCAATCCCGTCAATCGGGATCACCCCTAATAATTCTTATTCATTGATTTCTGACCAGATTAATTTGATGTTAATGATTTTTTTTTTAAATCTATATTTCAGGGTGCCTTCCTGGCAGCTCAACCTGTGACCCACTTGCACTTCCTGTCCCGCTTCCTGGAGACATCCATGTTTTCCTCTTTCGCCGACGGCAAGGCCATCTCCCGCTGGGCCGAGCGCGAGCCGCTGCAACAGCTTTTCGACACCCGCCTGGAAAAGGAACGACTCGCCCGCACGGAGCCGACCGACTGCCCCGGTGGCCGCTACGGGAAATACGCCACCATATTTGATTCAGGTAAAGACAAATTAGTCGATTGATTTCAGCAACTCTACTGTGATATTTTTTTCTTCCCACTTAAGTCGATCACTTGTGCAAAATCAGGAGCGCTTTCGAATATTTAGGTAGGCTGCTTCTTCTGCTCAATTGGGCGGTAGAACATCAGATGAATAAAACATTTTTTCTATGAGCATCCAATTCATTTAACATAAAAGGCAACGCGAGAGGATTTGGAGTTGCGGGGGAGGGGTGCGAATGGCGTGCTATATTAAACATGGGGGTGCGTAAAAGAATGTACTGGGGGATGTTTTTGTCCTCTATTAGCCTCTTTTTTTCCACCCCCTTTTAGCTTCCTTCCACTGGATTTTCAAAGCATCTATATTTTTGTAGTTTATTCTTCACCAAAAATATTTGGTGATTAGCTAATTGTTAAACAAAGTTCCAATGGAAAAAAACATGAACCCACATAGTTGTGTAAGCGTTTTTTCAAAGTAAAAGCCGATGTTTGGAAAAACATCTAATAATATTTTGATCAATTTTAATGATAATTGTTTTCTTTCTTGACGGATTGCAATTTTTTTCTTTTTAAATATTATTTTAGGGACAAAATATTGTTTTTGTTTTTGATAAAAGAGACTATATACTGCTTTACTTTTTTGTTTTTCATTAAAATAGGAATATTGGAAAACATGAGAAGATATTTTCCTTTTGTTTGATATATATTTGTTCAAAAAAAAAAAGATTTACTATTAAAAAAAATCTAAAGTTGTCCTTTTTTAGGAAAGCAATGTCTTTAAACAATGTAATGACTTTCAAAATAGTCAAATAATTTGACATGAAAATGGATCAGACGTCTATCACCGTCACAAAAAAAAAACCTTGTCTGTGCCTGCAGCCCAGTCCATCGAACGCAGACACCTGAAGGCCGACCACACGGCCATCCACCCGCACCTCCTGGACATGAAGATCGGCCAAGGTCGCCACCAGCCGGGCTACTTTCCCAAACTGCAGGCCGACGTCCTCTCACACTCGCCCAACACCAACAAGTGAGTCTTTTTCTCTGCCCAAACGACCGAGCGCTAAACGCTAAGACAGCGGCATTGACTCAGCGCGATGGCAATTGAAGGCGCCGGTCCAAATGGAACTCGCAAATGAGCTTGATTAGCTGTAAATGGAGCGCTTTTATACGGCGCTTGGCTCACTCCTGTCTACCCCGTAACTCTTTTTGACTCGCCGCGAGCGCCGCTCGCTGTCGAGTCGTAACGTGAACGATTCATTCAGGCGTGGCAGGAGCGCCGACTGTAACGACGAGCGCTTTTGCTGAGCTGTACTTGGCATTTTACGAGAGTTGAAGTGTTAAAAAATAGACACGACATGAGAGTGACAGGGAGTTTAAATGACTTTTTATTAGCAAGCTTAACTTACTTTTCTACACCTATCGACCCCAGCCCAAACTAACTAAACATCGCTAATTACCTTAAGTCCGTCTATCACCGTTTTTTTTCCCACGCTAATTAAATAATTTATCTTGTCAAACAGTATTCTAAAATAGATGACCAAGACTCACACAGATCCACAACTATTGAAATTGTGCAATAGAAATAATTAGGGACGTCCCCGATCAGAAATCGGATGGGAATTTATCGGAAATCACATCTATTTCAGAAGATCGGAATGTTTTGCCATGGCGAATAATAAGTTAAGGTAACAAAAGGATCCATTAGTACACGTGTCAAAGTGGTGGCCCGGGGGCCAAATCTGGCCCGCCGCATCATTTTGTGTGGCCCGGGAAAGTAAATCATGAGTGCCGACTTTCTGTTTTAGGATCAAATTAAAATGAAGAGTATAGATGTATATTAGATTTCCTGATTTTCCCCCTTTTAAATCAATCATTGTAATTTTTTAATAATTTATTTCTGTTTTTAGTTCAAAAATCATTTTGTAAAATCTAAAAATATATATAAAAAGCTAAAATAAACATTGTTTTAGATCTATAAAAAACTGAATATTCAGGGCTTTTAATCCAGTTCTTTTAATCCATTTATTAAAAAAAACCTAAATATTATATCTAAAATGGTCCAACCCACATGAAATCGAGTTAACGTTAACGCGGCCCGCGAACCAACCCGAGTCTGACACCCCTGCATTAGTATAATGCAGAAAATATTTACATATGTATCCAGACGATTTTGACACTATTGAAACAAACCTTAAAGTAAAAAAAAATGTCCAAGAAATCACAACTAAAATGGCTCAATTTATGTAAAATAAACTATTTTATCAATTTGTCATGGAACAGTTTGCCTCTACATAGTGGAAACCAAAGGTAAGGTTTCCGGCATAGGGCCTACGACTCAATAGAAAACACTAGTCTAGAATCGTTGTCTTTATCCTGTGACGAGCAGGAATTAGAAATTGAAGTCCTGAAGAAATTGATCAAAGACAGAATCGCTATAAATGAATGTGTGATTATTTCCTTTCGAGGCGGTCCAGTCGTGTCATGGCGTCACGCAAAAGCAATGCCAGGAAGTCATCATCTGCAGCAGAGCTAGCCGGACCGGACGCTGAACAAAGACAGGTCCGTTGTTTGCCGATCGCACCCAAGTTTTCAAAAAAAAAGTACTATTTAGCGTCATTTTTTGGTTCTTTTTTCTCAGAAGCACTCGCTAGCAAGGAAGCCGTTGAACCAGTTGAAGTTTCTGGACCTGTCGCCCCAAGTCATCGCTCAGATTCACAGGGATTTCGTCCAAGGGCTGCTGAGCGAATATCGATTAAAGGTGAGAGCTTCCACCGAGGTTATGACTATGTCTACTTTGAAATAAATGACCGTACTGGCCGCATTCTTATGTGTTATGGTGTGTAATTTTTGCGCATATAAGCCGTACCCTTTTTTGCGACAAATACGGCTTAATGTGCGAGAAAATGGCTGTGTTAATAATAATAATAATCGGACGTGTGTGTGTATATATATGTATATATACATGTGTGTATATATATATATATATACATGTATACATATGTATATGAATATATATGTATATGTGTATATATGTATATGAATATATATGTATATGTGTATATATGTATATGAATATATATGTATATATATATATGTATATATATATGTGTATATATGTGTATATATATATGTATATATGTATATATGTATATATATGTATGTGTATATATATGTATGTATGTGTATATATGTGTGTATATGTGTATATATGTGTATATATGTATATATGTATGTATATGTATATATGTATATATATGTATGTGTATGTATATATATATATATACATATCTACATATATATACACATACATATACATATATATACATATATACACATATACATATATATACATATACATATATATACACATATATACACATATATATATACATAAATATACAACAACACGCTTATTTATATATTTATTCATGTATTTATTTTATTTATTAACTTACTTATTACTTATCTATTCATGTCTAAAATGCATTCTCACCCTCTTGCTACTGTGACAACGAAATTTCCCGAATACGGGATAAATAAAGTTATCCAATCCAATCCAAAATACGGTACCTCCAAATGCGACTTATAGTCCGAAAAATGCGGTCATTTTCTTTTAGTGGAGAATTCGGGTTGGGTCTAATTTTTTTTCCCTCTGCGCTCCTGTAGACTAAACGTATGTTGATGGAGCGAATGGGGAAGGAGAGCGTGGAAGCGGCTCAGGGCGAAGCCAACATCACGGGTCTGCAGGAGAACACGCTGATCCACGGTTTGTGTGACCTACTAGAAAGAACCTGGGGCCACGGTCTGCAGATGAAACAGGTCAGACATCATGGCGCACGCCGCTCAGTGACGTCAGGGTGCCTACTTAAGCGTCGCCAAATGTGCCGCAATAGGGCAAGTCGGCTCTTTGGTCCCACCTGCTTCACTACAACGCGGCCCTGGAGAAGAAAGAGGTGCCGGCAGAGTCTCCAGGTAGAACGTGGTTGGGATTATGGCGCTCGATAGGAGATCCTATTTTTTTATTTGGCTCAAATTATCTTCAGGAACAGAGCAAAGAGCATGTGAAGATGGCGTCATGCTACTAAGAGGATCCTTGCTACAAGATATGAGGTGAGGGTAGGGATGAGCTCGTACTGGAAATAGTGAGCAACACCCAAATTCCATGACATTAAATAAATATAGAAGAGCCCTTGTCGGATTGCACTGTTAAGGTCAATTTTTTTGTCAAAATACTTGGTATAAAAGAAGCAAAATACTCCCAAAGTTCTTGATGAACCGGGCTAACAGTTGTCGGTGCTAGCATAATAGGTTTTTCATAGCACACTGTGGCTCTCTGTTCTTTTTAAACATGTCTAACTGCCTATTTTTTAGCCTTAAAATGTTATTTTATAAAGGCAACAAGCTGCTAGCTTGGTGTCAGCGCTAGCATAGTAGTATCTAAATTCATTTTAAATGAGTCTCACGACCGAGAATTGCCTTCAAATCGTCCTATGGTCGGATTAATCATACCTATTTGTCCATAAATCCCCATATTTTTATTACGAAAAAGCGGCTAGCTCTCAACGCTAGCAAGCGAGAGTAGATATATCCACACACCCACGGTAGACCTTCTCAGAGGGCCAAAGGGAGCAAAAAAATAACTTAAAATCCCCCCAAAATCAGTATGTAACTTGACTTTTTCAGGTTTATCCAGACAATGAGTGAGGGTCTTTCCGAAGTGGGACAAGCCCGGGCGTGGATCAGCTTGGCCTTGGAGAAGAAGATGCTCTCGCAACACTTGAAAGAGTTACTCACAAACCAGGAATTGCTGAAGTAAACTTTAAATACGTTTCTCAATTTTGCTCTGTGCCTCATCTGACCTGCATTTGCACTCTTTTCTCCACGCAGACAATTATACAAGCCGCACGCCTTCCTTCTCTGCGAAGAAGAAAGAGAGCAGTTTCTCTTCCATCTTCTATCTCTCAACACGGTGGACTACCTCTGCTTCACTCACACCTTTCCTTCCATCAGTGAGTCCAGACCAGGTTGGGAAAGAAAATCCTGATTGAGGAGTTAAAGTCCATCGTTGTTTTCAGGCATTCCCTATCGCGTGGCCATCATTCCCATGAAGAAGCTGAGCATCGCCATGGCGACAGTCAACCCGTGGGTCTGCGTGTCTGGAGAAATGGGAGATTCGGGAGTGAGGCAGATTCCCAAGAACACGCAGGAGATCATTTTCGAGGTTTGTTTCAACGGGTTCTAATGCAACATTAGTTTTCACATTTTTGCCTTTTCAAAATGCCGCCGCTAAATTTGTTTCCTTTGTTCCAGTGCAAAAACCTTGGCCGACTCAGCACCTTGCAGCTGGGGCAGGAGAACTCGGGCCTTTTAGCCAAGTGTCTCATCGACTGCGTCATGGTCTACAACGAGATCACAGGCCACACGTATAAGTAAGAAGATGACGTTTTTAGTCAGGCGGGTTTTTTTTGTTTTCTGGGGTTTTTTAATGTTAAAAGCCACCCTTGGCCAGGTTCCCGTGCGGCCGATGGTTGGGGAAAGGCGTGGGCGACGGCAGCCTGGAGCGAGTCCTCATCGGTCAAGTGGTGTCGCCCGGCGGGGAGGAAGATTCCGGAAGGTGGACGGGAACGCCGCCGGAGCTGGCCTCGCCTTCTCAGGGCGTTCGGGCCGTTCTGGGCTCGCTTGCAAACCGGACCAGTGCGTACTTCAACTTCCGTGGTACTTACTTTGGTTTTTCATTTGACTAATACTCGGGTTCACTTCCAGGAGTCATATCGGTTGAAGTCCACGAAGATATGAGAGAGGCTGCTAATAACCTCGTCAAGCACTTCCACAAACCTGAACAAGAGGTGTGTTTTGGATCAATAACTTCAATGTGACAGTATCTATTACCGATTATTTTTATGATAGTCGACTATTCATTCATTCAATTTCTGTACCGCTTATCCTCGCGAGTGTGGTGGGGGGTGCTAAAGCCTATCCCAGATGACGATAGTCGACCAATCGGTTCAAAAACAATTTGACTGATTCAGACCGTTCCCCAAACATTCCGAAAATGTCCATTTTTAGTTCAGTTTGGGTAAAAAGCTTCACAAAATTGGACATAAAACCTCCCCATACATTTTTACTTGCCCCGTTCATTTTCAATGTCACGAGACCACCATCGGTGGTCGATAAGAAACAATTCAAAATGTACAATAAAAACGACAATAAAATGACAATCAATAAAAACGGAATATATTTTTCGCCGTGTGGGAACTTTGGCTTGAAATGATCTTTTTTTATCCATTTTCTTCATGGCAGAGAGGCAACCTGACCGCGTTACTATGCGGCGAGGGAGGTCTGGTTCCGTCTTTGGAGAAGTTCCTCCTCCACGGCTTCAAAATCAGCCGTCTTTTCCAGAGAAATGTCTTCGTTTGGGACTTTGTGGGTGAGTACCGCTACT
This sequence comes from Stigmatopora argus, assembly GCF_051989625.1. Lineage (NCBI taxonomy): Eukaryota > Metazoa > Chordata > Actinopteri > Syngnathiformes > Syngnathidae > Stigmatopora > Stigmatopora argus. The sequence goes on along the minus strand of NC_135389.1, from coordinate 18,634,243 downwards.
ACTTTTGGACGTCTATCGTCGTCAGTGGCAGCCAATGAGTTAATGCTCAGAAATACATTTGGAGAAACTGATCTTTTCTTACCAATGACGCACGATGGAGCCCAATTTCCGATCACACGATCATCCGAAACCCCGCCTAAAATCCTTTGCGTATTGTCGTAGAGAAAGCCGTGGTTTCCATGGAGACGGCCGAGGAGCCGGGCAACCCGCCAGGTTCGATGCTGATAAAGGACCCGCCCTGTGAATTGCTCTGCCACTACGTCAACTCCATCAGCGCGTCGCCGCGAAACATCGGGAAAGAGGGAAAATTCCAGCTTTTGGTTTGCTTGGGAGTCAGGTCAGTGGCGCTGAAATTCCACATTAATACGCACAACAAAATGAACAAAATTAAGGAAATTCAAATGAATAAAAGCAGAAATATTTTCCTCATATTTCCGACCGGTACGGTATTTTTATATACGTAACGTCTGACGCTGTCAATGGCAGGGACCGCCTCCTCTCCCAGTGGCTCCCCCTCCTGGCCGAGTGTCCCCTGACCTCACGGACCTACGAGGACGGCGCCCTGATGCGCGACCGCTCCGCCGTGGGTACGCTTTCGCGCATCTTGCACACGCTCAACGAGTTCGCCGTCACGCTGGAGTCGTCGCTGGTCAAAGGCGTGGCCCTCTGACGAAACCCAGCCCTGAACTCTTCATTTACTGTTAAAAAAAGAAGAAAAAAAAGAAAAATTACTGGATGAAGAAAAGCGCTGCGGACGGTGAGTTCCAAAACTTTTGCGCCGTCAATGTCTTTACACGCCGTATCTGCTTCGGGAAGTGGGCGGAGTCTCGTTTGTGTGACTACACTGTGGAAAAAAAAAACGAAACCTCAGAACAAATGCTCGGTTAGAAATGGTTAACGCTGAAAGTAGTGCTGTACGATATGACGATATATTGAAGAGTAACTCCCTATTTTAAAAGTTTTATTCAATCTTTTCCTCATTTTTTTGTGTCTTAGCATGTTGAATCTCCAAATTATTTTTATTGGCCTGCAGCAAATGGTGAACATATCACTGAATATGGCCCAGACAAGAAGCTTAAATTCATTTAACATTCTGTGGCAGTGCTCATTTTAAACAGTAGATGACATTAGTTGCGTCTACAGTACCTCACTACGCTCAGCTGAGGTGTAAAACCTGACATATCGAAAGAAAACATTTCATATTTTTTTTATATTAATTATCTTTGTTTTTTAAAGTTTGTTTCAGTAATGTAAATGTAAGTACATATATATTATACTATACCTTACTCCTTTGGTTTATTTTATTGCTTTAGCCTTCAATTCGTTCACTTCCATCGAGAGGTATGGACATCAAATCCATTTCAATTTGGAAATCTCATATAGTAGTTATTAGATAATTAGCTATCAATACATTGAAGAAAAAATATGTATACTACCATGCTACTTGTTTACAATGGATAGTTTGAAGTTGCAGCACTACTTGAAACATTAAACAGCGAATGGGATAAAAGTTCTTATAATTATATTATCACATAATTGAGAAGATTAAATGGTAGCACATCGTTATCGCTCGTATAGCGATAGGACATCTTTTTTTCATATTGCACGGCACTACCTGAAAGCGTTAACCCTCATCCGGTTACCGCTTGCACTCTCTTGACTTTAAAAAAGAAACCCGCATGGCCAAATCTGTTTGTTTTGTCTCTAGCGTATTGTGAAGTCAACTATCTCGGACCTTAGCCTTATTCGCTTATTTCCACGCCGGAGGAACGTAAGTGACCTTCCGTTGTTTTGTGGTATCTTACCATGCATTTTTGATGATGTGGATTCTTGTTTACTTCATTCACCTTTTTTGTGTCGGCGGGAGTCCCAAATTTTCTCGTCGTTGTAAATACGTCGGCCTCATCCAATAACCTCTCGGTGTCGTGACCTATTTTCGAGTTTGTTTGTGTCAAACGTTTAGATTCTGATCCTGTGGATGGTAGTCCTGCTGTTTGTCTGACATCAAAGTGTTAAATCGAGCGCGCCGGCTCGTTAAAACCATGTGGTATTATTGAGTGAACCCCCGTTTACTTAGAAAATTGGAACGACATGAGGAAAGTTGACTACTTTATTTCGTTTTCCGTCACTTAGAAAGATAGATGTCCAATTCAAACGTGCGGCCCGCGGGCCGAAAGTGGCTCACTAGGGGGTCCCATCCGGCCGTAGGGGTTGGGCAGGGGCGAAGATGCCTTCAATGGCTGCCACTGAGGTAATGGGGGACCTTGGAATGCACGAAAACCAATGGGAAGTAACCTGAAAATCCGCAAAAATGAGCTGTGACCGATAAACAAACAAGTAGCATCCCGGAAAGACCCTAAAATTCAATAGGAAATGATCCAAAATGTACCGCAAGTGACCTGGAAGTACCGTATTTTCTCGCATATAAGCCGTATTTGTAACAAAAAAAAAAAAGATGACTGAATCAGGGGTACGGGTTATATGCGCACAAGACTTGCTATCCTCGGCAAAGTAAGATGTACTATTTGTTGGTTATTTTCTGTTTTGCGGTAAGAAAATAACATTACTGGATGAATTAATTCCATATATTGACCCTAATAATGTGCTTTTGATTCATACAGTATCTCAGAAATACCATGTGTGATGATTTTTCCTCAAGATTTTCCCTTCAAAGTAACACATTTGTACTCACTATTGTAACCATGAAAATGGAGGGGAAACTTGTGAACCAGAGGGCGGCTTATACGCGAGAAATTGTTAAATTGTGTGTGGAGGCGGCTTATATGCTAGTAAATACGGTACCTTAAAATGGAAATTGAACGCTCCCATTTTCCTGCAATCACATTCGTTCATTTGTCCACTGCAGTCAAAATGGTGGCATATGAGTTTGCCCCAAAAAACTATTGCTGAAAAATCTACGATACGGCGGGGGTTCGCCGTAATTGGTTAAAAGTAACGTCTTTATCCTGCACTGTCCCGCAAGCACTATGTAACCAAGCCTCTATTGTTGTTTAAATACAGATTAGTGCGCAATAAATGACGGTTTATTTATTAAAATGTGGAGTTACACATTAAAGTTACTAATGAAACAAGTGCATTCAGTTGTTTCTTTTATCATTTAGTTAAGGTATGGTACCTTGATTTATGAGTTGAATTTGTCACGGGGCGTGGCTTAATGAAGTTGCAATATGGCTATTTTTGACGCGTTATGAATCCATAATTGCGTGCGCGGCAGGATGAAAGATGATCAATAAATGCAGTTGAATTGATTTGTTTCAATGTTTCCTAAATAATATGTTCATATACAAGCAGAGGCTACAATCTAAATTTGTTTGTGTTAAAAATACTGCAAGTTGAAAATGTTTTTTTCCAAAATTGAATACATTTAATCCATGGAAAATAGAAATTTAAATGTTGCTTTGATTAGAGCGCTTTGACACAGTGGTGTAGTAACTCACCAGAATTTCTTAAAGTGATTATAAATTCTCTTCTAATGAATTTGTCGGGAAATTAATTATGTAAGTATCAAATATTCTGCTTGTCATAGTACTTCAGATTAAAAAGGCCACTTTTTAAAGGGCAATACGCAACTGTAAAAAGTATGAGACCACTCTAAATTTGTTGTAATTACAAAGTTTATTTAGTATTTCAATTGCTGTATTTCATATTTTTCTCTCTCAATTAATTGGAAGTCCCATAATTATATGTTATCGCACCTCCAGCATTCGTGCGTCGTGCCATCTGGTGGGGTTGTAGTCAAGCGCTTAGCCCCGCCCCTTTGCTGACATTCTCCAATGTGCCCTAGCAACTGGGGCCGAGCCTCCCGTTCCCGCGCAACGTTCCCATCCTTATATGGGCAGCAGAAGGCAGACGCACGTCTACGTCACGACGTCATTTTATGCAAATGAGCGCGATTGAAGAATCACACGGCGGACTCCGAAATGGAGGCGTGTAAGCACGGCGCATGCGCACTCGCGTTCACAACTCTCCAGTCCGGCCCACAGGCGCAGACATCAACAAGAAACGAACGCCGTTGCCCGCTTTTAAAACACAACCCCTCTACGGAATATTTGTTTTTAAACAACTTTTCAAGGTGAGCAGCCTGTTGTATTTTTTAAAATGTTGTTTTTCTCACGTTAGTCGTCGCTTTGGCAGTCTTTGGACTCTTAACCCGCGGAATTTCACATCAAACGTCGCGTGGTCGCCGTTAAAGTTGCACTTAAAGTTAAGTGGAAACAAGTAAAAACGGGTTTAGAATAGGATTTTCAACGAAATGTTTTTCGCGTGCGATGGCTGTTGTTCGGGAGTCGATGCAGCTGGCAGCCGGGGGGAGGGTGCTGGCCCCTAAAGGGGGGTGGGTAAAGAAACCGCTCGAAAATGTCGATAGAAGTCGGTTTTGGGGGAGAAATAGTTCAATAAATGTGTTCAGGGGGGCGTTGGGGCTCACCATGTGTCGGCCGGAGTGGGGCGTGCGTCCCGGCCAAGTTGGAGGAGCTCTCACGCCCACCCGTGTGCGAGAGCACGCGGCATTAGGCTGTCAACAAAACAAGCTAACACGTACATAAGAATGTGGCCGCTAAATGGTGTCCTTTGAAATACAACGCGAACGTCTTTTAAGGCTTTTAAGCCGAGCAAACGCTCGCCTTTTCGGGCTTTTGGAAACGCTTTGAAGTCGACGGAACATCGAGGCGGCGCTTCAACAGTTCATATCAAATGACTAAAATCGTTTTTTTTTTACTCGTTAAGAGTAAAAATGGGTCGAATTCGCGCCTGTTTGGAGACTTGGCGTCGTTATTTGAGGCGAATGGCGGGTTTATAGCAGGCGAGGAGAAGTGGCGCTTTAAAAAAAAATGGGTGCGCATGAAGGAGGTCGTGTGGCTTGCCATGCTGCCTCGGCGAGTGAAAGAGTGGGCGGCGCTGGGCGGACAAAATGACGATTGCGCTTTGCTACTCGGGGGTAAAAGTCGTGTTAGTGGTCAGGAAGGGGTTGTGAGAGTTTATGCGGTGAGTTTTGCGACTTTTGGGAAGGCGTTGAAGGGAAATTTTGTTGTTGTTCGCATCACGTCTCCCTCCGCCACGCGCTCCTTCCGCCGCCTTTCAAGTGTGCGAGTTCGTTGCCATGTTGAGTGACGTCACAGCGCTGGCTTGTGTGCCGAAGATCGTCTAGGAATATGAGGATGACCCACTCTCAAGTTTGGGTCGGCCCTCACGCGAAGTAGCTGGATGACTACGAGGGATGGGAATATTTCGCACAAACAATTCAAAAAGATTTAAATTCCACAATGCGATTCAGGAACGATTGTTAAAAAATTGTGAACCATTTGATTTGCTTCGGTTCAATAAAAAGTGACAGTTTAAGCCTGAATACTTGAAGTTACAGAGAAGAAAAAAGACAATAAAAATGTACGTTTCAAATTGTTTGAAAATATAGCTTGGGTCAAGGGGTTAATACAAGTCAGGAGGAATTAACATACTATAAAAAACTGGCAATCACTTATGCTTCACTTTCAAGTTTGTAAAACTGCCTATCGAAGGAACAGGAAAAACGAAAACTTTTTTTCTATTTGCTCATGTGACGGAAAATAACAAGTCATTTTACAGCTGTTTTTGCAATCTATTAAAAAAAAAAAAGCAACAACATGGGTATTGGTTGCCGCATTTATGCCAACTAGAGCTCATGTGGGCCGGACCAGTTTATTTTTGGCCCAAAAAGTTCACTTACTTGGCGCGAATGTCGAAAAAATGAAAGCTGTGCGTCGAGTATGAACCAACTACCAAGTGCCTGCCAGGCAGAAAATCGATTTGACTTCCTATTGGGGGACCACTTCCGGCCCACGGGCTGCACTTTGACACCTGTTGTTATAGTTTTGTTTAAAAAAAAAAAACCATGAACTGTTTTTCCCTATAATAGATTTCCGATGTATTGGATCGGGACTCGGTGGCATGCAAAAATATGCCACCAGGACATTCCCGTTGCCGTCAATGGCCGTGTATGAGTCCCAATGGCTCCACCCCTTTTCTTCCACCCGTGCTTCCAACTCCAAACTTATCCGAGTGTGCTCTCTGTCCATTGTGGCATCTCTTTGGCTTCATACCGTCAGAAGACCCCCTAGGATTGATGGCACAAAAAAAAAAAAAACTCTACACACCCTCTCGGTCGAAGGGGGGCGCGGCTTTGCGGGTTTTGCCGCAGTTGCGCTCCCCGGGTGCTGAGGAGACTTCACTTTTTTTGCCTAGCAACATCGTGGAATCCCTGTTCAGCAGCCGCGCTTGATTCATCAATGGCCGTGCGTGCCGGCTAATATTTTGGACGCGGCTGAAGCAAAGCGTGTAGCGTGGCGACATGATCTGTCTGACACACTGTCTGACTGTTGACCTACTTTGCGCGCTCCCACCCAACAACACCAGCCCATGTGGGTCAGGCAAAAAAAAAAGAAGGTATTTAGGGCCACGTTCGTGACTAAGCATCCCGCTTTGGGATTAATTCACACGTCAAATGTCACATCCGATAAAAGTTTAGTGTCATTACGATAAATAATGGGGAGTTTCACCCATTTTTTTTGTATGATATGCAGCTGTTTGCATTTTAATGTGAGGAATTTTATCAGGAGGGATTTGGCGTGAATGACATTTTGAATTGTTTGCTGCAACCTAAAATGATTCAGTGTAAAAAGAAGCAGCACAGTAGCATACATAATTTTGTTATACATATTTTTTTTATATAAGATCTAATAATCCTCTAATACTTGTGGTTTTGAGTTTTAAGACGGCTGTGTCTTATTTTAGTTAATAAACACAAAATTAGAATCAACTTAAAAATCTAATTTCAAATAATTGAGTTAACTTATTTCTTAAATAGAGAAATAGTAAATGAATTAATCATGAATTATCTAATATAAATATGTCGTCTGTACGGATTTGGTTGTGTTGCTATTTTCAATTGTCACGCGTGCATTACTCACAGTTTTTGGCTAACTATTCAATAGCGCTCGGGACGCCTTACTGACTTTTTATCGGTGTCTGTTTGCGTCAACGAAAACATGAGTCATAGTTGATTTGCAATTTTTTTAATTCATTTGCAAGAAGTAACTATTGAAACTATTTCACAAGCATTCGAAAATGCGATCATTTTTAGCTTTATTTTTTTTGCACTCATCGCTGGTACATGCCACAAGAAAAGGGGTCACAAAATGTGAAAATCCACTAGGAAATATCATTTTTTGGCAGGTCTGGTCTGGGTAAAAAAAACATTGAGGAAAATCGGATCGGAAGTCTATCGGGGAATCGCTAATGACTATTCAAATTAATTTTCTGACGTCTTTTTTGGCTCTCAGATGTTCGGCTTCCACAAGCCGAAAATGTACCGGAGTTTGGACGGCTGCTGCATCTGCCGCGCCAAGTCCTCCAGCTCGCGCTTCACGGACAGCAAGCGCTACGAGAAAGACTTCAGGAGCTGTTTCGGGTAAGCGGAGAATGGGCGCCGCCACCCCAAAGAAGCCCCTCCCCCCCCCTAACCAGACGTCTTGCAGATTGAGCGAAACACGATCCGGGGAGATCTGCAACGCTTGCGTGCTCCTGGTGAAGAGATGGAAAAAGCTCCCCGTGGGAACCAAGAAGAACTGGAATCACGTGAGTTTCTTCAGCGCCGGAACAACGTGTCCAATCGATGTGCCCCAGCAAAAAAAAAATGACCAAAAGATGTTGATAAATTAGATTTTCTTCTAGAAAAGCGTCAATGTTGACGCTAATCCTTCTTAATGCACTGATTCCCAACCACTGTGTCGTGGGAAATTGTAAAAAGTCATACAATGTAATATTCAGAGAGAAAAAATAATATGAATGTACTGAGATTAAAATTGAACTATTACAAGGTTAAGGTCAAAATATGATGAGCGTTAAATTATAGATTATACAATTACAAGATTCAAATTGTGAAACAGTCATTTTGTCGCTTATTTTTGTGAGCACTTTTTGGCATAATATTAGGAGATTTAAGTCATATTTGGAGAAAAGTCATAAAATGATGCGATTAAAAACATGACATTACTTGTTTTTGCATCGCTCGAACCAGAAGTTGTTCCCGATCCGCAGGCATCAAATTTTGGTGACATTAGGTCAGTGTGAAAAATTGGATTTTGGATCATTTTGGAGATTTATGTGATTCCTGCTGATAAAACTTTGATGAGAATGACTATTGTTAATATAAGCGACATAGGTTTAAATCACATGTGTCAAAGTGGTGGCCCGGGGGCCAAATCTGGCCCGCTGCATCATTTTGTGTGGCCCGGAAAAGTAAATCATGAGTGCCGACTTTCTGTTTTCGGATCAAATTAAAATGAAGAGTATAGATGTATATTAAATTTCCTGATTTTCCCCCTTTTAAAATCAATAATTGTAAATTTTTTAATCCATTTTTTCTGTGTTTTTAGTTAAAAAATCATTTTGTAAAATCTAAAAAAATATATAAAAAAAGCCAAAATAAACATTGTTTTAGATCTATAAAAAAAACTCAATATTCAGGGCTTTTAATCCATTTATAAAAAAAAATCTAAATATTATATCTAAAATTGCCCAGCCCACGTGAAATCAAGTCTGACACCCTTGGTTTAAATGAAAAAAAAATGTCCCTTGAGATTTTTTCAATGCAAAAAGTGTGCCGCATCTCAAAAAAGGTTGGGAGACGCTGCTCTAATGAACCGGTCTTTTCTTTTAGGTGGTGGACGCCCGAGGCGGTCCCAGCCTGAAGTTGACCTCACGGCCAAAGAAGATCAAGTCGGCGGTCAAGAAAGCCCGTCCCGGCCAGATCAACAGGCTGCACACGGAGTTGAAGCGAAACAGTCTGTCTTCCTTCTGGCCCATTTTTGGCTCCCCGAAGGGTCGGCCAAGTCTGACCGCAGGTCTGCTCTTCCCGCCGTAGATTCTGACGCTCACAGCACCACGTCCAGCGCCTCCCCGGCTCAGTCGCCCAGCTACAGCATCTTGTCGGACGACGGTTCGGATGGCGAGCTGGGCTCGGGTTCGGCCCGCTCGCCCGTCTTCTCCTTCTTGGACCTCACGTACTGGAAGAGGTGCATTCCTATGGCATAATTGTTTATTCATGCAAACACGACACATTGTGGACCAACTTGGGATCGAACCCTCGACTCCAGAACTGCGAGGCCGACGCGCTAACCACTTTTCCAAACCATTTATCCACTATAATATTAATAATATTCTTAATTCGTCTGAGGCTCATCCATTTTACATAAACATCCTGTTTCAACTGTTTAGAGGGGAAGTGATCATTTTTCATCATAATAATCAACAATATTAAATGATATATATTTGATGATTTCAATTTAAAATGTAGAAATCAATGAAATATGACTAAAATGAATTAAGACACTCTGATTATGGCCCATCTAACATTCTGAAATGGCTTTTTATTCAAATGTCATATTACACATGCTGCCATTGACGGCTCCAGACGTCCAATCCAATTTGACTGGGGGAGGGAGGCTGGCATCCAATGAAAATCCCCAAATGTCTTTTTCCTGTGCGCCTTCAGGCAAAAAGTGTGTTGCGGAATCATCTACAAGGGTCGTTTCGGAGAGGTGCTGATCGACCCCCACCTGTTCAAACCATGCTGCCGCAAGAAGCAGCAACAACAACAACAACAGCGCCTCGACGAAGAGGAGGAGGAGGAGGATGAAGAAGAAGACGAAGAAGAGGAGGAGGAGCAGGACGACGACGATGCGGAAGAAGCCGAGGCCACCCGGCCGGCGTCCCCGTCCCAAGGCGAGCAACGGGCGAAGGAGGCCGCGGCCCAGTTGCACGTCACCGTGGTGACCACCCCCACGGCGGCGGCGGAAGGAAGCTGGTAACGAAAGCCGCCGCGTCCTCCCCCGACCAAGCACTCGGAAACAGCTGAAATTCCTTTCTCCGTCGCAATGCTGGAGATTTCTTTGTTTTTTTGTAGGTGGGCGGTTCCCAACCTCGAGTGAGCCGAGGCACCAGTTTAAAAACAATCGAACATGCGCAATAGACGTCAATGGCAGCCAATCAGTTAACTTAATCACAAGTCATTTGTCTCTGAGAACGCCAACATCAGATTTATTTATTCTTTAACCATATGAGGCGATCAAAATTGGACTGCGGTGGACCACCGTCTTTCTTCACTTTACGAACTGGAATGTTTTACGGCATTTACGACAAGAATTTCTCTGGCGCGGCCTAAAAGTTCCAAAATGTAAATATGGCGGTCACGATGCTGGAAATGACTTCAAATCAACAGCAAGTGACCCGCGAATGAACCAAAATTCACCGTCGTTGCCAACCAATGAATTATAATGAACTCTATTTCAGTCTAAATTTTTATTAGCAACCATTTTTTTTCCTTTTTCATCTTTTTAAAAGGATATATCTCATACCTGTCAACCTCTGCCGATAACTGCCCTTATAAATGATTATGATTGCCCTTACAAACCCCCCAAAAACCTTACAAACACTGTACGACTCGTATGGTGTTTGTAAGGTTTTTGGGGGGTTTGTAAGGGCAATCATAATCATTTATAAGGGCAGTTATCGGCAGAGGTTGACAGGTATGATATCTGTTCTTAGCAGGAGCGCACCGATAAAGAGTATCACGATATATGGTCCCGTCCCTAATTTAAAGCCAAACGTGAACTTTATTTCTCCATTTTGCCACGGCGCTCAGCTTGGGAACCACCTCGTTAGCCAGTTACTGTATGGACTCTCATCTTTCACTTTAACCTATTCAATACTCTCACCTTCCTGAAATAAGGACCATCATTTTTTTTTCTTTTGCTTTTTTTGTCGTTTTATGTGCTGGACTTTTCATTTGCAGATCCATTTTGATTCCACAACGCAATACAGTAGATCCCCGTTTCTTCCGCGAGATGCTACGTTACGTCCGTCACCCGATATTTTGCATGCGAACCTTAACGGGATGGTAATAGAGAAGGTTTTTTTTTTTCCTGGAGAAAAAAACAACAACAAAACTGTCCATTTTCACGTTCTCGATGAGTGGCGTCGGAACGTGGGCCGATTCACAGCTTCAACAGCAAATGCACTAGCCTTACTCGCTCGCTCGCCACGGTTTAGCGTCCATTCCGGTTTCGTGGAACAAGATGGAGGGAAATTTAAAGGGACAGATGCGACCATCTATTGTGGCCTCAGCACCACGCAGTGCTTTTTTTAATTTATTTCTTTTTTGGCATGACTGGCAAATCCCACTCATCCAAAAGACCCCCATGATCTGATGCATGAGTCGACTCGATTGCATGGCGTTATACCAAATGTCAATCGGACTTTTTGTTTTATTTTGTTTTTACTTTCCAGGGGGTGGATTCCTCTGATGAGCTTATTTTTGTATTTAAACTGAAAAAATACAAAGATGGGAAAAAAATCAAACAATAAGACACAATGCGACAGTGAAAAGGGAGTCAATTTAGAGTCACTAAGCAATGCCACCACAATCTGGCCGTATATTACGATGGAATATTAGAGGCAAAGAAAGAGAGAGAAAAAATAGGACTATGAGATTAAGCATATTGGTACGACGAAAAAAAGCCGTAGTAATTGCATAAATAAAAAAAGTCTTAGTTTTTTTCATACTAATACCACAACTGTTTTTTCTCGTACTACTATCACATCTTTATCCTCAAACTAATACGTACTCCCAACTTTATCTTCCAAGCAATACTACCACTTTTTCCTAGTACCAAAACAATTACTTCAACCTTGTATTAATATACTATGACTTTTTTCTCGCATGACTTTTTTTTCCCCGTACTTCTACTACTTTATCCTCAAACTAATACTATGGCTTTTTTTCTCAATCTAATACTATTTTTTTTTCTAGTACTACTACTTTCCCCTTCCCCCCCTTATACTACCACTATGACTTTTTCTCATACTAAAACTACACTTCACCCCCCCCCCCCCCCCCCCCCCCCCCCTACTAATCCTACGACTTTATCCTCAAACTAATACTCCCAACTTATCTTCCAAGCAATACTACCACTTTTTTCTAGTACTAAAACAATTACTTCAACCTGGTACTAATATACTATGACTTTTTTCTCGTACTATCATGACTTTTTTTCCTCGTACTTCTACGACTTTATCCTCAAACTAATACTATGGCTTTTTTCTCATTCTAATGCTAATATTTTTTTGCTCTCTCACAATCCAAATGGATTGGACGTCTGTTTACACGTCTCCCAGTAAAATGATTACAAATCAATTTCTTAAAATCAGCTGAGCTTCAAAAACCATCCAAAAAGTCTTCATTGATCAAAAAGAAACCAAAGCACATTACAATTTACCCCATGTTTCATATTTCAAAAGCAATGCAGGTTTTCTACGGGCGTTTGTATGTATGTTTGTTATTCTAAAGATAAGAAAGAACACTAATATGAAATTTTCCCATTGTATCCAGAAGACGGAAGTCACATTATGTATATATTTCAAGGCCTGGCGGGCCGTAATGGGATTCGGTTATTTATTTATTTCATATTTATTTTCTCTTCTTTCGTAATAGAGTCGCTATGAATTCTTTCCAGCGTCCGCAAAATTCTCACGCGAGATTTGCACGGCATTCAAACGACCGAGTTGTCCATACTTGTCAAGTGTTCCATATTTATTTTCTCGTCGTTTGACCCTGCGCGCGACCTAACTTATTTTCTGCCGTTATCATTTTTCGACACGTCATGGTAGATCGAGCAGCTAATAGATTGCCAGCCAATTGTATTTTGATTTCTGCTGTTTTTGTTTTGTTTTGTTTTTGCCCCTTTGAGCTTGTAGAAAAGGATCGCTAGGATCCACCATGCTAGACTTTGCATGTACCTTTGCTATGCATTTCTTTCGCTCTCACGTTAGATGAAGCGCTTTTGTATTTTTTATACATCATGTACTTTTTTTACTTGTCCCTTAATAAAAGTAATTTTGTGAGTTTTACGGGGAGGTTTTGTCAATTTGTTTTTACGGTACACAATACACAGTTTCTTCTGTGGCTCAGAAAATGAATAACAAAGTTTAAAGCAGATTAATCTATTCCAAAGGAGTGAATGAAATATATATATATTTTTATTTTCTAAAATTCTATCGGAATATTAGATCTTTTATTTTTATTTTTGCAAGACAGTAGTATTAGCTTCAGGTTAAAGTACTTCATTCACTTTGAGAATTACAGTAGGATTATGATAATTTACTTAGTATAACTCTCTTTTTCACCAGTTTATGCCATACTCGCACATTAAAAAAAAAAACGCACGAATTGTAATTACGCCACGATAGCTACTCTACCAATATATCACAAATAAGAAGCTAGATGCACGGTGCGCGTTGGGACGTATAAGCCTACGTTCTCCGACGCAAGATGGCCGCCAGTTATTTTCGCTGGAGACTCTACATTTTGTCATCTCGCTTTATGTGTATATATCTTTGAACCGCAACCAGGATTACGTTATTAAACGAGCAACCGAAAACTAGTCTTTTCTTGAAGATATTTTGTCTTTTGACACATATGTTTTTGAAGATACGCTGTTAATAGTTTCCAATGATTTCTGTTCAACACAAAAACAAAAGCTTCGACAGTTTCGTCAGCCGGAACAATTCATTTGACTGTTTTCTACAAAGGGGACATTTAAACCCGCGAGTCACCAGAAATACGAGTCTCGTGACAGGAAGTGACGAAAATTGCAGAAGTGGTTTATTATGATTTGACACGCAGTTGCATGGACTTCATTTATGCTGTTTATAGACAAAATTTCGGCAATAGAAATATATTCTTCGGTAACCGAGGTAGTAATTCCCATATTTGATTATATCTTCCATTTTTATGAGTGTTATTTTCTTATTTACATGTAGCATTATTAGCTAGCAGGAATCTTGTCCAAGTGTTCACTGTGATTAAACGCATGTTAAATAAGAATTCCGTGTGCACCAAGTAGTATTTATTTACTTTTTTTCCTCTCTTCTTTTGCATTTAATATTAATTCTTTTTGGAAGTATTCTTCACCTGAAGCGTCACGATGGTGGAGCCCACCGCTTCCGGTGTCTTCTGCAGTAGAATGCTGAGCATGGTCAACTCCGAGGACGTCAACGCCATCATCCAGGCCCAGAGACACATGTATGTCAGCATCAAAATCCGTTTTTTTAGTCAAGGCGCCAGACGCCCGATCCGTTTGACTGGTGTGATTTGAGCCCAATGGATCGGACGTCTTCCGCCGTCAATGGCAGTGAATGAGTTTTCCCGTTCAGGCTGGACCGCTTTGAGAAGACCAACGAAATGCTGATCAATTTCAACGGGCTTTCGAACGTGCGGCTGCAGCAGATGAACGAGCGCTTCTTGCTCCACACGCGCACTCTCATCGAGATGAAGAAAGATTTGGACAGCATCTTCCGACGGATAAGGTCGGATCATTTAAACTTTGCCGGAGCAGTTTTTGAAAGACAAAAATGGAGTCTTTATTTATTCTTTCTTTTTGTTTTGTTAGGACACTTAAAGGCAAGATTGGCAAGCAATTTCCAGATGCTTTCAGTAGTAAGTCAGAATTTGCTTACATCTTTAAAGGCTGTTGCACGATGATGATTATGTGACAGTCTTACTCAACAAATTATCAGCTTTTATCTAGCACTACAGAAATGAGAAAGTATTAATGTTTTCCTCTTTTTAAGATTTTCGAGAAAAAAAAATTAAAATCCCTCTTAAAAATATGTCTGTAGATGTAAAATGTTTCACTTTTTTTGCTCTCTTGGCAAACCGAAGTCAAGGTCAGCCACACTGCCTCAACCGCTCCTCTTTTCTTTTCCCAGACATCCACGAGTCGCCTATTCCGGAGGACGAGGACATGGACGCAGAGCTGGCGCCCCCCAGCTGTGCCACCTCGGGGCTGAGTTCGGATTGCTGCGACTCCAGCCCAGACGTGGCCTCGCCCGATCACCCCGAGGAGCTCTCCCGAGAAATGTCCGCCTCAGACCCTGATCGCACGGCCGGGCTGCGGGACGAGGGCCCGGATAGCGTGCCCGCCGAGTAGCCTCGCGCTCTGGGCGGATGGACTTGAACTCGCAGAAAGTGTCTCTTTTCTGTTTCCCCGTTATATATTTTTGGGTCACTTGATCCGCATTCAATGTGATGACGAGCTCCAAACTACTTGACTTGCAATGTCTGCACGCAATACTTTAAGATTTGACTTTTTGGTGATAATAGACGCCCAATCACGTGGCTCTTATGAACTCAATTAAAATTTATCACGAGTAGACGTCTAACTTGACGCTTGAACTCAATTCTTGTTGGTTGTCATCGGCAGACGAGTTAAACAAACTTGTAGTTGACTTAAAGAATGCATGAGAAGGCGCTGTGTTAATCGTGTGTGGTTTTGCACCTATTTTTTAGCGTTTATTTTGGTGCATATTTCAAAAATAGCTGTATTTGATATCTTGCACTGAAAATAGTATCGTTAGTGCCGTGTTACGCGCATAAGCATTGGGGTTCCGGGATACTACCATTTCCCGGTGGGACGAATAATAATGCGACACCACCCGAACCCAAACATCCGCTGCCGTTTCCGGATTACGAAAGCGTGACTAAGTAACTCGTAAAAAGTACGACACAAGGCGACTGAGAGGCAGCCAAATGGGCCTGGCCACAGTTTGATGGCGTTTGCGTTGCTTCGCTTAAGAGCTGCAAATTATTTCCCTACTGGCGTCTTTCGTTTTCTAACCTCGGTCGGCATGGACCAAATGGGGCTCGGCGCCAGTCGTTCGGCTCTGGAACGCCTGGACTTTGACAACGTCGCCTTGAAGAAACTCCCCCTGGACACCTCCGAGGAGGCCGGCGTGCGGCAGGTGAAAGGCGCCTGCTTCTCCCGAGTGGAACCGCAACCGCTGAACAACCCCCGCTTCGTGGCGGTGTCCCAGCACGCTTTGGCTCTGCTCGGCCTCGACGGGGACGAAGTGATGGGTGACCCGCTCGGGCCCGAATACCTGAGCGGCTCTAAAACCATGCCCGGCTCCGAGCCCGCCGCCCATTGTTACTGCGGGCATCAGTTCGGCCATTTCGCCGGGCAGCTGGGCGATGGGGCGGCCTGCTACCTGGGGGAGGTCAGAGTCCCGGAAAATCAGGACGACCAACTTTTGCACGAGAACCCCAGTGGTCGATGGGAGATTCAGGTTAAAGGAGCCGGATTAACACCCTATTCGAGGTTACTATTACGTATATTTGGATTTTTAAGACCCTCTCTGTACTACTTTTTAACTTGTTACTGTAGACACTGCCCTCTATTGGCCAGTGATGTAATCTCTAATTGTGACTTGCCCTTTTTTCCACATGTATACATACTACAGTGGTACCCCGACATACGATCTTAATCCGTTCCGGGACTGAGATCGTATGTCGATCTTTTCGTAACTCGAGCGGACGTTTCCCATTGAAATGAAGTAAAAACAAATGAATTCGTTCCAACCCTCTGAAAAAACACCAAACACAGGATATTGGATTGGAAAAAAATGTTTTATTTCTTCTAATTCACCATCTATTAACAAAGTAACACATAACTAGTGGTTTAATAGTAATAAAATGTGTTTAATAGAAGTAAAATTAGACACATTTCGAAGGGGGAAGACAGAGAGAGACGGACAGAGAGAGGGGTGGGGGCGTTAATTTGTTCCAACCAGTGTTCCCTCTAAGCTGCGCGCGTGCGCAATTGCGCACTACTCTCGTCTTCTCTGCGCAGCAGCAATCATATGGCGCGCAGTAAAAAAAAAATCGGATTTTTTTTTTTTTTTTTTTTTTTTTTTTTTTTTTTTTTTTTTTTTTTTTTTTTTTTTTTTACCCCTCTCCCCATGATGGCACCGTTTAAGCGGCAGCCAGTGGCAGTAGCTCTGTCCACTTATGTTTTTCGTGTTTTACAGCATGTTTTACATGAAAAATTAGAGGGAACATTGACATGCACCTGCTTGTGGCAGGTGTGATACTGGTGTGCCCATAGCGAGCAATGATGATGTCGTGACCGGATGATTCGCCTAAAGACGTTTCGCCGACGGACGTTTGACAGACGGACAGGTCGCCGAATGGACGTTCCGCCGAACGTTCATTCGGCGACCTGCCCGTCTGTCAAACGTCCGTCGGCGAAACGTCTTTAGGCGAATCATCCGAGTACCGATGATGTCGCTCACACTGGTACTCGGTGCGCTCAGGGAGGTTGACTTTCTGCTCAGACCAACGAAAAATTAGAGGGAACATTGGTTCCAACCCTCTGAAAAAACACCAAAAACAGGATATTGCATTGGAAAAAATGTTTTATTTCTTCTGTTTCGCCATCTATTAACAAAGTAACACATAACTAGTGGTTTAATAGTAATAAAATGTGTTTAACATAACTAAAATTGGGCGGTGTTGTGTGCACGAGTATACTTCGTTACCCAGAAAGCCCTCTTTTTGCCCGCGCATGCGCGTTGTGCGTTTCCTGGTCGAAACTCGTCTGAATAAATCGATCAGTGCTCGTAGATATCTGTTTAGACTAAAGAGATTCGGCAAAAAAGTCAGTGTGCTACAATGATAAACAGCCTCATGTCATGGCCACCTGGCTTGGTCGCATCTTGAAATTTTGATGGTATCGCGGGCGAATTATTCGATCGAAATTTTCGTCGTACCAAGAGTTGATCATAGGTCGAGGTACCATTGTATTATATTTTTACTCTCGAAGGCAGACACTGCCTTCTAGTGGTCAGTGATACCATCTCTAAATTGTAATTTGCCTTTTTTCAAAATGTCATGTTTGAAGTATTATTGTTCTTTCTCTATCAACTTTTACTATTGAACTCAATGTTCAACTACTACAGTATGTTACATTAACGCCTCAATTCCAGACAAGCCGATGGGCGCAAGGTCCTTCGCTCCAGCATCAGAGAGTTCCTCTGCAGCGAGGCCATGTTCTTCCTCCGCGTTCCCACCACGCGAGCGGGATCTGTCGTCACCTCGGACAGCAAAGTGGTCAGGGACGTGTACTACAGCGGAAACCCTCGACACGAGAGCTGCGCGGCGGTCCTGAGGATCGCGCCCACTTTTTTGAGGTCAGTTGTGGCCGCCGCCCTCGAGAGAAGCGTCCCGGCGAGCTTCCCGTCATCGTCGGCGATCCGCGCAGGTTCGGTTCATTTGAGATCTTTAAGCCAGTGGACGAGTTCTCCGGACGTCAGGGTCCCAGCTACGGGCGTGACGAGCTCAGGGTTCGGATGCTGGATTATGTCATTGAGATGTTCTATCCCGAGATCCAGCGGCAATACTCGGACCGGGTGGAAAGGAACGTGGCGTTCTTCAGAGAGGTTGCAACACTTTTTTTTAACACTCCAAGATGTACTATTAACACATTTTAGCCATGCAGACATGTTTGAAATGAGAAATTCTGACTTCCAGTTAACGACGCACATTTTTAGGATACAGTTGTACCTCTATTTAGGAGATTAATTGGTTCCAGAATTTTTTTCGCAACCTGAAAATTTTGTAACTAGAGGTGTACTTTATATGTAAATTCTCCAATTCATTCCACAGTCCTCACACAACTACCAACTAAACCCTTAAAAATGGCTCAAATTGTCCCAATTTTGTATGTCTTAATAAATTATCAGGAAATTATTTATTAATGTCTTAAAATAAATCAAGCATATGAAAATGTGCCATGTGCCGCCGAAATAGAGGCATGACAAAAAACAAAAATGTTTTGCATCAGGTTTTCCTCTATAGGAAAGAATGGTCAACATTTTTTCAAGTTTAGCAACCATTTCCCGACAAATGTGCTTTTGGAAATGCTGAAAGATGACCAAAATACAAACATGTCTTATTTTTCTGACTGGGTTGGACGAAGGTGATGCGTCGAACGGCCCGACTGGTGGCTCACTGGCAATGCGTGGGTTTCTGTCACGGGGTCCTCAACACCGACAACATGAGCGTTCTGGGCCTCACGCTTGACTACGGTCCTTACGGCTTCATGGACAGGTGAGGATCTGACCAGCATTCTCAATGATGTCTTCTGCTACAACAACGATGGCTAACAACACCGCAACATAAATTGTTACATCAACATATCTTCCAAACAAGTCCAGATTCGCAATTTCCAAATTCCCGCTAAGTTGTTGTGTTCTATGATCGCTGGCTAACTAGTTAGCTCCCTCCAGTTTACGCTAGTTTATGGCCGTATGCTAGTTTATGGCTTATGCTAGTTTATGGCTTATGCTAGTTTATGGCTTATGCTAGTTTATGGCTTATGCTAGTTTATGACTTATGCTAGTTTATGGCTTATGCTAGTTTATGGCTTATGCTAGTTTATGCTAGCGTTCGCTGTTTTATGTTAACTTTTGCTAGCTTGCGTAAGCGCGGTTATGGTGATCTATCATTACTTTGTATCACAATAGGTGATCGATATGCTCCTGCCTAGAATCAAGAGCTTGTTTTAAATTGCTGTCACCATTTTAAGAATATTTTGGGCTGAATTAAGATTTTTCGTCTTTGTTTTTAATTTGACAGCGAGAGAATATTTTGGAAAATTATTCCTTTTAAAAAGATGATATTTTAATTACAAGAGAGAAGTTGTCATTTTCAGACACACCCCTTTTTCCAGGTCCCACACTTGTTCGTTGATTAAAAAGGTCAGTTTTCCGCCCAGGTTCGACCCAGAGTTCATCTGCAACGCTTCGGACAACTCCGGACGCTACTCCTACCAGGCTCAACCTGCCATCTGCCGATGGAATCTGGTCAAGTTTGCGGAAGCGCTGGATCCGGAGCTTCCGCCCGACCGGGCCAAGGCCGTCATGGAGGAATATTTGGATTTGTACAACAGCTATTATCTCGATCAGATGAGGAAGAAGCTGGGTTTACTTAAAAAAGAGGAACCTGAAGACGAGATCCTGATTACGGAGCTGCTGCGAACAATGCACGACACAGGTTTGGCTAATCGACGTCAGTTGCACCCAAACATGACCATTTACTTAAAATATATAGCTGTGGGGGACAATGTTCCCTCTAAGCTACGCGCGTGCGCAATTGCGCACTACTCTCGTCTTCTCTGCGCACAGCAAATCATATGGAGCGCACAAAATAAAATCCCAATTTTTTTATTGTTTTTTATTTTTATTTTTTTAGCTGTGAGGCCGACGCTCGAACCACTCATCCGCCGGGCCGCCCATTCATAGATAATAATAATTACATTTTATTATTACTAAATCATTTATGTGTAGTAGACATACACCTGCTTATGGCAGGTGTGATACTGGTGTGTGCCCATAGTGAGCAATGATGATGTTGCTCACACCGGTACTCAGTGTGCTCAGGGAGGTTGTCTTTCTGCCCAGACAAACAAAAAATTAGAGGGAACATTGGTGGGGGACCAGCGCTATGGTCATTCGGCCTCCGGTTTGAACTATTCGGGTAAAATCACCCCATAATCTTTTATCTTCGGATTCCGACTCGTCGCACGATAACGTCAACGAGTTTCCACTACCGTTTTCCATTGAGTCGTATGCTATCTGCCAAAATCCTCACCTTATTTAACGTCAGTGGTTTCCACTATGCAGAGGCCAACCGTGACACAAGCTAACTTTAATGCACAATTTCAAGCTTTATGCATCTTTTCAATTTTTTAATACTCCTGGACAAGGTTCTGCTATTTAAAAACTGAAAACTCCCGTCTTTTAACATTTCTTACCAGGTGCTGACTTCACCAATACTTTCCGCAGTCTGAGTCGGATTTCTTGCCCGTCCGAGGGAGAAGATGAGCCGGTCAAGCAAGCAGTCAAGCTTTTATTAGAGCAATGCGCTTCTTTGGAGGAGTTCAAAGCTGCCAATAAGCCCAGCATGGACCCACGGTGAGCACGGCGTCGTACTTTGAAACCAGTAGATTTTCCCCACGCCCGCCGGAGAATCTTCCTGGCGATGCCACTTTAAAAATGCTACTGTTTCCAACAGCGAGTTGGCCATGCTGCTGTCCATGGCTCAGAGCAACCCGGCACTCTTCCAGATGATCTCAGACAGGGCCACCGTGGCCAGGCAGCTGAGCAAACTGGACAAACTCAAAGAACTGATGGAGACCGACGAAGAAGGACTCAAAGCCAGGCAGGCCGAGGAGTGGAGCCGCTGGATCGTGCGCTATCGGTGAGGGATTTATGGGGTGGAGAGCGGGCGGGGAGAGAAAATAAAAACGGGAAACTGGCGCCCAAGTTCTGAAGAGGTTGCTATCTCGCTGGCAGGAAGCGCTTGGCTCAGGAAGTGGACGGACAAAGCGACACCCGTGCTGTGCAGGAGGAGAGAGTGAGGGTGATGGATGACAGCAACCCACGCGTGGTGCTAAGGAACTACATCGCCCAGAATGCAATAGAGGCGGCGGAGAAGGGAGACTTTTCGGAGGTTTGAATTGCCCGATAGATGTCCAATCTGTTGGAACTGGGTGGCAGCGTATTAAGCGTTCTCAGTTCCCAAAAAATATATATGATCGGGACATCCCTAACTGAAATGCATTCTTAAAAGCAAAATCCATTTCTCTGCTTTGGTTCAGGTCCGACGTGTCCTCAAAGTTCTGGAGAAGCCTTTCTCCTCCCAACCGGGTCTGGAAGTCCCCGCCTGGCCGGGCCGAGGCGGCGCCGGCCAACAGGCAGAGGCGGACGACGACCACGAAGAAGAGCGGCGGGAAGGGGCCTCGCCGTCCCCTCGCGCCGTCCCGTACGATAGCCGACCTCCCGCCTGGTCTCAGGCCATCTGCGTCACATGATCTTCGTAACCGCCTCCTCGACTTGGGCAACTGGCCCGCCAAACGGGAGGAAGTTTTCAGCGTGTGGCTTCCTTTTTAGATGATAAGGTCAGATTACCTAGCGGGCCAACGTTGGGGAAGGGTTTTTGACGTTTGACGCTCCACAGGAAGCATTAAAGACACAAGCAGTCAGGTTAAAAAAATGTATGCATTGTTATGATAATTGGAGAATCTAAAAGTCTTTTTTTTTTTCACTCATTCTCAGCTTTTGACAGCGCTGGGTGTCCTAACCATTTGAAGTGGGAGGGGTGACGTACGCTCATTCGCTGCTGTCCCTCCCACTTCAAAGGGATTGGACGTCTACTAAAGATAAGCTCATTTAAAAAGACTTAATTTTTATTCCGTCACAAAATTGGTCGTCTGTGACCGTCAACACTCTGTTTTGTCACCTGTCTGTTCAGTGCCTGCTGGCTTTTAATGACGTCGCGAACGGCAAATCTTACTAAGACTCGTCCGGGACTGATAAACTGTGGGGGTCAAATGCCATGTGAAGATATTATACTGCGTTTAGACTTTTTTTTTTTTTTTTGCTCTGTTAGACAATTTGCTGCTTGGCCACTTGTGGCAGTGTCGCGTAAACATGTGCGTAAACTACATGTTATATTAGTCGTTCTTGGCAGAGGATAAAGAAGGCACTGAGGAATATGAAAGGCTTGTTTAGTGTTTAGTAATTTTAATGAATTGGATGGTTATTGTTGATTATGGCAGGCAATTTGTTAAATATTTTTAAAAATCTACCTTAGAGTGCCATATACCAAATTGTATTTATTTAAGAAACAAATGAATAAAAATAAAGATGAACTACAAATTTCAGCCGAATGAAAAGCAATGCCTTATTTCTTATCTATGTGACCTTTGACCCTTTCTATTCTCATAAAGTATTACTTATTCTGCAAATTTGAGTTAAATTGTTTAAGTTATTGCCCAATTCCTCATTTGACCTCTATGACCTCGGACGTCATGACCATCTCATCTCTTCTGTTTCATATTGCAAACAAAACAATCATGACTTTTAATGCAAACTATTCTTTTATTTCTCTAAATCAGCACAAGAACCTAACCATGTATATTTTCTTTCACACTTTTCACAAATTAAAACTTTTCTCCTTGACCTCAGTTGTTATCGAATATCAGAAAGACAAGTTTGACTTTAGCCGTTCCCTAACAAGCACAATAAACGTGCAGCGAGGACACTATATATGCTGCAACATTTTTCGAGACAGTGATGAATGATCATGTCCCAGCAAGTCTTGCTTGAAGCTGCATTTTACAAAACCCCCTCAGATCCCAGCATAGGAAAGAAATATAGCTAATTGGTACCCAAAATGTGGTCATTTGTGTACCTACAATTTAATAATCTGTTAGTCCTGATTGGTAAATTGTAGGTGAGATGGACAGTTAGACACAATTTAGTACCGATAGTAAATTGGTAGTACAGATTACTTAACTGTGTATATATAGTTTTGTCATCTGTAACCACAGGTGACTAAACTGTAAACTAATTTGTTGGTACAGATGAGTAAATTGTGCACTGTTTATTCATCTGTACCCACAGTTTAATAATATGTTGATATATGGGAATTAATTATATGTACAGAATAGTAAATTGTGTAGATGACTAAAAAACTGTTTTTTCCCTAGTTTAGCACCATTGGGGACTCTGTGCCATTTCCACCACAAAAAGTATTCAACCTTTGTTTTTCCAATATATTAATTTATTTATTTACTTGCACAGGCTGTTTTTCGCAAGTGGATTTTTTAAAAAACACGATATAAAAAATAATAATCTAAGAATGTGAAAAATCCGATTTCCCTCGAACGCGACGTGCTTAATCATCCTGTTATGAGTGTCTTGTTACCTTCCAGGTGTTGCACTTTTGGTGGCAGGCTTCCAAAGTGACGCTGGGTGTGGCTTAGCTTAGCCCGCACACACACACACACACAGACACTGCCACGCCACGTTCAAGGCGCACGAGCTGGGACAATGGACGACTTTAGACGCTAAACCAGAGGAGCTGAATTTTCGAGCAGTAGAGCGTTTTCTCGCCTTTCTCCCACGACAAGAATGTCTCGCCGCGTCAGACCAGGCTACCGTCGACAGGAAATCAACAAAACCACCTGGGAGGTACCCGATCGGTACCGCGAGTTGAAGCAGGTGGGGACCGGAGCCTACGGGACGGTTTGGTGAGTACAATTTCCAATTTTCCTATTGCGCTTGAACGCATATTTTTGAAGTGTAGCTGTTCGATTTCCCCAAAAATGCCAAGGCGACCAAACAAATTGAACATCAATGATTGACTCTGTAGGCGGAACCAGTCAATGGCGGGTTTCGAGTCATTTGCCCGCAGGGGGCGCTGTTGCTCACATTACTTTTAACGATGGAGTTAGGGGGAATGACCTGACAAAAAAAATCCGCTTTTTATGTCTCCTCTCAGCTTGTTGTCGTTCTTGTGGATACTACTTTGAAGGCTGACTTTGCCGCTATCCGTGAACCGATTGGCTTGAAACTTTGTAGCTATGTAGCAAAAGCCAGTATCTATCAACCACCGGAGTCTGATTTTAAATTATTATATCAGGGCTGAATATGTTATGTATTGAAAAAAAATATTTTTAAATAATTGGCAGTTGTTGTTGTTGCTGACAATGGATTGGACGTCAAATATCAATAGCAATCTGCGTCTTTAAAAAAAATCAGCTTATTCCATTTGCTGTCAGCTCTCCCAGTCAAAAAGGATTGGACGTCTAGCGGGAATTTTCACCAAACTTCTTTTTTTCTCTCCCTTGTAGCTCAGCAGCGGATGTCCGATCCAGAAACAAAGTGGCCATTAAGAAGCTGTATCGGCCTTTCCAGTCGGAACTTTTTGCCAAACGGGCCTACAGGGAACTTCGGCTCCTCAAACACATCAAACATGAAAATGTCAGATGAAATTATCCCTCTCCCCCTTTTTTCCGTCAGCCCATATCTGATTCAAACCTGTATTCCTCGGCGACAGGTGATCGGCCTCTTAGATGTCTTCACTGCCGACCTTTCTTTGGACAAATTTAATGATTTGTGAGTAGGAATTCTTTGTAAAAAAATCATTTCGTTTGAACATTTTCACGCACTGGTTCGGATTTCTTTCCTCTTTCGTTGTTGGTGTTGCATTTATATAGGACAGGAGTCTCATAATATATAAAATATTTAAATCTGAATGAATAGTACATGAAAATATGTTCATGAAAAATATTTTAGAAAAAAAATCTGTTGGTTAAATTGTAATAAATGGAACATCAATTTTAAAAATGCAGCTTTTAAAAAAGTGAGTCATAAAAATTTGGAGTAAAGAAATTTATATAATAAAAACAAATTTAATTCATTAAAGATAATAATAATAATAGACTTTTTTTAATTGAAAAAAAACTAAGATTTTAAACTCTTACCTGTATTGTTGCTTTCAAGCGGTGGCTAAATCCAACTGAGAAAGTTGATTTAAATACACAGCAAAATAATAAAACAAAAGCAAAGAAATAACAATAAAATACGTAAAATTCCAAATGCTCAAGTCTTCATTTTTAGAAATATTTTGGATGGATGGATTGTTGGAAATGACGTTTTTATTTATTTATTTGTTCACGTTGAAGCTACCTGGTGATGCCGTTCATGGGGACGGACCTGGCCAAACTCATGAAGCTGCAGAGGCTGTCGGAAGAAAAAATCCAATATTTGGTCTACCAGATTCTCAAAGGCCTCAAGGTGGGTCTGCCACTCTCTTTTGGCCCTTTTCTTTTCTCCTCTAATTTCTTGCTTTCCTTTCCATTCCATTCCAGTTCATCCATTCTGCTGGGATCATTCACAGAGTGAGTCGGCTTTTCTTTCCCATCCAATGAGCCCCATTACAGCGGCCTGCTGCTCTTTTTTTTTTAGGATCTCAAACCGGGAAATCTGGCCATCAACCAAGACTGTGAGCTCAAGGTACGCCTTGTTTTTTTTTCTTTGGGAGTAGCGTGGCAGTAGCCCGATGGTGACTCGGTGGCTGGCTTGCATCCTCTCAGATCTTGGATTTTGGACTGGCGCGTCAGGCCGACAGTCAGATGACGGGCTACGTGGTGACGCGCTGGTACCGCGCCCCGGAGGTCATCTTGAGCTGGATGCACTACAGTCAGACGGGTACTTAAAAAAATGATTTTCTCATAAAAAAAGACTAAAAAAAACATGAAAATGTTTGGCAGAGCAGATTTTTTTTTTTTTTTTTTAAATATAAGCAGGGGAAACATTGAATATATCTTTAAAAAAAAAGTTAAACAATAAAGATTCAGGTTTTTAAATGTATTTATAATGGAAAAAGGTATATTCTCAGTTTTATTTATCTTTCAAAAATTTAGATTTTAAAAAAAGTGTTTTGGGATTGGAAAAAGTGGGGGGGGAAATCTTAATATTCAGTTTTTTGGGTTTAAAAAAATGCTTGTTTGAACTTTTATCTTAGAAGGGTAAACAGTATATAAGTATATACATAGAAAAAAGGCTGATTGTTTTATTAATTTATTTTTGAAAATAAGATTTTATACAAAAATAACTAAAAAAGGATATATTACATTTTTTTTCATTTAAAAATTTAGAATATATGTTAAAAGAGCAAAAAATCTTCATGGGAATTTTGTCATAAAACATCAAGTCGACACATGATTTACGTTTTAGGTTCACCACAAGAGGGCGCTCGTTGAACATGATTCTTTTGGGGGTGGGGGGGCTTTGGGTTCTTGTGCTTTTTTCCCTCCAGTGGATATTTGGTCAGTCGGTTGCATCATGGCGGAGATGTTGCAAGGAAAACCCCTTTTTAAAGGCAACGATCGTATCCTTTTTACATGCTCGTTCACTCCCATTAACGTCAATGGCCGCCAATAGCCGCCATGTCACCTTCCTTCCCTTGACTCCTAGCTCCTCAGATCTGGACCAGCTGAATGAAATCATGAAAACCACCGGAACGCCGTCTCCGGACTTGATCGCCAAACTTCAATCGGAGGACGTAAGTTCCCGCCGCAAAATGGCCGACGCCCACGCCACCGATCAACGTGGACGTTCTGCACTTTCCAGGCTAAACGCTACGTGCAAAGTCTCAAAAAAGTCGAAAAGAAAGACCTTCGCAAAGTCTTCTCCAGCGTCGATGCGCAAGGTAAGCCGCGTTTCGCGTCCCATTTCCTCACTTTGAAGGGATTCCCGTCCCCCTTTTAGCCATATGTGTGCTGGAGTGCATGCTATTACTGGATCCGGATGAGCGGGCCACGGCGGCCGATGCCCTGGCGCTGCCGTATTTCGCCCACTTCCGTGAATCGGAGGAGGAGACGGAAGTGGCGCCCTACGACGACTCGTTGGATAACGCCGAGCTGACTTTGGATCAGTGGAAACGTAAGATGGCGAAGGAGAGCAATTTACGGTGGCGTCTAAAGGTTTGGGTGCACCTGACGTTTTCCCGTTTACAGTAATACCTCGTTTATGGCGGTTAATAGGTTCGAAGACCTGCCGCAATACGTGAATAATCGCAATGAAGCGAAAGGTGTTTTTATAGTGCTTATTCAATATTATGCACTTTTGAAACTCCCTCTACTATTATACTGCCCCCTCGTGGCCAGTGACATAATTTCCAAATGCGACTTGCCTTTTTGCCCCCAAAATGTCATGTCTACTTTAACTCCCAAAGTTAGACACTGCTCTCTAGTGGCCAGTGAAATAATCTCTAAAAGTCACTTGATGTAGACAGCGTTTTATTACATATTATTTTAAAAGTTTTTCTCCAAGAATTCAATCCTTTTTACCAAATAATTCAAGTTCTTCAAAACTTTTCAAATATATTTGTCTGATATATGAAATATTCATCTTTTCAGGTGTGCCCAAATCTTTTCGCTCCCCCAAAAAATCGAAAGAATATTAACTCTAATTTGATGTTTTTATTTTTATTTTTTTAGGTCACACTTTTACGGAAATCTTAACTTTCAAACCTGTTGTGCCGGAATCCAAAGAAACCTCGTTGTAAGAAACAAAAATGCCATTTTTTTTTCTTTGTTCTTCAATTTCACACAGCAGTTGCATGCATTTTTTTCATGATTATGTTTACAATTATTATAAGCGCTCCATTTGCCTATTGTTTTTAAAACGGAATCTTATGGTTAGCAATAACAGACATAGTGGAGCGTTTTTTTATGACTATTTTGTTGGTGGTTATGCACAAAAATTCAATCTGATCAAAAACTGCTGGCTGTGCAAATGCGC
Organism: Stigmatopora argus; assembly: GCF_051989625.1. Lineage (NCBI taxonomy): Eukaryota > Metazoa > Chordata > Actinopteri > Syngnathiformes > Syngnathidae > Stigmatopora > Stigmatopora argus. The sequence goes on along the minus strand of NC_135389.1, from coordinate 18,606,199 downwards.
ATGGTTTTCTATCCCATAAACGCTTTATTGCCTCACCCGCATTCCTCTCCGCTTGGTGTTGAATTTAACAAGCGTCTCTCGAGTTGACCTCCCGCCGCGTGACCCCTGCAGGGGGCGCATCCTCCCTCCCGACGATTGTGGAATCGGGCAGTTCGCTTGGAAAATCCGCCACCGTTCCCCCCGCGAACAGAAAAACTTTGGCCCGCTGGCGGAAGCCGTACGCTGACCTCTAGAGGGAGTCGCTGCGGAATTGCAGAAATGCTAAACAACTGATAGGGGAAATGGAGATGTTTGCGGGGGGACGAGAGGAGGGATGGCGTCCTAATCAGATGCTTGACTCAATTAGATTTTTTTTCCCATAGTCGAGTGAAAATAAAAAACGAAATAAGTCGCAAGCCCAGCCAAATTACGAAAAAAAGCGCGACTTATAGTCCAGGAAATACAGTAGTAATAATGTAATAAAAAATAATAATACCAACTGTATTCTATGAGTTAAATGTCATGATAATGCTAAAGAAAAAAAGAAAAAATAAGAGAATAACATTAAATAGGAAAACATAATTAGGCGGCGACCTGGTGGATAAGTGGTTAGCACGTCGGCGTCACAGTGGGGGACCTGGGTTCAAATCCAGGTCGGTCCACCTGTGTGGAGTTTGCATGCTCTCCCTGGGCCTGTGTGGGTTTTTTCTGGGTACTTTGGTTTCTCTGCAAATTCCAAGAACATGCATGGTAAGCTGATTGGACACTCGAAATCCGCCCTAGGTATGAGTGTGAGCGTGAATGGTTGTTTGTCTCCTTGTGCCCTGTGATTGGCTGGCCACCAATTCAGGGTGTCCCCCGCCTCCGGCCCAAAGTCATCTGGGATAGGCTCCAGCACCCCCAAGTGAGGATAAAGCGGTTCCGAAAATGAGATGAGATATAAGAAGGGAAAAAAATAGGAGTAACGTAGGTCTAAATTCCCCGATTTAAACCCCATTGTGGGAATGGAAAACCTAACAAGGCAGCCTGAACTGGTCGCCAGCCTATCACAGTGTCCAACTAGACAACACTCCTCCCAAAAATTAGAACATTTACTCAACCTAGCATGTTTAAATAAACTCCAAAGAGTTTTATGATGCTATTAATGATTGTCGCTCATTAGCTTTCATTGAACTCAATGGAAACGAGCCTGTTTCTCTCCGTTTGTCAACATGATCATTTGGAATTCCGTGTTACTTATCCAACAAACACACTTTGGATTTCCACCAAAACTTCTCCCATCTTGTTTCTGTCAAGTCTTTCCACGCATTTGTGTTTTGACAGCGCCCGCCGAGTATTTGTGTACATTGTGTACGGCACCCTCCAGATGTTAGCGCGCACGGGAGTTCTTCCGCCCGCGTCTGTCTTTGCTCACATTGCGCCCATTCTTGGGAGACCACCATGACACATTTCCATCTTCTTGACATTTTTTCATGGATGTGAAATTTGCAGCTCAAGGAAATGAAAATGTTTGTCTCCAGAAGAGAATTGAGGTTTGACGCCAAAAATAATCCAACTTCCAAGGCACGTTCCTCACTGCAATGGCAGTTATTTGATAAAAATAAATCTGAGTGGAGCAGATGGTCTTCGTCAATTCCCCTCTTGTTGAAAGCAAACATGGTGTCAACACATCACAGATGGACGCATGGTTGTCTGGGGAAAATACATATTTGCGCTGCATATTTTCCAGACATGATGAAAAATGCTCGGATTCCTAAACAAGAAGATCTTGCTCACGCTTCTTTTGGCTCTGGAACATTTTTTTCCTCAAGCCTTGTCAACCCAGTCTTCTTTCTTCTTTTTTTCCCAATCCTACTGTATATTTTGAAAAAAAAATTCATAGGGAGTATAAATTGAACTCTTGAAAAATGTCCATCTTAATGCTCAACTCACGTTGCACCGATATTTGGTTTTGCATTCCCATGATGGGGTTTAGCTCGGGGAATTTATACCAGCGTTCCTCCTATTTTTCCCCCTTATTAAATCTCATCATCTCATTTTCTGAACGGCTTTATCCTCACTGGGGGGTGCTGGAGCCTATCCCATCTGACTTCGGGCCATAGGCGGTAGCCAGCCAATCGCAGGGCACAAGGAGACAAGCAACCATTCATGCTTACACTCATACATGGAGGGAATTTAGAGTGTCCAATCACTATGCATGTCTTTGGAATGTGGGAGGAAATCAGAGTACCCAGAGAAAACCCACACATGCCCTGGGAGAACATGCAAACACATTTGAACCTAGGACTCTTCCGCTTTTATTTGTTTTATATATATATACATATATATATATATATATACATATACATACATATATATATACATATATATACATGCATATATACATATATATGTATATATGTGTATATATATATATATATATATACATATATATACATATATATACATGTATATGTGTATATATATATATATACATATATATACATATATATATATATATTTATATATATATATATATATATATATATATATATATTCATATATATATATGTGTATATATATATTCGTATATATATATTCATATATATATACCACAACCCTCGGGAGCATTAGTGGCTTGACAAATGAATGAAAGAAAGTTCTGGCTCTAAATTGGAATTTAAGTATTAACTGAGTGGCTGCCATTGATGGCCATAGGCGACCAATCCACTTGGACTGGGGGCAGGCAGTGATGCTTCAAATGGATTGGACATCTACTAATGACAAACTAATTGGCTCACGGGTTTATCGGCCAGATGGTAACTCTTCGGATGCTAATGATGGCGCTAGACGTCCAATCCATTTGAAGCGGGAAGGGTGGCGGGGAACGGACCAACGTCTTGCTTCAAACGGATCGGACGTCTGCTAGTGATAAACTCGTTAAAGTCAGATTATTCGCTGCCAGCCTCTCTCCACATTGGTCTGGGACGGTAAGAGTGTGTGCCTGGGGGGCGTGGCCAAAGCTACCAGGAAAATTAATATTCGCAAACGCCAAGCCGAGGGAGCTGCAAACTTTTTCATTCGGTAATAGCCGGCCAGACAAGAAAACGAAACGTGGGATTGTGGTTAATCCCAGCACTTTATGTAACGTAGGAAAACAATCTAGAGCAAATGGCAGATTATAACTTTGCATACTAACGAAAGAGGGGATGGCCTTTCTTCGGGGGTTTCAATGTACCTCACCGCGTGCGTAAATTGGCTTACGTAAGCCACTGGAAATGTTGGGATTCCCGCCAGAACCGATATGTTCCAGGCACATGATTGCTTTCTGTCGGTCAAATCGAAGGGGAGACGGAACAGAAACCGACCTAACGGAGCGCTGGCAGATGCGCGGATGCGCTGTGGCAAAGAACAGAACATTCTGTTTTTCCACAGGGGTGCTGGGGAAGGCCAGATATGTCTTTTTTTTCTCTGAGATGCCAGCACGTGATTTAAACTTAGCTTGTTCATTCATTTATTTTCAGTACCCCTTATCCTCACGAGGGTGGTGGGGGTGGTGGAGCCTATCCAAGGCAACTGTGGCCAGTAATGGATTGACAGCCAATTAAAGCACACAATAAGACAAATAACCAATCACCATCAGGCAATTGGGAGCATCCAGTTAGCCTTGCATGCATGTTTTTTGGGGGGGGTGAGGAAACTTGAGTACCCGGAGAAAACCCACATAGGCCCGGGGAGAACATGCAAACTCCCCCAATGTGAAGCTGACGTGCTAACCACTCATCCACCGGTCCTATGATTATATTAAATTTAAAAAAATGAAAATATGGCACACATTTTATAGATCATTTTCTAATGAGGGCCTCCCAGAAACACAGAATGTTAAAATATGAAACAATATTGTCGTAATAACCGATGAGGGTGAATGAGCATTCATTGGGGGTTAAGATGCGTTATAGCAGGGGTGGGCAAACTATTCACCAATCTGGCGTCCTACAAGTGCAATCAGTGGATTGCCGTCAGGTGCTTCTTGTTTTCTGCAGAAATCTCATTGGTCAAAGTGACTGTGCCGGATCGGTTGGAACAAAAACCTGCACCAACAGCGGCCCTCGAGGACTGCTTTGCCCACCCCTGCGTTATACTAACCCCCCAAAACCAAATCCGATTTAACATCTCGTTAAGACGACCCAATAGGAACGCGGCTTCACTTTTTCTGTGCATCGGCGAGTGGGGGAGGAGAAGAGGCGTGCCCTCGTCTCGCTGTCGCCCCGCCCTCGTCCCCATGTAGCCCCGCCCTCTTTCCTTCCATTCCCATGGATCTGGTTACCCCTCGACATCTGCTGTCGCTCCGGCGAACAACGAACGGCGCCTCTCGAACCCGCGTCAAGCGGCCACCGATCTTTATTTCCACTCCCTCCCGTACTCCCGCACTCACCCGGGGCTCTTAGCGGACCTTCGCCCGCTCTCCTCGCTCTCTACCCCGGTGCCATCGTGCGGAACACTCGCGTTTTGTCTGCTCCGGCCGGCCGGCCGGGGGGTAGCGACGTCCTTCCTCTCTTTGGCCCGAGTGAGGGCAACCAAGCGCGGATGTCTGACGTGTAGAAGGTCGCTGTTCATTGAAATATCATGGAGTCTGTGGAGAAGGAGTGCGGCGCCCTGGGTGGACTCTTCCAGGCGATTATCAACGAAATGAAGGTAAGGCTCTTGTTGTGACGGACTGCACACTTTCGAATTAAAATGTAAAAATGATTTTACGGCCTTTGTGTAGTAGCTCCTCACAAAACAACACCCCCACTCCACTTCTCCACTTGGCCACTTTGCCACTGCAAACAGGACAAACTGGGACATCAAACATGTTTCTCTTTGTCTTATTTGCACAGTGTGCAGCAGGTTTCACGCCAGGACGTTTTTTCCAAAAAATCTCCATTGCAAACTCGTTTTAATCCCCATTTTTATATATAAAAAAGCACCTTTATTTCAATGGCTAGACACTTGTGTTTAATAACGATGAAAAGTATAGAAAACTTAAAATAACTTGCATTCAAACTAAAATGTTGCTGATGGTAGAGTTTTTTTATTACGTAATTATGTTTAAACTGGCATGTTGATTTTACAATTCTGTCATTTATTTTCCTTGGGCATGAACGTTATTTTTTCCGGAAAGTTTATCAACATGGTGACCGCATGCATAAACTATGAACCACAGCTAATCTTAAAAATAAACTTTTTGCATTAAACACATGACAATACTTTTTTTGGTATACAATTTTTCTTTTAATTCACTGTGCTTTCCATCACGTCAACAACCTAAAACACTAAAATTAAAAGAAACCACAACTTTCCCACTGTTTTAAAATCTCTAACCTTATTTCCTAAACCAAAGAAGCAATAGGAGAGCAACATCTGCCTAAGCCGGCAAATTCAAAGCATCACCATTTTTGTGAGTTTTGTCTGACCTCATGCCCCAAAATGTCATTGCCCTTTCTCTTGTCCTCATACCACCTGTAAATTAAATTTAAATCGGCTAATCTCTTGTCAAATTACCGTAAAATTCATTTAGGCCCTCCGTGACCTTTGACCTTATTACCCCCAAATGTAATCATGTCTACTGTTTCATATTACAAACATGCATTTTTTAATAAATCTATCTTGAACACAAACATAGAAATAGACCTAATACATAACCTCCGTATGTTGATTCATTGGCTGCCATTGACGGCGATAGACGTCAAAACCAATTTGGCCTGAAGCGACCAAACAATCGCTGCCTTTCTATTGGATTGGATGTCAACTGCCGTCAATAGTGCTGAACCATCAACAATGACAATAAATGAGTTTAGTACAGTATTTTTCCTTTTTATTTACGAAATAGGGCTCCTATAAATAAACAAAACTTAATTCACTAGAGAAAACATTCAATTACTTTTGGAAAAAAAACTAGTCAAAAATAGCCATCAGTGCTAAATTAACAAAAACCCTATTGAAACATCAACAATGACAGTAAAAGACTTAAGCACAATATATTTCATATGTTTTCTATTTAGGAAAAAAGTCGAAAAGCGTTATTTAATAGAGAAAAACTATGATTTGGATTCCTCACATTAAAAAAAAACGAGTAAAAAATGGCTGTCAGACGTCAACTCAATCAAAATGCTGTTCCCCCGTATTATTAAATCTGATGCCCCAAAATGTTCTTGTCCTCTTTTATCCCAGCTTGTACATTTTCACTAGATTAAAATCTCATCTGCGGAGCTTTCAGAAACATAACCATCTCCACAAAAGCCCCGCTTGAAATATCATCTAAAGTGCTCCCTGGGGTAATTGATTTGACATGCACCCATTTTGTTTTTTTGCTCATTTTAAAGCACCAAATGTTTTCGGCGCCCCGGTTTGAAGCATGTGTTTGTTGTCTGCCATGGTGGGGGGTTTCAAGTGGAGGAAGTGGAACCCGGGTGGTCTTTGCTTATTGGGGACAACAGATGGAAAGTGTGAACATGTTCATTGGGCTTCAGAGATGCCCCTTCCAAATAAGTCTTCATCGCTAGCTAGCGTGTCAAGCCCATAGCTAGCGTGTCAAGCCCATTTGTTATTGATTGATATCCTTTGGGACGATTATTTTAGGAGCCTCCGCCATGTTGACTTCCGATCCAAACTGATTTTTCTCAGTTTTGCCCGGACAGATCCGACGCTCCTGTTAAAAATAATGCCAAATACTAAAATATGACTAGTAAATGGTAAATCACTTTTTTGTGTTTATGTCAAGAAATGCTTCGTTCCGACATATTTTTGCATGTGAATTCTGAATTGCCTGGTTTTGCGAATCTGCTGATATAGTAAGGTTAAAAAGTAATATATCTATATATATAGAGCTATAAAAACATAATCATATAAAAGCGTGATATCAACAACAACAAAAAAAATAGTTGTGATTTGCTGGACATTTAGTTTTCGATTTATTTACAGTGTCAATTTGAATACATATAGAAAAATAATAAAACATTCTGTATGTCTATTCGTTTTCATTCTATTATTTAACTCCTTAAGTGCCATAGCATGTGATCATATTTCACTGCCATTGACGGCAAGAAGCGTCTAATCAAGTTAGACTGGGGGAGGATCATACGATTTCTGCCTGCCCTCCCAGTCAATTGGATTGGAGGTCTATCACTGTCAATGGCAGCCAATAAGTTAATACCTGAAAATGTAAACCAATACATTGAATACAAAATATTTTCGACACGATCCCCTGAAAATGATTTCCGATTTCCGATCGGGGTCATCCCTAATGGGGAAAGCATTAGCTTCTACCAAACGGGAGCTCTCGGCGATTGGGCGCCGCTTTTAGTTTGGGGCCTTTACTTTTGTGCCTGGGCTCAGGGGAAAGAATTGTATTGAAAAGCCCCGAGTCGGCACAATTTGTGTCCACTGTCCTAGACAGAGATCTGACCCCATTGCTGCCGCCTGACTGCTTAACACAAGCCGGGCGGCCAGCTTTGCGGGGGTTGCAACGACCCACAGTTTCCTGTGGTGATCTCAATTGTGTACAATTGTGTCTCGTATAAAAAAAGAAAAATCATAACAATTCGAGCCTTGCTTATAATATGAGCAGTGGAAACTCCATATATAAATTCAATGGAGTTTGTATACAGTAACGGAAACGGGTGAAAAAGATTGGGTATTAAAATGTTTTTGGTTTTAAATTTTAAGGGGAAAAAAAGCTGTAAAATACAGTTACACCTCTACTTACGAAATTTTGAAAAGTAAAATACAGTTATACCTCTACTTATGAAATTTTCAGGTTAGATTATGAAAGTGTTTTATATGCAAATGAGTGACTTGAGATACGAAAAAGATCCAAGTTACAAATTCCCCCAAAAAGTAAATGCATTTCCTCATCCGTTATTGTATGTAATGTACTTATTTACTAGTTTTCGAATGAAGCTAATGCTAAGATAGCATCATACAAGAATGACTGTCTGTGTATGAAACTATTTCACATTTTTACACACTTATTTTCCCAATAAGGACATTTCCCAGGTGTGTATCGGCAGATCTTGAAAATCACATGACTCTGAATCGAACTCGCGTACAGAAATCGGGACATCCCTAATCTCAGCGCATGCTTTTTACTCCTCATTTCTAGCCAAAACGTAAACCCCTGAGTACTATAACGTGATTCATGTGACCTGATTAGTCGAATAATCCCCTAAATAATCGTTTTGCCGCAGCGCTTCCAGTCAAAATGAAGGTCTATTGCTGGCAATGGCGCTTAATGAGTTAAAAGTCAAGTATTTCCTGTAATGGCTATCATTAAATGTTGTGGCACTCTCCAAAATAGATCTTTCGCTCTTTCCCTGGCTTGAATGTGTTTCATGGTGAGCTTCTGTTCTTCTTGCTCAAGGCATCGACTGATTAACCTGAACTAAATTCACTCCAGATTGTTTTTAAAAAATGCCGTATTTGTCATATAATGACCAGAGTGCTTGTGTGTATCCGACTTCCAGTAAATAACATCCATTTAACTTGCAATAAAAAACAGGAGAGGATGTTTAACTCTTTTTTTGCACCGCCAGCTATTGGTAGGCACATTTTAAACACCCTAAATGAGTTTATCGCCAGTAGACATCCCATCTGTTTGAACTGGGTGGGTGGCAACGTTCGTTCTTTAGCTGCCAACCTCCCATGGCTAACAGGCTAACTAGCAAACATGTATTGATCTTGAGCATGAGCGGTTAATGGTAGGGGAAAACATTAGCAAATACAGTAATCCCTCGCCATTTCGCGGTTTAACCTTCGCGTGTTCACAACATCCATATTATTTTTTAATATTTTTTTAAAGTTCATAAAAATGTGAAAATCCACCCTGAAACTCGTAACCAGAAGCCACTCTTGCTACTAGGACTAAAAAATAAATAAAAATATTTTTTACATTTTTTAATAGGGAGTGACCCTACTGTGCGTTTTTTTTAATTATCGCGGCCATGTTTGGTCCACATTAACCGCGATATTTGAGGGATTACTGCATTCACGTTAGCGGTTAGCATCTAAATAGCATCTAAATAGCATCTAAATAGCATAATCAATCACCTTCTGAGTAGACAACAACAACTTCACTAGCTTGCGTATAGATGGGAAATATTTTTGGCCAAGAGTTTACTAACAGATGATAATTGAACACAATTAGCTGCTAGATTGCTTTTAGAAAGATTTCCTTCTAACCTTATCAAACAGTCAACATAAGAGTTATGCTGTTATATCAGTTTTTTACAAACATACAGACTTGGGAGCCGTTTAAGAATATTAGTGCCTGATTTTTTTGTTTTTTTTCTGACCCTTATCAGAGCTCTTACCCTGTCTGGGAAGATTTCAGTGCCAAGGCCACAAAACTGCATTCTCAACTCAGGTGAGCAATGCTGTTTGGGGAAGATTTCCAATTTTTTCCCACCGCTGTTTTCATGTAAAAAACACTTGCTTATGCAGGACCACAATTCTGGCGGCCGTGGCCTTTTTAGATGCTTTTCAGAAAGTGGCGGACATGGCGACCAACTCAAGAGGTAAGACCGTTTAATCCACTCGGAGAAAATGACATCACATCATTAAATTCCGATTCGAAAAGTCAACAGAAATGAAACATCTACCTTGAAATGAAAACGATAATATCACAACAAGCGACGTGAAGCAGTTCATTATTACCGTATTTTCACGACTATATGGCACATCGTATTTTTAGCCGCAGTGTCAGTAACGATTACTATTTCTGTATTTTAAACACACAAAGGGCGCACCATTTTTTTAGACGCATATATATTATATATGAATATCTAACTGCAATAGCGCTGGCTACCGGAAGCAGCCCCAGTTTCCGGTGCGCAGTGACTGCTGGGATATATAGTTCTTGCACGCTACACCCACACGCTAAAAAAACGTTTTTAAAAAGGCAACGCAAGCAAAACTGAGTTCGGTTGTACTTTATTTAGCCATTTTACAACTTACTCACGTCATCATCACCCACAAATCAATCAAAGTCCTAATTTTCTGTGTCCGAATTGAACAATTATCCAAATGAGTCATCGAAAATGCTGAGTTTTATACGTTCGTCCAGGCGGCCACAATCCATTCGCAAATAGTAGCTATCTGGTAGCTAGCGTAACTTTTCCAACGGTGCTTTCCATGCTTCGTCATGCTGTGTTGATGTTGATGTATACAGGCCACAATCCATTGGGTGTATTTACAAAAGTACTACTACATATCCCAGCAGGAAAATAGTAGAGTCTGTGTACCCTATCGACTGGTTTATTTTATTTTATAGTGATAACAATTTTAGTATTGGTCCATATATAAAGCGCACTGGATTATAAGGCGCCCTGTCTATTTTGGCGAAAATTTAAGACTTTTATGTGCGCCTCATAGTCGTGAAAATACGGTCATTAAAAAATTGTTGGGACATCTTATTAGTAAAGCTGCTAGAGCCAAATAAAATAAAATAAAATTTAATATGTCGAATAAAGAGAAAAAATGACCATGTAGAAGAATTAAGAGTACTGTTACTTCTTCCCAAATCTACTCGTGTAAAAATGATGACTACTTTTGGGAAGTGCACTTCCCTCCAAAATCTCCCGTCAATCAAAGACGCAAAAATGAGAGTTTCCACGTAAAGTCGTGGCAGCAATCCAACGATGTGGTGCGATAGGCTGTATAAAAGCATGTGACCTGAAAAGGTCAGATATCCCCGTCCCAGCTGTTGCGCTTATATAAGCATCCACGGTTGCATTCAGAATTTCCACACAGGGTTTTGACCTACATATTGCTCTCGACGATCGACCAAAAAAAAAATCTGTGTCAATCAGCTGCGTGTGTGGCTCGTCTGCCGCGAGCTGGCTGACAAAGCAGGTCGGCAGACCTCATTAGGAGCGAAGAAACAATAAGCTTGGATTGTCACTTCTCCCAGTGGCCCTGAACTCTCCATGTCTTAAGAGCATGGGGGTTGTTGAAAGCCAGTCGGGATCTTAGTGTTTGTAGACGGGCTTTAAAATGGAAAAGTTGAGAAAATAGTCGTTTTTTTTATTCTCAGCCCTTTATTGAACGACCCTACCATGTACTGACATCAGAATGGGAACGAGTCGAATTCACCTTTCGCACCCCTGCTTGTAGTCGAGATGTCATCAGGAATGGCGTCAGCTTTTTGAAGCTTTGTCGGCCATTTGGATTTGCCGCCGAGCGGGATCAACGGGGCCGAGCCGGGCTTTGAAGTCCAGAAAAATGTTCTCTGAGGAAAGTGATCAGAGGTCCTGGCGGCCTCTGAGCGTGGGATTGGGTGATCCCCCAAAGCTCTCGTTTCAGGGCAGAAAAAGCTGCAATAACTTTCTATATAGGCCTGACGCTATCAATCTTCCAAACAGCCAGCGCGCTTCGATTTACACTGTAAATCTTTGTGACCTTTGCCAGAGAAAAGTTAGACGGAACTGGAGTTTAAAAGGAAGGTATTGCATGCTTTTCTGGTGTATATTATCGTTCTAGAGCACATTATAGTAACAGTTTTGCTCATTTTGAGTTCATTTTTTAGTTCTATGCACGGCTCCATAGAAGATTGCTTTACCATCTAAGGTACAGGTGTCAAAGTGGCGGCCCGGGGGCCCAAATCTGGCCCGCCGCATCATTTTGTGCGGCCCGAGAAAGTAAATCATGAGTGCCGACTTTCTGTTTTAGGATCAAATTCAAATGATGATCGATGTACATTATATTTCCTGATTTCCTCTTTTTAAAATGAATCATTGCAATATTTTCAATCGAATTTGATTTATTTTGTGTTTTTAGTTCAAAGCGCATTTTGTAAGATCTAAAAATAAATATATAGATATTTTCCGTTTTCCACTTTAATATCGAACATTCTTAAAAAATATATTTTGTTTCCATTTGAAATGAAAAACATGATTAAAAGAAATTTTCCATTAAGAAAAAAAAGCTCTAATAAACATTGCTTTAGATCTATAAAAACTGACTATTCAGGGATTTTGATCCAGTTCTTTTAATCCAATTAAAAAAGATCTAAATATGATATCTAAAATGGTCCGGCCCACATGAAATGGAGTTGACATTAATGCGGCCCGCGAACCAACCCGAGTTTGACACCCCTGATCTAAGGTCTGAAAATGGGACTCTGTCTCTTTACGAACCTCTTCCACAATGTGAATAGGGTTTTTGTAGTCGGTTAGCTAGCATGCTAGCATTAGATGTGCTATTCTCTTGTTGTCACGTGTCATTCTGCCGACATGTACTAGCTAGCGCTGCACTAAAAAGTAAGACACGATCATCAATTCTGGTTGTGACATCACAACCAGAATCGATGAAAAAAAGTGGGCGTTCCCTGATGCATGATTTTGACTGGAACAACTAGGAATTGTTAAAAAAGAGGGATAGATGTCCAATCATATGGATTGTGTTTTCAAAGGTTTTACCACTAGTAGACGTCTGATATAAACAAATGCTGTGTGAAATTAAACTGGGATAAAATAAGAGAACTTCAAAATCAAATTTCCCCCAAATGCCCAAAACATACATAAAAAACGGTGTATTGATAATTTTATAATACAATACTATTACCAATACAAGTACCAATTCTGTTTAGCACTTTTATATTCTATTCAATATCAAAGTTGACTCCTTATACAGTATTTTTGTTCTATTAACATCAAGCTGAACGCAAGAAAACAAAACAATAGCAACTCCTACAACAAACATATTTGAAAACCCTTGAGAAAAGCAACTATTTTCTTTGGCGTATGGCATATTTTAACATTTGGAAGTTACACGTGTGGCTCCCCGTTGATTGTTACAACAGTTTGGAATCCTTTCACCCACAGTGCCTTTAACATGATTGTCTGGATTTCAACAGAGTTTCCCTATTGCAGTCCAAAAAGGGAGAAAAGTTGATGAAACAGGATTTTAGGATTTTCCCCCGTTGACTCGTGGCGTTTTCACTAGCGGTAGCGACCTTATTTAGCATGCGCGCAGATGTGTGAAATGGCCACAGTCGCCGCTTCCTTTCGCCCGCGGAGTCCATTTATGGTCGACGCGTCATGTCGTGTGTTTTAGGAACTCTCGGGGGGGGAAGTGGGATGATGGCCGGTGGATCCGTCTTCAGACAAATCGCAGCGGGGTCCCTTAAACTTGCCTCAAGGCAGGGCTATTTTTAAAGGTGGGGTCAAGACAGTGTCTTCAATTGGATTTCAATTTAAAGCCAACTTTTGGGGACGTGCCATTTTACAATAGCTTTCTGCGGTGAGCATTTTGAGCCCTTTTTATAACCCCGTCGTCTGGATTAATATTTAATATTTAAGTATACAAGGATTGGGGTGATACAAAAGTACATGAAAAAAAAACTACTATAGAAAATTAAATAGCAAAATGCTTTTTAAAATAGGTGAATCCTGAATTGAAAAAAGTCCCTTTTTGAAATAAAAAAAATAAAAATGGGGATTGAAGAAATAGATGAAAATTTTATTTTATTTAAAAAAAAAAATTCAACATCATAATATATTATATAGCATTGTAATAGTAATAATAATAATAATTATAAACCTCATAAAAAAGATCCATTCAAATGAAAATCAAAGTCAAAGAGATTAAAATACAAAGAATATATATCTGGAAAGTCATTACAAAATAAATGTAAAAATTAAAAAAAAAAAATTAAAAAAAAAATTCAAAGTTAACCTCATAATATATTATATAGCATTGTAATAGTAACAATAGTAATTATAAACCTCATAAAAAAGATCCATTCAAATGAAAATCAAAGTCAAAGACATTAAAAAACAAAGAACACATCTAGAAAGTTATTACAAAATAAAGAAAATATGAAAATTAAAGACAAACTTATTTGAGAAAATATGAAAAATGAAATATTTTTTATTCCTTATTGATTCCTCTGTTAGTTCCCAGTCAAAATAATGTCCATACAATTACGATGGCAAATACACAGCTCGAGGCACAAAAATGTAGTCACAAAACAATTATGAGAAATTCCCAGCTGGAAAAAAATTTGTCTTACATAATAAGCAAAAGCATGCATAATACTGTTTTCTTTCCTTCCAGCCTTTTCACTCCCGGCTCACTTTTCATGCGCAAATTTTCCAGAACACAGTGTTCGCCTCAAGTCTGCTGTTTTGTCTTCTTAGTTTGGTATTTGGCCTCAGAATGAAAACTATGCGTAGCCCGCAAATGTGTTTTCTCTTCAATTATTATTCTAGCCTTTTGCCTGTTCCTCCTTTTGAACTCACGTTGACTTTCCATCGTAAAGGTCACAATCTCCTTCTTATGACTAAATTCATTCTTTATTCGCACTGAATCAGTGAGAGACTTTGTTGACCAAGGTTCGATTCTCCCAAAAGTCAATATGTATTTTCATTTAATTAATTTGACTATAGTTTAATCATTGTTTTCTTTGACTTTCCGGTTTTGCGGCGCCCTTGTCCAAAAAAAATGAAAGTATTTAATCCCGCCGGGCCGAATGGGATCCCCGCCAGGCCACTTCCGGCCCACGGGCCACACCTTTGACACCCCTGGCCTAAATCCTTCCAAATCATCGGGCCACATCGAACACGGCTTTTGCTATCCAGCTGCGACGCTTACGCGACAATAGCCGCCATCAACTCCGACACGACGGACGTCAATCTCCGTCCCCGCGCACGCTTTCATCGTTTAACACGAAACGTAGCTCGCCGCCGTAGCATTTCCGCGTAATCCGCTGATCTGGCTCCCCACGACGTCGTCATTCGCCCGTCCAGATGGCGATGAGGGATATGCGTCCCATCTGCCGGGCCGGAGAAGCCCGGCGTACCAGCAGATTAATACTTCCCTGACACACTGATCTACTAGCGCGCCTTGGCTCGATTCGCGCTTTGCAATGGCGCGCAATGCGTGGGAAAGCGTGGCCGCGAATGGCGATTCGGCGAGGGCCGCGACCGTTCGGGAAGGGCAATTCGGCGAGGGTCACAATCGCCTGGTGGGAATTTTGTGCAAGTCGGGAGGCCGGTCTGAGTCGGTGTGTTGTAAAGTTGGGCTAAGAGGATTAGCGGAACGCCTATGGCGGGCCTGGATAGCAAGAGCCGTGGAAATCCCACCGCCACCGCCACCCCCACCCCAACGAGGCTCTGACGGAACATTAGTCTTATGCTCGCCGCCCTTTGACCTCTCGCTAATTGAAACGTGTCCAAAAATGGCGGTCGTGTGTAGAAAACATATGGGAGGTAACGCTAGGCTAACCATGTGGTTTTTTAAAAAGGAAATTTAACCACTTGAAATGAGTTTGTCACTTGTAGACATATTGTTTTGACATGTGGGGTCAGTTGTTTAGTTGTTTTTGGTCATTTGGGGTGAATTTAACTCTTGTTTTATCAAGTGCCGTATTAAAAGTCAGACTTTTTTCATCCTTTGCGGCTTTGAAAGCTTTTTATATTTCCCTGTCTGACCATTGAAATCCGTTTTTGGTGCCTATTTGGCCTTTTCCTCCCATTTTACTATTGTTACGTTAATGTATGTTAGTTTCTGATAAGATAAAATCAATAGCGGTGAGTGACTTTAGCGGACATTATGAACTGAATGTTAATGTGTTTATCAGTAATAGACGTCCGATCCGTTTGTGGTGGGAGGGCGGCAGCCCATGATCAAATGAATTAGAGATAGTTTGTTATTATTACACTGAATATAAATGTTTTAAAACTTTAGCAATGAAACACGTCTAGCGGCCATGAGTTCAAAGGTGCCATTCAAGACAAATTCTTTCCCTGCATAAGATGTAAATATCTCAGGCTAACGCGTGGACATTCCCGCGTGGCTACGCTATGCCTTAGATTTATAGCGCCCCCCTTTTCAACCCCAATGAAAAACACATTCGGACAAAGAGCCTACTTTATTTTTAGAAAGGTTTATGTTCCACCTCCAAAACACGGCTTCTGCGCGTAATGTTCTCCAGAACGCCGTCACGCCACATAAGCCAGCGCGCCGGAGCCGCCAATGGCCGTGCGCGCTCGACAAAAGGACGAGTGTCTGGGACTCCTCCCTCGTGTGCGGACCAAAACAATCGCGGCCGAGGTGCTTTCCTCGCTTTGGGCTAATGACGCCGGTGCTAAGAGAAGACAGATGCCAGGAAGTGGCGCAAATGCAGTAAATTTAGCGCATAATTGCGGCCCTTCTCTTCTTCAAATGGCGGGACAATAAAAGGACTTAACTACATCCAGTGGTTCCTCGACTCAGGAAATCAATTGGTTTTGTAACTTGAATTTTTGTTCATAAGTAGAGACGCATGTTACTTGCAAAAGTCTGAATTCTTTAGCACACAGGTGTCAAAGTGGCGGCCTGGGGGGCAAATCTGGCCCGCTGCATTATTTTGTGTGGCCCGGGAAAGTAAATCATGAGCGCTGACTTTCTGTTTTAGGATCAAATTAAAAAAGTAGAGACGCATGTTACTTGCAAAAGTCCGAATTCTTTAGCCCACAGGTGTCAAAGTGGTGGCCCGGGGGCCAAATCTGGCCCGCCACATGGGCTAGGCGGTGCTAGGCGCCCAATCCATTTACACTAGGGAAACTGGGCAAAATGGATTGTACGTCTCGTGCTGTCAATAGTAGTATATATGTATATTAAATTTCCTGATTTTCCCCCTTTTAAATCAATAGTTGTAATTTTTTAATCCATTTTTTCTGTGTTTTTAGTTTAAAAATCATTTTGTAAAATCTAAAAATATATTTAAAAAAAGCTAAAATAAACATTGTTTTAGATCTATAAAAAATGAATATTCAGGGATTTTAATCCAGTTCTTTTAATCCATTTATAAAAAAAATCTAAATATTATATCTAAAATGGTCCGGCCCACATGAAATGGAGTTGACGTTGACGCGGCCGGCGAACGAACCCGAGTCTGACACCCTCCGCCTCACAGTTTTTGAGATCGAGGCTTCAATCCCCAGTGGCTTCCAACCTTCCTATGTGGAGTTTGCATGTTCTCCGTGGGTTTTCCCCGGGTACTCACATCTGTGGGTTTTCCCCTGGTACTCACATCCCCAAAACATGCATGCTAGGCTAATTGCTCCCTAGTTTTGGTTGAACACTTGAAAATATGCCCATTTTCTATGAAATATGTGAGAAAGACACCAAATTGCCAACGCTTGCTAGGACGTACGATTGGTCGCTCGTCGTTTTGGGACGGCGTTTGCGACAGGTCGATTGCGATTCTCGATCCAAATCGGTAGTCCGAAGAAATCCAAGAGAGAGGGTTGCGTAAAGTTCTCGTATTGAAGACATCAGTCGCTTCTGGCTTCTTGGCAGGGGAGCCCGGGACCGCTATATACCACGACAGGAGCCCCCCATCCCCCCCTTCCTGCAGGAATTAGGGAAGATGATCAAAATCAGAACTCCGTATTTAGACCACACTCAGCTGGACCTCTCTTCTTTGCAATTTCCCACCGCGGTTTTCAACTCGAGCGATAGCGGTCCGTTCAAAAAGAAGCGGAGAAAAGCCGATGGAAATTT
This sequence comes from Stigmatopora argus, assembly GCF_051989625.1. Classification (NCBI taxonomy): domain Eukaryota; kingdom Metazoa; phylum Chordata; class Actinopteri; order Syngnathiformes; family Syngnathidae; genus Stigmatopora; species Stigmatopora argus. The sequence goes on along the minus strand of NC_135389.1, from coordinate 18,588,715 downwards.
GGATTTTGAGCGAAGGAACTGCTGAGTCACTTGCGGATGTTGTTCAAGCTGAGATAAATGACATGGCTGAGTTTGACTTGATCCCGTCACGTGGGGGTGTTGGAGCCAGAATCTTGGACGTAATAGCTTTCCCAGGTTTTTCCGCCGTCCAACGACTTCCGCCAAGAAAACCAAGTAAAACACATTCGACTGTCTTCCTATTTTACCAACAGATTAACATGTAATAGTTGGATTTTTTTCCCCCTCGGCTGACGCCATTTGGCAGCATTTATCGACACTCAAATGTGCCAAAAAATCATGTTGTGTAGGCTCTTTTGAGATTTCACCCCAAATATGCCCCCAAATGTTCAGGAAATGACCCACAAATCCCCTAAAATTATTGAGAGAAAATCAACCAAAATATTGAAAATCGATAAATGCCAAAAAAAGGAAAAGAAAACAAACACTAAAATGGAGGGATACATTTTTATTAAGGGTCCTTTAAAAACAGCATAAAAAATACGCAAAACAGACAACCGCAAAAAATGTAGAAATGCAAAAAAAATGACAAAAACATCCATTATTAGACCTTCAAACAAATCCCACCAAAATATATTAAAAACTATAAAAACTGACGAATTGGAAAAATAAAATAGCAAAAATTGCAAAAAACAACCCCGAAAAACAGAAAACACAAAAACTGAAAAATACAAAAAAATAACATTAAACCGTGAAAATATGAAAAAAAAAATCCTGCCAAAACATCAAAACTGCAAAAAATCCCAGAAAATACTAAACTACAAAAACGTAAACTTCAAAACCCCCTTTGTCAAAACTACCAAAAACTTCATCTTTATAGTTTCAGTCCTCATAGCAGACTCATTAGCTACTATTGACAGCACGAGACGTACAATCCATTTTGCCCAGTTTCCCCCAGTGTAAATGGATTGGACGCCTAGCACCGCCTAGCCCAAAGATCACTTCACCCGCACGTTTGCCACAGTTTCCTGGCGCGTGACAGTGACTCATACTTGTCCCGTGCCTCCATCCGGCGAAGGCCCGAGGCCGAGAGGGGGGTCTCGGGGTCGGGCCAGGAAGCGTCTGCACCTCCCCAGGATGTTGCTGTCACTTGATTCTCTTCGGGGAGGGAGCGGAAGAGTCGGCCGGCCGGCTCGAGGGGGGAAAGGAAGTAGCCGTGCGCAGGTGCAGCTGCTAACGGCTCGTCAAATCTTTAAATAGAAAATGGCAACGCTCTGTTAATCCCTCGCCGTAAAACCGCTCCCGTTACGGTCGCTCTGCGACCTATCGTGAGATTTTAAGGGGCCCCTATCACGAGGGGGCGAGGGAGTACTTCTACTACTGAATTCAATCGATTAGACAACTTGGAGCCAAAAGAGCGCAAAAAAGTCATTCATTCATTTTTCATCGCGGGGGGTGCTGGAGCGGTACACAGTCGATTGGTCGCCGGTCTTTTGGTCGCCCGGAAGGTTATTGATACCATTTTAAATCGTTGCTCAAATTCCCTAAATACAAACTGCGAATTACTATTTAGTCATACTTAATGCCCTAGTAATTATTAGGCTAAAGAAAAGCTCCAAATTTCCCTTACTTTTATTGTGTTTTGTTGGAGAACTTGTTAAGACCCTGAATGACGTAGCTTCTTAAAGGGACAACGCATGTACATACAAACTCTTATACACTCACACGTTGGCTCAGTGAAACTACTCATGGCCATTGTTGGCTTTTATTGATGTGTAGACCGTGTAGTTTTACCTTGTTTGGTCGCCGGTCTTGTGGTCGTCGGTCTTTTGGTCGCCGGTCTTTTGGTCGCCGGTCTTTTGGTCGCCCGTTGTCGCGGTCGGGGCGACCAAAAGACCGCGACCAAAAGACCGCGACCAAAAGACCGCGACCAAAAGACCGCGACCAAAAGACCGGCGACCAATCGACCACATACGATTGGTAATAGTATTGTATTGTAAAAGTATCAATACACAGTTCTTTATGTATGTTTTGGGCATTTTGGGGAAATTTGATTTAGAAAGTTCTCTTGTTTTATCCCTTTGGGCAGTTTAATTTCACACAGCATTTGTGTATATCAGACGTCTACTAGTGGACTAGACCGGCGACCAAAAGACGGCGACCAAAAGACCGGCGACCAATCGACCGCACACGTGCTGGAGCCTATCCCAGCCGACAGGTTGGATTGGTGACCAGCCAATCGCAGGGCAAAAATACACAAACGGCAAGCATTTACACTCATACCTAGATACAATTAGCCTGGCATGCACGTGTTTGGCATGTGGGAGGAAACCAGAGTACCCGGAGGAAACCAGAGTACCCGGAGAAAACCCACACAGGCCAAGGGAAAACATGCAAACTCCACATAGAAATTTCAGAACTGTGAATCCACGGAACTAAGACGACAGTTATTGATTTCCTTTATCGTTATGCTATTATTTCCTTCATTGTATTGACCTCAGGTCGCTTCCTCTTGATTTTGGGGCGTTTTTCCTCACTTCCTGTTGATTTGGTTCCATGACATTTATCTTGGCGGGGCATGGACGCTAATGCCCCGCCCACTTGAATAGTGTTTAGCAAACAGAAAGAACCGGAAAGGCAGAGCGGGCCAGGAAGAATGGAGGGATATCCCCTTACAGGTTTCCTCCTTTTTCCTCCGGGCCAAGAACTGTGGCCAGTCGGCGTCCAATCCTCCTAAGGATAAAGTTCAAACTACACGAATGAGTTAATCTGACTGAGTAGGCGTCCAATCCATTTAAAGAGGGAGAGTGGCAGGAAATGTTCATTTGTTGTTACTCACCTAGTTCAAATGGATCGGACGTCTACTAACGATAAACTCATTTGTGGGAGGGTGCCTTAGACTCATAAAAAATTACTTATAGAGAGAATTGTTTTTTTTTTTAGCTTCCCCTTTGGGTTTTTTATTATTGTAATGTGGGAATAGGTATTTTCAAATTGGAGGAAAAATGACAGATTGGCAATCTGTGGCCCAGATTACCAGAGGATGAATGGTGTGGTCGCTGAGATGCTGTCGGCATGTCTGAGCTTTAGAGATTAAGACAGTTTAATTACACTTGAGCAGAGAGGAAAAGTACTGCTCAAAATATGTGACGGCTGCCATTCGCGGGGAAGCGTCTTCCTCTCATTTTTTCATAATGTTTGCGTTTGACACTCCCAAAAACATCTCAAAAGCGCACATTTTTATGTTCAAAGTAGTGCTTTTTATATAGTCGTAATATATATTGGTTGGCTTTAGCGTTCATGTGATTGAGAAATTAATGCAATATTATTTTATGGGGAATTGTTGGATGGAAATACATTTCGGGAGGTGGTGATTCATTGTAAATTGTCCTTTTGGATTTTTATTTAAAATATAGTTAAACGTGATAAATGGTAGATTTTTGTATTTTTTTCCTGATAATATTTGATTTATTTAAAAAAAAATCAATAATGTGAGAATATTGAATGCTCACTTTATTTCATTTAAATTCATATTCATTATTAAATATAATATATACATACTGTAATGATTAAAAAGCTATTGCAAATTTAAAAAAAAACATGCATGTGTTGCTCGTTTAGAAATGGCCAAAATCACTAAACATACTTTTCTTTCAAAAAGTATTTGATTCATATAAACATATAGATATATTTGAATAACATGACAAAAAAGGAAAAATATAAATTCTAGTTCTCTTGTATTGGTTACTTTTCAAATGAATACTAAAAAAATATGTGGGCTTTTCTGCATACATTCATTTTATGATTGTAAAGTAATGTGTTGTTTAAATTGTTTACTTGTTTAAATGAAATTTAAAAATGTCATATTCATCTTTTGTGGACATGTTTATTTTATTTTTCCAAAGTTATTCCATATTCTTATCGCTTCCCTTTTAAATGAGTTTTAAAGATGGGTTATCTTTTATGTCTACATTTTTCTTACATTTTTAGTTATCTTCATCCTTCAAAAAAACATTGATGGATAGGTTTGGTTTCAATGATGGAATTTTTCTTTTTTTTTTGCAGGCGCCACCAGAGATATCGGCTCAGCTCTGACCAGGATGTGCATGCGCCACCGCAGCATCGAGACCAAACTACGCCACTTTACAAAGTAAGCGTGGTGGTCTAACCTCCGGCTTCTGTTCTGTTCCGATCCGGCTCGACCAACCTTGGTCTCGGAGCCGCTAAAGCCATTTGCTACGACCCGTGCTTCGTTTTCGCAGCGCTCTGGCGGAAGGCCTGGTCACGCCGCTGCAGGACCGAATGGAGGAATGGAAGAAGACGGCCAATCAGCTGGACAAGGACCACGCCAAAGGTCAATCCCGCCGAAAGCCATCCTAATTAAAACTATAATCACAAATATACCGTAATTACTCGAATATAACATGCAGATTTTTGCTATATAATTAATTCCAATAGTTGGGGGTGCGTGTTATAATCAATAACTAAAATAAATTACAAATTTTCGATCGGAAAAAGCATTGTCAAACTCACTTTGACGCACGGATTTTACGTCATCTCCTAAAGCCGACGCACGGATTTTACGTCATCTAAAGCCGATCGAAAATCGGAAAGCCGAGACCACCACTGCCCCCCTCTAGCCTCGTACTCGTCTCAGTTCACCCTCTCTCAGTTCAGTGTTTTAATCAATAACTAAAATAAATTACAAATTTTCGATCAAAAAAAGCATTGTCAAACTCACTTTGACGCACGGATTTTACGTCATCTCGTAAAGCCAATCGGATGATGTGTTGTGGGAGGAAGAGGAAGTGGATGAAGGAAGCGTGGACGTTGATAGGATTCTCAACGAAGAGATGTATGAGAGGACAGACAAAGAGAGAGAGGAACTCTTCATTTGAAGGATTCTAATGAATAAATTTGTTTGAACAAAACAATCGTGAAACGAAGAAAAAAAGGTAAGATTTCTGATTTTCGTCAGCGGGAAATTTTAGGTGCGCACTATATTCGAGTACTGCGTTTTTCCAGATTTTTTTGGCCCAAAATTACCTGCGTGTTATTTTCGAGTGCGCGTTATATTCGAGTAATTACGGTATTAGACCAAGGGTGATAGACTCGGGTTGGTTCGCGGGCCGCTTTAACGTCAACTTGATTTAAATTCAACGTGGGCCGGACCATTTTAGATATAATATTTAGATTTTTTTTAAATAAATTGATTAAAAAAACTGGATTAAAAGCCCTGAATATTCAGTTTTTTTATGGATCTAAAAGAATGTTTATTTTAGCTTTAAAAAAAATTTTTTTTTAGATTTTACAAAATTATTTTTGAACTAAAACACAGAAAAAATCGATTAAAAAATTACAATTATTGATTTAAAAGAGGAAAAATCAGGAAATTTAATATACTCTTCATTTTAATTTGATCCTAAAATTGAAAGTCGGCACTCATCATTTACTTTCCCGGGCCACACAAAATGATGCAGTGGGCCAGATTTGGCCCCCGGGCCGCCACTTTGACACCTGTGTTAGACATTTCTCCTCTTGTATTCCAACAGAGTACAAAAGGTCCCGGCAAGAAATCAAGCGGAAGTCATTGGATACCATCAAACTCCAGAAAAAGGCTAGAAAAGGTGAGAAACCAGCTTGAATTGAGTTGAACTAGCGCCCCCTGTTGGTAGTTTCAGGCGTTGCATCAGCTGGCAAGATGACATAAACAGGGTGATTCCAAAGGAATGACCCTATTTTATGATCAAATATTATATGAAGGAAAAATAATACAAAACAAACCCAGTATGTTTTGATTTAACGCTAACGTTGCTTGTTTTTTTTTCTCTCCTTGACGTTGTTGTGGCTTTTTCTCCTCGACTTTAGAGCTTCTCGGTATGTCTGCATGCGCTTGTTCTTCAAGGCGTTGGCGTTAGAACATTCATTGTGTCCTGTTTCATTCACCCACACTGACGGCGATAGGCGTCCAATCCATTTGCAGTGGGAAGGGTTGGCAGTGAAACGTCATTTAAAAACATGCATGCTAAATAAAGCTCATTGATTACTCTAAATTGTCACTAGCTATGAGTGTGACTAGTTTTCCTTTGTCTCCTTGTGCCCTTCAATTGGCTAACCACCAATCCTGGTTGTTCCCTGCCTGGTGCCCATAGTTGGCTGGAATAGGCTCCAGCACCCCTGCAACCCTTGTGAGGATAGGCAGTATGAAAAATGAATGAGTTTAAATTACATTGTAAAAAGGGGAAACATGTTAATATTCTCTACACACACACACGCGCACACGCACACACGCACACACAAAAAAGTAAATAATGTTTTATGATCAAATTGAAATGAAGATTATATATATAAACATATATACATATATAAATGCATATATATATACATATATACATATATATATACATGTATATATATATACATATATATATATATATACATATATACACATATATACACATATATATACACACAAAAGTGAATATATGTTTTATGATCAAATTTAAATGAAGATTATATATATATATACATATATATATATACACAAAAGTGAATATATGTTTTATGATCAAATTTAAATGAAGATTAAATATACATATATATATATATATATATATATATAAATAATAAAATCTTCATTTAAATTTGATCATAAAACATACTTTTGTGGACCGCTCCAAATGATGTAGTGGGCCAGATCTGACCCACAGGCCGCCCCTTTGACACCTGTCGCTTAGACGATGTGATGTTTTTTTTTTGAGGAATAGAATTTAGTTTCTAAAGCAGTGGAAAAACATGAAGCTTGTTATAAATCTCTATTTTCTGGTCGTCTATCGCCGTGCAAGTGTGTCTTTTACCGCGCCCTTGACGAAGACATTTGTGATCAAATCCATTCCAGGCTTTCCCAGTCATTACCAGTTAACGCCGCATCCCGCCATTCTCTCTGACATGCTTCATTGTCCTCCCATTGACGCGGACGTGAAGCCACCACATAAACATCCGCTTTCTCGTTACATTTTCTAATCATCCTTCCTTTTTTTTTTACTGCTTTTCATGGTCAGGGCGGGGTAATTTGCGACCGCAGTTGGACAGCGCCATGCAGGATGTGAGCGACTTATATTTGCTCATGGAGGAGACGGAGAAGCAAGCCGTGCGCAGAGCTCTTCTGGAAGAGAGGGGGCGCTATTGTGCCTTCATTAACTTGCTCCAGCCTGTTGTGGTGAGGAACAGTAGCTAGAATGTTGGAATATTTGTGTGGGGATTTGGTGAATTACACTGGATTAAGAACATCATCATAACACACTACAGTACAATTTTTATTTAAAGTTCAATTTTATTTCTTAATCATTGTTGTAGTTAGCGCAGGAATAGCATAGCTGTCAACCTCGGCCAATTGCTCCCATTATTAATGATTGCAATTGGAAAATATTAAGCTATTAAGCTACCGTACAAATGCAATGTGGCAAATATTTACTCACATAGAGCGCACTGAATTCAAGATTCTGTTGCTGTTTGACGCTGACATCTTGACTGTTAAGTACATTGCTTGCTGATGTGCTATATTCATATATGGGAGAGGCAGACCTATGAAAAGGGAATGCGCACATCATGCTTAAATATAACATTGATGACAATATTAGCAGTTGACGATGACGTTTTCGTCTAAAATGGGTAAAATTAGAAAGTTTTTTTATTTTTTTACAAAAAACGTACTCTAAAAAAATAATTTTTCCGTACAAAAGTTGTTATATAGCGTATACAAAAATGTATAAAATATGGGAAAAACGTATAAGTTGACAGAAATGGAATCGTGACTGTACTGTAATGGGTGGGTTAAAAAATTGTACAGAGACAGTTTTCAAAATCAAAATAATATTTAGTACACACCGTAAAAACACTGTCGCAACATCGCGTTTTTTCAGATCTTGGAACCTATTAATCGTGATAAATGAGGTATTATTGTACATGTTGGTGTAATTTTCCAACCTTGCCAATATAGTAGTAAATGTAAGTTATTATTCATAAGGTGTATTTGATTTGTCAGAATCTTGAGATTGCTATGTTGGGAGAAACAACACACTTACAAGCCATTGCCGATGACCTCACGTTGCTGACGGAAGACCCGCACAAACTTCCTCCAGCCAGTGAGCAGGTATCACATTGAAGAAATGACAATAACAAATAATAGTAATAAAAAAAGAACGCTATGTTCCGAGCGAAAATGGATTGGACGCTGAGTGCCGTACTGTTTTGTGCTCCCGCAGGTGATCCGGGACCTCAAAGGCTCGGACTTTACCTGGTCCTACCAAACCCCTCCTTCCTCCCCCAGCAGCATTACCTCGAGAAAGAGCAGCACGTGCAGGTGAAAATCCATACAAACAAACAAAAATATCCAAATTAGTGAAAACTCTTGCTAAAAGCTATCGCGCAAACAGTCTCCTCCAGATGCCGTCGGCGGGGGCGCATCGGCTCAGCAGTGTCTCCTCCCATGACTCGGGCTTCGTCTCCCAGGACGCCAACACCCACTCCAAGCCTCCTTCTCCCATGCCATCGGACATCACCAGCCAGGTAGAAATCCTTGCCCGCCCACTAGCACGATAGAATCCCATACCTGTCAACCTCGGCCAATTTCTCCCCTTATTAATGATTGCAATTCCCCTTATCAAGCGATTAAAAAAAAAACGTAAAAAAATGCAACGCAGCACATATTTACTCACATAGGGCGCAATTAAAAGTATACAATTTTCTCCGTAGTGGACGGGGTACCCAATCAGTATGCACTAAATTCAAGATTCTGTAGATGTCGCTGTATAACGCTGTCAGCTTGAATGTCTTAATACATTGCTTGCTGACGTGCTATATTTATCGTGTGCGGTCGATTGGTCGCCAGTCTTTTGGTCGCCGTCTTTTGGTCGCCAGTCTTTTGGTCGCCCCGACTGCGACAACGGGCGACCAAAAGACCGACGACCAAAAGACCGACGAACAAAAGACCGGCGACAAAACAAGGTAAAACAACACGGTCTACGCATCAATAAAAGCCAACAATGGCCATGAGCAGTTTCACTGAGCCGACGTGTGAGTGTATAAGTTTGTATGTACATGCGTTGTCCCTTTAATAAGTTACGTCCGTCAGGGTCTTAACAAGTTCTACAAAAAACAATAAAAGTCCGGGAAATTTGGAGCTTTTCTTTAGCCTAATAATTACTAGGGCATTAAGTATGACTAAATAGTAATTTGCAGTTTGTGTTTAGGGAATTTGAGCAACGATTTAAATGGTAATTATCACTTACCTTCCGGGCGACCAAAAGATCGGCGACCAAAAGATCGGCGACCAAAAGACCGGCGACCAATCGACCGTGTACCATATTTATATAGCGAAAAAGCGGACATGTGGAAGGGGAATACGCGTGTAGCATGTAGCAGTCGCCGATGCTAGCAGTGCCCGAGACGATCCGGATTAGAGCCAAAATGGGCGATACGAGATCAGTTTTAAAAAAAAAACATACTTTAAAAAATCCTGTACGATAGTTGTTACATAATTTGAAATGAGAAAAAATACTGGAAAACGTATAAATTGACAGGTATGGAATCCCAACGTTAAACTTGACTTTACAAAGCGAATTCTGTCTGAAAAGTAAGACTCTTAGCCATCTCTCCATCCCTCACCGACGTGTCCTTTTGGCTCTCCTCCACCTCCATATTTGTCTTCCCTCCCTCCATCTTCCTTCCCAGAAATCCACCAGCTCGGCCTCGTCCGAGGCTTCCGAAAGCTGCCGCTCTGTCAGCGAGTGCAACTCCCCCACAGCGGTTAGTCGCGCTCACCCACCGGCCGCTCTCTCCCATTATGCGCGCAGTCTTTTCAATAGCCCGCCTTAGCCTTAGCCGGCCGGAGCCTAGGGAGGCGGCTGGAGCTCCAATTTGGACAATTTGTGGACGTGAAGCACTCTGACTGGGGCCTTTGTGTCATTGATTCTGCAGTTTGGCTCATGCTCGTCCTTCGGCACCTTCCGCCCCGCTTTCTCTCACACTGGCGCCATCAGGCCTCTGTCTGTCATACTTCCCGCCTCCCCCACATTTAACCGCTCCCCCGGATCCAGCACCCCCTCACCCACATCAAAAGCTCCTAGCTGGAAGGTTTGTTTTCATTTGCACTTTTGACTTTTGGGTTCTTTCTGTCCTTCTCTCTCGCTTCTTTGCTTCTTGTGTCGCCTTTCTATTGGTCATCAACTTCCGTTTCCTTCTTGTTTTCTATATTTATATGGATATTATTTGATATTTAAAAAAAATTGGCGACATCATTTAATGTCGGCGCGGATTCATGAGCCAAATCAGAAGCTTGGTGAATGGACGGTTATTCGTTATTGAACACACAATAGAGAAATGTATCATTTCATTCGCGTATTTTCTGGACTATAAGTCGCACCTATTTGGGAGTTTTTGTTTTTTTACCTCTAGTAATTGCCAACAGCTTGTTGTCTTTGTAGGCCAAAGTTATCCCAAAACTGGGTTTATTATTTTTATTTTTTCTCTTATAAATTTGACATATGTTTTTTTTTTTGTTTCTGATAAATTTAAAAAAAAACAGCCCCCCAAAATGCAACTTATACTCGGGTGGGACTTTTTAATCTTTTCCCTTTTCATTGTGCATTCTTCGGCTGGTGCGACTTATAGTCCGGAAATTACGGTTCCACGGTAAAGACAGTCAAAGGATGCAATGGCCAAATTCTTTCATTTTGACTTGTTAAATAGACAATGGGAATCAGGTAAAAAAAACCATCGGCTTTTATAATGTATTTTAAGCCGTTGGCGGCGATAAATGGATACCCCAAAATGTAAATACTTATACTTACACTAAAGAAACAAGGAGGAATACAGGACTTGTATGCTAACATGCTAAAAACAAAAAAACACCTTAGCACACAAGCGAGAGAGTAAAAGATGAGAGCTGAATTGAAAGATGGCGGGACGCTACTTGTGCTCATTGCCACCACTTCAGGAGTGGGCCAAAGCGAGCCAGTGCGAGCCATCCTTGGCCAGCACTTTGCAACGGCGGAGAGAGTCGCCGGAAAAAATGAGGGACGCGGAAGCTCCGCCCAGTCCCAAGGCATACCCTGATGCCAGAATGAACTCGGGAGTTCTCACGGCTAAGGTAAGACCAATAAAAAGGGCGTGGCGTTGGCGGTTGGCTTGTGGGATTTGACCAAATGCTTATTCCTCAGCACGGGGAGCCTCTGTCCCCAGCGGCCAGTACGCTGGCCATGGTCCTGACCCGAGGGCTCAGCATGGAGCAGCAGAAGAGCAGCCGAGACTCTCTGCAGTATTCCAGCGGCTACAGCAGCCAGACCAACACCCCCTCCTGCTCGGAGGACACCATCCCCTCCCAAGGTAAAAGCCATCCAGTAACCCTAGTGAGCAGCGTATAAAAAAAAGAAAAAGAAAACTCGTAATAACTTAAGGCTAACGGCTGTCAGTCCGACTTATGCTGCGTTGAGATTGGCGTTTTTTTTTGTTTGTTTTGAATTGAATTGAACTGAATGCTTTTATTGTCATTTTACAAGTAGTATAATGAGATTTAAAGTTTCACCACAAAATGCACAAACAACAAAAACAAAAACACAGGCAAATAAATAATCACTAAATAAGTAGCGCACAACATAAGTAGGGAAGTGCACAAATAACAACAAAGAAAATGAAAAGATAATAAATAATAATTAATGAATAAGTGTTCAGTCCAAGGGTCAGTCGCATCAAGTACAAATATGTAATAGTGATTTCAACCTGGTCATTTTGTGGCTATTTACTCGCAATATGACTTCAATTTGCTAATTATTAGACCCAAAGTCATTTTCGCCAATTTCGCTCTTTTGAGTCTATCTAAGCCACAGGTGTCAAAGTGGCGGCTCGGGGGCCAAATTTGGCCCGGCGCATCATTTTGTGTGGCCCGAGAAAGTAAATCATGAGTGCCAACTTTCTGTTGTAGGATCAAATTAAAATGAAGAGTATAGATGTATAATAAATTTCCTGGTTTTCCCCCTTTTAAATCAATAATTGTAATTTTTTAATCCATTTTTTCTGTTTTTTGTTCAAAAATAATTTTATTAAAATCTAAAAATATATTTAAAAAAAGCTAAAATAAACATTGTTTTAGAATATTCAAGGCTTTTAATCCAGTTATAAAAAATATATAAGTAAAATGGTCCGGCCCACATTAAATCGAGTTGACGTTAATGGGGCCCGCGAACCAACCCGAGTCTGACACCCTTGATCTAAGCGGAATGTCATTTTACGTATATTTACTCAGAATATCTCTTCAGTTTCCCGTGTTTACAGTAAAAGTGGTTTTCGTGTTGTTCCAAATAGAAATTTTAAACGAATGACTTTCTGTCCGCAGGGTCGGATTACGAGTGCTACTCTCTAAACGGTGACGCCGAAGCCCAAAGCGACTTTGACAAGTGGTCCACCGTCCCACGCCACAGCAACCTCGCCCAAAACTACCGCCGCATGATCCAAACCAAAAGGCCGGCCAGCACGGCGGGCCTCCCGGGGAGCAAGGGCTCTTCCGACGGGACCCCCGCGGCCCCCGGCACCGCCACCATTCGCCGCACACCGTCCTCCAAGACCGGGGCGCGGCGCGCTCCATCCGCCTCGGGCCCGATCCCCATCCGCCCTCCCGTCGTGCCGGTCCGAACCCCAGACGACGGCAACGAGGAGTTTTTCTACCCGGACGACCCATTGGCCGGCGACCGCGCCGGGTCGTCCCCTCGGCAAAGGAGCCCCCCTGACGCGGCGTGGAACCGAGGCGCTTCCGAAGAGGATCCGACGCTCGCCGCTAACCGCCACAGCCTGGTGGAGAAGATCGGCGAGCTGGCGGCGAGCGCCCGGGCCCTCGGCGAGGGTCAGTTCCCTTTCCCTGGCTCGCCTTCGAGGGATCCGGCGCCACGCCGGGCGTCCCCGGAACCCCAAGAAAGCACGAACATGCTGGTGACCATTCGTCGGGGCGTCAAGCTCCGCAAGACGGTCACTGACGACCGGTCGGCCCCGAGAATTCTGCGGTAGCCGAAGAGTGGAAATGGCGGCAACGGCTCCACAAGCGTCATTTCTCGTCGTGCTTTTTTTGTTTCACGCTAGCGTATTTTTTGGGGGGTTTGCTTTGTCGTGTGTGTCCATTGTGTCCTTCTTTTTTCCCTCTTTTTTTGGTGACAGGAACCTTCAAATAAGCGCACGACAGCCCGCTTTTATGACGAATGTTGCCTCATTTTTCTCCCGTCGTGGCGGTGCGATGCTCCGCAAGTTTCTGTGCGTGTGCTGTTTCCCATCTTTACTCTACAAGCGCCATTATTACAGTTGTTTCATACGCAGAGCAGCAGTTGGGTGATTTATGTCTAATACGAGCAATATGGCAGTGTTTTTATCACTGTCCTGCACTGTCGATATATCCTGCAATTAAAGCAGCTTTTTACTGCCAACTGCTTGATTATTGTCTTTGACAGCAAACGCCCAAATCTATTCAAAACTTCCACAAAGGAGCAAAAATCAATCGTTTCCTCGACCTTTTCTTAAAAAACGGCAGTGAATAGTAAGGCTTTTTTTCTTAAAAAAACGACAGTATAGTAAGGCTTTTTTTCTTTTAAAAAACGACATAGTATAGTAGGGCTTTTTTTCTTAAAAAACGACATAGGCTTTTTTTTCTTAAAAAACGACATAGTATAGTAAGGCTTTTTTTTCTTAAAAAACGACAGTATAGTAAGGCTTTTGTTCTTAAAAAACGACATAGTATAGTAGGGCTTTTTTTCTTAAAAAACGACATAGGCTTTTTTTTCTTAAAAAACGACATAGTATAGTAAGGCTTTTTTTCTTAAAAAACGACAGTATAGTAAGGCTTTTTTTCTTAAAAAACAACATAGTATAGTAAGGCTTTTTTTTCTTAAAAAACAACATAGTATAGTGAGGCTTTTTTTCTCAGAAAAACGACAGTATAGTGAGGCTTTTTATCTTAAAAATGACATAGTATAGTAATACTTTTTTTTCTTTAAAAAATGACAGTTTAGTTTGGCATTTTTTCTTTTAAAATACGATATAGTATAGTAAGGCTTCTTTTTCTTAAAAAACGACACAGTATAGTAAGGCTTTTTTTCTTAAAAAACGACAAATTACAGTAAGGCGTTTTTTCTTAAAAAACGACATAGGCTTCTTTTTCTTAAAAACGACACAGTATAGTAAGGCTTTATTTTCTTAAAAAACGACATAGGCTTTTTTTCTTAAAAAACGACAGTATAGTAAGGCTTTTTTCCTTAAAAAAACGACATAGTATAGTATGGCTTCTTTTTCTTAAAAACGACCCAGTATAGTAAGGCTTTTTTTTTCTCTTAAAAAATGACATTGTATAGTAAGGCTTTTTTTTTCTTAAAAAAGGACATAGTATAGTAAGGCTTCTTTTTCTTAAAAACGAGACAGTATAGTAAGGCTTTTTTTCTCAAAAGACAACATAGTATAGTAAGGCTTTTTTCTTAAAAAACGACATAGGCTTTTTTTTCTTAAAAAACGACATAGGCTTTTTTTTCTTAAAAAACGACATAGTATAGTAAGGCCTTTTTTTCTGAAAAAACGAGATAGTATAGTAAGGGTTCTTTTTCTTAAAAAATGACATAGTATAGTAAGGCTTTTTTTCTTAAAAAACGACATAGTATAGTAAGGCTTTTTTTCCCCTTAAAAAACGACATAGTATAGTAAGACTTTTTCTTAAAAAAAACGACATGGTATAGTAAGGCTTTTTTTCTTAAAAAACGACATAGTATAGTAAGGCTTTTTTTCTTTAAAAAAACGACATAGTATAGTAAGGCTTCTTTTTCTTAAAAACGACACAGTATAGTAAGGCTTTTTTTCTTAAAAAACGACATAGTATAGTAAGGCTTTTTTCCCCTTAAAAAACGACATAGTATAGTGAGGCTTTTTTTCTTAAAAATGACATAGTATAGTAAGGCTTTTTTTCTTTAAAAAACGACAGTATAGTTTGGCATTTTTTTCTTAAAAATGCCATAGTATAGTAAGGCTTTTTTTCTTTAAAAAACAACATAGTATAGTAAGGCTTTTTTTCTTAAAAAACGACATAGTATGAGGCTTTTTTTCTTAAAAAATGACAGTATAGTAGGGCATTTTTTCTTTTAAATATGATATAGTACAGTAAGGCTTATTTTTCTTAAAAAACGACACAGTATAGTAAGGCTTTTTTTCTTAAAAAACGACATATTATAGTAAGGCTTTTTTTCTTAAAAAACGACATATTATAGTAAGGCTTTTTTTCTTTAAAAACGACATAGTATAGTAATGCTTTTTTTCTTAAAAAATGACATAGTATAGTAAGGCTTTTTTTTCTATAAAAAACACAGTATAGTAAGGCTTTTTTTCTTAAAAAAACAAAATAGTATAGGAAGGCTTTTTTCTTTTAAAAAACGACAGTATTGTAAGGTTTTTTTTCTTTAAAAAATGACATAGTATAGTAAGGCTGTTTTCTTTAAAAATACAGTATAGTAAGGTTTTTTTTCTTAAAAAAACAACGTAGTATAGTAAGACTTTTTTTCTTAAAAAACGACATAGTATAGTAAGGCTTTTTTCTTAAAAAAGACAGTGTATTAAGCCTTTTTTTCTTTAAAAAAATGACCATCTATAGCAGGGGTAGGGAACCTATGGCTCGGGAGCCACATATGGCTCTTTTGATGGGTGCATATGGCTCTCCGCTAACCTGTGAGGTAAACTATGGAAACTACTGGTGATAAAGCGCTAGAATAGGAGCGTTACGTTGGTATTATGGCATTGACACTACGACAATATTTTTTCTTTCATTGCACTCTTCGGCATGGATATTCTCATTGACACTCATTGATTAGCAACAACGCAACAATGTTGTCAAAAGAATTCAGAGACTTTTTGTACTTTAAAAGTGGTGAAGTGACTAAAAAAGGCACACATTTTCATGTATGTTGGGGTTTAGATTTGGAGCATGGCTCTCAAGGATTAACATTTTAAAAATATGAATTCTTTATGGCTCTTTCCGTCAAAAAGGTTCCCGACCCCTGATCTATAGTAAGGCATTTTTTCTTGAAAAAATAACAATGTATAGCAAGGCTTTTTTCCCTTAAAAAATGACAATGTATAGCCAGACATTTTCCTAAAAAATGACCATGTAGAGTAAGGCTTTTTTTTCTTAAAAAATGACCACGTATACTAAGGCATTTTTTTAAATGACCATGAATAGTAAGGCATTTTTACTTGAAAAAAGGACCATGTATAGAACGGCTTTTTCTTTAAAAATTTACCATGAATCGTAAAGCTTATTTTATGTTTCCTCCACATTTCCAATTGTACGCAAAATTTTCCTTAGCAGAGTATGATTGATTTTCCTTTTTCTCCTTTTGCCCAGCATTTGGCTGGCCACCCATTGCGGGTGTCCATAGTCGGCTGGAATAGGCTCCAGCTCTCCCTTGACACACGCTGCTTGAGTGACATGGAAGCTCTTTCGAAAGTGCAAATGTAGTGATAATGGTAAAAACAAATGATTTTGCATGGCTTTTCTCGGGTGCTCTGGTTTCCTCCCACTTGCCTAATCTACTCAACACCGGTTTCTTTATTTAAAGCCACCAAAACAAAGAAGCGCTTCCACATGATGCGTAAATATGAGGCGGCCTGGCTCGGATGTGGTTTTTGGCGAAGATCTGGCCGTGCTGCCATTGACGGGAGACGCCGACGAAGCCGCTCCATAATTCATAACGCCGCTGTTTTTCCAAGCCAGCGCAGTTTAAAAAGGACAGTGGGTGGTAGATGCCTTGGGGGGATCACAGATCAAATCTAATTATCTGCAGCTAATACGTGGGAGAGATGTCTTCATATTTATCTAGCACCTTTAACGGCCTTTTGCCTGAGGTTCCAAGGAGGAGACGTCCCGAGGGAGTCGTAAGCCAGGACGAAAGCTCAAGTCAGCATTTTGTTCTGTCTGAAATAAGTCTTCGCAAGGGGGTGCTTGAGTTTTACAGATATCAGAGCAGTTGTCCATCTATTGGAAACGAGAAGCTAAATGAGCTGCTCTGGCTAATCATTTTAAGTATTTTTGGGGGGTGTATTATTGTAACATTCTCACGTCTTCCTGGACTGGGATCAATTTTGATAGACGTTGAATTGATTTAGGGAGGACTGACTTTGTATGATCTTGCTTGAGTTACTGATGGTGGATGTCCAATCAAGTCAATTAAAACTGTTTAAATGAGTTTCTCGCCAGCGAATCCATTCAAACTCATAAAAAAACACTTGCGTTCATAAATTTAAAAATTAAGACTCTTCAAATGAGTTTAGCTGTATTAAACACCCAAACCATCTAAACTGAGAGGCTACCAGGCCTCCCATTTCAAACGGATTGGACATCTACTGGCTCTTAACGCATTTAAAATCCCAGCAGGACGCTGAAAAGAGACACAAGATTGGACGTCTATCACCGTCGACGGCAGCTCACGAGAAAACGAAAAGTCGCCCTTGAAATCTTGGTCTGTTTTTGAATGAAGGCAATACATTTGGTCAATAATTCATTAAGATTGCTTTATTGATGTTTATGGGCTCTCTTGCGGTACGTCGGCAAAATGCCCTCCGGCCGGCTCTTGATTATCCGTAAAGAAAGACGGACGATGAGCCTGTTTCATGTTTTGCGTCTTAAAAGGGGGAACGTATCATGAAGGCTTTGTGCTTCTTATGAGCATGCCGGCCTTTCAATTCCTCTCAAGTAGAAATGGAGAGCCATTCATTCTCTGCCGGGCAACACCAAAACAGATGTGATATGAACCGCCCTTATGAAATCGTTCAAGGAAAAGTTGGAAAGTGTCCGGAATTGGGGGCTAATTAGGGATGCTACAATTTCATACAAATATGACATTGTGAAACTAACAGGCGTACTGTTTTTTAAATGTTATTTCTAACCGGAATTTTGTTGCGTGCCCTCTTTTAGCCTACCATGCATGTTTTTTTGGAGGTGGGAGGAAAACGGAGTACCCAGAGAAAACACACACAAGCCCAGGGACTCACCTTGTTACGTCTCGGGTGCGACGTAGAGCGTGGAACGTAGTGTAGGGCCCAAATCCAGGGAAGCAGTCAAAGACTTGGAATGGATGTTCTCACAAAACTTGACTTCTTAAGGTAGGAATCTGTAGAACATAAGGATTTAGCAATAAATAACAAAATACAACCGGACATGGGGAAACAAGGAACATGGAACATGAAGAATGGTAACATGGCATGAAGGAAAAGAAAGCAGGGTAAAGCAGACAAGGCAGACGATCCGACAATGACTAACAAACCCACGGGGTTTAAATAGACAGACAAGGGTTGATTACAAAGTATACGCAGCTCTTTACAAGAGGAATGGAAGCCTGGAGGGACATAAGAGCCGAAAAGCAAACAAACCAACCAAAACCCCAACTAACCCTAACACACCTGGGATCAAACCCTGGATACCAGAACTGCGAGGTGGACGTGCCAACCACTCGAGCACCCAAATGGGAAATATTTTTGACCAAAAAGCATTTCCACACGTCCCCAGAAATTGCAATTTCTAGAAACCCTTGCATCTTATTTTTAATCCACAGTCCTGCACTTTTAAAAACACTAACAAAGTCGGAACAGCTAGTGATGGCTTGACACTACACACACCTTTTGCCATACCCCCTCCCCACAGACAAACAAAAAAAGCACCGCTATGAAGCAATATGAGCTTTGTGCTCCAGCTGCTGCCGCCACCCACAAATATCTGGGGGCTCACTTGTAGTTATTGCCTCGAAAATAACAATTTTCCGCGGAGACCGGATTCCACTAAAATTGCAATGACGGATTCCATTTTTAAATGGATATATATTCAAAGTCAGCTGTGAAGAAGCGCAACGGTGACGTAGGCGCGCGTATACATCGTAGGACATATTTCCGCGCACGCGTATAAATATTGATCGAGCATGTCAAATATGAAGACAGGATGTAAGAGAATTCCCAGAAACTGATGAAGTTGAGCCATGTAAAATTTATACTTTACATGATTTGTTACTTAGAGGATTCTCTTTAGGAAGGATCATGATGATTCACAAGCAGACATAGTAGTAGTGGTAGAAATATAGTAATGATAGAAGTTGTAGTAGTAGGAGTAATAGCAGCAGCAGCAGTAGTAGAATTAGTAGTAGTAGAAGTAATAATAGAAGTAGTAATAGTAGAAGAAGCAGTAGTAGAATTAGTATTGTAGAAGCAGTTGTAGCAGTACAAGTAATAATAGAAGTAGTAATAGTAGAAGTAGTAGTAGAATTAGTATTGTAGAAGCAGTAGTAGTAGAATTAGTATTGTAGAAGCAGTAGTAGTAGAATTAGTATTGTAGAAGCAGTAGTAGTAGTAGAAGTAGTAGTAGAATTAGTATTGTAGAAGTAGTAATAGTAGAAGTAGTGGTAGAATTAGTATTGTAGAAGCAGCAGTAATAGTAGAAGTAGTAGTAGAATTAGTATTGTAGAAGTAGTAGTAGAATTAGTATTGTAGAAACAGTAGTAGTAGAATTAGTATTGTAGAAACAGTAGTAGTAGAATTAGTAATAGTAGAAGTAGTAGAATTAGTAATAGTAGAAGTAGTAGAAGTAGTAGTAGAATTAGTATTGTAGAAGCAGTAGTAGTAGTAATAGTAGAAGTAGTAGTAGAATTAGTATTGTAGAAGCAGTAGTAGTAGTAATAGAAGTAGTAGTAGAATTAGTATTGTAGAAGCAGTAGTAGTAGTAATAGTAGAAGTAGTAGTAGAATTAGTATTGTAGAAGCAGTAGTAGTAGTAATAGTAGAAGTAGTAGTAGAATTAGTATTGTAGAAGCAGTAGTAGTAGTAGAAGTAATAATAGAAGTAGTAATAGTAGAATTAGTAGTAGAAGTAATAATATAAGTAGTAATAGTAGAAGTAGTAGTAGAAGTAGTATTGGTAGAAGCAGTAGTAGTAATAGAGGTAGTAGTAGTAATAGTTGAAATAGTAATAGTTGAAATAGTAATAGTAGAAGTAGCAATGGTAGTTAAGTAGTAGAAGTAGTAGTATTAGTAGTAGAAGAAAACCAATAGTAAATAGATGTTTTTTTCATATCATGTCCTTCCATTTTTTTCATCAAATGGTCAAAATGGACATCTAGCTCCGTCAACGGCAGCCTTGGCAAGCCCCCTCTTAATTTCCCCCGACATTTAAGCGCAAAAGCCAGCGAGCCGTATCGAGGCCAGTGCTGGAAGTCCATCTTTACAGCAACATATGTCTTTTTTCCAGTTGCTCATCTGTGACAGTGGTTTTTCTTGCCCCCCCTCCCTCGCTCCCCCCCTCCCTCCTTCTGTCGAGAACATTTTAATCTCAGGGTGGATTTGTGACACGAGTTCAGAAAGGCGAGACCCCCCATCCTTCTTCTTCTCCCTCCCTCAACGTGTGTGCTGGCGAAAAAAAAAGGAGAACGGTTGACCAACATCGCGCAGGGTGGGGCGCTATTTCCACCCTCCCTCCTTACATTCCTCCCTCCTCCCTCCTCCCTCCTCCTCCCCCGTCTCACGGCACGGCGCTGTCCAGCGCTGTAGGTCCTGAAAGCTGGATGCGAGCAGAGCCAAACAGCCTGCAGCGCCGTGCGGGGGCAAGGCAACAAGCCCTCGGCATGTCCCCCGAAAGCCGCAAGTTCAACGCGTCTCCCGGAAGGACGACAGGGAACCAGGCGGCGACATCGCGGCTCTTTTCCTAATTTTTTTTGGTTTGTTTATTTGTTTTTTTTTCCCAGCCGCCCCGAAGCGCTCAGAGGCGGCCTTTTGGAGAACTTGCAAGCAACATGATTCTCGCTCTTCTGTCACTCACGTGTTGCCTGTGGACGCCGTCGGCCGGACTGCCTTTCTTCCGCGGGCATATTTTGGAGAACTCCCCCGTGGCTTCCAAAGTAATCGGCCTGAGGATTCCGCTAAGGCGCGTCGACGGGGCAAAACGTTGCCCGACGCCCGGGATCACCTTCCGAGTGGACGGTGGCGGCAGCCGAGATTTCCGCGCTTTCGTGCACCACAAACGGGGCGACGTTTTGTTGCGAACTTCCCGGGTCCTGGACCGGGAAGAGCGCTCGGAGTACCGGCTGAGAGTGGCCTCCTGCTGCGGCGCCTGCTCATCTCCGGACGCGGCGCCGGTGGACGTGGCTCGGGTCCGAGTGGACGTATTGGACGTCAACGACCACGAGCCGACTTTTTCTCAAGCGGAATCCACGCGTGTCACTTTAAACGACACTACGGCCGTCCGAAGCGTGGTTTACCAACTGCGAGCCGTTGACGCGGACAGCGGTCGAAACGCTCGGCTGACCTACGCGTCGTTCCCCCGAAATAGCACTTTTTACGTGGTCCCTAAGACGGGCCAAGTTTTGCTGCTCGACTCTATTCTGGGGCTCCGATCGGACGTGGAACTCTGGGTTTCGGCTGTGGATCACGGATGGCCGCCCAAGAGCAGTCAGCGCGTGCGGCTGATTTTTTCTCCGCGCGAGTGGATGGACGGGAAAGCGGCCGAGGTCGAGCGGCTCAGGCGGGCACCGAGGGCGTCACTTTACCCGGCGGTTTCGCTGTCCCTCAACGTGTCCGAAGACGCCAGCGTGGGCTCGGTGATCACCAGCCTGAGTGCCAACGCGTTCCAGTCGGCAGCTTTTCAGCTCCTTCGCCCGGATTCGGACGGCTCTCCCGTATCCGTGGGTCCTGAAACTGGAGATATCACCATTGTAAGGAAGCTGGACAGGGAATCGGAACCTTTTGTGGAACTCACGGTTAAGATTCGGGACAAACGAGGTAGGTTCAATTGACCCTGGTGTCGATCATTAACTTGTGCAGTGCCATTGACGGCTATGGACGTCCAATTCGTCTGGATCTAACTAGTGGACGTCCACGCCCGTCAATGGTACTGAAACATTACCAAGGAGTGTGTTTTTAAATCAAAATTATAACTACATGCACAGAATGTGCGCACAAACTTTGAAGTGAACGTTTCTGGGGTGAGAGTTTTTTCATAGTTTAGAAATGATCCAGTTAGGAAATAAACTTTTTTTTAAAAAAAAATCTGCAAACACCACCCATAGCTATGCATTTGACCGCCATTTTGGATATGCATAATACATAAGTGAGCCCTAAAAAAAATTCCATTCATTGATTTTAAAAAAAACATCAGATGATTTCAAACTTTTTAAAACTACATAACGCTTTTTTAAATCTCCATTGCAATTAAAATGTTGTTTCCTACTGCTTTTATTTATTTGATTATTTTGCTTAACCAACCAATTTATGGTTACACCACTAGCCACCATATTTGCAATCCCTCCATAACATTTGGTCTGGCATATATAAACAGCTGGGAAAATACTCGTTTTGTACTTCTGCTGGCTGAATTGAACCGGGATGAAAGGAATTAAGCGTCTCTAATTCTGTTTATGTGGTTGTCAATTTTGGTCTTTGAGGGTATACGGGCGTTTATGTAGCTTTGATGTGAGTTATGTGTTATTATGCTTGTTTTTTGGCCTTTGTTGATTGGACGTTCATTCCGTAGCCACTTTGAAAAAGATAAAACCGTATTTTTGCCCAAAGTCTTTTAATTAGCGAACATGAGTACGCAAAGTAACAGTGACGATACGTTGTAGTTTTATGTATGGATAATCTGAGTGCATGTTTGTGTTGGACATGTGGTTGATTATCCTTTAGTGCAATTGACAGGAATATTTTGACTGTCTACATAAATTGGACGTCTATTGCCGTCAATAGCAGTGAAGGATTTAAAAGGCACAAGCTCATCTCCCCAGCATATTTTTTTTTAGCCGACTGCCTCATGGTTTATGCTTGGGAGCACAATGCCTGCAGAGTCATAAATTTCATCATGATTTGAGGAACCGTTGTAAAAACTGTTCTGTGTCAAATAAAAGTTGGGACATTTTATGAAGTTTACGAAGCTTTCCAGAACTTTCGACTTTGACAGGTTTTCTTTCGGGTTGAAATCTGGAGTCAGACTGCATCAATTGGTGACCTCGATATTCTTTTGGATCACTTCTTTGACACCGTGGCAATTTATTTTGGGTCATTGTCACGATGCAGGATGACCCATCTTCAGAGTTCCTGCTGAGGAAATGAGATTTCCATGCAATATCTCACTGTAACGGCTCCATTCATTCCTGCCAGCAGGCGAAGTGGCTCTGTCGCCTTTGCGGTAACACACCACAACATAAGGTTTTCACCTCCGTGCTCTTATTTAGGTCATATTCAGAATTAGTCATCCGCCAAGCCTGGCAGGTCTGGTGGATGCCAAATAGCTCAACTTTTCTTTCCAGTTCAGCAGCACCCTTTCCCCTTTGAGTCATTTGGGTAAACTAACAGCAGGCCTGTATGTTGGTTGTTAGGGGTGTGTATTCCCTCATATGATTTGATTCAATCCCAATTCATCGCTTTACTACATTTTAGACAAAAGGTGGCAATTTTTGTATACTACTTTGGTAAAAAAAAAAAGAATCAAAATGGACATGAAAGTACATTTATATCAATTTATTTTCAAAAGCTCATTCAGCACTAATGCAAACATTGTTTTGTGTTTGAATAACATATGGCCTTCTTTAGTCTAAACCTGATTAATTGCAGGATTCTAAATATGAGAATTAAAAAGATATATATTTTAGCACTTAATAATGAAGTTATTTAAAAAAGGCAGTTAAAAACATGAACATGAGCATTCCAGGTATAGTAACCACCATGGGCTAAAAGACAAAAAAAAAATCTTATGTTTAGGCATTACTCTCCTTTTATTGAATAAATGTAGCATTTAGTAAAATTTGGTACGGGCCAGGTTTTAGTACGGCGGCTGACTGCTGCCAACTAGCAGACACGAATGGAAGTACAGCCACCTATTGATGTATTTCCAGGTGCTGATAGGTCAAAGTGCATTGGTTTGCACACCCCAAAATAAAAAAAAGATATGAGAGGAGCTTCGCATTAGTTCTCCTTTGATGATTTGCAACAGCCATTTTCCAAACATTTCAAAAAGTCCAGCAACCGTTTGTTGCCCAGAGATTTGGTAGACTGGTTGAATTATGTCCTTGATTGACACAGTTGGCGACTGTGAAGTAGTTTTGGGAGCTAATCCTTGCAGAGTGGCAAACCACTATGGCCCGCTCGCTCTCATCTACTGGCATTACCCCTCTAATCCCCCTCTCGCTTCACTCTCTAGGCTGAGGGATTTGAAATGGTACCGCCACTGTCTGACAAGCCCTCAAATTAGCAGGCGGAAGGCGGGGCTCACATGTGGACGGGGGGAAAAAAAAAACAGAACACACTCATAATTAAGAAATCTTGTTTTGGTTTGAATCGCTGGGGAGAGTTGTCTTTTCCCGGATTCTAATTGCGCTCTTGATTGGGTTGCCGATTTGCATAGCGATGTCTGGAGATTTTCTGGGGCAGGAAAACCCGGGCGGATATCTGACAATATCTCGCTCCGGATGCAACGGGCGAAATAAGCCGCTTTCGACACTCAAATACCTTCTTGCATTTGATCTCTCCCGCCTAGGTAACTCTCCCTTCCTGATCAAAGGCCCGCCATGTCCTTTATGCTTACTACAGCCTTCCCAGCTGAATCCCGATGCTTGTCTGAGAGGGTAGAACGTTTCTCCTGATTGCCCCCTAGCACACATGTCTGATTGAAGTCGTCTCCTTTACCTGATTTGAGCTTCCTTGTGGTTGCTTTTCTATTGCGTGACGGATTTAGAGACATTGGTGTCTACATTCCCATTTCGACTGGAAGGGTCTGGCGTTATGCACAATTTTCTACTACTACTTTATTTTACTGTCCCAACAAGCTGCCTTCTAGGAAAAAAAAATGGAAGGACTTCCAAATGTGTCATTTACTACTGGCAATCAGGGTGGTTCAGGATGTCCTCCACAGTTGGCTGGCATAAGCTACAGCACCCCTGCCATCTCTTGGCGAGGATAAACAGAATGCATAATAAATGAATACCGAGTGGAAGATTGCGAATGAACGAATCTCAAAACATATTGCACGTCTAGCCGCCATGGAAGCTAATGATATGTGAAGCGGTACTTCTACTTATGAAATGCATTTGATCCAGAAGTGGTTTCATAATTTCGTTCCACTATCTTTAGTACTAACCCGTAAAAGCTCCTTGGAAAAAAAGTATGGCAATTTTGTATGTAATACGTAAGCAAAATAGAGGAAAAAAATATACAAAAATTCACTATTAGGCCATTAAAATGAATAAGAAATACAGACATTTTTCAATGGGGAGGAAATGCGAGTGGCAGCTTAGTAAACATACATACACATACATGCACATAAACAACTTAAAATTATGTTAGGCACACTCCAAAAAACTTGAGAAACATGTTAGAACTCTGCGACAAACGCAGGCATACGAATCAGGAACTTACTGTCGGACAGATGCGCATCATGGAGAGGCAGCTTCCTGCTAGCCAATAGGAGGCCATCAAGGTGTTGCGAGACAGCCAATGGAAGAGCAGCTCTAGCAAGAAAAAAAAATACAGGAAGTCAATTTACCTTTTGGTGAATGCTTGATTTCACTTGACGTTTCCTAACTTGGATTGTTAACATATCTGGGACCATATCTACCCCGTTGAGGCTTTTCATAACCTGAATATTTCATATATAGAAGCTTTCATAAGAAGAGGCACGACTGTATAATATAACAGGTTGCCCAAAACAAGTCCACATCATGCCTTTTTAACGTATTCTGGAGTTTGAGGAGACAAATACCTCAAATCCACCGTATTAATTTGCCTCTGCACTATTTATGAACACGTTTCATTTGGTCATCTGAGCGAAAAAAAAGTCTGTTCTAACGAGGCCCCCAGTGCTGGTTCAGAATGGCCGGCACGTCTCCCGCTCTGAATGCCAAACACACCGCTCGGCCATCAGTTTGAAGAATATTCGAGTCAAGTAACACTTCCTGCGTGCTGACCTTACAAATAGTGCAATATGTACGATGGCGGGGCTCGGAAAGGCGAGGATTATTGTCCTTCCTTTTCACATTCGGTTGGCATATGGCCACACTGCAAATCTGTCATTTTAAAAACACGCTCCAAGCAGGCTCCTTTTCTTCTTTGACATTAACATTTTTATTGCTCGCGGCTGGACTATGACGGTATTAGTGTTCTTTCAATAACTCTTTAAAATAGGCTCAACAATATCCACATTGTTCTGTTGGTGCTTTGCGACAATGCTAAGCTTGCTGCTCCACTAACCGCTTCACAGAGTGTATTCACACGTAGCGGTTATTCAAGGCCGACCACAATTTTGATAATGTACGATAGATGTCCAATTCGCTTAAATTAGCTCTGAATGCTCATCTTTCACGGCCATTGACAATCGTTCATACGTCCCTATAAAATAGATTGGACACCAAACGGCGACAAGTTAGTTACCGTATTTTCTCGCGTATCTAGTTTATCATCCCTGGGTAAAATGGCGGCGCCCTGAGCGAACAGTGGCAGGCACGGTACTGGAACGTTTCATCGAAAGACGTTTGGTCGAGCGGACGTTTGGTCACCGGGTTGTTACTGTTGAAACCAGCTCTCAAAATTATAATCATGAGAGAGAGTGAGTTTAATATCTCAATATGTAATATCAAAATATCAACAGTAAACTCTGTCATAGTTTGACAGCGAGCGAACCCGGCGACCAAGCGTCCGGTCGACCAAGCGTCCGGTCGACCAAGCGTCCGGTCGACCAAGCGTCCGGTCGACCAAGCGTCCGGTCGACCAAGCGTCCGGTCGACCAAGCGTCCGGTCGACCAAGCGTCCGGTCGACCAAGCGTCCGGTCGACCAAGCGTCCGGTCGACCAAGCGTCCGGTCGACCAAGCGTCCGGTCGACCAAGCGTCCGGTCGACCAAGCGTCCGGTCGACCAAGCGTCCGGTCGACCAAGCGTCCGGTCGACCAAGCGTCCGGTCGACCAAGCGTCCGGTCGACCAAGCGTCCGGTCGACCAAGCGTCCGGTCGACCAAGCGTCCGGTCGACCAAGCGTCCAGTCGACCAAGCGTCCGGTCGACCAAGCGTCCGGTCGACCAAGCGTCCGGTCGACCAAGCATCCGGTCGACCAAGCGTCCGGTCGACCAAGCGTCCGGTCACGGGCAGGGGTACAAGTGAGTTTTTTCACGTTTTATGAAAAACAGTTTTTTTTTAATTGAATTTCATTCATAGACCTCAAAATAAATTTTGGTTAGCGTTTTATCTGTTTATCTTTTCTCTATTTCCCTTTCATCTGGTCACCTTGCAGTTTCGTGCATGCCAAGTCTAATTTAAGCGCATATAAGCCGTACTATTGATTCAGTCACCAATTTTTTTTAACTACAAATACGGCATGTGTGAGAAAATCCGTTAACTTTTTGGGCATAAAAAAATATACTGGTCAAGCCCACATGGGATCTAGTTGGCATGATCTAGGTGACTGTTCAGAAAATTGTTATTACATTGAGATTTTTCTACTTTGTGGGTTTGTAGAGGCGGGCACTTTAAAGTTGCTCTGTTCTGGCGCAGTACAGATAAGCCGGGATGGGAGTCAGGCATTCTCAATGACATACTACTGTGTAGTCTATTTTTTATTTCTCGTTATTGCTCTACGGGAACATGTTTCATCAACACGCTATATATTGCGTTCTCTTGACTTATGAAGTGTTGAAAAGAATCAAATCATATTTTCCAGTTCTTGAAACAAAGTAGAGCTCAAAGCGCATAATTTAAGTGGAAACTTTCAATCCGGCGTGTATTGGAATACTGTGTGATAAGATTACGCTTTTTGCCACTGATGCATTAGTCATACATCGTTGCTATTTTCTAATTAACTCTACTGATTAAGATACTGCAGTTTCAACTCGTATTCGACCACTTTAAGCAAGTATGAATATTTCAACTTGCCACTCTTATTTCTGAAGGCAATGCAGAATGTGGACTTGTTTTCATTTTAAGAAAAAAATAATAATTTAAGAATTTATGCCATGGCGTAGTGGTTATTCCACCAGATGCTCGTGCAAGCAGTTCGGGTTCGAGTCCCACTAGGTCAGGGGTGTCAAACTCGGGTTGGTTCGCGGGCCGCATTAACGTCAACTCCATTTCATGTGGGCCAGACCATTTTAGATCTAATTTTTAGATTTTTTCTTCAAAAATTGGATTAAAAGAACTGGATTAAAAGCCAAAAATAATCTGTTTTTATAGATCTAAAACAATGTTTATTTGAGCTTTTTTCTTAGTAATGTAAAATTTCTTTTAATCGTGTTTTTTATTTCAAATGGAAACAAAATATATTTTTAATTATGTTCAATATTAAAGTGGAAAATGGAAATTAATATATTTATTTTGAGATTTTACAAAATGCTTTTTGACCTAAAACACAAGAAAAAAATTGGATGAAAAAATTGCAGTGATTGTTTTTAAAAAGGGGAAAATCAGGAAATGTAAGTTACATTTATCATTTGAATTTGATCCTAAAACAGAAAGTCGGAACTCATGATTTACTTTCTCGGGCCGCACAAAATGATTTGGCGGGCCAGATTTGGCCCCCAGGCCGGCACTTTGACACCCATGCACTAGGAAGTGTGATTGTGATTGTAAGCATGAGTGGTTGTCTGTTTCATTGCGCCCTGCTGATTGGCTGGCAAATGACACCATGCCTACTGCCCAAAATTAGCTGGGATAAGTTCCAGCATCCCACGATACTTGTGAGGATAAGCGGCACGGAAAGCGAATGAATAACCATGAAGCCAACGTAGGTGATTTTTGAACATGTGGCTTCAATGAATAAAAAGCAGTGAAGAATGTGTGTGTTTTTTTTTTTAAACAAGAGCACTTTCCCAAGACTTCCTTAGAAACTCCAGCAGTGCTGAAGCACCCCCCGAACATTACCCGGTAGTATTATTCGGCTGCTGTTCCCCGTTGTTTTTCCCCTCTCTTGATTTTCTCTCCATGTCATCTGACAAAACCTATTTTGTCCGAATGCCTTTTCAATAAATAACACAACACAAACAACCACAGTGGGAGTATTTCAAACAGTGTCCCAGCAGAAAAAAAGGCACTCACATCCACTATTCTGCATGACTGAGCAGGTAAATAAAAAAATAAAGGCACCAGGTAAACGTGGAAACAATTGATTTCCTCTGGAAATAAGAAAAAAAAAGTTGGCATGGAATGATCATATTTCAGTGTTGTTGATAGCGGTAGACGTCCAATTCATAAACTATAGTCAGGCAGACTCCCCAAAATAACACCATATAAATTAGATTTTATATTTATTTAATCATTAATATCACATACGTATACGTTTTTGCAATTTGAAATCATTTGCTCTTAGTTGGGTGCAGTGGCGGTCCTTGCATTATCTCGTAGCCCCTTCAACGGGTAAAATCCACTTCCTAGCAGCATTTAATGATTAAATACAAATACTGGAGCTTTTCAGACATTACAACCGGGCCAGGAGGTGCTTTTCCCGGGAAAAGACAGCGATGGACGTCAATGGCGAAACGGCAAAAATTGCACTAAAACGGGGTAAAATCCACTTCCTAGCAGCATTTAGTGATTAAATACAAACATTGGAGCTTTTCAGATATCAGAACCGGGCCCACAATTGAAATATTATTTCGGAATATAGCCATATTTTACTCACCAAAAATCATTTTTAACTGTACACATTATCCATCCTCCTTTCTTTCTTCCTTCTTTTCTATCGCCATAGAAGCTAATGCTGAAAGTCGAGCCTGTCCTGTCGTATTTCTGGCATAGTCCGTCTTGAAAATGGCTTTAAATCAACACAACAATATATTTGCTTGTAAAGCTCGCTCCAAATACAGTTTGGTAGCTCTGGCTAATCACTAGCCAATCATAGTTGGTGAAAGTGGTGAGGTATCCCTACGCCTGCGACAAGAAATTGTAGTGTTGCCAACTCGAAATCTGATTGGTTAAAGCAACAGTCTTATCGATGCTTGTTTAATGCAGCAGAGCCTGCAGAACTGATTGTGAAGGCCTTGAGGCATATTTCTGACCCTGGTAACAACAAATGGCTGAAATGTGATTGGTTAAATACTTCCATATGAAAACCGCTATATATATATTTATATGTAATAGCAGCGGCGGTCCGTGCATTTTCTAGCGACGCCTTCAATCCAACCCTCAAAAACTATTTTATGGCTATAAAACCTCTACTGCGTCTACAGCTGCGACACATAAAAATAATCAATAATAACCTCATACAATTAAAATATTATTTAGGAATATAGCCATATTTTACTCACCAAAAATCCTTTTTAACTGTACACAATATCCATCCTCCTTTTTTTCCTTCCTTCTTTTCTATCGCCATCGAAGCTAATGCCGAAAGTCGAGCCTGTCCTGTTGTATTTCTGGCATTCCTTTTTTATTCGATTTAGTGCTGAAAATGTTCGTTGCCGGTTGTGACAGATTTGCTTGCTTTGGAGTTGTCCGACCTTTCTCAATGATGTCCAGCTTTTTTCTTTTGAAAAGTCCCTCTTGAAATTGGCTTTAAATCAACACAACAATATATTTGCTTGTGCACCTCGCTCCAGATAAAGTTTGGTAGCTTTGGCCCGCCTACTCTATCACTAGCCAATCAAAGTTGGTGAAAGCGATGACATATCCATACGCCAGCGAGAAGGTAATGACGCATCCCTATGCTTGCGACAAGGCATTGTGCTGTTGCCAACTCGAAATCTGATTAGTTAAAGCAACAGTCTTATCGACGCTTGTTTAATGCAGCAGAGCCCGCAGAACTGATTGTGAAGGCCTTGAGGCATATTTCTGACCCTGGCAACAAATAATGGCTGAAATGTGATTGGTTTAATGCTTCAATATGAAAACACATCTGGAAGCAGTGCAACCAGGGGGAAAAGCAATGAAAGGAAGCTAACAGACCATTTGGAATTATTTAATAAGTATTGATGGACAAAATATAATATATGATTCAGATATTTCTTAGGCCAGCAGAGAAGGCCTTGAAGGCCCTGACGGCCCGCCACTGGTTGGGTGTGTCAAACTTCTCTCTTTTTGTTGATTATATTTATTATAGCTAACATTATTTCTTTGAGGTGTCTGGTTTACAGAAAAACAATGTTTAAAAATATTCCAGACGATTTATACATTCGAGTTCACGGGGGTGCTCATCTAAAATGAGAGGACAATCTAATAAGCATGTTTTGAGGAGGTGGGAGGAGACTGGAGTACCCAGAGAAAACCCACACCATCCCAGAGAAACCATCCGAAAGATTTAACCAAATATATCAAAAGCCTGAAAAGTGCAACTTCTAATGTAGTTTTTCCTCCTAAATCGTCAACCATTAGTAATCAGTTAGTACTTGAAATTTTATTATTCCCATTGTTTTATTATTCACTGGTTTATATTCTGTCGAGCACTTCTCTCCAAAATACTGCAAATAATTCATTGTTATTGAATTATTAGTAGGTATGATGGATTTGCATCATGTTGCAGTTATGCTCATGCAAGTTATGATCTAGGAGACAAACATAAGTGGACCTTGCGTGTCCTCCATAGGGAGGGCAGACGTATTTACATAATTTAATGATGCACACGGTGTTCTTTATTTTATTTTTTTCTTAAACAATGGCACTTTGATGGATGGCCTGGTTAAGTTGTAATGGTGTTCATAGCAAAACAAACATCTCCTGAAAGCATAAAAGAACCCTTCAAGTTGAAAGCTTGGAGAGACGGAGAATTTCTAGTTTAATAAAAAAATAAATACATAAAATCGAGGCTAAAAAGCATGAGTAAAGAATGAGTGCTAGATATGTGCTTGTCTCATTGGCAATTGATGGCCAATTCCATTTGGCTGGGAGGGCCAGCAGCGATCATTCAGCCCCCCTTGTTAAGAAATGGATGTCAATAGCTGTCAATGGAAGGCAGTGATTAATAAGCAGTCATTTTTCCTTCCTGCTGTTGTGGTTAAGGTCATTGGTTTTCTTAGAATTGCAATAAGGATGGTGATTTTTGTCAAAATGGTTCAAAAAAAAAGAAAATTGCATTTTTATTCAATGGATTAAACTAAAGTAAATGCTAAAATAACCCTGTCACACCAAAACAAGGATAATAAAATAATTTGATGAATTTTTACAGCTGTATTTTATTTATAACTTCATATTTCACTATCCATATACAGTAGGAACTTTAACAGCATATATAGTTTTTATGTTCTGAACTGTTTTTTTTAAAAATACCATTCTTATTATTAATAACTAAAATCATGCTTTAAAAAAATCTAGTTAGGTTTAAAAAAAAAAAAATATAAACCAGTATTCAGAAATGCATTCATATCTATATACATTTTGAACAAAACAACCATTAAATGTTTACAAAAAAATAAATCCTGGTTACATGGTAACATTTTGCAACCTAAATAAACAAACATTAGCAATGGCAGCCAAAGAGCTAACAGGAAAGGGACCTAAAAAGGTATTAAAATCAATAAAAAAAACATTAAATCTCCAGGGATTTTCCAAGAATTTGCATTTCCACTTATTTCCCACCCTATTCTATCAAGTTCTCCTTCACAGTACCTTATCTCAACATTAATTTCCATCCGAAACTATTACAGAAGACATCGACGACGTTCTACCGAGAATTATAAGTAAAGTGAACACCAGGCTGCGCTATTAGGGGGGTCAAAAGGACAGCACAAAACTGCAAACCAAATGACTTAAGCCAGAAAAAGGTTTCAGGGGTCAAAAGGTGAGGAAGGATAAAAAAACATATGAAAGCTGGAAAATGGAACAAGATGGCGTGTGTGTGTGTATGTGTGTGTGTGTGTGTATCCTGCAGAAGACGATAAGGGAAGGCCGGGCCGATTAGTCGGGGTATTGTGTTTGCCGGAACATAATCTTAAATTGCTCAGAGGTCAGAAAAGACAAAGTATTGCGGGGCGTGGAGGAATGAGGCGGAGCCAAGCCAACAGATGGCTGCAGGATAGAGAGGGAAAATACAATACTACCGTATAGTTGGCGAAAGGGCAGACGTTCGATATCGTTTGTCTCAATCGGCTAGATAGGCGGAGCTACTTTACTGCCCTTTGAAAAGCAGGGGGGGAAAAAAAAGAACAGCTGGTCTTACCCGCTAATACGATGTTAGATTTTCACAGCAATTGATGGCAAGAGATGCTCGATCCATTTCAAGTTGGGGAACAGACACATGTGCAAGATAGGACAGATGGACGTATACCAAGAATAGGGGTGCACTAAAAAGATCTTCAATAAATCTTAACTAGATGACCAAACAAAAGCTTTAGGACAAAAATCATGGGGTAAGAAACAAAAGGGCAATTTTAGATAACTTACTGTGGACAGAAACTGGAGCACCGAAGACAATATATATAATATATGAGTATATAAACAGAGAATCTAATCTGACGCCGACAGGGAGTTTGTAAATAGACTGACAGAGGTTGATGAGACAGTGAGGAACAGGTGGGGGACCTGAGAGGAAGCGGATTGGCTGAGACACAAGGGGGCGGACCAAATCAGGTGAAATTAATCAGTTTTGGACTGAGGAATGAATTAAGGGAGACTCAATGAAGAACTGTCACTGCAGTATAATATGGCAAAACGCTGCCAGATGCATATCAATAAGTAATGTTCTCAGATATTTACTTCAGTTTTTAATTCTCATCTTTGACTTTGAGTGACTTTTCTACCTCATTTCATGTTTATAAAATTTCTTTTTTTTTTATGCCTACTTATGTGTGTACTTTGTGGTGATGCACTAAATCTCAGTGTACAATGACAATAAAGGCATTTGAATTCATCTCATCTCATCTCTGTTTTTGAACCGCTTCATCCTTATTAGGGTCGCAGGGGGTGCTGGAGCCTATCCCAGCTGACTCCGGGCCAGAGGCGGGGGACACCCTGAATCAGTGGCCAGCCAATCGCAGGGTACGAGGAGACGGACAACCTTCTACGCTCACACTCATAGCTAGGCGCTATTTAGAGTGTCCAATCTGCCTACCATGCATGTTTTTGGAATGTGGGAGGAATCCAGAGCACCCAGAGGAAACCCACACAGGCGAACATGCAAACTCACCACAGATGGACATGACCTGGATTTGAACCCAGGACCCCAGAGCTGCGAGACCGACGCACTAACCACTCGCGCCACCGGACTGCCCGCATTGAATTCAATTCAATTGAAATCTCAAAGACAAGCACACAGAGGTAAAAACCAGATCATAATAAAAAATAAAAAAAATACACCCCGAAAGAGACCAACCCTGATCAGTTAAGTGTGATGAAAAATGAGTTGGACACTGCATACAGTAAAAAAAAAAACTTCTCATGACACAGATATTCTGTAATCCTGGATAAAAGTCAGCCCACATGAGGCCTACAGGAGTGTTTTCCACTTCAAAAGTGAGTCAGCATATTCGTCTCTGACTATTTTTGTGTTCTACAAGCCTTAAGGAATTGCAGATTTTACCGTGCCGTCCACCAAAGTATTGTCGTTCCCAGCTCAAACCACCTCGAGCAGAAGAACATTTCTCTGATTTGAATCCGTCGACAAATACATAATTATAATGTGTAGCGCTCCATATTTGCGCAGTACAATCGTAGAAACAATCGTTGATAACGTCACATGTGATACATTTGGCGTCAATGGCGGTCGGGGGAGGAACGTTGGGGGCATTTTGCACGGCAGCTGAGGGCACTCACGGCTGCATGCGGGCTTACATTATTGATGCCCATTAGCGCGTGCATTGTCACCCACCGGCAAAGCAAGGAGGCAGGTGCACTCCGGCAAAACATTTCGCGGACCTCCCCGACCGACAGCGCACGCCATATATTGTCTTCGACAGATGAGCGTTACGTTTTAAATTGGGTTCTTCCCATAGGACACAATGTGAGTCGGTTTGTTGGAACATTTGGTGCCCCTGAACGAGGGTTTGGCTAAATGTGGATGAGAAAGTAGTTATTCTAATTACAACATAAACGGCAGTAACTAAAAGATTTCTGATCGTCTAGATCACATGTGTCAAAGTGGTGGCCCGGGGGCCAAATCTGGCCTGCCGCATCCTTTTGTGTGACCCGGGAAAGTAAATCATGAGTGCCAACTTTCTGTTTTAGGATCAAATTAAAATGAAGAGAATAGATGTATATTACATTTCCTGATTTTCCCCCTTTTAAATCAATAATGGTAATTTTTTAATCCATTTTTTTCTGTTTTTAGTTCAAAAATCATTTTGTAAAATCTAAAAATATATTTAAAAAAGCTAAAATAAACATTGTTTTAGATCTATAAAAAATGAATATTCAGGGATTTTAATCCAGTTATAAAAAAAAAATCGAAATATTATATCTAAAATGGTCCGGCCCACGTGAAATCAAGTTGACGTTAAAGTGGCCCGCGAACCAACCGGTAGTCTGACACCCTTGGTCTAGATTGTATTTAAATAGACTGCAGTTATATAAAGTAAAATAGTGCACGAAACTATCATCTATAGATGAGTGGGGTACCAAGTAAGGTTGGAAAAGTAAGGAAAAGCATCAAAGTATTGCTACTGAAATGGTGTCCAATCCAATTGAAGTAGAAGGGTTGGTAGTGAATGAAGCAAGGTTCTTTTACAGCTATCATCCCTTTTGAAATGAGTGGACATCGACATGAGATAAACTCATTTTAATTGACAGCATTTACGATATTTTATGATGTCAACTCATTGACGTAGTAGGCGTCCAATCCGTTTGGAGTGGGAGGGTATGCATGAAATGAACATAAAGAACATCAATGGTAGACAATTTAGCGTTCTTATTAGTCACTTCTTGCCCATTTTAAGTCACTACTAGTACATTTTAGGGCACAGCTATCAAAGTGGCGGCCCGGGGGCCAAATCTGGCCCGCCGCATCATTTTGTGCGGCCCGAGTAAGTAAATCATGAGTGTCAACTTTCTGTTTTAGGATCAAATTCAAATGAAGATTATAGATGTATATTATATTTCCTGATTTTCCCCTTTTTAAATCAATAATTGCAACTTTTTATCCATTTTTTTCTTTTGGTGTTTTTAGGTCAAAAAGCATTTTGTAAAATCTAAAAATAAATATATAAAAATATTTTCGGTTTTCCACTTTAATATTGAATACAATTTAAAAAAATGTTCAATGATTATTAGATGTTTTCCCTTACTAGGAAAAAAGTTTAAATAAACAGTTTTATATCTATTAAAAAACTGAATATTTAGGGCTTTTGATCCAGTTCTTATAATCCAATTTAAAAAAAAATATCTAAATATTATATTTAAAATGGTCCGGCCCACATGAAATCGAGTTGATGTTATTGCGGCCCGCGAACCAACCCGAGTTTGACACCCTTGTTTTAGGATATTTTTTGGGGATCCTTCCTGGTAATTTCTGGTCATTTCCTTTGGGTTTTGGTTCACATTCTGTTGATTGTGCTATTTCAAGTTATTAAATGCCAAAAATGTGCTTTGTAAATATTTTCAAAAGAGTGTAGGAGTGCTAAAGAAGATTAATCTATTGGCTACCATTGATAGCGATAGACGTCCAATCCCTTGGACCAGGAGGACTTTCCCTTCCATTATTTTCTTTCCATATCCAAATTTCTCCCCCTGCGTGCCAGATAGCTTTTCGTTGGCATCCCAGCGGAGCCGCATCGATCGGACGGTATCGATTCAACCAGGAGCTGTTTTGCTTCCACGCACAAAACAACATTTTAAACAACAATTTGTATGTCACAAAATGACCCCTGACAGACTGTTGCTGTCAGCTCCCAAAGACTCAGAGAGAGAAATGCACTGATAGGACCATCCTTAAACACCACAATGTCTACCCGCCTTACGCCCGATGGCGAGTCCGAGCTGGCGTCGGGATCCATGGTGCTTATTTGTCTATATGCCGTTGCGTTTTGCAACTTTTAGTACCCCGAGGTCCAATTAAGTGAGCGGGAAAGTGGTCGGCGCTCAGCTCCCAGTGGACCAAAGGGCACCGCTAAACGCAGACACTTAGACATTTTGAAGGGTTTACAAATTGAACTCTGACCTCAATGCAGTTTTTTTCATATGCTGTAAATAAGGAAATATTGCAGATGCTAAATTGCTCAGAAAATTGTTACGCTTTGTCCGCGTTGGAAAAAACATGTTTGGACCCCCCGGAGCAGACAACTCATACCAAGGTGGCGTGGTAAGCTTTTTTTTTTTCTTAAACTCAAATAAACACGCGAACACGAAAAGGAAGTCATAAAACGCGTACGTGACAAAAAGGTCAACGGTTGAAAAAAAAAGAAAACAAACCCTGAGGGTTAACTGAGATAAATGTTTGGAATACCACAAAAGAAGGGTATGAGGACAGCAAACATTCCACTCAATACCAACATAGAGAAGATACAAAACAAGTAGAGCAAACACTAACATTATCATTGAACACGGCCCGCACAAGAAGCTTGAGTTTAGCCAACAGTCATTTGCACTTATCTCCTTTAACACTAGGAAGCGCTAGTCACTTAAATATTGGCATAATTCAATTGGGTTGGCATTACCGTATTTTCACGCCTATACGGCACATCATATTTTTAGCCGCAGTGTCAGTAACGAGTGGTATTTCTGTATTTTACACACACAAAGGACGCACCATTTTTATAGACGCAGCCAGGCATGGCAAAACATACACCAGCTTAAACATACACGCTACACCCAAACGCTAAAAACACGTTTTTAAAAAGGCAACGGAAGCAAAACTGAGTTCGGTTGTACTTTATTTAGCCATTTTACAATGTACTCACGTCATCATCACCCACAAATCCATCAGTCCTCATTTTCTGTGTCCGAATCGAACAATTGTCCAAATGAGTCATCGAAAACGCTGAGTTTTATACGTTCGTCCAGGCGGCCACAATCCATTCGCAAATAGTAGCTAGCTAGTAGCTAGCGTAACTATTCCAACGCTGTCTTCCATGCTTCGTAAAGCTGTGTTGATTTCGATGGCCAGGCCACAATCCATTAGGTGTATTGACAAAAGAAGTATATATATCCTAGAAGTTACTGCGCAGTACTTTTTCTACGGGGAAAATAGTAGAGTCGGGGGCTGCTTGCCGTAGTTGTGAGAGCTGTAGAGGATGGTGTACCCTATCGACTGATTTATTTTATTTTATCATGAAAACAATTTTAGAATTGGTCCATATATAAGGCGCACTGGATTATAAGGCGCCCTGTCCATTTTGGAGAAAATTTAAGACTTTTATGTGCGCCCTATATTCGTGAAAATACGGTAATTAAAAAATGACACTACTCAAAGAAACATTACTGAACAAAACATAATTTGTTTAGTAGAAAACAAAATGAGAAAGTGGACCATTAGCCTATTTTCCTTCGATACAAACATTTTATTGAAGACTGCTATGACCAAATGACAAATAATGTGTGGCTAATTGCTTTGGGGTTAAATTGCAGTAAAATATACCAGTGTTAGATGGTTAACATGTAGGCTAGTTGCCATAGTTAACAGAGACATGGGAACCAAAAACAAGGTATTAGTCAAAAATGCACCATTAAAAAAATCCCAGTTTTAATCTCAGATGATAAATGATACATTTTTCAATCACCAATGCTTGTTTATAGAATCAAGGGCCGTAAATGTAAGATATTTACCATTCAGTAGTTCAGTAGTTTCGCACAGCACTGATCCAGAACAGCATGTCAAACGTGGTCCTCAAGGGCCGCATTGACCACATCATTTTATTCCAAAAGATGTAAACTGTCCATTTCCACCAATCTAGTGTCTACTCAGTCGATTGCATTCAGGTGCTGCTCATTTCTGCAGAAACCCCATTGGTCAGACGGAAGAAAAATATTTGGAACACCCCTCGTCTGGAACAGTGTGTTCCCCATGTCACAAAACAGAGAGGAGATTAGCTAATAAAATTGGACACCTATTTCCATTTTTTGGGGGGGTGGAAGTGCAGTGGCGCTTTTGTCAAACAGATAAATAGGAGAGTTGCAAATGACACCCAGAAAAGTTCCCCGACGAATAATCAGGTTGAAAAGGAAGAAAGCAAGCGTACAGAGATGACTCCTATTCCTGGGCCTAGTAATCGAATCCATTTTGTGACGCACAGACAGCGTCTCCGTCTCCGTTCCTGCCAGATGACTGCTGATTAGAGGAGCGCATGTACTTGAGGCGCACATAATGTCGAGCTTCTCCAAGCTGATGAACAGCACCTCGGAGACAGCACGTCCTTCCTCGCAAAACGCCGCTTAGACAACGGTAGGCGGGTTTGACGAGCGGAGAAACCGACAATGGCGGCGTGTTCCAATGGAAAACCGTTGTGGATTCTCAAAAACATCGGGTTGTTTTTTTGTTTTCAAAGGACTTGAGGAATAGCCGCTTTAATTCCGTGATCCAGCCGTTCTGAGAAGAACACAATTGGGATGCCATTGCGTCGTTAGCCGTGCCAGCCTGGCCGCGGAAACGCAGACACGCGCCGCTGCCCCGCATTAACGATCAAGACCTGGAGCTGAGGCCAGAGCTCGCCGCAGTCATTTTAGCCGCTTGTCACAAAAAAAGCACACTGAAGAAGAAGAAAATGGCAGGCAGGCAGGCAGGCAGGCTTTTAAAGATGGTCCATAATTCACCGAGAAGCTCTGGAATCGCCTCCGTTTTTCTTCATTTGCACTTTATTGACTCATAATTACTGCTTGGCCTTTCTGCTACCATGTGAATTATTTCAGTAATTCTGCACACAAACGGGCGCTACCGTAATTTGGATGTATATATATATTTTTTCGCCTGCCTTAATGTGTTTAGCTATGTAGTATCGGTATCATTGCAATGTAGTGGCTTTAAAAAGTAACTCAATTAACTCTTGAAAAGACTTTATTCATAGTAATACACGTCCAATCCACTTTGACTGGGAGGCGACCATTGAATCCAGTCAAACCGGATTGGACGTTGAGCGGCGTCAACGGTAGTGAAACATGATTTATTCAATGCCAGTCTTTACAATTGGAATACATTTCATGTCTGTAACTGTCAATGGCTCCAAACAACAAAATATTACTGAAAAAATACATATACAGTCCTACGCTATATATATAATTTTAAAATCAGGAGAGCATTGAACTATTTTATTTATGAATGTATTCATGAGAACTATATATTTAAACATAACTTGATTGCACCTTATTTTGGCTGCACAGCTGATTTGCAAAAACAAGTTCGTTTTTGCTAATAATGTTTTAATAATAATAAGGTTTTAATGTTGGACACCTTTGTTTAAATTGGGAGGGGAAGATTTGAACGTGCTAATTTTAAACATTTTCCTCAGTATTGGATCTGGATTTTGTATCAGCAGATCCGCAAAATCGGGCGAGACTCGACTGTCTTGCAAAAATACGTCATCGTGGCAATCCTAGTTAACACCCACCTCTGTTAACGAGCAATTGGACAAGTGTGCCTAATAAACAGCCTAACGTGGCCCGAATCACGTCAGTCAGGGTTTTAACGGTCCATTTTTTCCGCGGCGCAGCGGGTCCTAAACATTGATCTTGCTTAATCTTGCCGGTTGCTAATGACAGGAGATGATGGTCCTCACAGCCCGGGCTGCTCACTGGATTAGTCGTCTAAATGAGGACTAAATCCTCCTCCTCCTCTGCCATTTCCTGTAAGCCACGCTTCGGTCACATGCTGATGCGAACGAAGCACAATACATGCAACTTAAGCACACCGTGTCAGGCTTTCTGTAGCGTGGACGCTGGATGAACTGTCCTTCCTTTACGTTTTGTCACTGCGTGGTCACGCAACATTATACATCCTCTAAGGCAGGGGTGTCAAACTGCTGGATTTTTGACGTTTTTTTGTTTCAGGTGGGGTTTAAATGGGAATTGAAGCTGGCCCGCCCCTACCACTATAAAAGCCAGTCATTTTTCCATTTTAACAAGGGCCGCAATGCTTTTAATATGCACATGTCCTGAATCCCACAATGCACTAAACATGGTGACATTATTTAAACTACTAAAAAATGAGGAGACACACTAAAGGAGACAAATTTTCCAAAAATGTGGACACCCTTAATTGTTTCCCACCCAATCGGAGGGAACAAGAAGACAGACAACCACAATACCTATGCACAATTTAGCATACAATTAGCCTAGTGTGCATGTTTTTGGAATGTGGGAAGAGAAAACCCTGTCAGGAGCAGCTCGTTTGTCCCTCCTGGCTTGGCGTAAGGTTCGAGCAGCTGTGAGAGATTCATGATTACTTCCGGATGTGTGTATTTAAACTCAACTGAATTGGCATTTATTGTCGGATCGTACTGCGTGATACTGCATACATCGCTGCAAAGGTACTGTTCTTCATGCTCCGGTTCTGTTTCGTTTTGGATGTACAAGTCCTTGTTATTTTGTAAGTTACTAAAAGTTATTATCATGAGCACAGTTCGCCTCGTCCCCTCCTGCTTCCCCGCTACTGGGTCCAAATCCCTCCGATCGCGCCACGACGTCTCGGCGCGATCGTAACTTACCCGCAGAAAACTCACTAATGCCGAGGGAGAAATTGCTAAGATTAAAAACCATTTAGCTTTCAAACCTCGATCTCAGAAGTGTAAGCCGGACATGCTGTCCACTTTAACACCGGACCACCTTAAAAAATGATTTCATATAACTATTATTATTTGTATTTAATCCAAATTTGTCAGGGTTGTTCACAACAGCCCTCACTTTTACCCAATCCAACAATTGATTGGACTTTGAGTTCAAGGCACCTTTAAAAATCGGGTGCTCCCACCGCTTCCCCCACGTCGCAATGTTCTGATTCACGGCGCTTTCCTATTAAACTTTCGTGGCTTCTTCTCAGCCCGGTGTGAGTCAGAAAAAAATCGCGCATCTGTCTGTTTGTATGAAAAGATATCGAAAGGGCTGGCGGGACAAACCCCATCAATCACGGGCCGGGACGGAAATGAAGAGAGAGATGGAGTCCGTCACAGGAATGTTGTTTGATGGTTAGAAGAGCTCCTGATTGAGCTGGGTAGTGTAGTTTCTATCCTTTGGAGATAAGGCTCAGCGGCTTCCTCCCCCATAGCGTGAACCGAGCGTGATAATACCAAAGCGTGAGTTGGGCAAATTGAATTAATGCTGCGGCACACCATAAAAGCTTGAACTATAATGCATTCTAAAATCCCATAATGAGCAGGGAGCTAAAATCATTTCACACTCCAGTGAAGAAGATGACTCTGTGGAAGATTTTGGATCCAGCTGACACCGCCGACACTTTTGTCATTGGCCGGGGTGCCGTGTCCAACTTGCTGGGATACTAGAAGCCAAGTTTGCTGTTGGAATTCCCTCGGAAAATTGGACGTATTTAAGCGACGTGGACTGGCGGGGTGGCACATTTTTTTCGGTCTTTTTGACAGTGGAACAGAATTTCTCGTTATTTGCCATTAGGGGGCTGTTCGGTGACGGGAGAGGTGATGGCGGGTGATTGGGTTTTTACGCCAAAGTTTTACTTCCAGCCAGAGCGGATGTTTGGCATGTGCAAGGGGTGTTTTATTAGCGCGTTTTGTTTGGGTGGGACATTGGAGCAGACCTGATCTTGAATGAAAAAATGCTGTGGATAACAGAATATTTTAAGCCTCTAGTGTCAGACTCGGGTTGGTTCCCGGGCCGCATTAATGTCAACTCGATTTCATGTGGGCCGGATCATTTTAGATATAATATTTAGATATTTTTTTTAATAAATTGATTAAAAGAACTGGATCAAAAGTCCTGAATATTCGTTTTTTTATAGATCTAAAAAAATATTTTATTTGAGC
This sequence comes from Stigmatopora argus, assembly GCF_051989625.1. Classification (NCBI taxonomy): domain Eukaryota; kingdom Metazoa; phylum Chordata; class Actinopteri; order Syngnathiformes; family Syngnathidae; genus Stigmatopora; species Stigmatopora argus. The sequence goes on along the minus strand of NC_135389.1, from coordinate 18,545,903 downwards.
TTTTTTCCTTAGTAAGGGAAAATCTCTTTTAATCATTAGGTTCCATATTAAAGTGGAAAATAGAAAATCTTTTTATATATTTTTAGATTTTGTATAATGATGTTTGAACTAAAAACACAAAGAAAAACATGGATGAAAACATTGCAATTTTTGATTTAAAAGGGGTAAAATCAGGAAATATAATATACATCTATACTCCTCATTTTAATTTGATCCTAAAATAGAAGGTCGGCACTCATGATTTACTTTCCCGGGCCACACAATATGATGCGGCGGCCCAGATTTGGCCTCCGGGCCGCCACTTTGACACCTGTGCTCTCGAGGGAACTTGTTTAAATTATTAAGAAATGAATTTTTATTGTATATATTTTTTCTTTATGACTACGTGTTATGTATGCGCTTTTAGATGAAGCTTTAAATCCCTCATTGTTCTTGTATAATGACAATAAAGGCATTCAATTCAATTCAATAAATGAATACATTTGACCAATAGGAGATTTCAAATGAGTTATTAAAGTAGAGGTACAAATGTGTTTTTGTTTTATTCATATTTACTTGAATAAAAATGGGTTATGTGTCATTGGATTAAGAAATGTGGGAGTAAAGAAATGTTTATTTTGGTTTTCTTCATATATATACCTGAATAAATATGACATTTAAATTCAGAAATGTGTGGGTACAGTGGTGTTTTTTCATAGTTACCTGAATAAATATAAGCAATCTGCCATTTTAGATTATAAATGTGATTTTTTTTCATGTTTACTTGAATAAATATGACCAATATGGCATTTTTGAGTAAAAAAGTAGTGTTAAAACTGTGTTGATGTCAATCATATTTAACAAAAAAAAGCCCCCAAAAATGGACATAAATCCTCATGCTCCACAAGGCAAAAAACACACCCACAGATTCAATAAGTGACAAAATCCGCAGCTTTTTCTTGTGTCCACCAAACTCAGCATTGGAGTCACAGTGCCCACAAAGTGAAATTAGCCCTCCATCACCAAGGCAGAAAGAGAAGAAAGATAGCTTGGCACCCCGCGCTAACACTAAGAGATGGCTGCTGATAGAGACAAACGAGCGCATGAAAGCCTGTTTGAGCAGGGCACCTCCCAATGAAAGATAGCTCAACTCCTATTTCAACTGCCATTCCTTCTCCTCTCTTCTCTTGGTAAACATCCAACTTAATCCTGGCCTCGGCCCCTGGGGGAAATAGAAGTTATTTATTTGGAGCGTCGCTGAATCTCTCCCAGCGATGTTTCCTTCTCCGACCCTGGGCGAGCTCCAGCCCGAAAGGGCGTCGGAAGCGCTCCTCCGTTTGCTTTTTTTCCCCGACAATAAGGCGTCTGGCTTCTTTGGCGCAGGGGCTTGTTTTACGGGGCCATGAATAAGGGGATTTGGATCTTAGATAAGAGTGCTAGCCCACTTCAATAAATCCAGGTTAATATGTAAAAAAAGGGGGGGAAACGGAGAAACAAAGATCAGTGATGTTTCGGTCAAATTGCAGTTCAAATGAAATATTTGCAGAAAACTAAATCATGTACGTGTTCGGTGTTGGTGGATGTCGCAAAACACTGGTGTTAAACTCGAAGCCCTAGGGCCAGATGTGGCCCGCTAACTCATTTTTGTGGGTCACACTAGTAAACGATTGGGCATCGATGTCATGTATTCATTCATTTTCCGAACCCCTTATCCTCACAGAGGTCACACGGGGTGTTGGAGCCTATACCAGTTAACTATGGGCACCAGGTGTGGACACCCGGAACCGGCGGCATGCAAAACGCAGGGCACAAGAAGACAAACAGCCATTTACGCTAAGGACAATTTGGCGTACTATTAGCATGGCATGCATGTTTTCTGGGTTGTGGCAATAAACCAGAGTACCCAGAGAAAACCAACGCAAGCCCAGGGATAACATGCAAACTCCACACAGTGAGGACCCACCTAGGATCAAACCCCCGACCCTAGAACTGTGAGGCCAACAGACTAACCACTCCTGACATGTCATGTATTTCCACTAAAATAAATTCTAACTGACTTAGAAAACATTTACTAATTTAATTGTAAAAATTCAATAAATGAATACGCTTAAAAAGTCACTCTTTCCCCAAAACCAATTTTACAAATGGAAGTGAACAAATATTTTTAATCCTCTTTTATTCAGACTCCATTAAATTAAATTTAAGAAAGTCAAAAGAACACTGCGTTATCATTTTTAAATGATGAAACAAACAAAATTAAATGAAAAATGGGAAGACGCTCCTTTTTTCACCTCAAAAACATTTAGAAGAAAATGAAAATATTTCCTATCAACTCATTGGCTGCCACCGACAGATGTCCAATCCTTTCCAACTACAGCTAAATTCCACATACAAGTCACACAAACACACACGAGCGCACATAACCATTATTTTGATCCAACTATGACTCATATGCCGAATAATGACTAACTTTATGTAGATGTGTGTGAACAAAGTGCATTTTTCTGCTTGGGCACGTCCGCGTCCTGCGGCGTAGTTGGTGGAGCGTGAGTGTACCGTATGAATCCTTGAGTGCTAATTATCTCAGCATCAAGTGTCTGTTTAGTTAGCAGGTACATTGTTGGACCACAAATTTGACAATAGTAAGCATGCTTCAATATTACATCTCATTATGTATAGCAAAGAGTTGTAAAAGATGGAACAATTGACTACTGATGAGATGTTCCTATCAACGTAACCTTATACAGGAGCTGCCTGCACATGTAAAAATCTTCACTTTCGCGACTGCATATATTTGCATCAATTATGCTCAGCTGCCAATCAAGTGCTCAAAACAGGCAGAAAACTGACAAAAGGTATAGAATCATATTCATATTTTAGGAGCCTGATTTGCTGAGCAGGTTGGATTATTTCAAACTTTACACTCAAGTTACAAACCCGTTCCTTTCTGTTTAATTCATTTTTACTTGAATAAATATGGCCTATCTGACACGTACTATTAAGAAATGTGATGAAGTAATAAAAAATAGTGTTACAAATGTGTTTATTTCAGATTTTTTTTGCCTTTACCTGAATAAAAATGGGGAAAATGACATTTTAAATTAAAAAATAAATTGGCCATCCATCGCCGTTAATGGTACGGAAACACAACTCATTTTCACACCGCTCGACCAAAACATTCCGCGTGCCTTTTTCTCCGCATTTTCCATTTAACGGGGCGCGTCATGAAGAAGGTCTTGGTCGAGTTAACTGCTCTGCTTTCTGTCTACGTGCCCACGAGGTGGAAAAATGATGGCCGGTTTTAATGCCAACTGCTCATAAAAAGCATCAAACAAAGCCGTAAAACAGAAGATCTATGGCTCCTTTTCTACCTGTAGGATTCCTATTTCACTTGGCCTGCACCATCTGGATTCAAAAATAAGACAGAGTGGTACCTCTACTTTAGAAAGGATCAGGTTACAAAAACCTTTGATATGCAAATTACTGTTCCAACATAAGAAAACGCGACCCAAGTTATAAAATCCGCCCAAATTGTAAATACATTTCCGTTACTTTATTATTTTGAAATTGTCTCAATAGCATTGCGTTCTGCTTGAACTCCTGCATTGGCTGGCTAACAAAAATGACCTACTTTTGACCGCCGTTAATCATTGCGGAGTTCTAACACATTTTTATTTTTTACTTTTTGGTGGAGTTAAAGTGATAGGTTCACCCTTGCACCTTACACCTGGTGCGAAGTCGAAGTCAAAACAATTGAGAGTCCTCCGGATCTACGGTGTGAGCGACCGCGTGAGAGGTCGATGTTTCTCAAAACACATTCATGAAGTTTGGTTCTTTTATGACTTTATTATGGGTTAACAGAAAAAGTGATCAAATCTGCTGGGTCAAATATATACATACAGCAACACGAATGAGCAATTTTGGTGACTTAGAAAGTTGCGTCAGTGAAATGAACTCCATAGCATGGCCTCTTAACTTCTTGTGAGTGATTATGAGTGACTATAGCTGGTGACTTCTCTGAGGCCATTTAAATAGAGCTCATTGGATGCAAACGCCCACAAACGCTACAATGGGAAAGTCAAAGGAGCTCAGCATGGATCTGAAAAAGCAAATCCTCGACTTGAACAAGCCAGGAAAGTCACTTGGAGCCATTTCGAAGCAGCTGCAAGTCCCAAGAGCAACAGTGCAAACAATTGTTTGTGAGTATAAAGTGCATGGCACTATTTTGTCACTGCCAGGAAGAAAACGCAAGCTATCACCTGCTGCTGAGAGAAAATTGGTCAGGAGGGTGAAGATTCAACCGAGAATCACCAAAAAGCAGATCTGCCAAGAATTAGAAGCTGCTGGAACACAGGTGTCAGTGTCCACAGTCAAGCGTGTTTTGCATCTCCATGGACTGAGAGGCTGCCGTGCAAGAAGGAAGCCTTTGCTCCAAAAGCGGCACCTTAAGGCTCGACTGAAGTTTGCTGCTGATCACAAGGACAAAGATAAGACCTTCCGGAGGAAAGTTCTGTGGTCAGATGAAACAAAAATCGAGCTGTTTGGCCACAATGCCCAGCAATATGTTTGGAGGAGAAATGGTGAGGCCTTTAACCCCAAGTACACCGTGCCTACCGTCAAGCACGGTGGTGGTAGTATTAGGCTGTGGGGCTGTTTTGCTGCCAATGGAACTGGTGCTTTACAGAGAGTAAATGGGATAATGAAGAAGGATGATTACCTTCAAATTCTTCAAAATAACCTATAGTCATCAGATTGGGTCTTGGGCGCAGTTGGGTGTTCCAACAGGACAATGACCCCAAACACACATCAAAAGTGGTAATGGAATGGCTAAATCAGGCTAGAATTAAGGTTTTCAAATGGCCTTCCCAAAGTCCTGACTTAAGTCCCTGTCAGAAAGCCATCAAATTGAACTGCACCAATTCTATCAAGAGGAGTGGTCCAAGATTCAACCAAAAGCTTGCCAGAAGCTTGTGGATGGCTACCAAAAGCACTTAATTGAAGTGAAAATGGCCAAGGGACATGTTACCAAATATTAACACTGCTGTATGTATATTTTTGACTCAGCAGATTTGATCACTTTTTTCTGTTCACCCATAATAAAGTCATAAAATAACCAAACTTCATGAATGTTTTTTGTGACAAAGAAGAATCTGTTCCAATCACTCTATCAGAGAAAAAATAGAGTTGTAGAAATAACTGCAAACTCAAGAGAGCCATGACATTGTTCTTCACAAGTGTATGTAAACTTTTGACCACAACTATATATAATGATTAATATTCTTCCTAAATAAAGCAAAGCGTTCTTCATTGCATGCAAATATATAATAAATGTGAGACTAATGACCCTAACATAAAGCAACTTTGTTCTTTGTTCAAAAAAAAATCAGGGTGAGATTATCACTATCAAATGGGGGGAAAATGTGGAAATAAGGTGCAGCACATGAGGAATTTTTTTTTAATGACGAGCATCATAAAAAATGAAGGTACTGAAATTACTCTGAAAATATGCAAAGGTTCACGGGGCTAATTAGCAGTTCCAAGCTTGGAATATCATTATATAAACCAATTAAGGTTATCATAACTCAGCTGGAAGGTATCTATGCGAAGGTGGATGGGAAGTTGATCACGCTGCCGTGTTAGGAAAAATGTTGAGATTTTTCTGCGCCGCCTTTGCTTGTCTAAACTTAGATTAGCATAAAAACGATCTGACCAGTTTAAAAAAAGGGGAGTAAAATCTCTAATGATTGGTTGAATTTTCAGATAGTCGATAAAATTTGCTACACTCGTGTAATATGAGACAAAAGACAGAAATGGTTGGAAATAGCCTCAAAACAAATGTACAATGAAATAGAAGGGGAGAGGGTTAAAAAAAAATCAATTCTTTGATTTCTTTGTCTCCTCACGTGTTAATGGCCACTCATTTTGTTGAAAGATGTTTCATCAGACTGGATCAATCTGGAGTGGTCCAGCACTTTTTTCACGATCGGCAAGCGAGCGAAAGAGCAGGGCTGAATTGAGGAGTGGGGAAAAATAGGAGGGAGGGCTGCAAATTCTAACAAAAAAACAAAAAACCCACTTTAGAAACCCTAACAAAAACAACAAAGAGTTGAAGTATCAGAGGAAAGCTACTGGGAAAATTGGGGCCAAGAATGAGGGACACGGAGGTGACAAAGACAATGAGAAACTGGCTGAAGATGAGAAGGGGGAGGCTGATTGGTTGACGCAACAGGTGAAAATATGTAATGGGAAGTAAAAAACAGCTATTATACAAAGTGTCTTAAAGTGTGATTCATCGGCGGACATCTTGCAACAGGCAGGCTCAAGGTGAATGATTTACTCGACAAAAATTGAAGTACCTCAACTGAATTAACACCTTTGATAAATATTTTTTTTTTAATGAATATGGCTATAATCCACTAAATATACCACTACATATAAGTATATATAGCGGCCCGGTGGCGCGAGTGGTTAGCGTGTCGGCCTCACATCCTGGGTTCATCCATGTCCATCTGTGTCTAATTTGCATGTTCTCCCCGGGCCTTCGTGGGTTTCCTCGTGTGTGGTCGATTGGTCGCCGGTCTTTTGGTTGCCGTCTTTTGGTCGCAGACCTTTTGGTCACGGTATTTTAGTCGCCCCGACCGCGACAATGGCTGACCAAAAGACCGGCGACCAAAAGACCGACGACCAAAAGACCGGCGACAAAACAAGGTAAAACAACATGGTCTACGCATCAATAAAAGCCAACAATGGCCATGAGCAGTTTCACTGAGTCGACGTGTGAGTGTATAAGAGTTTGTATGTACATGCGTTGTCCCTTTAAGAAGCTACGTCAGTCACGGTCTTAACAAGTTATCCAACAAAAAACAATAAAAGTCCGGGAAATTTGGAGCTTTTCTTTAGCCTAATAATTACTAGGGCATTAAGTATGACTAAATAGTAATTCAGTTTGTATTTAGGGAATTTGAGCAACGATTTAAATAGTAATTATCACTTACCTTCCGGGCGACCAAAAGACCAGCGACCAAAAGATCGGCGACCAAAAGACCGGCGACCAATCGACCGGCGACCAATCGACCGTGTATCGGTTTCCTCCGGGTACTCCGGTCTCCTCCCACATTCCAAAAACATCCGCGTAAAGGTCAACTTGCGGAACTACTGTAGAATGCACTTTTCGGGGAAGCTTGCGTGATAACTTGACACTTGGGATAGCACTTGATTTTTTAAAATGTTTGGAAATTGTTTTAACTTCAAGGTTTGTTAAATGCAAATATTTTTGTTAGCGTGCCTCATTTCAGATAAATGAGAATTTTGGAAATTCTCAGGGGTAGCATTGAGTTTGTGTTTTGCTTTGTAGTTGATGAAGGTTTAAAGATGGAATTGTCATTTATTTTATCGCACTGATTTCCGTCCCGGTGGCCGGGCGGATTAGTGGTTAGCGGGGTGGCTTCACAGTGGGAGCCATGGGTTAAAATCCAGGTTGGTCCACCTGTGTGGAGTTTGCATGTTCTCCCTGGGCTTGCGTGGGTTTTCTACGGGTACTCCGGTTTGCTCCCACATTCCAAAGACATGCATGGTAGGCTGATTGAACACTCTAAATTGCCCCTAGATATGGGTGTAAGTGTGCATGGGTGTCTGTCTTCTCGTGCCCTGTGATTGGCTGTCCTCCGATTCAGGGACTCCCCTGCTTTTGGCTTGGGGTCAGCTGGGATAGGCTCCAGCACCCCCTGTGACTGGATAAAGTGGTTCAGAAAATTAGATGAGATGAGATACGTATATATCTGCCTAATTCCATGTGTAATTGTTTGACTTTATAGTTTGACATTTTGTGGTTATTATAAAGTCACAAATGCTTTTGCTGATTTTGTTGAACCCCCAAAACCCTATCAACACTATTTCGAGCAGATTTCCTAGCAAATAATTGTGAATTGTTTTCGTGACAGGCTCAGGCCACAGATCACAAGACATTGTACTTCTGTATGTGTCTGCTTTTGCTGCCTTTATTTGTCATCTTTACTGTGACACCATCTGTTTGCTGCACTCTAGTCATTTCAACTTTAATATCCTGGCACGGCAAGAAGTGTGAGTATCTGATTTTAACTCTTGCGTGCTGACATGAAGGTACAAAATGCACCCGAGTTGTTTGTTCATTTGGTATATTTCGTGTGCTCCGAAAGCAAAACAATACAGGAAACGACGTAATAACAAGGAACCCGCTTGGGGTCATGAAATATTGAAAAAGCAAACTTTTCTAACGTCTGCTCACCGCATTTAAAAGGAAAAAAAACAACAACTCGAAGATTGCATTCATTGAAATACATTTTCTTTTCCATTTCATTTTTGAAATGTTAACCTTGTACTTAGAAAAAAACAGGTGCTTGAATCTTTGCTCGTCCTTTTATGACTATGTTGCGTTGCTCACCCTGAAGAAAAAGCTTCAGACTTTGGATTTGAATATTGTTTGATTTTTATTATTGCATTTATCATAATGTCGGTATCTATCGTGCTTATAGTGCATTTTTTTTTAATCCACGCTATAGAAAAGTAACACACTGAGCAAACAGCTTCTGTAAAGTCAAGCCATGTGTTTAATTAACCTACAATGCCCACTGGGGCATACGTGTTTATAAAGCTTAATGTTGAATCAGTGTGTGAGAGTGAGGAAAAAGAAAAAAAAACGTGCTAGCTCAGAATCCCTGGCAATGCAATAGTTGTGCAACGTTTTTTATATATCCATAGGTATATTTGTATCTGTCAGTTTTAGGGAAATATGTACAATTCTGCCAAATGGGTCTAAAACCATTCATATGAACATACCCATTAATAACTATTCATTTTCAACCAGGACCTGAAAAAGAATTCTGTAAGTACAGTATGCAATTTTTCCCGTATTTTATACGTTTTTTGATCATTTCAAATTGTGTACGCCGTATAACAACCTTTGTACAGAATTTTTTAACTTACGTTTTTTGGTAAAACCGATCTCGTTTTACCCATTTCGGCTCTAATCTGGATTTTCTCGGGCACTGGTAGCAGACGAAAACGTCATCGCCAACTTCTAATATTGTCATGCTGTAAGCACCTTTTCACTATATAAACATAGCGCGTTAGCAAGCAATGTACCCAGACAGTCAAGCTGTCAGCGTCATACAGCGACATCTACAGAATCATGAATTTAGTGCATACTGATTGGGCACCCCGTCCACTTTGGATTTTAGACTTTTAAGTGCACCCTATGTCAGTAAATATGTGTCGCATTGCATTTTTTAATCACTTAATGAGGTTAATTGCAATCATTAATAAGGGGAGCAATTGTCCGAGGTTGACAGGTATGAGTATGAATGAGCTACAAAGTCAGGCAGAGCACCCCTGCTTGCTGGATCGGACCCCCTATCATGCTGCCTAAACCACGGTACTCGGCCGTTTGGTCGCCGGACGTTTGGTCGCCGGTTGTTTGGGTCCAGGCGACCAAAAGTCCGGCGACCAAAAGTCCGGTCACGCTAAACCACTGGTTTAGGTGGTAGTATTGGAACAGATTGAAGCTTTTACATGTAAAATGTGTCTCTACTTACGAAAAATTTCAGTTACGAAACCCTTTCTGGAACTACAATATAATTGATTTCGTAAGTAGAGGTCCCAGAAATGGGTTTTGGAAATTTCTGGGTAAGTAAAAACTTCAGTTAATTGATTTGTCGTGGTTGGCTGAGCCGACGAATCGAGTGCAGTGCAATGAGTGCAGTCTCTTTTGTCTCAGCAATGGCTGCCGTCAAGTGTACGCTGCAGCAAGTCAACGCGCTCACTTCCATCTCAAGCTGTCATCTTCACACTTTTGCTTCCAGCTCAGCGATTCCCCGAGTGAAACGCGTTGCGTACGTGTGCGGGAAGGCTTATTGATAGAAAATATTACCCCCCGCCGGAGTGATATTAAACCTTCCACTCACGGCACCCCTGAATTTCTTTGTCTCACTTGGGCCGTTGCCATTTATTTGCTTGCGGACGCACATTTTTTTTAATTCCGTGCAAATATTTGTCGATTTCAATCCATCCCTGTCGGGTACGGAAGAATCAAGGGATCCGTAACAGCTCGCTGATATGACTTATTCTTGTGTGCTGTTCTCTCTGTGGGTATTGTGCGTGTTGTGTATCCATGATCCTCTGGCTTAACTGTTTACTTTTCATCCCACACACGGCGCAAGTCCTTTTAGCACTGCGGGCAGTGTTTGCGTACGCCGCTTGTGATGACAGTTTGCGCATATAAGCGCTTCGGACAACTTTTCCCTTTCTTCCACTTAGCGGCTTTATATAGCGACTACCCGAGGAGAGGCTCAACAACAAAAAACGTAAACCTATCTTTTTTAGAAGACCTCGTTATTCCAGAAAAGGCTGTTCTGCTCGTAGATTTGCTGCGTACAGTGCAGTCTTTTATCACACTGAGCCCCAGGACTAAAAAGGCGCACTTGACTTAAAAGAAATCCAGCCAAGCCTTTTTTCATTTTCCGTCATTTGATCCCATCTTTTGTATCCCGTCTTGGGTCGCGCACCTGCTGTGCAACATAGCAGATTAGGAGTGAACTCGGTCAAGGGTTTATTGCCGTGCCCTCATATGATATCATATCGTATCTATCCATATAGTCTTCATTATCATTCCCGAACCGATAGGCTTTAATTATCAGCCTTGGCTCTGATTAGTGTGTATAAAAGGCTAATTAGAAGTCTTGTAAAATCATGACTGTGTTATTGAAAGAGACTTTCAGGTGAATGCTTGTGCGGATGTGATATCCATTTATTATTATGATTGTTCTTAGCGTGACGGTCTCACAGTTCTGAGATCGTAGGTTCAATACCAAATTCAGGTCTTGCATGTTGTCCCCGAACCTACATGGGTTTTCTCTGGGGTAATATGGTTGACTCCCAGATCCCAAAACCATGCACGCTAGGCTAATTATATGCCCCAAAAAAAAATTATAGGAAAAAGTGTGAATGGTTGTCTGTAATCTGGTGCCCTGCGATTGGCTGGTCATTAATTCAGTGGTCTGTTGGGGATGTGGGAGCACGGAGAGGTACAGGAACAGGCTGAATAAGCTGGTCAGGAGGGCCAGCTCTGTTCTGGGCTGTCCTTTGGACTCTGTGGAGGAAGTGGGAGAGCGGAGGATGCTGACGAGGATGATGTCCATCTTGGACAGCACCTCCCACCCCCTGCATGAGTCTGTGGAGTCCCTCCGAATCTCTTTCAGCAATAGACTGCTGCACCCTCATTGCAGGAAGGAGCGCTTCCGCAGATCTTACCTCGCATCAGCTGTCAGGCTCTTTAACAAAACAAATGGCTGAGTGTTAAGACCTACCGTATGCATGCATGTACAGCTATATATATGTATATATATATATATATATATATATATATATATATATATATATATATATATATATATATATCAGCTATACGCTTATTTATTTATATATTTATTCATGTATTTATTTATCAACTTACTTATTACCTAACTATTTAGGTCTAAAATGCCTTTCCTATTTCTGCATCCTCACCCTCTTGCTACTGCGACAACGAAATTTCCCGAATACGGGATGAATAAAGTTATCCAATCCAATCCAATTCAGCGCATAATTGAGTTAACGAGGAAAATGCGAAATTAGTATCCTCCAACACCAAATGTTGTTAACCTGTGTTAGAGTAAAAAAAGGATATGTGTAATCTGTAATACACAGAAAATGACTGTTAAAGTAACCCAGTCATTCTTTTGAACGCGCTTTACATTGAAAATGCACTTTGATCAGAACTACAAGACGTTCCAAACTGCAGAGTTCACAACACTAGCATAATAGTGCGCAGCGTGTGACAGCTTCTAAAAGGATTGTTAGAGGGATAATACCAGAGGAGAAAGAAGCAAGCGGAAAAAGAATTAATCTATCTGCTTGCCTCGGCTTTAAAGTTGCTCCGTCGTGAGAAAAGTTCTGGCGCGGATCCTGACGATACTTCCTTTTCAGATAAATTGCCAGCGTTACACGGTCGCGGAGAAACTAATCAATGTTCAGATGCTATCGCCTAAATGTCGACAAGGGTGGTTAGCGCAATTTAAGCCTGATCATCCTGCTTGGTAAAACGGAACCAGCCGCATGATGAATAACGGCAGCGATTAAAGATTTTTGCGTTAAGCAGCCTCGTTCATCAACAAAGAAATCATAGTTCTTTCTTTTAACTCACTGGGTGCTATTGACCGTGATGGAATAAGCAGACTTTCTTTAAAAAAAAAAAGAAAATCAACAATTCTAATTTAAAAAGTAGCATTACAAAAATTTATTCTGAGAATTTTTTTTATCAAATTCCTCCGTTTTTGTTTGGGAGGGTTACTACTTGTTACAATTTATTTTTAAAAAGATAACTTTTTAAATAGTAGCTTTTAGGATTATTATTTTTTCTTCTAAATTTTTTTTTTTTGGGTTCATACTCATTTTATGTATATGTGTCGTATTCCGATGCTTTAAGTAAATATTGGTTAAATGTAAATTCAGTTGTCTGAACACTTAATATATTTTAATAAATACCTGAACCAACAATGTTATTTTAGGAAAGCACACCTATTCGGTCATCCCTTGTTTAGTGGAGTGAGTCAATCTGCTGCTACTTTTGACATGGATTTAAAAGTCTTAAATGTAGCCTTTTGACTACATTCAGGTGAATGCTTGTATAGTGGGATTACTTTAATGTTTGTAGATGGATAAAACTGGGTATGTCTGGGTTTCTGTCTTTGTCTGGCAGCAAGACTTGATTGATTCAGGCAGCATCACTGTTTTCATATCAATGTGTTTGCGTGTCACGGCAGGGGGGCTTTTTTTGTGGGTGGAAATCTCAGATGGCTGCCAACTGAACTATTTGGCAATTCATCTGACATTTCCTCCCACCGCATTGACACGTCATGACGGCTAATATGCATTTGTTTTAAAAACAGTGGCTTTTCTCACAATGATTGCTCCACTTTTATTACCATTACACCACTTTAAAAAGGTACAATCACCGTTGATGACAGACGTCAAATCCATTTGGACATAGTACGTTAGTATGGCAGCTTTCCAATTCAAATGGATTGGACGCAAAAAACATTTTGCAGTATGGAAATTCATGGCTCACACTGAACCATTTCAAAGCAAAGTTCTACCCATATGTGATACGAAAATCATTGTTCCTGAAATGATAAAATTGTAATATCACAATACCTGAGACTTAGTGTACGCTCCAATTCAATGTGACTGCCACAGTCAAACATCGCACACCACTTGGTAATTGGATTGTGGGAATCAATCGTCTTAGTGGCTGTGGTTAGGAAGCGAACTGGGAAGCAAATGCCTGCAGCCACCAGGCGACGTCCTGAGCCCCTGCGGGAGGATAAAAACAACTTCTCAAAGATTTGCTAGAGGAGACAGTGGCTGACGCGCCGTCTCCTTGGATCCCGGGAGTCTTAATGGAAAATGGAAGTAGATTTTTTGCCAGGAAAAAAAAATTGTCTCTGCACTTTTGTGGCTCTATTGTTACCTTACCTATTCCTCAATAAAACAAGTAAAATATGCAGGAGCCATTCTTGACAAGGTTAAAACAAAGTTGTACTTGATAAAACAGGGCAGAGGGTATCAAATTTACTTTGAAATTAATGAGTGTGATTTATTTAAGAAAGGGACAACACGAATGAGTGACAATATACATGTAAATATGCAAGATTATAGCCAATGGCTAGTTTCCATCTTTAGTCCCTTGGGCAGGTTGATATTAAAAATACAAGATAAAATCAATAAGGCAACAGTAAGGGGAAAAAAAACGAGTCATACATTGTGTTTCCTTACTTGACTTGAATAGTAAATAAAAGCGATGGAGTAAGTCAGCGCAAGTCGATCTCCAAACTTAAACCCTACAGAGTATGCTTTTTGAAATTAAATGTTGCAATCCACAAAACAATTCTGAAAAAAACATTACAAAATAAGAATTATGTCTTATTTTGGGATCTGTTTTCAATCCTACATGTTTGTAGTCGGTAATTCCCTGCCATTGACGGTGTTAGACGTCCAATTAATTTTGAACCGGGAGGGCTGACAGCTGTATAAATCACATTTGAGTGCCAAAAATGGCAAATAGCTGAAACTTATCTCGTCCAATCCCAAGGTGAGGAGTGTCAGGCAATTTCCAAAAATTGTATGTTTTGCAAAAGAAAGAAAAACATATAGCCAATAGCCACAATAACAAATGAGGACAGCAAAAGTATAGACTTAAACACACGTAGACTTACAATAGAATCCCATTTGCAACAGTAGATACTCTTTGTGAGATCTGGCTTTGTGTTTATCTCTGCTCAATAGTTCTCATCTAGAGCCGTCAAACGCTAACGTTATCATCCAGTAGCCTTTGTTGCAGCTCTGACATTAGCAGCAAGTGTTAGGCCAGCAGAAGAAAGTGTGCACTTCTTTCTGTTGTAACCCTGACAACCACTTAGGTATGACATTAATGGCTAATTTGAGAAATAGCACCATTTTTACTGCGAGCTTATGTTAGACATCTCTATTGGAAGACTATTCATGAAAAAGCCTAAAAATTATGTGTACTTGCATTTGTTTTAAGACCAAGTCTACTTCTATCATATTAATACGTTAATCCACACTTCTGTTCGGGTCATCTCATCTCAATCTATTTGAAATACATATACAAAATATATCCGTTCCAATAGATTGCTGTGTTTCTTTCCAAATAATACATTCAATTGTGGATGAATCCAAATAAGCACAGATTAAAAGCAGAAATGGTGTCTCTCTCCTCAAATGTATCTTTTGGCATCAAACTCAATGCTTTCAGTCTAAAAATAAAAGAATTGGCCAAATCTTTTGGAGGGATGTGTCTGTCACGATCAATTATGCACCCTAGATGGCTGACTGTAAGCCTGTGCTCCAGATTCTGCTGGCTCCGGCCGGCCTCACCTCCACACACACACACTTACATGACAGCTGTCACTTTGAGTAGCTACAACGTCGTCACTATCTACCCTTCCCACCCCAGGCCCCGACTGGTACCTGAATAAGGTGAAGCTGACGATCACCGACGTCAACGACAACGTCCCCGAGTGGAACATGAAGCCTTTCCCCTACCAGGCCGGCGTGTCGCCCGACGCCACCGCGGGGACTTTCGTCTACCAGCTGCGGGCCTTGGACGGGGACGAGGGCCCGAGCGGGGAAGTGGAATATTTTTTGGTTGACGGTAAGATCTAGCCTGCTCGTTCGTACTCATGCTTTTAAATGAGGCGTGGGCTGAATTAGGCTACGTTTAGCGTGTGACGCACAAGCATGGGATGGAATCTGTGTCGGCACAGACACTCTGCGGGCGTTCACACATTTCATTCATGCATCCCTGCTCCGTGAAAGCATCTATTAGTTTTGCCCGTCGCTGTCACATCTAGCCGCTATCTCGTTCCACGGAACCAACAGCGACTGGCCTTTGCCCTTTTGTCCGTTTGCTCAGCGTACTTCCCCGCGTCTGTTCTTTTACACATGAATGCAGACCGCGTTGGAAATCTGCCAAAGATGGAGAACCTCCCGGTGATGGAGGGGGGGATAAAGGAGGGCTGTAAAACGTGCAGCCCGTGGGCTGGAATTGGGCCGCTAATGAGTCCGATCTGGCCCGCGTGTTTAGTCTGCCTGATAGGTACCTGGGAATACCTAAAAATCTGCAGGAACGAACAAGAAGCATCCCGGAGAGTCCCTAAACCAGGGGTGTCAGACTCGGGTTGGTTCATGGGCCGCTTTAACGTCAACATGATTTCACGTGGGCCGGACCATTTTAGATATAATATTTAGAATTTTTTTAAATAAATGGATTAAAAGAACTGGATTAAAAGCCCTGAATATTCAGTTTTTTTTATAGATCTAAAACAATGTTTATTTTAGCTTTTTTAAATATATTTATAGATTTTACAAAATGATTTTTGAGCTAAAAAACACAGAAAAAATGGATTAAAATTACAATTATTGATTTAAAGGGGGGAAAATCAGGAAATTTAATATACATCTATACTCTTCACTTTAATTTGATCCTAAAACAGAAAGTCGGCACTCATGATTTACTTTCCCGGGCCACACAAAATGATGTGGCGGGCCAGATTTGGCCCCCAGGCCGCCACTTTGACACATGTGCCCTAAACAATGAAAATGATCCAGAAGTGATCTTTAAATACCCTAAAATGGAAGTTAAATAAAAAAACCAAACAAGTCAGGCTCTCATCATCTGCCTCAGGTGCGAAGCAACAACAGATCCCAGGATCCGAGAAGCAGAGAAAAAGGCAGTGCACAACCTATGATTTTAATACAAAAACACTCGAAAAACAATAAACACAGGGACCAAAATGGGCCTAATTTTGTGGAGACGCACACTGACAAATAGGCAAAAACATGACTTACTTGAAGGACCCTGAAGGACCAAACAAAACACTAGTTACAAGAGGTAATATTCCCACAACCAGACATACCAGAACACAGGGTTTAAATAGGGCTGATTAGCAATCACTCACAGCTGGTTGCAAGAGGAGGGGAAGCCCGGAGGGACACAAGAGGCGAAAAGCACAAACATACACACACACACCTCCACCTAAAACCCTAACAAGACGTGACAGAAGACGGAAGATGAACTCATTGCGTGCTATTGACATGAATACATATTCAATTCACTAAAACTGCCTGTCATCTTTCAGTGCCATTGACGTTTAGTGCAGTCAATGGCACTGAAGTGGCAAGTAAGTTAACTTTTTGAGCCAAAAATAAACTGGTCCGCATGAGATCTATCGCATTAATGTGGCCCGCGATCCAAAGTTTTCGAGTTCGACACCCCTGGGATAGCGGTTTGTTGGCATGTTAGAGGGAGGGATGTGGTAACATTTCCGATGGGATTTAACAAAACACCGCAGACTTTGCTCTGACTTACATTAGTCCATTGCACGGCTCCCCCGATGCAAGGCTCAAGTGGAATTGCCAAGAGACCCACGCTTCTGGAACAGAACTACTGAGAAATACTCGCAAAATTTGGACCGCGTTCAAAGCAAGGCGCTTCAAAAAAAAATCTATCTTCACCATGTTTGAGTAATGGGAAAGCTGTCTCCATTCTATTGTGGACAAAACTGTCCACTTAGCAGTTTGAAATGATTTATCTTCACCTGTGTTGTTATTGACTCACGTTGTTGCCGTCAATTGTTTCTCCCGAATATACAATGGCAAAAGTAAGAGATTGCTATTGTTAAGATTGCTAAGTTTCACATAACAAATAGCTCATTGCTGGCGTACTTTCTGTGCTTGGCTTGCCAAAAATGTACGATTTTGCCTGCTTTGTGGGTTAATTCTTCGCTTAGGGCTTCAAAAAAATTACACAAGTGGGAGTCAAAGATTTTGTACAACTATGAAAAAAAAATACTGTAATAATGACATAAAAAGTATATTAACCCATTAGCTGTCATACATTGTGATCGTTATTTTTAAAGCTACCATGACTTTTTGCACACCGATTACACAATAGAATTTTGTCAGAGTATTCAAAATAAGACTCACACAGATCCATAACTGTTGAAATTTTACATTTAATTTTGGTAAGTCACATGTGTCAAAGTGGCGGCCCGGGGGCCAAATCTGGCCTGCCACATCATTTTGTATGGCCTGGGAAAGTAAATCATAAGTGCCGACTTTCTGTTTTAGGATCAAATTAAAATGAAGAGTATAGATGTATATTAAATTTCCTGATTTTCCCCCTTTTAAATCAATAATTGTCATTTTTTAATCCATTTTTTCTGTATTTTCAGTTCAAAAATCATTTTGTAAAATCTAAAAATATATAAAAAAAGCTAAAATAAACATTGTTTTAGATCTATAAAAAACTGAATATTCAGGGATTTTAATCCAGTTCTTTTAATCCATTTATAAAAAAAATCTAAATATTATATCTAAAATGGTCCGGCCCATGTGAAATCAAGTTGATGTTAAAGCGGCCCGCGAACCAACCGGAGTCTGACACCCTTGTGGTAAGTATTCCGGTGGAGGGCATACTACTCAATGGAAAACAGTAGTCGAGACTCGTTGATTTTAACGTGCGATGAGTGGGAATACGAAATTGAAAGTGGAACAGAGGAGGAGGCAAGTCTGGAAGAAAAATATTCCGGAGAAGATTTTTCGCAATCAGCAAAACATGACGCAAGTGAGTAAATTCGAGGAAAAGAGAGAGAGAAAAATTTACACGGAAGTGTCCATGGGCTGCAAACATAGGATTTTTTAATCATAAATATGTAAATGTTTTGCCCTTCGACTCTACAAAGAAGCATAGCTTTTGAAAAACTAATAACTATTCATGTGAAAATATCCAAACTGGCATTGACAACTGTTCTTAGGCAACATGTCATTTGTCACTTGGTCAAAGCAGTCTTCAGTAAAACATTTTTTTTATCATAACAACATGAATAATTTACTTAGTGGCTGATTCTGCCTTACAGGCCAACAGTGAAATGGGATTGAAACTGTCCCATTTTGGGTTTATTTCACACAGAAAAGAACGAAAGATTGCGGCTCAATCTAGTCAGGAGATTACCGCTTTAGTTTTGAGACTCCTGTAACATAACACACTTCTACAGCACATTGGACGTTTTGATAGTGACTGCATGACTGCACGAATTTGTACAGTATATGGTCTGTCGGTATATTTATAGAGCAATTACTTTCAAAAAATGGACCTCAGTGTACCAGGCAACTGTTGTGATGTGTGTCAACTCGTAGGCGGCGACGGATGCTTTGCGGTGGACAAGAAGACGGGCCGGGTGGCCACCACGGAGCAAGCGCTCATGAAAGACAGAGAATACTTGTTAAGCATGGTGGCCGTGGACGGCTTGGGCGGACGCAGCTCGCCCGCCGTGCTCTCAGTGGTGGCGGGGCCGCGACCCCCGCAATTCGCCAACACCAGCTACTCCATCTCCATACCCGAGAACACGCCTGAAGGACAGCCGTGAGTACATCGTGTGTGAACAGGAATACATTATGGCCAAAGCACGCAAGAAACCGTCTGACTCTCTGCGTTGAATTTTGCCCGAGCTGGCTAATTTTTTCTCCAGCCCTCAAATTGACCTCTATGGCCGCCACCGATGGGGGGCGGCCAATGCATTTTGACAGGGTGGGCCGGCAGTCATCCTGAAAACAGGGTCATTCGCTGCCGATTTGGGTGCTCGCAAATGAGTATATTGAGAAGATCAATCGCAGATGAATTTTTGTGATTAGTCGACTAATCGGCTCATATCACGTTATTTTCAAAACTTTTTTTACCAATTACAAGCATCTGAAATCTGAAATTGTTAGATTTAATAATATACAAATCACAATTTTAAATTAATTCAATTTTCAATAAAAAAGAGGCTAAAATGAAGGGAATTTAACATTTTTAGGTCAACAATGTTTCTAAACGATTAACCGACGAACAAAATAGTTAATTTGATAAACAATCAGCTTTAGACCATCAATTATTTATCGTTCTGTGCTCTTCTGTACCGTATTTTCCGGACTATAAGTCGCGCTTATTTCATAATTTGACTGGGCATGAGACTAATCCTCAAGTGAAACGTTTTTTTTCTTCCTCTCTGACCACTGACAGCCAGAAAAACAGTTATGTTAAGAGATGCCTATTGAACCTGTGGTTTCATGATAAGATAAAAAAAATCATACAGTGGGGCAAATAAGTATTTAGTCAACCACCAATTGTGCAAGTTCTCCTATTTGAAAAAAATAGTGCGGCATATTATTGTGTCCACATGGGTAAACCTCAACCGTGAGAGAGAGAATGTGGAAAACCCCCCCAGAAAATCACATTGTTTGATTTTTTATAGAATTTATTTCCACATTAGAGTGGAAAATAAGTATTTTGTCACCTACAAACAAGCAATATTTCTGGCTGTCAAAGAGGTCTAACCTCTTCTAACGAGGTCTAATGAGGTCTCTACTCGTTACCTGTATTAATAGCATCTGTTTTAACTCATTATCGGTATAAAAGACTCCTGTCCACAACCTCAGTTTCTCACACTCCAAACTCCACTATGGCTAAGACCATAGAGCAAGTACACCAGAGACTAAATTGTAGACCTGCACCAGGCTGGGAAGAGTTACAGAAAATGTTTGGCCTCCATTATTATATTTGTATATATTTTTATATATATTTTTATATATTTTTATATATATTTTTTTACATATATTTTTATATATATATTGTATATACATTTTTATATACATTTTTATAAATATATATTTATATATATATGTTATATATATATATATTTTTTCTATATATTTATATTTCATTTTTTTTCCAGGTTCCTCCCGGTGTTTGCCATTTCCTTCCAAAAGCAGCCAATCAGCTACAGCCTACTGATCAATCCCAGCAGCCTTTTCAGCATCCAGCAGGAAACTGGAGAGATCAGTGTGACACGTACCTTGGATTATGAGAGCGACCAGCGCCGGTACCTTCTGATGGTGCGAGCCAGCGAAGAACTGGGCAGCCTGAGCACGGCCACAGAGGTTGGTTTCACCAGAAAGCACTCCTGTTTCCTAAACAAGAGTCACACAAAAAAAATTCAAAAAAAAAAAAGTTGCTAAATGGCCAATCCATTTGGGCTGAACCAGCATTCACAAATGTGGACATTACATTTGAAACATATTTAGGCTTAATATTTTGACCTATTATACATATACATACATAAAGTCTTTATAGAGTTTATTTTCCTATTACCAAAAAAGTCAGTCAAGTCTGACCATTGCTTTTATCCAATTTTTATATAGGGCTTCCAAAACTGATTACATTTACATACCTGTCAACCTCTGCCGATAACTGCTCTTATAAATGATTATGATTCCCTTTACAAACCCCCCAAAAACCTTACAAACACCGTACGAGTACGGTGTTTGTAAGGTTTTTGGGGGGTTTGTAAAGGGAATCATAATCATTTATAAGAGCAGTTATCGGCAGAGGTTGACAGGTATGCATTTAACTATAGCATTCTAGGTCTAAAAAAACAACTAATTACTACATTTAATGAAGGTGCTTTTAAAAAAAATGTATATTTATTATATACAGTACGTTTTTACAGAGGCTTGGGCTAACGTAATTGTAATTGTGTGTATTCGTAGTGGTCGAGGTAGCAAAGTGTGTCTGTATAAAACCTGTGGTATGACCTAAAAAAACGCTGTAACGAGCAATGTTTTCCAAATTTTTTATTCTTATGTTAATCGAAAATGTCGTTTGGTTAGCAGTATATCGGCTAATGTGATTCAGAGCAATGAGACTTCGAGATATTTACGCATAAAATCCACTTTGAAGCAATTGATTATCTAAATGTCCCGCAAACACGAACCGAATCGATATGACACGATTGTTTACTTTTGTAAACCCAGAGCGTTTTGTCCAATGGTTGAGCAATGTACGAACATGTGATGTATTGTTATCCAATCCCAGGTTGCTTGATAAGGCACCACCCCTAAACTGTTTGGTGCAAATGTATTCCGATCCAGACCAAAGAAGCGAATTATGGACTTTCTGGTGTGAATACGCCCGAAGGAATATGTCTTTATAACATAAAAGCCAATTAAGATAATTCTCATTCTTATTACGACATGTCGCTTGAAGCTTTTCCTCTTACTTTTTTATTAAAAGTTTGCCCCCGCAACCCGAATTTCCCGAAACATTGGGCGGCTTAAACGAAGCAGCCGCATTAACCCGCTAAGAGCGTGAAAGAGAAGCAGCTTTTATTTCTCCTCGCACGTTCGAGAGCCAGTCAAACGCTAGCAAGCGTTCCGGCATGGCAAATTGTTCGTTTGTTTGCGGGTGAGAAGTCTCTTGTTGAAAGTATCATCCAAAGATGAACTTGATGAAATATGGAACAGTCTTGCCACCAGAACCCAAATGTAAAAATGCAATTCACAAACAGAACATGTCTAGATGAACTATTCATGAATTCAGTAGCGGTTAAATTATTAATCTGAAGAGTTTGTATCCCAATTATTATGCCAGGCAATTACTCGGCTTCACGAATTGAGGAGGAAAAATGTTCCTCTGCTCAGCGGCGTGTTTCGGAATAGAAGAAAGATACTAGGAAAACCTTTTCCAGCTATTTTAGGACTATTACTCAGCTGTCACTTCACACTTTACACATAGCGGTGACACAGAGCTTGTAGGCTGCATGGCGGCTGAGGGCCCTTTTGTCGAAAACACACACTAAAGCGCACGTGCTTGGAACATTTCTATTTTGGACTTTGGAGGAATCGGCGAGGAGCAGATAAGGAACGTCGTGTTGAACTGGCAACTTCAGATGGCGGAATCCAATTTAGATTTAATTTGCGGTCAGGCTTGCGGAGGGGAAAAATCTCGAGGTTTGTTTCAGAAAAGTTCATTCTGCGTATTTCTACTCTCGTTTTTTTCCCCGCAAATCAGGTTCAGGTGCTGGTAACAGATGAGAACGACTGTGTCCCCGAGTTCCTTCAGTCCATCTACAGCATGGATGGAGTTCCAGAGACGGTAACCACAGCAACATCTCTGCTGCAGGGTAAGAGCAATAAAGTCCAGCTGTTCCTCCCTTATGGCGAGGTTAACATTTTTTTCTTCTTTTCTTCAAGTTAGAGCAAAAGAGCAGGTGGCTCTTGGGAGGAAAACCTTGGTTTGGACTTAGAATGCTTCAGAACACTAACGCAATCTCACAAATTGTTACGTGAAAGCTTTTCGTGGGTTTTATCTTGGCCTGGGTATTATAAAAAAATCCAGTTAAAGAGATGTCCAATGCATTTCAAGTGCAAGGGCTGATAGTAAGTGATCATTTTTCAGGGATACATTGCCAAGCTCTCTAAATCAGAGTGGATTGGACGGCTATCATTGCAAATGAGTCAATTATGTGCTCCATCGACATTTTTTTCTTATTGATGAAACATTTTTAGGTTTGTTTTTGGGTGGAAGTGACTAAAACGGCCTTATTGGGCAATTAATTGACAACAAATCGATTTTTCGCTAGTTAAATCAGCACACCAATTCAGTAAAGCGGTCTCCAAATGCGCCATTCTTGTCAGCCATTTTAATCCGATTCGTAGTCCATAATGCCACATCCTTTGCCTATCCCAGAATGCATTGCCAGCTCCTCTAGCTACTGCAACAAATGAGTTTAAAAGGCAACATCTACAGACGACGTGATATATAAAGACAATAGTTTACCTGTTCGGTAACACCCCCCAAAATTCAGTTAAAAATGTGACTGATAACTATGTATATTGGCTAGATTGATGACATAAAAATACATTTTTAGTTTCTGTTGGTGAAAATTATGCACTGAAAATGTTCCTTGTTGTTGCTCTGTTAAAGTGGAACTGGTCATAATAATGTGTGAATTTTTTAACTCAATCTTTTGCGATTAATTAATTGTGATTTAGGTGTTAATTTCCCACCCTAACACATAAAAAAAATCATTTAAAAAAAAGTAGTCTTAGCCTTCCAGTAATTGGCGCTCTAATGAGTTAATCAAGCGTGAGATGGTGTGTTTTTATTGTCATCGCTCTTGTTCTGTCACAGATTAAAAAAATGTTGTCGTTAAAGAACGTCTAGAATCCAATTCATTGTTTGCTATTTGACCCAAAACCCAATTGTGATTACGCTCAGCACGTCCTTCTTTTAATTATTTTGCTTCACAACATGAGAGGATAAACAAAAGAAGGTTTCAGCAACATTTGCTGGCAAACACAAACAAGCCAGTGTTTTAGATTATAAATATTTCAGACAGTTAGTTATTTTGTATTTAGTCAAATGTTGGAGTGATGGTGGGCTGTCTGTCCCCTGTGGGCCATCATAGGTGCTTCTTGTGCTGAATGTGCTTGGCGAACCCTCGTGTGGGCACATTTGAAGAAATGGATTCTGAAAAGAACGAAACATACAGCCCGCAGTGGTGTTACGCTGTAAAGCGAGCATTGAGAAGAACTGCCGACTATTTTAAACCAATGCGCAGGCAAACAAATGCCGAATCGGAGAATGAACAAAAGTAGACATTCCGCCTTAGGAATGCTTAATAGAACCTTTAGAATGATAAAACGTTTACCATGTATGGTTGCTCATTGAAGCTCTCAGGAATGGTGGACATTATGTGCTCTATAGCAAAAACGTAAGTCAAAGAAAAAATGTATTGCATTTTTGCAATGTGCCAGGCATAGTAATTACTTGTCAAAAATTCGACATTTAGGAACGACATTCCATCATTGTACATGTTGTGGAAATAACATTAAGGCTTTCAATTCAATTTAACAAGTCTGTTTGACGGTGAAAAATATGCGGTTCGTGTAATGGACACTAGAAGAAAAGGAAATTGAAATAGTCAACCTTGTGAATATATAATGTCCCAGCCTTGTTGATGTATAGCGAACATAAATGCCTGTTTCATGCACAAGGCGTTTAGATCAAAGTACAAAGGAGAATTCGCATGCTAGTTTTAATCACTGTGGAAAGTGAATGTTGGAATGAACATGGCAAGTATGTGCTAATTATTGTAGCTGTCGAGTGGTTGATCTACAGTATCCCATGTTCCGAGAACCCATTAAGGGCTAATCATCAGCATGTCTGGATGAACTACTAATTGTATTTTTTTTTCTCCTAGTGATGGCCACTGACTGTGACTCTGGGTTAAATGCTGAGTTAACCTATTACACCCTAAGCCCTGACTTCAGCATCTCGCCACATGGTACCATATTCCCTGCCGTTCGGCTTGACTACGAGCGCCCTAACCATCTCTACGAATTTGTGGTAATGGCGGTGGACGGCGGGGACACGCCGCATTCCGGCACCGCGACCGTCCGGGTGAGGATGGTTAACGTCAATGACGAAGCCCCGGAATTCTCCCAGCTTGTGTAAGTATTTTTTCCTGTCCTGTACGACACAACTTCATTCGGTTCCAATGACGGTGACAGACAAACTAGTTCTCCTCTGGCATATTTCAATTTACACTTGAAAATAGATCAATTATCTTCCTACTGTTCCAACTGCATTAAAGTGATTCGATAAATTTAGCTGCTAGATCCTTTATATCAGGGGTGTCAGACTCGGGTTGGTTCACGGGCCGCTTTAACGTCAATTTGATTTCACGTGGGCCGGACAATTTTAGATATAATATTTAGATTTTTAAAATAAATTGATTAAAAGAACTGGATTAAAATCCCTGAATATTCCGTTTTTTTATAGATCTAAAACAATGTTTATTTTAGCTTTTTTTAAATATATTTTTAG
Organism: Stigmatopora argus; assembly: GCF_051989625.1. Classification (NCBI taxonomy): domain Eukaryota; kingdom Metazoa; phylum Chordata; class Actinopteri; order Syngnathiformes; family Syngnathidae; genus Stigmatopora; species Stigmatopora argus. Next base: position 18,520,624 of record NC_135389.1, on the reverse strand, counting down.
ATTTTACAAAATGATTTTTGAACAAAAAACAGAAAAAATGGATTAAAAAATTACAATGATTGATTTAAAAGGGGGAAATCAGGAAATTTGATATACATCTATACTCCAATTTAATTTGATCCTAAAACATCCTACTTTCCCGGGCCACACTAAATGATGCGGCGGGCCAGATTTGGCCCCTGGGCCGCCACTTTGACACATGCTTTATATAGATTTAACATCAAATGCTGTTGATCGGAATGAATAAATGAATACATAACATTTCCCACAAAAGAATTTCAAAGAATTAAACTATCATTGAAAAGTTTACTTATTTTCATTGCCAAAAATGTGTTGAAATCGATATTTGTAAGGGCCTGTAGTTGTAAAGAATTAGATGGCAGCTCCACTAATTAAAATTTGATCACTTTCTGTATTTATATCCCAAAAGGCAATGGAATATGTGCTTGGCTTCACTGTATCTATGGTGGGAGACAAGTAAACCTAGGTGTATTAATTTGTCTAAAAATGTGGGTTGTAGATAGCATGAAGGCACTTATACATATTACACGAAAATCAAAAAGATTAATATCTTGTTGTGTCACATCACCTGCTTTCCTTATGTAAAAAATACATGTATTTGATGTTAAGAAGCATTGGGATATAGGGTGTAATAATCCGGTAAAGTCCATGAAATACAATAATAAGCAATGTTCTGTTGTATGGCGACAGTTAACTATGCACTGTTCCATTCATTCCATTCATTTCTATATAGGAATTTGTTTACTTTGCTTCCAGCCTACAGGGTTTTGAGTTTATCAATTGCACACTATGGAAAAAGTCTCAATGTCAATGCTCGTGACCAATCGTGTATCGGTGCCATTGATGGCGATAGATGTCCAATCCTTATGGACCCATAGAGGCTGGAAGCAAGTTATCCATGTTACAGTTAAAGAATATATATTCCCACACATTTTCAGCTACAACATTTCAAGACAAAAAGAAAATCCCTCACAGTGAGATGTGTCATTATTTGACACGCACAGCAAGTAGGTGACTGGATTCATAATATACCATTCATTTTGAAAAGTGAAAATAGGCTCACCATGGAGAGCTTAAATGCACGTTGAGTATTGTGCTGTATAATAGGTTATTGTATTCTTATGTTTCGTGAGTTTGATTTTTTTTTTTTTTTTTTTAGAAAATCTGAGTTACTGTTCACTGGCTTCCAAAAATGGAGGAGTGAAACCTGTTATTATTCTGAAAAGAACCAGTAGAATAATTAAAAAGAAAAGATATGCAGACAAAAGAAGAGAGTGGCGTTCAAGAAATGCAGACCAAAAGTCGAGGCTGTCAGCACTTGTACAAACCTGGCACATTAGTCTTGAGTTATAAATTCAGGCATTTATGTCACTTAAAGTTGTTTGGATGAGGGAAGAACAGGGAAAGGTAATGCCCTGCTTTGCATATATAATTAAATATCAACTCACACTTTGGGGAAAATAGGCTAAAACTCCCCAGAGTCGTTCTCTCAGTTCACATTTAAACGAAGCGAGGAGTAGAGAAATAAATTCTTAATGTGGCCCACTGCTGCGCCATGTGGATCTTCGCCGTTTGAGATGTTGTAACATTCCGCAGAACGACAAATTGAGAGGGTATATGTTCAAGCGGGCGACGCTGCGGCGAGGTCGTCTCGGCGCCGAGTGACAGATTACAGGTCAGCCGTGATGCCGCGGCTCGGCGGAGATGAATCACCCATCATTGCTCTTCTGTAAACCATCAATCACCTCTGACTTGACACCCCATTGCCATCACCCAACACTTACACAGGAAACAACACCAAATCGCCTCCAGCACTTTTGCTGACGAGGTGACTTGAAATCTGCGATGTTCCTTCTCTTACGAACCTCTCACCTGTCACGTATTGCTACGATCGTGAAAATGGCGTCCGCTCGCTCGCTCGATCGTTCGCGTTTCCTTTCGACTCCGAGAAGTTCATTCCTGGCTCAGAGTGGGAAATTGCTCTGGTGTGTCTCACAGAGAAAATCATTGTTGACATTTTATACTCTGCTTCGGAACCTCGGCACTGGTTTTGAACTCTACTTTGGATCCCTAACTCTAGATTGAAATCCTGACTAGAGACCCTAACCCTACTTTGGGACCCTCAATCTAGCTTGAAACTCTATTAAGAAATCCTAACACACATTTTAAACACTGCTTTGGAACATTAACTCTAGAAAAGTGGCGGCCCGGGGGCCGAATCTGGCCCGCCGCATCATTTTGTGTGGCCCGGGAAAGTAAATCATGAGTGCCGACTTTCTGTTTTAGGATCAAATTAAAATGAAGAGTATAGATGCATATTGGATTTCCTGATTTTTCCCCTTTTAAATCATTAATTGTAATTTTTTAATCATTTTTTTCTGTTTTTAGTTCAAAAAATCTTTTTGTAAAAAATATATTAAAAAAGCAAAAATAAACATTGTTTTAGATCTATTAAAAAACTGAATATTCAGGCCTTTTAATCCAGTTCTTTTAATCCATTTATTAAAAAAAATCTAAATATTACATCTAAAATGGTCCGGTCCGCATGAAATCAAGTTGACGTTAATGTGGCCCGCGAACCAACCCGAGTTTGATACCCTTGCTCTAGAAGTTGAGTTTGAAACTTTTTTTCAGAATTATTTATATGCCTCAAAGCAAATTCCTTTTTTTATTTTTCATCATGGGCTCCAAGAAAGTTGAAGTTTGCAGAACTTTTGTAATTTGTGTGCATGTTAGCATGTTTTTGTAAATTGTCAAACGACCTCACTCATCCACCCTCTTTGATAACGACAGAACACAATTTTGTATGTTTTTGTTATTAACATTAAAAGGGAAAAAATCAAATAACCCACAGTATGCCCAAATATTATGTGCAATAACTCTAACGTCCCACAAGACGATGTAATTTTCCGAGCTAAGAAGACACATTAAATCACAGGGACATGCAAAAAACAAACAAAAGCTACAAGTTTTATCCTCTGCCTTCATTCAACATTTCACTCCTTGCAGGTATCGAACGTTTGTTTCCGAGGACGCCGGCCCCAATACCCTCGTCGCCACGGTTCTAGCCAAAGACCCGGACGGTGATGGGATCAGCTACTCCATAACGGCAGGGAATGAGGAGGGGAACTTTGTCATTGACAGCCACAAAGGTGAGGCTTCTTCATTTTACAGCCATTGTTCATCCTCACTGACAGTGTAATCTGTCAAATCACACATTCAGTTTTCAGTCATAAATTCTTCGGACATTAGCACCCTTAAATTCGTCACTAGGGAACGATATGAGTTAGAAAAGTCCCCTTTAATCAGGAGTTGCTCATAAATAAAAGTTAAATTTCCCAGGAGGGAAGGAGCCACTGTAGGATCAAGTGGGTTGATCTTTATTTTTAATTTACCGTATTTTCTCGCATATACGTCGTATTTGTAACTCAAATGCGGCGATAAAATAGAGAAAAGATGAAGCGATAAAACGCTAAACAAAATTTATTTTGACGTCCATGAATGAAATTCAAGAAAAAAAAAACGTATCGACAATAAAACGTGAAAAAACTCACTTGTGCCTGCCATTGCTCGCTCCGGGCGCCGCCATCTTACCGTAGTTAAACGTGCTCTGACTGGACAGACGTGAGTAGCCTTGATTGGATTGGATTGGACAACTTTATTCATCCCGTATTTGGGAAATTTCATTGTGACAGTAGCAAGAGGGTGATTAGACAGAACAACAAAGAAAAAGCACAAAGTAAAAAGCAAGTCAAAGTAAATGGGATCATTAAGAATCACCAAATCAAGTCATTAAGACAGAAAAGCAGCAAAAACACAAAAACGAGCAAGAGTGGACGCAGCTATACATGTGTTCGTAGTGTTTACCATGCAGCACATCCCAATAGTTGTTAAGGCTGATCGAAGGTCTTGCGGTCGATCATTAAAATATCAGCCTTGATACCTGCGTAATGTGTATCTCATGCTATTATTGCACCCAGAGACTTGGTGAAAACTAGACCACTACGGACACATTTCCTGGTGGTACTGCTCACGAGACTTATATTCCTTTTTGAATTTTTCTCAAGATTTTCCCTTGAATGTACCACATTTGTACTCCCTATTAAAACCATGACTATGGAGGTGAAAATTGTGGATCTGGGGGCGTCTTATACGAGAGAAATCATAAAATTCAACGATTTTAAGGCCATTTTAAGGGTACGACTTATACGTGGAGGCGGTAAATATGCTGGAAAATACAGTAATTAATTTTAATTTCCCCAAAATCAGCTGAAATGGCATGACATTTATCCCAGATTCTTTCTATTTACGGTTACAGTCATCATTCTTAATCTTTAAGCAAGTCTTTGATTCGTGATTTTTTTTCTAATTCCCTCCACTTCCCCTGAATCCTCAAAGCAAGAAAATATTGAGCTGATCCTCTTTGTGTTCTGAAACTCTGCTGTATGGCTCTCTACGCAAAGAGGGCTCATTAAACAAGCTCATGGTAAACAAGTGTGACATTTAGGTTTTGCGAATACGTCCCGCAGCTCACTTCTATTATTGTCGTGCCGCACTGCTGACAATGTCACACGGTGCCATCGGAATTAAAAAAAACGCAACGGGCAGCCGTAATTGGGCTAGAGGAGAGCGAGCTTGCTAGCGTTTTAAATCAGGAACATTGAAAGAGATGAATAGAATCACAACATGCGAATAAAGAAGCTCTCCCCGAGTTGTCTCACTTCAATGACTTTTGGCGCACATCACAGGCTGGTTTCTTATCTGGCAACCTCTTATGATGCTGTCTGTGTAACTGTTAACGAGAAAGATGTTGACTCACACGTTACGCTATCTTTTTATCCGGGCTTTTTATCTTGACAGCTAAATGAAAGCAGACAAAGAGGCATCTGCTGAGCCTGGTTAACTTCTAACCTGATTCACTCAATGTTTTTTTTTTGTCTTCAAGTGGATGAGCTCGCTGGGAAATCTTGGGATTTGATATGAGGGCTGCCAAAAATGATTATGTTGACATTTGATTAACTCACTGGCTACTATTGATGGCGATGGATGTTCAATACATTTGAAATATATGTAATTTTCAGATGAGTCGACTCATCTCATACGGAATATAAATCGCTTGAGAAAAGGCAGACTATTTATGTTCAGTAATTAATGGAAGTGAATATTTTTTTTCCAAAGCTAAAGCAGGTCAAATGAATTCGGGTTATTTAAAATCTGAGAGTATTTCATTTTTATATACCTCCCTTTTGCTTAATTTTTTTTATATATAAATAGTAAAAATCTGAATCTTTACTTTTGCCCCATTTTGTAAATTAATTATAGGTAAATCATTGATGACTACAGAATTCAAAGAATAGTTACTTTTTCTTTTAGTTTTTTTTTTTTCTTGAGTGTCAACAATTCAAGGGGTTAAGAGGATTTGGACATTTTCAATGTCAATTATGTGTCTAAATAAGTACCCATATAGTCATTGATTATTTTTTTGAATCAATTAGTAGTTGTTATTTGTCGGTTGCTATATTGCAGATATGACAAGACAGCACAGTGAAATATTTTTGGGCATTTCATCTTGTTTTGCCATTTTTGCAATACAAACTTGCTATCTGAGCGCGGACGTTTTGCCATTTTTGCACTACATACTGCGGACAGCCTGCATTTTCATTGTCATGTGCCGATTAACGCTTTCCGATGAACTTTGCAGGCCTGATCCGACTGCGCTCCACACCGCCGCCCGAGCTCCAAGGCTTGGAATACATCCTGAATGTGACGGCCACGGATGACAACGCATCGGGCGGGCCGCACCCGCTCTCGTCCACCGCGCGTGTCATAGTGGGAGTAGATGACGTTAACAACAACAAACCTATATTTGAAGAGGTGAGAGACACATTTCCTTTCAATTCTCTACATCACAGGTGTCAAAGTGGCGGCCCGGGGACCAAATCTGGCCCGCTGCATCATTTTGTGTGGCCCAGGAAAGTAAATCATGAGTGCCGACTTTCTGTTTTAGGATCAAATTAAAATGAAGAGTATAGATGTATATTAAATTTCCTGATTTTCCCCCTTTTAAATCAATAAATGTAAAATTTTAATCCCTTTTTTCTGTGTTTTTAGTTCAAAAATCATTTTGTAAAATCTAAAAATATATAAAAAAAGCTAAAATAAACATTGTTTTAGATCTATAAAAACTGAATATTCAGGGCTTTTAATCCAGTTCTTTTAACCCATTTATAAAAAAAAAATCTAAATATTATATCTAAAATGGTCCGGTCCGCATGAAATCAAGTTGACGTTAATGTGGCCCGCGAACCAACCCGAGTTTGACACCCTTGCTCTAGAAGTTGAGTTTGAAACTCTTTTTTCAGAATTATTTATATGCCTCAGAGCAAATTCCTTTTTTATTTTTCATGATGGGCTCCAAGAAAGTTGAAGTTTGCAGTAATTTGTGTGCATGTTAGCATGTTTTTGTAAATTGTCAAACAAGCTCACTCATCTGCCCTCTTTGATAACAACAGAACACAATTTTGTATGTTTTTGCTATTAACATTTAAAAGGGAAAAGTTCAAATAACCCACATTATTGCCCAAAATATATGTGCAATAACTGTAACGTCCCACCAACAACATAATTTTCCGAGCTAAGAAGACACATTAAATCCCAGGGGACATGCAAAAAAAGTAAATCACGAGTGCCGACTTTCTGTTTTAGGATCAAATTAAAATGAAGAGTATAGATGTATATTAAATTTCCTGATTTTCCCCCTTTTGAATCGATACTTTTTAATCCATTTTTCTGTGTTTTTAGTTCCAAAATCATTTTGTAAAATCTAAAAATATAAAAAAAAAAGCTAAAATAAACATTGATTTAGATCTATAAAAAACTGAATATTCAGGGCCAGTTCTTTTAATCCATTTATTAAAAAAAATCTAAATATTATATCTAAAATGGTCCGGCCCACGTGAAATCAAGTTGACATTAAAGCGGCCCACGAACCAACCCGAGTCTGACACCTCTGCTCTACATTGATCAATTTCGCCGGGGGCGACTTGTGTCAGATCAACGCAGTGCTTCACTGTTAGACCATAGTTCTCAATTTTTGAAAAAGTGCTCAGAGTTTGGATTAGGGATTATGCATTATGCATTCTTATAGCTCATTGGCTGTCATCGACGATGATAGCCGTCCAATCCATCTCAACAGGGAGGACTTATAGCAATCAAATGACCAATGAGTTAATAACCGATTACGACGAGAACCATTTTTTATGCCATTTATTTATTAGTTGGAACATAATGCTGGAATTATAGTTAAATTATAAATTTGTGGAATTAATAGAGCAATGATGACATATGAGGGACGAGTGGTTAGTGCTTCGGTCTCACAGTGCTGGGGTCGAAGTTGTCCTCACTGTGGAGTTTGGATGTTCTCCCCAGGCTTGCATGGGTTTTCTCCGGCTACTCCAGTTGGTCGAACGGTTGACATTTTCCCTAGCTATTATTGCTTGACCGTCTCCTGGTGCACTGCGATTGGCTGGCCACCAATTTAGGTTGTCCTCTGCTCCGTGCCGAAGTTAGCTGGGATATGCTACAGTGCCCCCTGTGACTCTTGTGAGGATAAGCGGTTAGGATAATGAATGAATGAAAGTAAAGTAATGATGACATCCTCTAATGTAAACACCCTTTTTAAATGTTCACCTCTATTTAAAATTGCTATTCTATTTACAGTGCATATAATTGTTTCCGTTATGATGCCAAATTTTGATTTAAACAAATCAAATAAGGGCGGCTTTAGTATTTACGCCAATTTGGACATTTTTGAACGCTCGGTCTTTGAACGAATCCTTGGCCATCAAATAATTCTCAATTAAATTCACGATGGATTAGTACTCATTTGTGTGTTGCGACCGTAATTGGTGGAAATGATTTGGGAACTGCGGCATCTGAAAGATAATTCTCTCAAACGTAATAGCACTCAATAGCAAGCGTTGTTTTGGGTTGTCATCAACCTGAACGCCGCAACCAAAGCCTCATCCTCCGCCATCTTCAATTATTCAGTGGCCACATTCTCCGCATTGTGCGCTGGCTCCCTTGTTGTTTTTACTCTTTTCCATCTTCCCATTTCCCCAGCCACCATCTCTCTCCTTCTCTGTTCTCCCGCGAGTTCTGATTAGCCTTTGCGCCAACTCTATCTTCCGGCTCTCTATTGGGATTTCAATTAATGGATGAAAAAAGTGCACTATCGCCACACGATACAATAGCTGTTTAATTAACTTCCTAATGAATTGAATTTTACGGAAACACCTCGTAAGAAGAGCCAGTTTCACCAACGCTGGAGCTCGTCAAGGTCTCGGTGACTTGAGTCTGAGGTGCGTTTCAGGTAGTGGGATGTGTTTTTTGAAATGTGGGAGGAAACCGGAGTACCCGGAGGAAACCCATGCAGGCCCGGGAAGAACATGCAAACGCCACACAGGTGGACCGATCTGGATTTGAACCCAGGACTTTGTAGACTTGGCCACAGATTTGAAGTATTATATTCAACAGCCATTGTTATTGACTGTGACCAGGGGGTTTGCTGTTATATTTGCTAGCAGTTAAATGTAATTGCACTGTATTTAACACATTGGCTGCCATTTGATTAAGGATATTGTCTATTAACCGTACCGATCGTTGAATAAAAATAAAAATCGAAGATTTATGTTTGTGATTGCTATTATAAGGAATTCATCATTGGAATTATTTGCTGACTCAAATTACTCTAATGCAAGGGTATCAGACTCGGGTTGGTTCGCGGGCTCCAGTAACGTCAGCGCCATTTCATGTGGGCCGGACCATTTTAGATGTAATATTTAGATTTTTTTAAATTGGATTTAAAAGCCCTAAATAGTCTGTTTTTATAGATCTAAAGCAATGTTTATTTGAGCTTTTTTTTCTTTGTAATGGAAAATTTCTTTTAATCATCTTTAATTTCAAATGGAAACATTTTTTAAATTATGTTCAATATTAAAGTGGAAAATGGAAAATAAATATATATTAATTTTTAGATTTTACAAAATGCTTTTTGTACTTAAAACACAAAAAAAAATATTGGATTAAAAAATTTCAATGATTGATTTTAAAATGGGGAAAATCAGGAAATGTAATGTACATCTATCATCATTTGAATTTGATCCTAAAATAGAACCTCATGATTTACTTTCTCGGGCCGCACAAAATTATGCAGCAGGCCAGATTTGGCCCTCATGCCGCCACTTTGACACCTGTGCCCTAATGTAATCGTAACTGTGTTAAGTTTATTTACATAAGCCTAAATCCTCAAAAGATCATGAAGGGATTCATCGACAATTTCAAGAATTAATATAAAAGAAATGAATGTAATCAATGATGTCATCGCCTAATTCAGGGGTCGGGAACCTTCTTGACGAAGAGAGCCACAAACAATTCATATTTTCAAATGTTATTCCTTGTGAGCCACACTACAAATTTAAAAGTCAAAATACATACATGTAAATGAGTGCCTTTTCATTTTTTTTTTGTAATTTCGCCACTTTTAAAGTGGAAAAAACTGAATATTTTTTAAAAGATTCTTATGCTGTTGCTAATCAATGAGAGGGTGCATTCCAGAAGAGTCTACTGCAAAAAAATAAAGATTAAAGCAGTTCTAAATGTAACCTCTCAGTTCTGTCAACAGCGATTTCCATATTTTAGCTCACAGGTTAGCAAAGAGCCAGATGCACCTATCAAAAGAGCCACATGTGGCTCCCGGGCCATAGGTTCCCTACCCCTGGCCTAATTTAAACAGGTTCTCAATTTTTCCACATGGACTTTTATTATTTCTCTTTAAATTAGTTTAACTCCTTATATATGTTGTTATAACTGTTATTATTTAGTAGCATTAATATAATAGTTTAATATGATATTGGTATTTTATATTTTGTGTCAAATGATGTTTTAATGAAGCCCTTAGGTATATTGATTTAGACTTTGAAAACTAACTTTAATCATTGGTCGCCATTGACAACAATGGACATTAAATCCATTTGGACAGGGAAGACTGTAGGTGACCAATGACGGGGATACACGTCCGTTCCATTTGGAGCGGGAGGGATGGCAGCAGTTATTTTATCATGGATCAATGGCACTGAAACAATCCCAATTAAATGTATTGGCCTTCTGTAGCCATGAGTGGCATCCAATGAGTTAATAGTGTGTGATTCTTGGAGAAAATACAGCAATTTCAACCTTCTGCATGCTTAGCCTTGAAACCTTTTTGTTCTCTTTATTGTTCCTTCTATTCTGAAATGGCTCCTCCTCCCTTCTCCTCTTCGTTTTTCATGGTCATTTGGTTGAAAGAAGACGCAAGTATTTATAACTGATTACAAGTAGGGCGGGGGCTCCAGAGAACAGCTTTTTATTTGGAGCGGCTGTTCATTAGAGGTAATGCTGCAGATTGCATCCCCACCAAAACAAAAGTGCTCATTGCTGGATCTTCAAAAGAATCCATTCGAGTGTTTTTCCTTCCTTTGCGTGCGTGGATGTGGTCTACTGGGTCTTCCGCGCTAGCCGGCCACAATATTGCGTTTCATGTGAAGGACTTGCCTATGAATGTGCAGTGACCCTCAACATAATGAGTTTATCTTGTTTGATCCTCCGTCTAGCAGATCCTTCTATTTGTGTGTCATCATTTTGCCAACCAACCAACCAACCCACTTTGTCCGTTCCAGTGCCAGAAATATCGCGAGCAGGCTTCAGTACTGGAGAACCAGCCAACAGGCACTTTTGTCTTACAAGTACATGCGGTGGATGCAGATGAGGGCGCAAATGGAAAAGTCAAATATGGCTTAATGCACCGAGACAGTGCCATGCCTGCTTTCAGAATTCATCCCGACTCAGGTAACTTTATCTCATTCAGTGCTGAAAACAAAAATATGAAGACGATAGTCGTCCAATCCATTTTTAGTGCCGCCCTGTTCTTTTGTTTTAATAAAGAATCAAGACGGAGCGCTTAAAGAGGGTTTAGCAGGCTCCCGCTTGACAGTTTTAAAATTGAGGATTCAATTCACAGTGGGTTTAGACCTTGCAGAGTTTGCATGTTCTCCCCATGCCTTTGTGGGGTTTCTCTGGATACTCTGGTCTAATCAGAAAAAAAAACATGCATTGTAGGTTGGTTCAATACTCTAAATTGTCCCTAGCTATGATTGGCTGTTCATCTCATTGCTATTAACCAATTCTTGCTGCCCATAGTTGGCTAGGATAGGTTCTAGCACCCCTTAGGATAAGCATAACCAAAAATGAATGAATTAATGATTTAGTAAATGCAATAAAACATTTTGCTAGTGCTAGTGTCGCCAAATTATGTTTTCTTCGCTGATTATGTTCACCTAAATTGTGTGTGGGTGCCATGGTAACCATATGCATACATGTGATTTGTCACTCTAAAAATGTTGTATTTTGTAAGTAGATACAACTCATGGAAACAGTCTAGAAAAACATATCTTGTTTCTATGGCTACCGGTAATGTCAAATTTAATTTGGCTGTCTATAACCTATCTTTCCAAATGTACTTCATCATAAATGTGCCAAAAAAGAGATTATTTACACTTTTTCTAGTCAAAATGTAGGACAGATATTTAAAAAATTAATTTTGTAGGACCATAACTACTGTAGACATTACCAACGTATTGTTGTGATCTATAGTAACATACCCATGTTCAGGGTAGGTTTGAATAAATTAGTCATTAAAAAAAAACTGACTTTCACCATTTTTTGTGTGCCTTGGTTACTCTCCCTTTAAATATAGCAGATGATGACATGTTCATGTAATTCAGCCTTTTTACCCTAACATAAGTCTCACCATTGCAAAAATGAAAATGTGCAAAGAACGGAAGGACAAATTATATTTGCTCTATCAATGCTTAAAATGGGTTTGAAGAAAAACTGTTGACTTTTTGGCTGGCGTTGAAAAAAAAAAAAAGCAAACAACTGCGTCATCGAAGGTGCAACGGAGCCTAGTTGATTACAAACTAATCGACAAAGTCTAATAAAAATTCATATACATATTTTGGATGTTCAGTTCAGTGAGGTGTGATATTGCTCTCCTTCATCTTCATCATCTTCTCCTCCAAAATAGCCCGTCCATTAAAAACAGGCCAACATTTTCAATGATTGATGTAAACACGAAAGAAGGGCGAATGCAAGTGTAGATTAAGAATGCTGCAATGTGTGCCAGCACGTGTGCAGTCATGCGCGTATGATTGACAGCTGATTACTGCGGCGTTCTAGGATCCATCGTGACGGCCCAGCGCTTTGACAGGGAGCGGCAGAGAGAGTATTCTGTTACAGTGACGGCCACTGATTGGGCAGAGGAACCGCTCATTGGGATCTGTCAGCTCACCGTCCAAATCTTGGATGAGAACGACAACAGCCCCAAGTTTGAGAACACGCGCTACGAATGTAAGTAACTTGACGACAGTGACGCCGTTTGCCGTTCAAATTCAAAGGCAGCGCTTTGTTTCATCCACCCTAGACTTCTTGAGAGAAGACACTTTGGTGGGGACCAGTTTTCTGCGCGTGGCAGCTCACGATGACGACTTTGGCACCAACGCCGCGGTCACTTACTCCATGTCGCTGGAGCAACCGGAATACCTGAAGGTCAATGCGGTCACCGGATGGGTGTATGTTAACCAACCAATATCACAGGTTAGTCAGAAATACCTACACAGTTGTGTGAAATATGAAACATGTAATATGACATGATTTCTGCTTGGTGCTGGACGATTATGGGTATTTTCCGGACTATAAGGTGAACCGGAGTGTAAGAATGTACAATGAAAGGGAAAATAACTAAAAAAATTAATGAATAAATAAAAGCAAGCAATGTTATTTTTCAGAAATTTACATGAAAAAAATGAAAATTTTGAACATTTTTTTGTTTTTGGCCCGTCAATTCAACTTAACATTATATAATTCATTTCAAAATGCAATGTCAAGTTCTATTTTTTTTTTTTGCATTTTGCACGTTACAATTTATTTTGAAAGGAAACAATTTGAAAAGGATTGTGTCATTCAGGCCATGTGTGTACTTTACCAAATATTAATATTGTGGCTTACACGATTCAAGGTTTTTTTTTTTTAAATGACTTGAAATAATCACTTTCCCTATGAACCGATGACTAATTTTATTCTATCTCCATCCAGTCTTAAGACTCAATACCACTCACAAGTGCTAGTAGAGCATTACCTATCTTTTATGGACAACCATTAGCTGTAATAATTCCAATCATTAGTGTGATTGCAACCTCACATTCTCCCAAAAATAATAACTTCATCTGAAAGAGAAGCTCAATTAGGCGGCCCTAATTTAAATCACTTTGTCACCCGTCGAATTTCATTTGAAACGAGAGGCCTGACAGCGAATGAACGAATTCCTCGTCAAACCCTCCCAGTTCAAACGGATTGGACGCCTATCGCCCTCAATGCCAGGTAATTATTTATAAACTAAAATGTATGTTTCACCGTCGCAAGGACTTTCCTGAGGTCAGCTGCGTGTCACTTAGTCAATTTATATAATTTTTAAATGAACATTGCCCATTATCTTCCCCATCTTGAAAAGTGAAAACATCTAAGTCATTCAAATATGCAGCAGTTTTTCGGCCAGAAACTCGCAATGGCACTCACGCTTGTGTATTATTCAGCATACTTTTAAAAGTGTTTGTGTGAAAAGTCTCTGATACTTTCACTCCAACTGACTTCATGTTAAATTAAAAGTGTTAAGCCGGAACCTACACTGAACAAAGATGTTCCATATTGAAGACAGGCTTGCGCTGGTATTTGAATCATGCCCAGCTCTCTGTAGTGTAACTCCCTTCATAAAAGCCGCTATTAATAAACTTGCTAGTTTGAAATGTCTGGTCCAGGGTATTATTCACTTTGTATTTCTTTCTCGTAGCCTCAATTTGCAAAGTACATGTACTATGGTGGATGACACTATACACGGGTCCCAGTGGGAATGTGGAGATATTGAATAGAAGTGCTAAATTATATGCTAAAGATAGTCAAGATATATGCTCGTTGAAAGGTACAAGAAGATGGCAAGGGCTACGTCGAAAGAAGATTTTATGGACATTTTCTGCCTTTTATTTTTACACTTTTGGGTCAGATTTTGATTTAAATATAGGGTTACAAGCCAAGACTTTTTCATTGTTCACTATTTTGACATACTGATGAGGTGTATGTCTTTAGTAGTGTTTTCCAAAGTATCCAAATATTGATGGAGAATTGTATCCAGATATGATATTTGACTGGAAACATCAGGTTTTTTTTTAGAATTCCCACAAAGAATTTGATGTCATGGAGTAATTTTGTTTTTGTACTACTTTTGAAAAAGATGGAGGGTGTTTTTACATTTTAAATGGATTGGACGTCTAATAGTGATAATCTTATTTAAAAAATAATAATATTTTTTTAAAGCAAAGTGATCATCAACAACAACAAAAAATACATAGTAATATAAAATAACATTTGTGTTTTTTAATTTTTTTAATTAAAATTGTTATTTGATGGATGGTGTTTTTTACATTTTAAATGGATTGGACGTCAACTAGTGATAATCTTAATAAAAAAAAAAAAATAACTTTTTTAAAGCAAACTGATCATCAACAACAAAAAAATACATAATAATATAAAATGATATTTGTTTGTTTTTTAAATTTTATTAACATTGTTATTTAATAATAAATAGTACTCATTTTTTGTATCAATATTTCATTATTTTAAAAGTTTAATATTGTGACAATATTTCTAGCCACTATATTATCTAGTTATAGTCCAGCAAATCTTTTGTATGCACAAATACTCTTTTTCTTTTAAAAACAAATCTATAGTCGGGTGTGCTTTCTATTTAAAAAAATACAGTCATTCAAAGAGCCACGAGTTAAGTTTCCCGTCCACAATGGTTATCGCGAGTAGCAATGCTTTACCCATACTTTCAAGAAATAATTGTGTGGGCTCAAGAATACAAATTGAATTTCCTCACAAGCAAAAATTTAATTTTGATGTAAGACTCCTTTTTTTGGCACACAGCAATCATCTAGTCATGGAATAATAGAAATGCCTGTCCCTCATTTGCATTAAGATCCCACTGAATCGGATGTTTTGACACGCTCAAAGTTAACAATTCATTCCTCGAATGAGACAAAAAAAATCCGAGAACGTGAGTTCTTTTCTGTTTAAAAAAAACCTATCACTGAATAAATGTCTTTTTCTTCATTTGCACCCTGACGTCGCAAAGGAAAAAGAGAGGCAAACACTCCAATAAGATGTTCTGCTTATCCTCCTGTGAACTAGTATTGGATGAATAGGTGATTGAAATTAGCCATTCATTTCCGAGTGCTTCAATTACAGAATAACACAAGCAACAAAGGAGCTTTTGTGCTACCTGACTTCCAGCTTAATCAACTTTTGCGCAATGCATATTACTGACTTTGTTGTTGTTAGCGTAATTAAAAGGTGGAGTGGGCCATTCTAAACTCATCGACATTTTTCTCATGTTAGGCTAGCATGCCCGTTTTCTTAAAAAAAGATTTAGAAAAATTGAATTTAACAATTTCTACTGCTGCTGACAATGATAGAAAGGCAATCATGTGGAGTCCAATTATCCTTCTTGTAATTGATTGACAGCGATTATTTGATAAGATTTTCTTTTCTTTCTTTATTTTTGTTTTAATGCACGTGTCAAAGTGGCGGCCCGGGGGCCAAATCTGGCCCGCCGTATCATTTTGTGTGGGCCGGGAAAGTAAATCACGAGTGCCAACTTTCTGTTTTAGGATCAAATTAAAACGAAGAGTATAGATGTATATTACATTTCTTGATTTTCCCCCTTTTAAATCAATAATTGTAATTTTTTAATCATTTTTTTCGGTGTTTTTAGTTCAAAAATCAATTTGTAAAATCTAAAAATATATTTAAAAAAAAAGCTAAAATAAACATTGTTTTAGATCTATAAAAAACTGAATATTCAGGGCTTTTAATCCAGTTCTTTTAATCCATTTATAAAAAAATAATAATCTAAATATTATATCTAAAATGGTCCGGCCCACATGAAATCGAGTTGACGTTAACGCGGCCCGCGAACCAACCAGAGTCTGACACCCCTGTTTTAATGCATAAAAACACTAGAAGAGTGGTTAGCACATCTGCCTCACAGTTCTAAAATTGAGGGTTCAATTCCAGGAGGGCTTCAACCTTCCTGTGTAGAGTTTGCACGTTCTCCCCGGGCTTGCGTGGGTTTTCTGCAGGTTCTCTCATTTCCTTCCACATCCCCAAAACAGGCATGATAGGCTAGCTGGTTGAACACTCTAAATTGTCCTTAGCTATGATTGGCTGTTGATCTCATTTTTCCCCCCGTATTGGCCGTCAACTATTTCCTGGTGCCCATCGTTGGCTCCAGCACCCCGGCGACACTTACCAAGATAAGCGGTATGGAAATTAAATGAATGAATTGAAGTTGAATCGAATGGAAAACAAGCAATAAGAAAACAGTGGTAGCAAAATTTGACAAAGTGGCAAAAACCGATAGACGGAAAAATCTGAGGGAATAAAATCTGACAGAACGCCGTCATCGTTCGCCAATGGCGTGAATGCTTTCATGAATCTGACTGATGTGGACTTTGCAGAGAAGCTACATCACGCGGGAGATCAGCGCCATCGACGGAGGAAACAAGAGCGCCACAGTGGAACTCTCCGTCACCATCACTAACGTTAAGAATCAACCGCCGCGATGGGAAGAGGAGAGCTACCACGTCGTCGTACCCGAAAACGCCGCCAGAGACACGCCAATAGCGGTACTGTGTCATGAAAGATGGAATATTATTAGCAGGAAGGTTCAATCGTTATGGGCCCGTTGTGGAAAAAGTCACGTTGGAACACAACGGAAAGGACTTCATATGGTTCATTGACAAACAAAAACACAAGAACCCCAAAACCCCCCACCCATCCATTTTCAACATCTTACATCACTCACCAAGAAACGTGAGCCTGCTAATTAATTAAAATGACGCACAAACAAGGCAGAGAAGACAATATTACTTATCATTTTTGCTTGTGTAGTGTTTTGTCTGAAAATAGCTTTTAAAAAAAAAATTCTCAATGTATTTATCCTTGAAAAAAATGAAATACAAGTCATGTGAAAAATTTAACTGTGTATAAATCATTTGAGGCTTTATGATGAAATAATCTACATTAAGCGCCGTTTAATTGCTTCAAAATACTTGTCTTAAAAGGATTTATTTTTTAATTAAGAAGATTACCAGTGCGTGCTTGAATTGAAATAATACACACAAATATTCATGCGTTAACTTTTTTTCTTTGCGATCCGCCCCCCCCAAGTTTAAATGGATTGGACGTCTATTGCCGTAAATGGCAGCTAGTTTCTCTACAGACAGGACATTTGCAGTCCCTGGGGTTAAACATATTTCCGCTTAAATGCTACATTTTCCTGAATTGGATTGGGATCAAAACAAAGTCTTGTTTTGATGAGACGGGTCAATAATTGCCGATTTCATCGTTCATTTGAGGACCTCTAATCTGATTTTGTGAGTACGACAACACGGCGGCAGAGTGAAGAGTTGGAGTTGATTACCTCTCTAAAAGGATGTGGTCGCTCGCCGCCTGCGGCTGTTCAGCTAACAACTCTACAATTGCTATATTTCATGCTGATAAGCTGTCAAAAATTGCTGAAAACAACTAAGGCGCTGTTTTGGAGATGCATTTTTGATGAATGATGATGCTCAGTTCTTTTTTTTTGGGTGAAATTACATTGGCGTACAGGTCAACTTAACCTTTTGCTGGATGCGGAACTACTGTAGAACACACTTTTCGGGGAAGCTTGCGTGATAACTTGTCACTTGCGATGGCACTTGATTTTTTTAATGTTTGGGAATTGTTTTAACTTCAAGGTTTGTTAAATGCAAATATTTTTGTTAGCGTGCCTCATTTCAGATAAATGAGAATTTTGGAAATTCTCAGGGGTAGCATTGAGTTTGTGTTTTGCTTTGTAGTTGATGAAGGTTTAAAGATGGAATTGTCATTTATTTTATCGCACTGATTTCCGTCCCGGTGGCCGGGCGGATTAGTGGTTAGCGGGGTGGCTTCACAGCTCTGGTGTCCTGGGTTCAAATCCAGGTCGGTCCACCTGTGTGGAGTTTGCATGTTCTCCCTGGGCCTGCGTGGGTTTTCTCTGGGTACTCGGGTTTGCACCCACATTCCAAAGACATGCATGGTAGGCTGATTGGAGACTCTAAATTGCCCCTAGCTATGAGTGTGAGCGTGAATGATTGTTTGTCTCCTTGTGCCCTGTGATTGGCTGGCCAACAATTCAGGGTCTCCCCCGCCTCTGGCCCAAAGTCAGCTGGGATAGGCTCCAGCAGCCCCCGTGACCCTAGTGAGGATCAAGCGGTTCAGAAAATGAGATGAGATGAGATTTTCATCCCATAATTTGACAAAATACCTGGATTACAACCTTGAGATAAGAAGATATGAGTTTTCTATATGGACCCAATTTGTCTGCTTTGGCATAAAACTGAAAAATTAAAACAAAATCCAACTGGCTTCCCATAAAGAAGCCATTGTTCAATTTCCATTGCATTTCCATTTACTAAAAGTTTATCTCACTGTTGATAGACGTCCAATTCACTTGAACTGGGAGGCGCTAACTATCACCGGACCCTGAGACGGACATGCTGACCACTTCTTTGCCGTGCTGCATGTAAAAAATAATGTCGCATGTAAATGACAAATCATACTGTTTCTATGACTTTTACAAATATTTCCAAAATTTTAATGTAGTAAATGTTTTTTACATGTCATAGTATTTAACTCATTGCCTGCCATTGACAACAACATACATCAAACACATTTAAACTGTGCAATTATGGCGCCAAATGTCCAAATATATTTACCTTGGAGGCTTGGAAGGAATTATTTAATAAGTGAACTGTGCGCATTTTAAAAAGTTAATTAAAGGTCGGGACCCGACAAAACATAATAACTTACATTCAACCTTGTCGAAACTTGTGTTTTGCTGACATAAAAGCTGTCCTTCCCGTCTTTTGTCTCCGTTCAGACAATCAAGGCAACATCTCAGCTAGGTGACCCGAGGGTGACCTACAATCTAGAAGATGGAATGGTCCCGGAAACCAACATGCCAGTTCGTTTCTACCTGTCCCCCAATCGCGAAGACGGCTCTGCCTCCATCCTCGTGTCGGAGCCTCTCGATTACGAAATTACGCCGTTTTTCTCTCTGCGAGTGCGAGCGCAGAACGTGGCCGCCGTGCCGCTCGCTGCTTTCAGCACCGTTCACGTGAATGTCACAGGTACTGCAAAAAGGGGGGTTTAACGTTTTGATGATAAATGGCAACTAATTCTCGCCTCCCTGTCAAGACGTGAACGACAATGTACCATTTTTTACGTCGTCCATCTACGAAGCATCTGTAACAGAAGGGGCTCAGATGGGAACCTCGGTTCTTCAGGTCTCAGCTCATGACAAAGACCTGGGTCAGAATGGAGAGGTACGACGGACCAGCGTTAACTCTTTTGGCCGTCCAATCATGTGGCTCTAAAAAACTATATTAATTCCCTTTATTTGAGTTGATCAATATTAGATGTCCCATCCATTAGAACTATCCATTTACGATAGAATGGGTGCTTACTGGTAATATGGAATCATTTTTAGGAGCCACATGATTGGACGCCTATCGTCAACGGCAGCCGATGAGTTAATCAGAAGGCCTCTTTTGAATCCGCAGATCAGCTACTCGCTTCTTAACGACAACAGCGGTGATCATCTTTTGTTCCGGATTGAACCCAAACTCGGGGTCATCTATACCGAGGCCGTTTTTGATCGGGAAGCCCGCAGCTCTTATTTGTTGGAAGTCCAGTCGGTGGATGGGCAAGAATCGGCTCGGCCTGGAAAAAACAAACAGCCAAATTCAGGTAATTCATTCTAAAAGTTGAACTTTTTAAATTTGTATTTTTTAATATATACAGCAAGTAAATATACTAGTACCAATTCGATACCTCGGCAATTAATGGCAAAAAAAGCACATGCAAATTTAATATATTTCCATGTTTGCCTAGATTCACTTGTTAAGGCAAGAAATGATTGTTTTGATTTCTATTTTCACTTTAAATAGCTCAGTCTTGACATTTGCTTTTATTTTCTCATTCTTGATTCAATATTGGAAGTCAATTCTGAGTAACATTTTCAATTTTAAGACCCCTTGACCTTTTCTCCAAATACCTAAAAAAAAGGGATTACGCGATGTGTAGCTCTTTCTAAAAAAACAGCAGTTATTGACAATACTTGTCTTTAAAACAGATATTTTTCACCGTGACAACAGCCAAGAACTCTTTCACCTCTTTCCCCCTGGTCTTAATTTCAACTGCTCGTTTTCTAACTAAGGAGTTTTTATTTACAACCTTGTCTGAGTGGCATTTCGGGAGTCCTAAAATGTCGTAAATATGACGCTTGCATTCCAAAGTGAGTCCTTCGAATGTTTGTGAAGATGTAATTATGCGTAAAGTCTGATGTTTTGAAAAGGAAAGTCATCTCTCAAGGGTTGTCTGGCCTGCTTAGTATTTGCAATCTGACTTAGCCATGTCTTCCGCGACATATCTCAAACATCTAGAAGGGCTCATCTCCTCTGCAAACATTACCTGTCTCTCCTCATCACCCTTGGGATACACAAGAGGCGGTGAAATGTAAAAACAAAAACAGTCACATTCCCGTATTATTATCACTTCTGCGACACCTTTAAATTGACATGTCACTGTGTTTTTATGTTTACTTGGCAAAGAGATAATTTATTCGATTTAGTGCCAAAAAGGAAGCAATTTAATGAGGATGCCATGAGTGACATGTTTTGATACAAATGCTTGCCGACTTATAAATATTTCATTTCCACACGTATTTTGTCTTTAACCCAACAGTTTACAAAATTCGCTTTACAGTTTGCCATTGTTGACGGTTCTTGTATACTGCACTTCATAAACAAAGGACAGATGAATGTACGCCTGTTAAAATGATGCCAGATTTTGCGATTTCTCACAAGGCTGTCACATCCTTTTGCTACAGACACGGCATATGTTCGGGTTTTCATCAGCGACGTCAATGACAACAAACCGGCCTTTGTGCAGAGGCTCTATGAAGTGGCCGTGGATGAGGATGCAGACGTGGGTCTGGCTGTTGTCACTGTCAGTGCTAATGATGAAGATGAAGGTAAGCTTGATGGGACAACTGGCTGGGGAGGAACAAAGATTTTATCGACAGAAAAACTGCCACAATTTTGTTTGTCATGTAAAACACCTTCTCAAAATGGAAAAAAAATATGTTTGGAGTCTGGTGAACAAAAAAGAAAAAGTACAACCAAGTTTGCCATGTGCAGTTAAGGTGCTCTAAAAAGGCCGATTTTATGAATTCTGGGTATTGGTGATTGGTCAATTGCGTAGTTATGGACATTTTGATGTGTTTTGATGACTTTCCTACTTTTGTTTTGCTGCCATTAGATGACATCATTACCTTTTTTCTTTCCTTTGTGAGAAATTTGACTCATAATAGCTGTTGTTTAGTGAATGCTCACATCTGGCTCACATTCACACTGTTCTAGCATTAAAAGGATTAAAGATGAATAAAAAATATTTTGAGAACTGATTTAATTTAGAAGGTCTCTTCTCCAGAAAGGAAATGATCAATTACCTTAAATCTTGTGATTCTACTTTTGTTTGGCAAAAAAATACTGCTGATTTCAATTTTTTTAGTAAAGGAAGATACCATTTTGGAAGACAAAGTTTTTATCTTTTCACACCCCCGCGACTCGTGCGAACATAAACGGATCAGAAAATGAATGATAAGGTTGAATATTTTTCAATAAACAAGATTGATTGGAATATTAAAGGTATTTGGTTGTCGGGATCGGCTAAAATAGAGAAAAGTCGGCCTTTTCAAAAGTCGGCGATCACCAGAAGATTACGATTCTGCGCACCCTGAACATTCACAAATCAACCCCCACCGTCCAGTCTGACCTCATCTGAAAAAATGATTTTGCTGACACCGTTTTAGCACGCTGGATTTAGAAGCACTCCTGATTTGGTAATGCACTGATGCACATATGTTCCAAAAAGAGTGACAAGCTCCCACTCAGTGGGTGGCTGGGATTTAAGCAATAAAGCACTTTCTCATCCTCTCTATAGAAGTACATTGCCATCCCTTTATCAGACACGCCGAGGTCTGTTAATCAAGTATTTATGGGTAAGCGGGGGTGCAGCTCAAACTGAACTGCATCACTAATGATAAACAGTTGTGGAATAACAGCAACCCCCACTGTTAAAGCACTGTTGCACTCCTATACTCAATCTAGCGTGTTTAAGAACTCGACGGCGGGTTAGACCACTGTAAGCCTGCCAGATTTCAGTGGGAGACAAGCTGCACTTTGTCAGCCCTGCTTGTGTTAATAGTCCAGATTAGAGTATTTATACGAGGGATTGGAGCTACTTTAACCCAACAGGGTCATTGAAAGCAAATACTGTACATTCCAGGAGATTTTTTTTTAATCTCTTTGACTTTCAAACCCTTTGATTGAATAGTCTACATGTAGAGATGTTCTATACAATCACCCTCAATCCTATGTTAGAGCATTAAAGACATTTTCTACTCAATCCTATCAGAGTGCGTTATCTTCCATGGTTTTTCTTCCTCTTTTGTTTGAGCTTCATCTAATTAGTGCAGGATTAAAACAAAAAAAGGAAGGGCGAAGTTGAAAATGAATGAAGACACAAAAGTTCAGATCAGGGGTGTCGGAGTCAGTTTTACACATAATGTGCACTAAAATCCAAAATTTCCGGTTGGGCAGATCATCCAGCGTTAGTTTTCGTGTTGTAAGCGCTAAGTGGCCAATGTAAAAACGTGTATTTTTAGTGCAACTCTGGTTCGTCAGTGGCGTCTGTAAACCACCATGTCCATCTTGTGTCTCAGGTGCCAACGCCAAGTTGCGTTATCAGATCACTTCTGGCAACAAAGGTGGCGTTTTTGACATTGAACCAGAAGTGGGGACCATATTCATCGCACAACCGCTAGACTACGAACAGCAAAAACGATACAAACTTCTAGTTCTGGCCTCGGATGGAAAGTGGGAAGACTACGCAGCCGCGGTTGTGACGGTGGTGAACAAGAACGACGAGGCACCGGTGTTCTCCATGAATGAGTACTATGGATCAGTCACAGAGGAACTCGATGGGTCTCCTGTCTTTGTCTTACAAGTAAGATACAAAGTTTATACTAAGTAAACGAGAAGAAATTGTAGTAAAAAAATACATTTTCTTGTCTTTGTCCACGCAGGTAACCGCGACCGACCCAGACAAAGACGCGGACCAAGGGGCCATACGATATTCCATCCACGGCCAAGGCGCCGAGTCCCACTTTATGATCAATGACATAACGGGCGAGATGTACGCCCAACGCACTTTGGATCGAGAAGAGCGGGCCGTCTGGCGCTTCGTCGTCATGGCGACAGACGAGGAGGGCGAGGGATTAACCGGTTTTACGGACGTTATCATCAATGTGTGGGACATCAATGACAATGCCCCCACCTTCTCCTGCCTGCCGGATAATTGCCTTAGTAGCATTGAGGAAAATTCGCCACCAGGAACCTTTGTTGTCGAAATGACGGCAGTAGACCTCGACGATGCGGCGGTAGGCCAAAATGCAATACTCAGCTACCAAATTACTGAAAATGCTCAGAACGCCAATGGAGAAGATCTTTTCATGATCGATTCCAGTACTGGCACCATATCAGTGGCATCAGAAGGTCTGGACAGGGAGTTGGCGGACAATCACAGGCTTGTCGTGGAGGCCTGCGATGGTGGGAAGTTGACAAGTACAGCAACTGCCACCGTTATCCTAACAGACATTAATGACCACAAACCAAAGTTTCAGCAGGAGAGGTGTGCTGCCACAGTGCCCGAGACCGCCGACTTGGACACCCTCGTTCTGGAGTTGGGTGCTACGGACCCAGATGCGGGGCCAAACGGTCAACTGTCATTTTCCGTGGTCGATGGAGACCCGGGGCAGCAGTTCTACATGGCCACTCACAGGTTGGCTCAGATGGGGGTTTTGAGATTGAAGCGGAAACTGGATTTTGAAAAGCCCGGAGAGCAAAAGTTTAACCTAACCATCAAAGTCGAAGACGCCGACTTCTCCAGCTTCATCCAATGTCACGTTCTAGTTGAGGACAAAAATGATAACACGCCCGTGTTTGCCCAGAAGTCTCATCACCTCTCCCCTTTGAAGGAGGACGTCGCTGTAGGAACCGCCATCATCCAGGTGCTGGCTACCGACTCTGACTCCGGTTCCAACGCGGAGATTTCCTACAGTATTCTTCCTCACTCTGACCCGTATGGAGATTTTACCGTGAGCCAATCGGGTATTGTTACAGTCGCCAGGCCGCTGGATCGTGAGGCAGTGGCCAGTTACGATTTGGTTGTAATAGCGAGGGACAACGGCAATCCGGCGCTGACTGCCAGCGTGACAATCTTCTTGCCTCTATCAGATGTGAACGACAACGGCCCAGAATTTGAGACCGTCTACAGTCCCGTGTTGTGGGAAAATAGTCCAGCGCCTCAAGTGGTCGCTCTCAACGCGACGTCAAACCTGCTTCAGGTTTCGGACAGAGATACCCCAGAACACGGGGCTCCTTTCGTTCTCTCGCTGCCTTCCATCTACTCGGCGGAATTTCACCTGCAGGATCATGGCAACGGATCCGCCACACTCACGGCGCTGCGGAGATTTGACAGGGAAAGACAAAGCGACTTCCTGTTGCCTGTGGTGATGACTGACAGCGGGTATCCAGCTATGACGGCCACAAGTACTCTAACAATAATCATTGGCGACCAGAATGATAACGCCCATCAGGCAGGGGAGAAAGATATCTACGTGTATAGCCGCAGGGGTGAGTTAAGGTTTTTTAAATTACATTTCTCCTTTTTCTCTCTCCTGCTCTTTTCTCTTTGTTTTTAAATCCCAACTGATTGATCAAGAGAAAAACGGGACTAGGGATGGTGAAGACTTTTACTACTCTAAAAACGGTTTCTTTAGAGTTTGAGGTCCTAATTGAGTGGTTCCAACATTAGTGTAACCTTGACACTGCAACCCAAACTTGTCCAAGATTACAGTCATCATAATTTGCTAAAAAAAAAATCTGATCTTGCTTCTCAAGAGTGAACATTCTTCCATTCACTTTCAACACTTCTTGTCCTAGACTGGTCGCCGGTCCATCCTAGGGTACAGATGGAGTTACAACCATTGGCACTCACACAATCGATCGAAGCCAGGCACTGCATCATTGAGCGGAGCATGAAATTACAAACATAATTTCCTCCATTCTGAGACGTCGAAATAACTCCATTTTTATACTTAAATCTGTGTAGAAAATGCCTTTCACACGAAGTGCGTGTTGGCCATCCCTATGCTAGTAAAAGTGCTCAAAACTACCCGTAATGATGGAAAACAGAAGAAGTCTGACTCATTCGGGTAGCCATTGTTTACTTAGATACAGTACTCTGGCACTGCGGTTTGATAATAACATAATCCATACTCAGATAGGCCGGCTTCCTGACGCTCCACGCTCTCTGAAGTGGAGCGCTGGGAATCTATTCATCCTAGCTGAACTCCGCAGCCACGATCATAATAAGTAGACGAGAACGCTAGATAAGGAGATAAGCGTAGGCATCGGCAATACTCTTCCCAAAGGAACGCGTGTTTGTGTGTTTTTCTTAAACAGGGAAGATGGCAAATGTAACACTGGGGAAGGTACACACCCTCGATCCTGATGACTGGGATAACAAAACCTACACTCTCGAGGGCAGTGCGGCAAAGTAAGTCCTTCATTTGAGGCTTTTCAGAAACACCAGAATGAAAATGCTCATCGATTTAATGATTTCAATCTCGGTGAATGTTTCCATTGGACTACCGTATTTTCCGCTCTATGAAAGGGGCACCAGAGTCAAAGGTGCACCTTAATAATAATAATCAGACATGGGCTTTGTCATCATCATTGACTCAACAAAAGCCTAATTGTCATCATACCCAGCTGCGTATGACGAAGTTGGTAATGAATTGCCCATCTTAAAACGTAGTAGTGGTAGTAATGGTAGTGGTGGTAATGGTAGTGGTGGTAATGGTAGTGGTGGTAATGGTAGTGGTGGTAATGGTAGTGGTGGTAATGGTAGTGGTGGTAATGGTAGTGGTGGTAATGGAAGTGGTGGTAATGGAAGTGGTGGTAATGGTAGTGGTGGAAATGGTAGTGGTGGTAATGGTAGTGGTGGTAATGGTAGTGGTGGTAATGGTAGTGGTGGTAATGGTAGTGGTGGTAATGGTAGTGGTGGAAATGGTAGTGGTGTTAATGGTAGTGGTGGTAATGGTAGTGGTGGTAATGGTAGTGGTGGTAATGGTAGTGGTGGTAATGGTAGTGGTGGTAATGGTAGTGGTGGTAATGGTAGTGGTAGTAATGGTAGTGGTAGTAATGGTGGGAGGGGATTGTATTATACATCCACCAGATAAGGGTTGTCAAATTCAGTTTGGTCCGCAGGCTCAAGTCATGCCTTCTAGATCTCAATTATTTTTTTACAATAATTACAAGGTGCACTTATGAGAATTTTGAAGTCTTTTAGTTGCGCCTCATAGTGCGGAAAATATGGTAATTTGATCTAAAATGTTCCTGGCTAGCTCGCGACTCAGGGTTACAAAAACTTTTCATCTGGATGCAATACCTGCGCATAAATGTATTTCTAACATTTTGAATGTAAACAAATCCGTTTTCATTAGCGAAAGGTGGTTCAATGGTCTTCACAAATGTACTGCGTCAAGCATATGCGCACACACACACGTGGCTACTTTGCGTGCATCTACTCGGCATTCAAAAGTGAAGATCAGATAAGAAATACCAATTGCATATTTGTTCATTCATCCAGCGATCTCTGACAGTTACCATGACGACTATCAACTGTTTTAGAAGCTTGGGTTTTAAGGAGTTAGCCTGTCTTTTTCCATTCCCTCAGTGATGTTTGGTATATATTTTTTTAATTGATATGGACCAGACATTCTACTGGAGGATTTCCAAGGACTGAAGAAAAATATCTATTTTTCAGAATGCCATCTGTCAGGTAATTTCAGAGCTATTAAAGAAAATAAACTAGTTTGAAGAGTTCAGTTTCGGCAGCTCCTTTCAGTTTTCTCCAAGGAAGCTTTGTGGATTCATCTTCAAATTCAAGGTGCAATCTTTAATTGACAGACGACCAGAAGACCATTAGATTAATCAAAAACTTTTTTTGGATAATGAGTAATCTTTTAAAGAACATCCAATAATTTTTGGGAGATTTTTACTTCATTTTTGTTTTTGTTTTTGAAAAGCTTTCATAAAAATGATAAGATGAGAATATGGTTACCGTATTTTCGCGACTATAAGGCACACTTAAAAGTCTTAAATTTTCTCCAAAATAGACAGGGCGCCTTATAATCCAGTGTGCTTTATATATGGAAAAAAAAATTAAAATGTGTCATTCATTAAGGGTGCGCCTTATAATGCGGTGCGCCTTATAGTCGTGAAAATACGGTATTTAAATCCTTCATTTAAAAAATATTATTGGTTATTTATGCAATTTTATTCATTATTCATCAACTTATCAGTGTCATTGGTTGCCATAAACAGAATGCATTTCTTTTTTCCCTCGTAATTTTTATTGTTTTTAACAATTTATCAATGTATCTTTTTAAGCATCCATAAAAAACAGTTACAGAAAAACAAATGATGTGCACGCCGCATTTTGGTCCTCGTATGCCAAATCTGTACTACTATAATCAATGTTACGTGACCCAAAATACGATATCAAGGTATGTGGCAGGCAGCCTTGTCTTTATGAGGCAAGGTTTTTTTTCATATTAGCATTGGCGTGGGATAATTTGCACCTGCAAACCTGTTAAGAATGCTAATGAAAAATGTCCACCACTGCCTACATTACTCAGGATGGATGCACATAATTATGGGATGGAAAGAGAATAGAACACAACCCAGAAAACTCATGCAGTCACAAAAACTGACTTTCAGAATGATTACAAATGACCAAAAATGTTGCCATGTAATTTTCATTGCGGGCAATTATGTTAATTTTCCTCAACCTGAGCTGCTTTGTCTTCAATCGACAGATATTTCAGCGTGAACCAAAGCTCAGGAATGCTGACTTTTCGTCAAAACACGCCAGCTGGTAGTTACTGGATGAGGGTCGGAGTATCGGATGGTGTGTGGCCCGACGTCATATCTGGGGTTCGAGTCCACGTGAGAGAACTGGAGGAAAAAGCTCTCCTGTCATCTGCCTCGCTACGTTTGATTGGTAATTGATGTGTTATAACCACATTATGATTTTGTCCTCTTTTCTGATTGAAAGTTTAAAAAGCACTCTATTAGTGCAAATCTGCAACTAAGCACTATAAAGCCTTATTGACGCCAATACATGACCAAAAAGAAGTTGATAATTTAATTTCAATAGATTGCTAAGTCTTTAACCCTTGCATGCATTAATTCAGAATTTATAAAAAAACATATTTTTATCATGTTCATAAAAGCAGGGATTTTAAACCTAAGGCCCGGGGGCCAATTATGACCCAGTGGACAATATTTTGCGGTCACCATTTGTCATCCAGCAATAAAAATGTTGATGATGATAGTTTTATAACAAAAAAATTAATTCATTGAGAAATATTTGTAAAAAAAATCTACTGTTTAAATTTAATGTTTAATAAAATAACCATAAATACAATGCATATAAATAATTTTAAATTCATAAAAAAATAAGAAAATGTCCAAATGGACCCAAGAAGAACAAAAATCAATTCTAGTAAATGTGGCTTGTTTCTCAGAAAAACACATTTATTCATTTTTTTAATCTCATGTGGCCACGCATAACTTAAGAGCTGTCCAATTTATTTGAACTGCAAACGATTGGACGTCTATCGCCGTCAGTCGGCGGCTTCCAAATCAGTTTCCCTTTGTGTTCAACTTTCCGATGAATTGTTTACTCTTAACAGTTTCCCCGTTAATTTTTCTGTCTCCACAAATCAGGGCGCTAAAGGTCAAATTGCAAGTGTCAGGTGAAGTCCTTGACATTTAAAAGTCAATAGGAGCGGCGAGTCAAAGGCTATTACGGAACCTTTGTGACAAGCCATTATCATTTTGGAAGATGAAAGGTGCTATATTCTCTGTATCTGATTGGAAGGCAGCCGCAAAGATAGAATCGAATTGGCCTCCGACTATAACGCGCCCGCCGATGGCTTTGATTTTGAAAGCGTCATGTCCATTTCCATTTGACTCACCCACATTTAGGCGAATCAATAACTGGAGATGGCGGACTTACTGTCGTTGCTAATGATCCGCTAACTCCGCCAACTTTGATCTTCTCCGTAGTTGTCATTGACGAGTCCGTCATTCATTTTCCCAAAGGCATAACCGCCAGAGAGTTTATCGACTCTGGCGCCGAGAGGAAGAGTCGACTGGAGACACTCTGGGACTTCCTGTCAGAGATCCTGTCCGTCAGACCGGGCAGCGTTAACATTTTCAGCATTTCCGATAACGGGGACAAGACGGTGGACGTCCATTTCTTTGTGCTGTCTGCTACTGGCTACATGCAGTTGGAAAAGCTGCATGGCGTACTTTCTGCACACAAAGAGAAGGTATTGTCTTCCTTATAGTTCCTACGTTCCATTACGTTCAAGTGCAACCTATAAGTGAACATCCCCGAAAAACCGTTAAAGGATAATGAAACAATATAGTATATCCCGTAAACTCCCATGCTTTTATTGTCACGTGAACGTTGCCCAAGTCATGTTATGCTCCCCCCGCGTTTCATTACACTCGTACATCACCTTCCTGTCAAGTGTGCGGATACTTAAAGCGCCTATGCTTTTTTCTTCGCAGCTGCAGTCGCTGCTGCATTTTAATGTAAGCCAGGTGCAAGTGGACGAGTGCCTTCGTGCTCATTGCCAGGCATCGGGCGGATGCGCCACGCAGATGACCGCTGGCGAATTGCCGACCCTGCTCGACTCGGACGCCTTATCCTTGGTCTCCGTAAAGGTGACGACCTCGGCCGTCTGCGGTTGCGCCGCCAGAGAAATGACCCATCGAAGCTGCGCCTCCTATTCTGATAACCCCTGCCTTAACGGGGGGACCTGCGTTGATGCCCGTGGAGGATACAGGTGAGACCGAAACAGGGTGTGAAACTCAATTTGGGTCGCGGGCCACATTCATGTCAACTTTGATCTCGCTTCTGGTCCAGTGAATCAAAAACAATCAGAAGTGACCTAAATAGCCCCCCAAATTAAAAGAAAATGACCCAGGAAACGTCCCAAATCTATAGGAAGTGACCTAGAAATGCCCCAAATCTACAGGAAGTGACGTAGAAATGCCCTTAAATCATTCGCTGTCAACCTCCCACTTCAAATGGATTGGACATCAACTAGTGATAAACTCATTTTAATTTGCAGCGGAAGACTTTGTTTTCCTGGTTGTTAACTGGTTATTTGTTGGGTGAATTGACGAGTATTTTAGAATGATTACCTGACTAACGTAGCGATCATTTTTGTACTGTACTCGTACAGCAATTGTAATCGTATGGCGAATCCCGCGGAGGTTCACTTTTGGACTAGACGGGATGATTGCAATTATGTAGAAGCCTTTTGAATGTGGGTTTCTTCCGGACTCAAAGGAGTGAACATGCACTACTAATGCTAATGCCTAGATTAAAGAAATATAGGGCATGGGGATTAATCCAAGTTGGGGGCCCCTCAATGCTCGCTACTTCTGAAAAAGCTCATTTAATTCCATTTACATGAACATGCGAGTTTGGCAGAGCTATACTCTTCAAAGACAGGAGGCGCAGAATGCTTTTCCACTTTTATCTCTTTTGGTTAGTTGCCTCCTCTTTGTTGTATGGCGCTCTCAAAGCACAGTTGTCTAACTTTGTCATGGTTCACATTGTAGTACGATTTCCTCACAGGGACATTATGTCCGCCCAACCGTATCAATCCAGGCCTAACCCAGCCAACCACAGGCAGTAGGAGGGATATACTCCAAATTATTTGCCAGCCAATCGCAGACCACATAATGAAACAGACAACTACTCACGCTTACAATCACACTGCCACCTAATGGAAATTGAACCCAGATTGAAAAACCACTGCGACATCGGTTGGAAAATATGCTCTTTTGAAGAATAATTTTCTTGTTTTTATTTTCAGACAAACGTTTGCATTATAGCACAGGTGTCAAAGTGGCGGCCCGGGGGCCAAATCTGGCCCGACTTATCATTTTGTGTGGCCCGGGTGGGCTGACTTTCTGTTTTACGATCAAATTAAAATGAAGATTATAGATGTATATTAAATTTACTGATTTTCCCCCTTTTAAATCAATAATTGAGATAATTTTAATCCATTTTTCGTGTTTTAAAAAAATCTAAAAATATATCAAAATATTTTCTGTTTTCCACTTTAATATGGAACGTAATGATTAAAATAGATTTTCCCTTACTAAGAAAAAAAAGCTCAAATAAACATTGTTTTAGATCTATAAAAAACTGAATATTCAGTACTTTTGATCCAGTTCTTTTAATCCATTTATTTAATTTTTTTTTAAATATTATATCTAACCAACCCGAGTCTGACACCCTTGTATAGCAACATTTTTTTAATAGACAATGATCTTGTTGTCACAGCGAGAAACAAACTTAATACTTTGTGTTCACGGGCCACGAAAAATGATGCACCGAGCCGGATCTGGCCCACGAGCCTTGAGTTTGACGAAAAAGAAATGGTGGCAAAACGATCATTTTCACCACTGTGGTGAGGGATGGAAACTCCCAAACTATCTCCAGACAGCATTTGCTTAGATAAAGTCAATATGAAGTGGAAAAACGATCCCTCGACTCGAGCTACTCAAGTGGAGCGCTCACGAAAGGCTCGCCGCAAGAGCGAGAGGTTGCGCCGGGTGAGAACATATGTATGCGGAGGCTTCACTCTGCATAAGCCACCTATATAGGTGAGCGCAAATCAGTATTCCGTCGGCGGTCCGCAGAATAAACAGCAACGGGAGCCCTAACGGCCTCGATACACACAGCTTCCCCCAAACGCCGCATGAAAATAAATGGCCGTGACATTATCAGCAAAGCCACCTTGTCTCACGTACGGCCAGAGCAGGAGATCAACTGCTTCATCTACTCCATCACGCTCACTAAATGAGGGGATTGTCGTTGATTCATGCCTCTTCCGAGGTGCAGGTTTTCACCTTTTATACATCTTAAGCGCAACAGTCATTTACTCGTGCAATCTAGGCTGCTGGAGAGTAAGAAATGGCCTTTAGATTTCCAACACCTAAAAATAGATGAAGACTCTGGTTGGAAAACGGCGTCACCTCGGGCAGACGGTATACGTTTCAATGTCGTTGATGGTGATATATGTCTAATACGTGGGAACCGGGAGAGGCTGGCAGTGAATGATTGCAAAGGTAAAAGGACGGACGTTTAGAAGAAATGACCTTGGTGTGAAAGATGATTTAAGTATGCAAATCACACGTTTCCAAGAGTCTGATAATGGGGAAAATAATGTTTAACCATTTATCAGGCAAGAGACAGTTTTTGGTAATTAAACAATAAACCTCGCAAAGACCTGACACCGCATTGCGGGTCATGTGGGGCACACTTCTACCCAGAAATACTATTGTGGGGTTTCTATCTATGCCCGCATCTTCCCCAAAGTCGGTCGGGATGTGCGAGTCAATCAAACGCGCAGTAAATCTGAATGAGGTCGTTCATTTTCCCCAATGCAATTTATCGGCGTGTGCTTGTATTAGCGTGTGTTGCTTACACTCGGCACACGTGCGTGATAAAATTGGCTCATTGATTGCATATGAGACTCCTGTTCCTTTCACAGATGTTTATTGCTAATCAAATCGTCTATACGTGAAACAGTGTACAACATTGCCGTTACCACCTTGAAGCTAATGGTGAAAAGACTCATTTTCCAAGTACGGGATGAATCAAGTTTATTCTAATCTAATCTAATGTATATTTGCGCTAATCACTTTAGCCAATAGCTATCTTCTCCAAAATGCAATCTTGAGAAAAACTGAATTCCTGTGAGGAAAATAGAAGATATGTGCTTTTTCACCGATTTCAGGGTGGGCTCCAGCACCCCCCGCAACACTTGTGAGGATAAATGAACGAAAGGACAAACCTTACGGTTAACGTGAGCACTTCTGGTGAACATTTTAAAATTTAAACTTCATATTCAACAGCTGCAGCTATCCGCAGTTTTCTCTCCTATATTTAATGATTTCACATTAAGATAGCTTTTAAGTATGATAAATCTAATTGGTTGTAAATAAAATGACTTCTAATCTTGTAACATGCGCAATTTTCTGGCCAAGATGACTAGTTGATGTCAGTTTAAATTACATAAGTACTTTTGTCGGGCTCTAATTGGCAGCAAACAAAAATGATTTCATATTATAAAGACGAGTATTATTTTTAATAAATACAGTGTCCCCGTTTTGTCTAAGCATAAACATTTATTGCATTTAAATGGGCGGCTTATTAGGATATATTTTCACTCCATTAGTGGTTAAGTTGGTTCATGTTTTGACAATAAGATGGCATATAAACTAAATATCGGCCATTACAATGTGTCATTGGGCCACTTTTTGGAACTTTTCTCCGCCGATGGTTCCCTCCATGTTGTCCTTTTGTTGTTGTCTGGCGTGCCACAGGTGCCGATGCCCGCCTCGGCACGACGGACCGGACTGTCAGCAGACTAGACGTAGTTTCCTTGGCAACGGCTACGCCTGGTTTCCTCCCATGAAGCCATGCTTTGATAGCCATCTCTCCTTGGAGTTTATGACGGAAGAAGATGACGGACTGCTGCTGTACACCGGCCCGCTGGCCACGCTCCTGCCCGGGGATGTCGAAGACTTCATGGCCATAGGTAACCGCGACGACGAGAGACGGCCAATCCGCTTGGAATGGAAGCGGCCAATTCATTCCAAGCGGATTGCCCGTACCGTATTTTCCGGACTATAGGGTGCATTTTTTTTATTCATGCTACTAAGTGTGACTGTTTTTTTCTCTAACCAGCTAAAGTCTTATGTCTTGTTTAGGTTATAGTTATCGAAAAAACAAAATGTATCCATAACAGGTGCCTTTTTAGCCTGTTGTTTTCCATTCTACAATTTTTACTTTTAACGCTTTGACTCCCTAAAGCACATTTTTGCGAAAATCTAAACATTTCATGACAGGCCAAACTAGAAAAAATGCAATATATGTCAACAAACTTCCTACACCCTTGTAGAAACAAAAATAATGTTTACAGTCCAATGGTCGCCATCTTGAATAAATAATCCCCTTCCGCAAAAGAGCTGATTGAATGGAAACAAAAGACGAGTGCGGCTGAACATTTTGCTCAACCTAATTTGGCTTTTATACTCCAAAAACGTTTTTATTCTTGAAGAAAAAATATTCATAATGCCCTCCCTAAAATGTGACTTATACACCAGTGTGACAACTTTTTTCCCTCTTCATTTGTCTGGTGCCACTTATAGTGCAAAAAATATGCTGTTCATTGATATGTTGTTTAATTTATTTATTTTTTAAATTGGTTTCTTACAGAGTTGACGGGTGGAGCTCCTATTCTGAAAATAAATCATGGTTCTGGTACGCTAGTTCTTCAGTTAGTGAACAGTGCTAGCCTAGCTGATGGACGCTGGCATCGCCTTGACGTCAGAAGTAACAGCAAAGTAAGATGATAACACGGTTTATTATTTTCCTTGACGCTGGGCAATTTGGGATGAAAATAAAAATAAATTAAAACGTGTTTTTTTACTGTTAAAAATTTTGACCGATTATTAGTTTTTTGCCTCACTAATTCCAGATTTCAGAATTTAAGACTATAATATAAAAATGTGATGCAAATTTATGACAAATTTAAAGAATTAAAATTTTCTGTTAATTATTATTTTTTAATCACATGCATTTGCTATGTAGCAAGAAAAAAACTCTCTGTTTATGGCAAACTACATATCAGATTAAATCTTCTACTATAGCCCAGGTCTAGTTTCTTTACCTGAAGGATTTTTTTGATGTTGCATCTTGAACGTTGTCGCCATTCCTTTTTGTCCCCAATTTAAGGAAGTGCGCTTCACTCTGGATCGATGCTCCAGCGCAATCGTCATGGAGACAGAAGGCGTGGACTCTTGGGCTATGACGGAGGACCGTTCGTCCTGTGAAATTCGAGGGCTAACGCCCAATCGGGACAAGTAAGACCTGAAAAAAGCAACACACTAGACCAGGGGTGGGCAAACTTTTTGACTTGCGGGCCAGAATGGATACTAAAATTTGACACAGTAGCAAGCCCAGGAGCATTTGGACACGCATTGTAATTTATCAAACCTGGGGATTGAAATATAAGAAAAAAGACACAATTGAAGGTGAACATTTATTTTCAAATTTACTTTCGACATTAAGAACATATTATTCAACGAAAGAAAGCAGTCTTTAAATTGAGAGTGCGCCATCTATCGGGGAAACGAGGGTATTGCAGGGGAAAGGAAAATGAATGAGGTCATTGATTTTTACTATAATTTGGACAACGTCGGCGGGCCGGATTAAAAAGCCTAACGGGCCGTATATGGCCCGCGGGCCGTAGTTTGCCCATGTCTGAACTAGACCTAAAATTTTAAAATATTATTTAGGACACCCATTGTTTCTTTCCCTTCCTGAAACTAAATCCATCCAAGTACATCTTTCAATATTCTATATAAAGTCATCAGTAATCATATTATTTACAGTTCTCACTAGTTTGCCGCTTTTCCAAGCACTCAAAGACATTATTAGACAGTTTATTCCTTTATGATATTCACGGAATATACTTGTTGTTTGTTGTATCCCCGTTTATGGCAAGTCATCAACTATTAGGAACACGCCAAGGATTTGTTTTTAGTTTTAACTCATGGAAGTATTTAAAAAAAAAAACACAATGACACACTGTCAGAGAAGCAGGGAGTCGCCACGAGGCCCCTTTATGCTAACAAGAAATGCAAATTTGACGCACCCCTAAAGAAAATAGCTTTGACGGCCTGGCTCATTTGACATCATAACACCACCCACAGCGTTTATTCGCGGTCACAAAAGAAGCGGCACCCTATTTTTATTTCTCGACAGCCGTTGTGTAAAATCCGTTGGTTTGCGCTGATTCCGTCATCTGTTTCTCTGAATGAAACCGAATGGGAACAAAGTATGACCTTTGTTGTAAAAGCGATGGCAGGAAGAATGAAAGCGTACGTTTCAATGTTCACAGCTAATGTGGTTCTGCTGCCTTTTTGAAATGACACTTTTTTTATTTCTCACATGTATTGACACTTTTATTTATTCCTCCCTGCCAGGTATCTAAATGCAAGTCGGGTTTTGCAGGTCGGAGGGGTCAATGTGAACCTTTCTTACGAATACCCGCAGCTACAACACAAACATTATGTCGGATGTTTAAGAAATCTTCGTTTAGACAGCAAGGTAAGCGTTCACTTTTGCACTTTGAGCTTGTTTTGCTAGTATAAATGATTCCAAAAGGCAATTAAAAGAGCATCTATGTTTGGGGTCATCCTAAGTGCCCTTTTTTAATTTATGAAGCGCTGTCTTATTCCTAAAGTAGTGTTCTTTTTTTATTGCTAAATGCAGCATTTGACTCGCGTGCAAGAGCTGGCTGTGGTTAATGCCTGGATTTATGTATAAAAATAAAGCTTTGGATGGATTCTTACTGTAATAAAATAGTTTTAATGAAAAAATAATCAAAATGGGAAATTTAATGAAAGAAATACAGCTAAAACTGAGAAAAATTAAAGTAAAAAACGAACGAAGTGAAAAAAATGTAAATAATATGAAATGAATGAATGGCACTCATTTTATTTATTTTGTATTTACGTCCAAAACCTTCTCTTAAAACGTTTCAATTTTTAATATTTAACGTGTTCGTGGCTGACTTTACATTTATCAAATATAAATAGAATACAAGAATACATAAATCCATCAAAATAATGTTGATACAAATACTAAATAAAGAAAATGAAAGTGAAAAATTCAAAAGACTGTCCTATACTGAGAATATGAAAATCCCCCTCAAATAAGATATAAAAATGAATAAGAAATGTATGAATGTAAAAAAAGTGCAAAAATCTAAAAATAAATGGCCAAATGGGTTATTTTTCATGTTTGGAATATTTCTTTATATTTCTTTCTGTCATATTTTGAATGGTATCTTTCATTGCTAAAGTAAATTAAAAGAAGAGCCGATGGAGTATTTTCCATTAAAACATGGCTTTGTGCTCGCTCAGCTTTACGACCTGGGCTCCCCCGCCCAATCGCTGAACAGCGTGCCTGGTTGCGCCTTCACCGATGACCACTGCGCCCTTGCGGAGGCGCGACAAGCCGCCTCCTGTGGGAAGACCGGGCGCTGCGACCACGAGTTGGGTCCCGCTCGGTGTCAGTGTCAAGCGGGCTTGACCGGCCCGCAGTGTGAGCACCGTAAGTACGATGAAAAACCCTCACTGGTTAATAACGGTACTCGGACGTTTCGTCGAAAGACATTTGGTCCCGGGACGTTTGCTCGACCGGACGTTTGGTCGACCGGACGTTTGGTCGACCGGACGTTTGGTCGACCGGACGTTTGGTCGACCGGACGTTTGGTCGACCGGACTTTTGGTCGACCGGACATTTGGTCGACCGGACGTTTGGTCGACCGGACGTTTGGTCGACCGGACGTTTGGTCGACCGGACGTTTGGTCGACCGGACGTTTGGTCGACCGGACGTTTGGTCGACCGGACGTTTGGTCGACCGGACGTTTGGTCGACCGGACGTTTGGTCGACCGGACGTTTGGTCGACCGGACGTTTGGTCGAACGGACGTTTGGTCGAACGGACGTTTGGTCGAACGGACGCTTGGTCGACCGGACGCTTGGTCGACCGGACGCTTGGTCGACCGGACGCTTGGTCGAACGGACGTTTGGTCGCCGGGTTGTTATTTTTGAAACCAGATCTCAAAATTATAATCATGAGAGTTTAATATCCAAATATCTAATATTAAAATATCAACAGTGAACTCTGTCATAATTTGACAGCGAGCGAACCTGGCGACCAAACGTCCGTTCTACCAAACGTCCGTTCTACCAAACATCTGTTCTACCAAACGTCCGTTCTACCAAATGTCCGGTCGACCAAACGTCTGGGGACCAAACGTCCGGGGACCAAACGTCTTTCGACAAAACGTCCGGTCACGGTTAAGGGTAATAATGATTCGTGTTATACATGTTTGTTTTATTGATCAATAAATCCACCAAACGGCACTTGAATTAAATCCTTCCAGGATATTGTATTATTGTCCAATTAATCTCTACTGATATATAATCCAATAACATATGATGAAATATTTAACATGCTTCAAAAATTTCCTGGCCACCCCGGGAATTTTTTTTTTTTTTTAGATCCGCCCACTTTTCTTAAAAGTTCATAGCAAAAACGGCGCAATTTTCTCGCACACGTTGCAGTTAACAGCTCAATTAATCAAACATGCTTGCTGTGCTCCCCACGGACCAGCGGCTCCCGAGTTCTCCTTTGACGGACGCAGCCACGTTCAGCTCCAGATGTTGTGGTCCCCGCCCGCCCGCCGGATTCGACTCCAAGTTGGGATTCGAACGCGCGCTGCCTTCGGCGTCATCCTCAGCCTGCTTTCTCAGGATCAGAGCGAATATCTGCGCTTAGAGGTGAGTCGGGGGGGCGGCTCTTCTTGTTTGCGTGGCGGCGTCCAATTGACGATCGGTCCTCTAACAGCGATTGCCGTGAATGCTCTTCAAGCTAGGAGTATGTCATTGTAGGGTTTTTGTAGTATTTCTCACGTGTGTCTTTTTCTCTGGCGATTCTTGATATTGTAAATGTTACCCTGGAAAATACACGTTGAATGCTAACATTTCCAGAAGAAAATGTGCACTTTTGTGAAGGTCACATCTCCCACTGCCCTTGAAGGTTTTGACACTTTTCGTTTCAAGTGATGAGCTCACGTTGGCTCCTGAGGAGGTCATTGTCCCATCCTGACTGAACCAGCGTTGTCAAATGGGAGGCCCGAGGGCCGGATCCAGTCCAGAAAATAAATCACTTCCCTGTCAAAGCACCTTTGCTAGTGCTAGAGAACAAATAATGTCCTTTATCACTTTTTAGTAAGGTAGCATGTGTTACGTCTTATAATAACTCTACCGTATGTATGGAAGCTACTTTGGCCATGTGGAAGAAGAACATAGCCTTGGATACAAATATCATCACCACAAAGTACAGTACAATATTTTTTTTAAAAGTAAATGTTAATTCTTAACAATTGTCATATTAGATAAATTCCATAAAAACACTGACTGTTCACATATTGCAGCAGGTCTTGGAATGTATTAACACTTAACACTGCCCAGAAGATCGTCAACTGCTCTCTGCCCTCACTGGAAGACATTGCCCTCGTTACCTCAGCAGAGCCGGGAACATTGTCGGGGACCCATACCACCCTGGTCACAACCTGTTCCAGCTGCTGCCCTCTGGCAGGCGCTGCAGGTCTCACAAAGTACTGACAAATAGGCTTAAGGACAGTTTTTTTCCCACAGCCATCAGGACTCTGAACTTGCGGTAGCACGACACACAATCCCTTCTGTGTAATAACTTTGGGGTGAGGTAACATGAAGGACGTTGGGCGGTGATCTGCCTCCTACTGGCTGACTGAAGCTAAGTAAGTGATCCGTTTTT
Source organism: Stigmatopora argus (assembly GCF_051989625.1). Classification (NCBI taxonomy): domain Eukaryota; kingdom Metazoa; phylum Chordata; class Actinopteri; order Syngnathiformes; family Syngnathidae; genus Stigmatopora; species Stigmatopora argus. Next base: position 18,480,706 of record NC_135389.1, on the reverse strand, counting down.
TTTTCTTTGTTGGCATCTGCAAGGCAAACTTTTTCTGCAGTCGCCGGGATTTGGTTGCGCTCGAGGGGTGATGCGATGTATCCATCACGGCAGAATGCCAACGAGTCTGAAATTATCACTTATTCGGGCCTTTTGCCGGGAAAGCGCACCTTGTGGAGAAGCACTACCAATTTCGTCATACGCAGCTGGGTATGAGGACAATTAGGCTTTTGTCGAGTCAATGATGATGACGAAGCCTATGTCCGATTATTATTATTATTATTAACCACAATAAACGAGGTATTACTGTAGTGCGGAAAATTCGTTGTTTTGCTGAGGTGCTAATGCACAAAAAATGCCGTCTTGTTGCACTTTCTCCTGAATGACACTGTTGACATGATTCAAACATGTTTTTTGGGGTTATTATTCATAGCTTTCATGTCATTTCGTGTCACGTGAAATACAAACAGCACCTGGTGGTAAATGGCTGTCACGTCTGTTTGGACTGTCTCATTTTATAAAATGGCAGGTCAGCATGTGTGCAAGCAACCGGTTTTACTCGAGTTGAAATTGCTGCAATTGGCAAACGCCACCTTTCAGGTTTTTGGCCTTGTTTTTCTTTGGGACACAACGTGATAAAAGGAGGAAACATCGTTGTCCACTTTCCTTTGGAGCTGTCCCTTAGTGGCAGTGGGAGGAAGAGGAGAGTTTGTATAAAAGATTGGATGTGAGCCCACTGCAGTGCAAAAGTGCCTTTTCATCTTGGAGATAGAGAGGGGATGGAAGAAAAATATTTTCCTGGAGCAGATACTATAAATTGTTTCACAGTGACCACAGCAAAATGCAATGGAAAATATAGGCCAAATTGTAATAGGAATGTATTCATGTGGGATTTTCTTACTATTTTCTGTTTGCTTCGGAGGTGTTTGGAGAAATCCTGCTGAGTGAGCAATCGTTAACAGCGGCTGGCTCGAATGGGAATTATCTCACCCCACTGTTTCCAATTAAGAATTCCACCCGCAGAAAACCGCAGTTATCGGACCCTCTCATTGGTCCACTCCAGCGGGTTCAGTCAACCTTAAGCGTTGCCGATAATTGTCGGCTCTTCCCTTTGCGGTGACTTCTGCAGTGCCACATCCGACTACGAAATTCTACGACAATCTTCACTGCCGCTGGAAGTTAGATTTCCGTTTGGCTGGAAAGTTCACCGCAGTCTTTTTTTATTTACTTGGCCTGACCTTTTTCATTCTCTGCGGTCTACAAGGAAGCTGTCGTATGTCTTATTATCTTGGCGTGATCTATTTCTGTGTTTGTCTGTCTCCAAAATGGCAATGTCTGAATCAGAAGAGAATTGTAATCACACGTGCAGGGTTGCCAGATCAGTTCCAGCCCAGTTATAAAAAATAAGCGGAAATTACAGTCTTCTATTCAATAAAAAATGTCTACCTTTTACAATGCTATGTATACATTTTTCTTTTATAGTAATACAAAAAAAATACTAAACGGTGACAACCTAACGTAAGATATCTAGCTAGTATATTTTGATAGAAATTTCGACTCCAGTGAAACCCAACAAACTCAATCGCCAAATTAAACTTTATATTTTTCACTTCAGGTTGTCCACGGATTGCCAGCCGTTTTCTACAATCTCGGCGATGGCGACTACAACCTGACGCTGCCGTCGCTTCGCATGGACGACGGGGAGTGGCACGAGTTGGACTTGGACCGCTTTGGCCGGGAGTTCGCCCTGCGCGTGGACGGGGGCGGCGGCCGGCGAGAGATAACGGCTTCTCCTGGGCGGAGTCAGGAAATCATTATCGACCCGTCCGTGGTGATGCTCGGAAACTCTTTCCCCTCGGGACACAACAGAAGCTTCCTCGGTAGGTGGATACTCACAGAAGAGGTTCAAAGTTTAGAAAAGTGATTCATTGGACTAATTGTTGGCTAAATGGGCTCGTTGATGCTTAATCAATCATTGAATTAGCAAGGTAATTTGTCGAGATTAACTGGTAACATCACAGAGTTCCCATCGGAGTTTACGATACATTCATTAAAAGTGCAATAAAGTACTACAACAACTGACTTTAAAATGAGACCAGAAAATATTTTGGACACAAATCTAGTCGTAAAATTGAAAAGGCTTTATCATGAAATGAAATCCTGATTAATTGTCCTTATTCAGCCTTGCCTTGGCCCCGCCCATTCAAAATCTCTCAGTAGACGATGATGTCACATTCTGGTTGTGATGTCACAACCATCATTGTTTTGGGTGGAATAACTAGAAAATAGTAACTACCAGTTTAGAGGGTCAAAATAGTTCCATATTTATCGCATATCAAATTCGATATCAAGCTCGCAAAGGAAAATCATGGAAAATGCCGTTGTTCTTCAGAGAAAAGTAGTATATAGTCCAAAAATCAGAGACGATTAACTAAAAAAAAAAACAAAAAAACAAAAAAATCAAAGTCCCCAAACTTTTTTTCAAAATAGATGACGATTCCTTTGTTAACCGCTTAGCCATGTAATGGCAACATATAATATTTATTTATATATTCATTTATTAACTTATTTATTACCTATTTATTTATGTCTAATGTCTTTTCCTGTAATCTCACCCTCTTGCTACTGTGAATGAAATTTCCCGAATACGGGATGAATAAAGTTATCTAATCTAATCCAAGACCAGCTTCACCTGCCATTGACTGCAATAGACGTCCATTTTGAATGCTAAGGCCCCAAGGCTTAAAATCTTCTATGCAAATCAGACAGCCAAAGTAAATCTTCAGACCTGCTTTGTATTTACAAGACGCTTCCGACCTAATTATCCCCCCCAGAAGCCAAAATGGCGTTAAATTCTCATCCAGTGCTGACAACTTAGCCTAAGGGGCTGTTGGCCTGTTTGTTTACATGAGGGTTTTCGCGCCCCTTCGTCTGCAGGTGGGTCATTGACTCTGTTATTCTTTGTTTCCAGTCTTGGTGTATCCATTCCCAGGGATGATATATGTTATATAAAGGATTTGGCCAGCGGTCTCTTGTCTTATTGTGTATTTCTCCTCCTTTGCAGGCTGCATGCGAGATCTGAGATTTAGCGGTCGAGCGGTTTCCTTGGATAGGGAGCCGCCGTCGGAGGGGCTTCAGGTGGTCACCTCTCAGGGCGTTTCCCTCGGCTGCTCTTCGGAAGCCTGCGGTAAACATCCCTGCTTCCCCCCTCTCGTCTGCGTGGATCTCTGGAGGCGACACGAGTGCAGGTACTGCCAATTTCAAGTCGGTCCAAATAAAAACTTGTTTTTCCAACACTGCAACATGACTAAATAATGGCGCACGGGAAGTTCTTTTGAGACTTTTGCCGCGGTTATTTCCTGCCATTTTATTGATGGGACTATTGGACAGTGGAATTATTGAACAACAAAACTTGGAAATCATTTTTAAGAGCAACTAGGCTGAAGGGGGGGGGGGGCTAGTTCATTATTAGTTAGGCAATGAGTGAAATAGAAAAGTCAGTCTTGTTCACATAATAGATTTGTTTTTCTATATTCAAATAACCAGGCGGCAGGGAAAAAATCCTCAATAATGTGAATAAAATAATGAAGTTGTGACTTGCTATCGGCAAATGAAAAAGCTCACTGTGATCAAGTATGGGTTGCGATTTCTTCTGGACTCGTTACCCGGATGTCCGAATTGTGTGAAAACGGCTCCACCTCGGGGTACAATGTCCTGAAAACGAACGGGGGGAGGGGAATAATATTCCCAGCTTTTGTATGAATATAATGAGGAACTACCACTGAGAAGCCATTTCAGTCCCTTTTTAGATAGCGAACAATCGACTGGCTGACGGGAGCATATTTTTCAAAGTGCTTCAAAGTGTTTTTTGTTCTTTTTTTTTCCTAACTTGATGAAAAAACATCAACTTTTCAAAAACCTTTCCATTGTGACTGGGGGACGAATCAATGTCCCGTTGAATTGGACGCCCCGCGCCGTCAATGGCAGCCAATGAGTCAACAAAGTGAATGAAAATACCCTGAAATGAAAAGGAAGACATTTTCTACTTTGTTTTTGGTGGAATTTAACCGTGACCGGACGTTTCGTCGAAAGACGCTTGGTCCCTGGACGTTTGGTCCCCACACGTTTGGTCGACCGGACGTTTGGTCGACCGGACGTTTGGTCGACCGGACGTTTGGTCGACCGGACGTTTGGTCGACCGGACGTTTGGTCGACCGGACGTTTGGTCGACCGGACGTTTGGTCGACCGGACGTTTGGTCGACCGGACGTTTGGTCGACCGGACGTTTGGTCGACCGGACGTTTGGTCGACCGGACGTTTGGTCGACCGGACGTTTGGTCGACCGGACGTTTGGTCGACCGGACGTTTGGTCGCCGGGTTCGCTCGCTGTCAAATTATGACAGAGAGTTTACTGCTGATATTTTGATATTAGATATTTAGATATTAAACTCACTCTCTCTCTCTCATTATTATAATTTTGAGAGCTGGTTTCAACACTAACAACCCGGGGACCAAACGTCCGTTCTACCAAACGTCCGTTCTACCAAACGTCCGTTCTACCAAACGTCCGTTCGACCAAACGTCCGGTCGACCAAACGTCCGGTCGACCAAACGTCCGGTCGGCCAAACGTCCGGTCGGCCAAACGTCCGGGGACCAAACATCCGGGGACCAAACGTCTTTCGACGAAACGTCCGAGTACCGAATTTAACATTTATTTGAGTAACCCAAAACTCTTTAGTACTGAATGAGTGTTTTTCGGTTTCAAAAAGATGTTTTCCATTCAATTCTATTGTCGTTTTTTGAGCCTTACCAGTAGTTTACATCTTGCAGTAAACCTTTAGTATTTACATTCATGAAGGCGTCTCTCCAGTACTGACTTTGACAATGACGCATCTACCTCTTTAAGAGTGTTCTTGAACTGCCTCAATGTTGTTTACTGGCTGAGGAGAAAATATGCAATCATGCACTTTATTTGCCGGGAGCTCAGCTCGTTGATTCGTGTCTTCTTTTTATCATTGAACAATTGGTTGCTTTTGCTTTTCCAGCCTTCTTCATCATCTAGAAACATCACTTCTTTATACGTTGAATTTTGAGGACACACACACTTGTTATTATTGCACTTTAAATCTCATTATCCTTGCATAATGAGAATTAAAGCATTCAGTTAAAATAAAAAATAAACATTTAAATCCCTCCTTGTTTTTTCTACAGGTGCCCTCCAGGTCACATCACCAGGGAGAGCCCTTCTGGCAAAGCGTGCATCTACACGCTGTGCGCCGGGCGGCCGTGCCGCCATGGCGCCTGCGTGGCTCACTCGCCCTCGCGCTACACGTGCCAATGCGACCGAGGCTACCGAGGTCGGCACTGCGAGGTGTCGCTGGCCATGTTCCATAACGAGGACGGCAATAGCCTCAGCCTGAGCTCCATGTTTGCCATCAGCATCTGCGTGATGGCCTTTCTGGGTAGCTATGTTGACTATGTGCTTTTCTACTTGTGGTGACTCCATCTGTCTAAATGTGTCATTTTGTTTTGCCAACTTTTCATGTCGCTTTGTTTCATTCTTCATTCTTTCGCCATCCAAAACATCGGCCGCGTTTACACGGAAAAAAGACGGTTTATTCTGAAAAATTGGCGACTTTTCATGGGCGTCCATCAAAATATAATATATCACACAAATGGGCCTTCTCCTTCAAAATAAAATCATGATCGGAGTAGGTTTTTGACTATTACGAATGATGGGCGATTTTATTTTAGGCTTTAAATACGAATAAATGTGTCCATGTAAACGTTGCCATTTCCTCACCACTGTTTGTGCACATGTAGCATGATTGGTCGCTTATCCCAAATAAACATGCCGCCATAATTTTTAATTAGAATGGAAGGTGCAGCAAATATTTTTGCTTGATTTGTGGATGGCAGAAAAGTCTCAAGAGAATCTCAAACTTTTGTGTTTTTCTATTTTCCGTCTGTGTGCCGCGTTCCTTGTCACTTTTGATGTTGCACTCTGCTTTCAAAAGTCATTTTCACTCTCAGCCTTACCTTTCATCTGTCCCAAAGATTTTAGATCCCGACCTTTTCTCATTACCTTGGCCTGGAATGTTTTTTTTTCTGTCTTTCCATGTTTATGTCTGTGTATGTATGTCAATGTTGAACAATGTGTTTATATATGAATTCATACAGAGTGAACTCATTAAAACCTGTGCATTCACAATCAGTTCTGCCAGTTTAAATGAATTGGATGTCAAAGGTTGCTAATGTCAGGCCATGATTTAATAATTGGAGGATATCAATTCTGTTTTGGAGAAATGCATTACAATATATACATTTTTAAAAGAATTATTCGATGTGTCAACTCAATTTCAATCAATAGATCCAAATGTAGTATAGAACACGCTTATTAAAACAGACTATTTGTAGGGAAGCGGAAATATTTTTCAAACTTAAGTGATTCCATCAATTTCACTACAGATCATTCAAATATGTAATTCAAAACAAATAAGAACAAATAAGATCATGCTTCAAAATGACATCTTAAGCATGTTATTTCTTTAATATTTCCTCACTATTGCTTGAAAATGAAAGCATTTTCCCCAATATTGACACCATCAGTTTAGGGTTGATTATTAATCCTCTGACAAAATACCATATTTTTTGGAGTATTAGTCGTGTTTTATGGAGGGGAAGATTTCATTTGATAAGAAACCAAGAGCAAACATACTTTCAAGTTATTTTTTTTCAAAATAACTATAGCTTTAAAAAAACTATAGTTATTTTGAAATATATATATATATTTCAAAATAATTATAGCTTTAAAAAAACAATATAATAGGCTTTCGGTGGTCAGAGAGGGAAAAAAAACACAAGTCGCACTTCAGTATTAGTCGCACGTCTGGCCAAACTATGAAAAAAAAGTGCGACCTATAGTCCGGAAAATACAGTACATATTACACCCGATAAATTCACTTCCTAGCAATGGTCCGGCAAAGGAAGACCAGTGTGAAGAATCTAATAAAAGCCTTGCCGGCTGGCGTCGTAACCTGTAAAATCTCCAAAGCGTTGCATTTTACAAGCTGCCCTTGCCTTTTTAAATATGTATGCGTCGATGGCCCTCGTACACAGAGGCCACTTAAGAAGACTTTTCGTCACGGTTAAGTTCATTCCAGAGGTCTTCAGGGTGGGACGCGGTGCTCATAAAGGTAGAAGGGCAAATGCGGGCCAGCCCCTGGAAATCCGTGGCAGCCCTCTGCCGGGGCGCCATGTTGTTTATTAGTGTTTGTGTCGGAGACGGGCTCGTAAAAAGCTTGGCCCTCCGTGACGGACTCGCCTGCGGGGCGCGGGCTCAGCTGTGGGCTCTCCAAAGTGAAATACCTGCCAGAGCACCCAGACTTAAGATAATGGATTCAGAGCACGTCTGCGGCTGAGACTTGTTGGTAAGAGCAGGTGCTACCTAGTGCTGCGTGATGCCATTCAATTATGAAGAAGGAATGAGGGCTCTTTGGTGATGCATTAAATTTTCATAACTGTTAATAAAGGGAAATATATCTCTCCCTATGTCAGATGAAGAAGTTTTACATCATGAAGTGCCCTAACAGGCTGAAAATCAAATGGATAATGATCATGAGTTAATTTAATTCATTGAATGACTTGTCTAGTGCTGTCCCGATCCGATATTGGCTATTTTAGACAATATTTGGTTTTGGTACAGGATCGGTTCTATTTGCTTGTGGGTCAATGTGTGCTTTTATAGTACAACTGTGGTTTTTGTCTATTGTAAATCAAACCATTAGGCAAACTTTGAAATTAATGACAGTAACAGAGCATCGTGTGATAATTGTAAACACAGCATTTACTAAAGAAGGTACCGCAAGGGCTCACTTTAATAGAAAAATTAGGATTAGTCTCTTAGTGGTGTTGTTATTTTCCTGTGTGGCGTTTGCATGGGTTTGTGTGGCTTTTCCACAGGTACTCTGTTTTCCTCCTACATCCCCAAAACTGTAGACCAAGGGTGTCAGATTCGGGTTGGTTCGCAGGCCGCTTTAACGTCAACTTGATTTCACGTGGGCCGGACCATTTTAGATATAATATTTCGATTTTTTTTTAGAAATTGATTAAAAGAACTGGATTAAAAGCCCTGAATATTCAGTTTTTTATAGATGTAAAACAATGTTTATTTGAGCTTTTTTAAAATATATTTTTAGATTTTACAAAATGATTTTTGAACTAAAAACACAAAAGAAATGGATTAAAAAATTACAATTATTGATTTAAAAGGGGGAAAATCAGGAAATTTAATATACATCTATACTCTTCATTTTAATTTGATCCTAAAACAGAAAGTCGTCACTCATGTTTTACTTTCCCGGGCCACACAAAATGATGCGGCGGGCCAGATTTGGCCCCCGGGCCGCCACTTTGACACGTGTGCTGTAGACTAAATTGCACCTCGCTATGAGTGTGAACATGAATGGCAAAAAAAGGGATGGCAAGTAAGAAAAAAAAGGAAAAAAAACTGAATTAGCACAGGGACATCCCCAGTCTTGTCACCCAGCGCAGGAAAGCGCTCCCTCCCATCTAAGGCACACTCTATTAACGCTGTGCTAAATTAAAGGGGGACTCCCGCTTTGCCTCAGTGAGCATTAAAAGTTAAAATGATCATCCATTATTAAACTTTACATAGGGAATCACACAAGGACAGGAGTGTGAATTCACCGTGCGCTATTGACTGAGACAGGCTTATGTCTGACTGGCTAAGCCTCATTAGTCGCTCATCAAATCAGCCCAAGAAGGGACAAATCAAGCTCCCGTATGAGTTATGGATCATTTAAAGTGCCTGTTTTATCCCCCTGAAACTAAATGACGTTTTCCCATCTCTGGCCCGTCTCATTTGCTTCAGTTTCTCCCTCCGTTGGCCACCTTGGCCCCGTCCATCACCTGGCGTTTAGCGCCCGTAATTAATCCCAGGTTGCGCTTGAAGCCGACGGGGTCAAATGTTTTGATCGAGACGTGCTTGTTTTCACCCACTCATCCATAATGCAGGAGATTATTGATCACCCCGGAAAGGCAGCGGAAAAATTCTCCAGAGGTTACACTACAAACACCCCTGCATTGTGCATCAAATATATTGTTTTTTCTTTTTTTATGATCAGAGAAAGAACACACTCCAAGTTTCAGAGGCGCTCATTTTGATAGTGGTATATTTTCCTTGTGCGATCGATTGGTCGCCAGTCTTTTGGTCGCCAGTCTTTTGGTCGCCATCTTTTGGTCGCCGGTCTTTTGGTCGCCCGGACCGCGACAACGGGCGACCAAAAGACTGGGCGACCAAAAGACTGGGCGACCAAAAGACCGACGACCAAAAGACCAGCGACAAAACAAAGTAAAACAACACGGTCTACGCATCAATAAAAGCCAACAATGGCCATGAGCAGTTTCACTGAGCCGACGTGTGACTGTATAAGAGTTTGGATGTACATGCGTTGTCCCTTTTAAGAAGCTACGTCAGTCAGGGTCTTAACAAGTTCTCCAACAAAAAACAATAAAAGTACAGGAAATTTGGAGCTTTTCTTTAGCCTAATAATTACTAGGGCATTAAGCATGACTAAATAGTAATTCGCAGTTTGTATTTAGGGAATTTGAGCAACGATTTAAATGGTAATTATCAATAACCTTCTGGGCGACCAAAAGACCGGCGACCAATCGACCATGTACCATATTTTCAGGGGCGTTTGGATAAAAATGGCTTTTGAGGCACAGGCTTTTTTTTTTTTAGGAATTTCCACTTATGAGTCCAAATAGCAGCTCTTGTCTTTTAACTACTCCACTGATGGTGATATTGTTTCTGGACATAAGTCGCACTTTATTTTCATGGTTTTAGTCCAAGCCAGCAGTTGGTACTGCAGTGTGACTCACTATGTACCGTATTATTTTTTTAACAGACTGAAAAGAAGGAAGACTTGAAAGAATTTGGTAGTGAGTTGGTGTTTGTTTGCTGGTAGTTATAGGAATAACGAATATTTTGTTTGGAGATGCCTATTCAGCCTGTTGTTCTCCATTTTATTATATTATTTGTGGTCTTTGCTAAAATAAAATTCCATACTAAAACTGAGTTAACATACATTCTCGCAGATGCGATATCATTTTTTCCCAAATCCAAACTGTTCTTGTCCTTTAACCCTTTGGCTTCCATTCATGTTGTATTTTCTGCACTATAAGTCCCATTTTTTTTTCATCGTTTGGCTAATCCTGCAATTTGTACACTAATGTGACTCGTACTTTATTTATTTCAAAGTGAGACTGGAAACAATGAAGGCTTCCATGGATTTGGTAGTGACACGCGAGGTGGGAGGAACCCGGAGTACCCGGAAAAAACCCATGCAACATGCAAACTCCACACAGGAGGTCCGAATCTGGGTCCTTTGCCATTTCTAATCCCCAAAATACGCTAGCTAAGCTAGCTGTGAATGAGTTACGGCAGTCACAGTCAATTATAACTCTAGGCGACGAATTCGCTGGCATTCCTTGGATGAATTTAAATGAAGCCCATACCCCACTGGCTGAAAAGGCATCCTGTCTTGCGTGGAAGACTAAATAAAAAAGTCGACAGGTAGAAGTACTAAAAACAAGAGCACTGCCTTATTTACTGAGTAATGAATAGGCAAGGGAAGCATTCACATAAGTTCAGAAGGGAAAAAAATGGGGAGGAGAATAGTGTCATTATTAACGAGTATAAAATATAGGAGGAAAGAAAACGGGTGCGACTAATTGACTTTAAAGGTCAGACCACAGTGTTGTATTATTCAGAGCACCACGGCTTTGATTGATATGTATGCTTCAGGACCTTTCGGCTCTGGCGAGATTTCGCTGTGTGTGCTCAGCCGAGGCGGCCGAGCTTTGCCTCAAAGCGGGGAAGGACGGCGAAGGATTGACGGGAGAATCCCCGGGGATTGCCTGTCTTTGATAAAACGGCAAACGTATCTGGTAAAAGGGTGCTGTGCTTCTGCGTCTGTGTTTTGTTAGCACCTGTAGAATCGTACCATGCAATGGGCTAATTCCAGCCACCGGAATCCCAGCCGCAGTCTGTTTTCAGACAAAACATGACCTCACACTTCTTTCTGCTCACGTAGCCTGTTTCATTTAGAGCAGCGCTGTCCAATCTATTGGCCCGCAGGAAAAGAAGCAAATGTGATTGAATATGCCCCCGCACAAGGAGCTTGAATTCAGCCATGGGGTTTAGATTTAAGTCTTGAAAAAGCAATTTTTAAAAAGCTTTTTGCTTATAAGGTAATGCTAAATCAATAATGTATGTAATGTGTAATGTGCAAAATAACGACAACAGGCATTTATGGTATTATTATTTTTTAAAGCAAGGGTGTCAGACTCGGGTTGTTTCACGGGCCGCTTTAACGTCAACTTGATTTCACGTGGGCCGGACCATTTTAGATATAATATTTAGATTTTTTTTAAATAAATGGATTAAAAGAACTGGATTAAAAGCCCTGAATATTCAGTATTTTTATAGATCTAAAACAATTTTTATTTTAGCTTTTTTTATATATTTTAAAATTTTACAAAAAGATTTTTGAATTAAAAACAAAGAAAATATTGAATAAAAAATACAATTATTGATTTAAAAAGGGGAAAATCAAGAAATCTAATATACATCTATACTCTTCATTTTAATTTGATCCTAAAACTTTCCCGGGCCACACAAAATGATGCGGCGGGCCAGATTTGGCCGCCACTTTGACACGTGTTTTAAAGCATTAAGGCTGCTTTGATATGACTAATTTGGTACAATAGGCATCAAAGGGTTAACATGGCTAGTCATTTTAACAGTGCCTTTCCATTACTTTTTCAAAAAAAGATGCAAGGGCCAACTTGAAATTCTTCCACTTCAAATCGACATCAGAAATGAGGTTAAAACGATTAAAAAAAGGATCTGGTTTACAAATGAATTCTAAGTATTACTCATCAGCTGCCATTAACGACGATAGACGTGCAATCCAATTAGACGGGGGGCTGCCAGTCCAATCGAATTGGACGTCTATCGCCCTCAATGGCAGCTGAAGAGTCCATCCTTGAAAATGAATCAATTTAAACAGAACATACCTTTTTTTGGAGGCAATTGGAAGAGTTTTGACAGCCCTCGTTATCCGTTTTTGTGGATGCGTGGTGATTGAAGGTCAAAATCGGTAACCTGCTCTCTGGCCCCCCTTCAGTGTTGATGCTGGGCCTTTTTGTGTACTCGTGCTGGAGGAGGCACAAGGGCTCCAAGGAGGGCGTGTACCACGTGTCAGCGCAGCGCGGCGAGTGGGAGGACATCCGGGAGAACGTGCTCAACTACGACGAGGAAGGAGGAGGCGAGCAAGACCAGGTAAGCGATATCAAAACCACTGACCCACATCTGCAACCTCCACATTTGCCCCATAACTTCCTCTTAATTAATTCCCAATAGTATTTTATCGTCATTGTTTCTCTTAGCTACACAATTTCAAGTGAAATCTTTTTATATTTTAAATCAGATACCCGCATGTAGTGAGGATCGATAGAAACTATACGACCGGCGGGACTATTTCGATATCCGATGCGATTTTAAATGAGCCCCTTGGGGGCGATGACATCAGCAAAAGCAAGTCTGCCGCAATGGGCTCTTTTTGACATTTCTGGGGATATTATTTCAGGTGTTTTTCCATATTTTTTATTTCAAACTTTTCCAAACAAAGTGAAAGTGTGGTTAGCACTACCGTCTCACAGTTCTGAGATCGCATGTTCAATGCTCGGTGCTTTCCAGCCTTCCTGTGTGGAGTTTACATGTTCTTTCATGGCCTTTGTGGGTTTTCTCCAGGTACTCTGCTTTACTCCATCCCAAAAACATGCAAGCTAGGCTGGTGTGATTGGATGTTTGTCTCATACACCCAGTGATTGGCTGCCAACCGATTGAGGGTGTCCACCACCTATTGTCTGTACTTAGCCCACATAGGCTAGCACCCCTGCAACCCTCGTGAGGATAAGTGGCATGGGAAATAAATAAAAAAATATATATAAATGTTTATGTATGCATGTCTTTGTGTGTGCATATATTTCACAAGAGTGGCGGGGGTGCTGGAGTTAATCTCAGCCAATTTTTGAGACTCACAACCATTCACGTTAGAGACAATTTAGCATATTATTAGGCTCTTATGCATGTTTTGGGAATGTGGAAGGGAAACGGGAGCACCTGTAGATAACCCACACAGGCTCAGGGAGAACATACAACCCTCACAGCACGTGTCAAAGTGGCGACCCGGGGGCCAAATCTGGCCCGCCGCATCAATTTGTGTGGCCCAGGAAAGTAATTCATGAGTGCCGACTTCCAGTTTTAGGATCAAATTAAAATGAAGAGCATAGATGTATATTAAATTTCCTGATTTTTCCCCTTTTATATCAATAACTGTAATTTTTTAATCATTTTTTCCGTGTTTTTAGTTCAAAAATCATTTTGTAAAATCTAAAAAAAAAGCTAAAATAAACATTGTTTTAGATCTATAAAAAAACTGAATATTCAGGGCGTTTAAATCCAGTTCTTTTAATCCATTTATAAAAAAAAACAATCAAAATATTATATCTAAAATGGTCCGGCCCACATGAAATCGAGTTGACGTTAACACGGCCCACAAACCAACCCGAGTCTGACACCCTTGCCTCACATAGGAATGTTGCAACCCACCGGGAACGAAAAGTGATACCACCACTTTTCCACCGTGCTGCCCTAAAGACGCCCCATCTAAAATATTCCCTATGACCCAGCCAATAGCATACTTTTCCCGATTCATTCTGTTGAATGACAGAAAATGGGATTTGTTTACAAAATGCTGCCGGGCAAACGATGCCAAGGTCCCGAACGGGCCAAAGAGAAAAGGATTTGGCGCCCTCCCACAAGATAAGCGATCCTTTAGACTTAAAGCAAGTGGGGGAAGAAAATTAATTTAATTTTCAGATGCATTTCTTTGCAATAACATAAAGCGGAAGATGAATTAACTCAACGCCAAGGTCTTCGCCTTCATCTGTGATCCCGTTTATTGCGCCTGAAATCAAATGCATCTATTCTCATCCGGTTGGAAATATACAGAGACGGCACTGATGGAAACGTAAGGAGAAGTAAAGTAAATATGTGTTCTTGCTCCAAGGGAATGAATCATTGTTTTGCAGAGGCAGGAGGGCACATATTGATTGATGCCTGTCGTCATCTTTTTTCCACTGGATTTTCATATCAGGGATGACATTTGGAAGACAGTTTTTATTTATTTTTGTTATTTATTTTTTACCTCTGCCAGTCGGTGAAACATTACCAAAGTTAGGTTGCCCCTCTGTCCGCTTGTCTATATTCAAGATAAGTCAAAATGTGATTAATCTTAACCTAATAGTAATTAGCATGAATTTGTCCTATCATGGGGCACTTTTCATCTTTTTATCAGTGACGGGCCGTCAGGGCCTTCAAGGCCTTCTCTGCTGGCCTAAGAAAATCTCAATCATATATTATATGTTGTCCATCAATACTTATTAAATAATTCAAAATTGTCTGTTAGCTTCCTTTCATTGCTTCCCGGGACAACAGCCCCCCCCCCCCCCCCCACCCCCCTGGTTGCATTGCTTCCAGATGTGTGTTTTCTTATTGAAGTATTTAACCAATCACATTTCAGCCATTATTTGTTGCCAGGGTCAGAAATCTGCCTCAAGGCCTTCACAATCAGTTCTGCAGGCTCTGCTGCATTAAACAAGCGTAGATAAGACTGTTGCTTTAACCAATCAGATTTTGAGTTGGCAACACCACACAATGCCTTGTCGCAGGCATAGGGATACGTCATTGCCTTCTCGCAGGCGTAGAGATACTTCATCGCTTTCACCAACTATGATTGGCTAGTGATAGACTGGATTAGCTAGAGCTACCAAACTGTATCTGGAGCGAGCTGCACAAGCAAAATATATTGTTGTGTTGATTTAAAGCCATTTTCAAGACGGAATTTTCAAGAAAAAAAAAGCTGGACATCATTAAGAAAGGTCGGACAACTCCAAAGCAAGCAAATCTGTCACAACCGGGAACGAACATTTTCAGCACTAAATCGAATAAAAACGTATGCCAGAAATATGACAGGACAGGCTCGACTTCCAGCATTAGGTTCAATGGTGATAGAAAAGAAGGAAGAAAGGAGGATGGATATTGTGTACAGTTAAAAAGGATTTTTGGCGAGTAAAATATGGCTATATTCCTAAATAATATTTCAATTGTATGAGGTTATTATTGATTATTTTCATGTGTCGCAGTTGTAGCTGCAGTAGAGGTTTTATAGCCATAAAATAGTTTTTGAGGGTTGGATTGATTCGCTGAAGGCGTCGCTAGAAAATGCATGGACCGCTGCTGCTTTTTATGAGGTCAAAGGTCACAAACCTTCAGAAAACGAAGACGGCAACAACTTGATTTTATTTTACTTACATTTTTAGTGTAAGCGGTAAAGGTTCAAAGGTCATAAAGGTCAGAAATATGGCAACGCTCAGAGTGCGCCTTTAGTTTTTGTTATTGATATTTACTAGCAATAATTACAGTAATACTTAAAAAAAAAGCTGGACTAAATAGTTACTTTAAAAGCTGTCGCTGGTAAATGGTCATGCTGTGATAGATAAAAAAAATCCCTGTGGATCACTTATGCTTTATTTATTTATTATTTTAACGCAAAGTCCCGACTCTAAAAAATGAAAGGGATTAAGGACAGAGCTTCTTACATTATTAGTGTTTCATATTTTCCCCATCCCCCTAATGTTTATGTGCGATGTGACAAATTAAGCCTCGATTTTATTTTGGTAAATATTAGGAATGGTGTGATCAGACAATTCATGAAAGAGGAACGCAATAAAATGAACTGTTAATTATGAGAACTTTTATTTACTTCTGAATGACATGCAAGGTGAATATCGAATAAAACCGAAAAGTCAATGTACCACTCTTTTAATAATAATTCAAAAAGTCTTTGTCCAATGCATGGTAGAACATGATTTTGCTGAATAACATTCATCACGCACTGTTTCTTTTTAATAGTTAACATTTTTACTTCCATTCTTGTTTGCAGTTTTTTATTTCACACGTGTGCGAATCCCCGTCCACTCGGATTGGACTTCCGATTGAATTGAATTGGACCTCTATCATTTTCAATGGAAGCCAAGAGTTGGTAGTGGCATCCAACTTTTTCCTATTTAACCTTGAGAAATATGCTCTCAGCAATATTTCCACAAATGACAACAATGCTAAAGATTCAATCAGAATGGAAAAGTATGTGTCGAGGTAGTCAATGCATAGTGAGCAAGCGTATAATAAGTGTACTCACATGGATGGGAACGGGGAACACGTAGATCGTATTAGCACTTGTAATGGAGGTCAGTCAGGTCGCGTTTCATAAGCATGAAATCAACTGTTCAACTCTTTCATCGCTATGTCGTTTATTGTTCCGTATCCATTTTGCAGCTCACAAGTTCCCTTTCAAGATCTTTGTTTATCATTTTATATTTTGATCTCTGCTCTGGTCATCGCTCAGATATATGAAGTGTATTGTATATACTTTCATCCTCGAATGATGGGACAATTTTACGCTTCATGTAATTAGATTTCTGCAGGAACACCCAGCGAGAGCAGACCTCCCCTTTGAATTCAAAGGCGATCAATAATTGTGCACACTCTGAAAATATATCTTTTCTGACCTCTGTGACCTTTGACCTCATTACACACACAAAAATGAACCACCTATTTCCTTTGGTATCACTCACATAGCCAGCATTTTTCATAATAATCAATTTCTTCGTTCTTGATTCATCATGACCAAAGATTCAATTTGGCTCTGTGACCTTTGACCTCAGTCCCCCAAAATGTCATTAACGGTTCATTTTCATATATTAGACCAAGGGTGTCAGACTCTCGGGTTGGTTCGCGGGCCGCTTTAACATCAACTTGATTTCACGTGGGCCGGACCATTTTAGATATAATATTTCGATTTTTTCAAATAAATGGATTAAAAGAACTGGATTAAAATCCCTGAATATTCAGTTTTTATAGATCTAAAACAATGTTTTTTTTTAGCTTTTTTTATAGATTTTTAGATTTTACAAAATGATTTTTGAACTAAAAACACAGAAAAAAATGATTAAAAAATTACAATGATTGATTTAAAAGGGGGAAAATCAGGAAATATAATATACATCTATACTATTCATTTTAATTTGATCCTAAAACAGAAACTCGGCACTCATGATTTACTTTCCCGGGCCACACAAAATGATGCGGCGGGCCAGATTTGGCCCCCGGGCCGCCACTTTGACACTGGTGTTTTAAACAGTTCCTGCATGTTTGATAGTAATCCTTATATTCTTCCTAGAGTTTTTCTGAAGAAAAAACAACTTCAATTACAATTTCACTTTATTCCTCCTTCAGTTATCGAGAAAACCTTTGACCTTTGACCTCAGTACCATCAAATAAAATCACCTCTAAATTCATATTACAAAAATATTATTCATGTTTGACGATAATACTCCTTTTATTCTTTTTTAAGTTGTCTTGAACAAACCAACCAATTAAATTAGGCTGTGTGACCTTTGACCTCACAACCCCCAAGTTCAATCACCTCCTTTTCAAATGACAAATAGCAATTTTAGTAATAGGAATCCCATTCTTTCTTGAATTATCTTGAACAAAATACATATTGTATAGAAAAACTCCACCTTCTGTAGAGTAATACATTACTACGCAGAAATCCATTTTGAAGGTTGATTTGAGAGGGTTGTACTACACTGTACACCAGAGCATTTAATACCTCAGAAATTATGGCCTAGACAATAGAACGCATATGTCTCCAGTCCCCGGCAGGGTCGTTCGTTTTCTGAAAGCGCATAAAATAGCAGACGCCCAATCAATAGCCTTGTTTGTACGGAGAGCCTAGCATCAACTTCCTAAGAAGCCCACGTCTCGCCAGTTAGTTGAAACAGAAGCCGTACAAAAGACTTCTAATTGCGCTGTTCTAATAGCGCTGTTCTAATACCGCTGTTCTAATAGCGCGGCTAATAGCCGCTTCTCCTCTTTGCAATCTGCAATCTGAACATTAATTAATGGTCCAATCAATGGCACCGTCGTTGCTCGCGTTCTCCTCTTTCCAGCCGGTTCTTCATCTTCGCGTCTATATCGGATTCTTTTAAGCTGCCCAGGCCATTACATGAGGGACTCGTTTACCACGCCTCTGCCGTTGTTTATTTCAGAACGCTTTCAACATGGTGGAGCTACAGCGTTCCATCCACCCCAGCCGGTCCCGCTCGCTCCGCTACAGCTACCCACGAGGCGTCCCGTCGTCAGGTCCCGAAGAGCGGTCGCCCCGCCAGTCGGGCGCCAAGACCTCATGCGTCGGGAATGGCAGCGCCGCCATAGCCCTGCGTCTGGCGGTCCCGCCTTCTGAAACGGAGACCATGTCGTCCCCTCTGACCATGCGGCGCTCCAAGAAGCCCCTCTCCTTCTCCAGCCAGGACTTGGCCCGCTACCTGTGCGAGGTCATCCGGGACTCGGACCAACCGGGGACCCTGCCGCGGCCGCGGCGTCCGTCCGGGGGGGAAACGGCGGATGTCAAGAACCGGGGAGCTCACGGCGGCAAGTTCAGAACCCTCCGAGCTGTGGTCGGCGATCTTCGGGCAGACTCCAAACCTTCGGAGGTCTCGAGAGACAAAGTCAAGGAGAGCAGAGGGCAGCTGAACTGCGGGAAGAGTGGATGAGACTTTAAAACAAAACAAAAAAAACAAAAAAAAATATCATTCCGACGTGGTTTTACGTCGGCGATGACCATCGGTCGGGACGCTCGCTCGCGCCCGAGCTCCGATTTACGGCCGTCAATACCCGACAGTAGGAAATTTGAACGGTTGGCTATCAAACGAATGATCAAATGTGACGTATTGTTTACTTGGCATTGCACTGTACAGTAAAGCTTTTGGAAGCTTGTCTGACAAATATACTCAACAAAAATACCTTTTTGTAAAGAGCTTTTTTGTATGTTATTTGCAGTCAGGGAGGCAAGGAAGGCACATGGTAAATATAACATTTAAAATATGTTAAGTGTCATTAAATTGCTCTTACCTGATCTTTGGGTAGCGATAGTGAGGACTCTGATTTGACGTCAAAGAATAGAAATAGTGACAGATGATCAAGATAACTGAAAATCAGTCCATTCAGACGGATAACATTTTTAAAAACATGTTTTGTCTGAAATGGTGGATAAGTTGTGGGCTCTTGTATTTGTAAATCTCTGTGCCTCACCAGACATGAACCTCACCGCACATTACTCGTTATGTGGCTTGGAAAGGTTGTTCAATCTGTATGCGTAAAAGCTTTTTGCTAATGTTAAAACAGTTACTTGCTGTCATAAAAAGTTTTTTTTTAAATTATAATAAATGTGCGCAAAGAATGCTCAATGAAAGGGACAAAAGAAACCTTTACGTTGCACTGGAGTATATTTGTGTGCTTGAAAAAATTCCATTCGACCCTTCATTTAGGCATGCCATGGTCCAATCCATTTTTGAGTGTATTTATTTGATCGTTTTTTTTATTTTTTGTTTTGTTTTTTGCGCGCCTTATACCAAATAAGAAAAAACAAATCATGGAACTTAACAGTAAAAATAAGTACAGTTTTTTGGCTTTGCCATCATTTTTTTTTATTTTACCTCTTCTGAGCCATTTGGCGCCAAATAAAATGTTTACATTTTGTCAAAAATCAACGACAAACTGCGCTCACGATTCCTCCACCAGTTTTTGTTGAGTGTATTTGTTCCTAAAATTGTTTGCGTAAACGTCTGCAAGTGATGTGGCAATGTTCCATCGAATATCTCATTTGAGCAAATTACGACATTTTATGTAATTGTTGGTTTTCCTCATTTGCTATCCGGATTTGCTGTGAAATAAAACGACAGTCCCGTAAAATTAGGCACCTGAGCCAGGCGACTTTACATAACTGGAGATTCCTTCTGACTTGCTAGCCTAAAACGCTGAGCAGACAGGAAGCCGAGCGAGAAAATGTTCTTGTCATTTGCATAATATGAATAATCCTCTCTGGTTAATCTGTCTGCTTTGGTTTTTGGGAGTGACTGAATCCAGACAAAGCATACACTATTTGTGGCTTTCAATACGTCCTCATTTGGAAAATAATAAAAAAATAAATAAAACAGTTGATTTAAGACGACTTCTTTACAACTTAACAATGTGTCCTAATTTCCAATGCTTGGAGGTCCCAATGGACCAATAGGAGCTTTCAGTGGCCTGCATTGGAGTTGAACAGTAGTGACATGTAATCTCAGAGGGTAGGCACGCTTTTAGGTGGTCCCAGTAGAACCCTCCCCTCATGTACACAATGCAGCATGAGGAAAGGATATGATGATGGTTTTATTCTCCTTCAAGTAGTTAAGTAGATTCTCTTCAAACCATTTCGAAATTAATGGATTTACCAGGCATAAGTAAAATCAGATTACACGTGACAGTACATCTGCTTAATATCAATATTAGGCATATGCACTATATTGCTCAATTTTTCTGAGTGCACACCGCCACCAAGTGATGAATATGTAGTAGTGCACTACTTGCAAGTCAATTTCAATACAATTTACTCATATGGGTGGCTTTTATAGAGGGCACTAGATGTCAAATTTATTTGAACGTGGCGAGCTGGCAGTGAGTGATGTTTCAGTATTATTGACGGTGATAGACGTCCAATTCATTTTGATTGGGAGGGTGGTAGTGAATAGACATTCTTTTGTGGGATTTCAAATCAATCAATCAATCAATCAATCAATTAATCAAAATCAAAAGCCTTTATTGTCATTATACAACAGCTGCGTATAACGAAATTAGTGGTGCTACTCCACAAAGTGCGTGTTTCTCAGTAAAAACATAAATAAGTAATATAAAAAGTCACGTCCGCGCAAGGCAAATTCTAAAATTTGCACAATCTAAGATATTGCACATTGTTATTGCAATGTGAATGAATATGCAGTGAATAAACCTATTTTTCATGGCAGTCAATCAGTTAACATATAAATATTGTGTTTGTTATTGTGCTTTTTGCCTATTTTGTCCCTCCGGGCTCACCTTACCTTATGTGGCCAGGTGTTGGTGATTGGAAATTGGTGTCTGACATGTCTGGTTGGGGGAGTATTACCTCTTGTGTTGTTTTTTCTCCTTCATATAAGTCATGTTTTTCTTTGTCGATGTGCGACTCCCCCAGTTTAGTCGCCATTTTGGTCCCTGTGTTTATTGTTTTGTATGATTACTTTGTCATTAAAATCCTGAGTTGAAAATCCCGAGACAGATCATGACACCCCAAACCCAAGTAAAAAAGAACATCTAAAAATAAATGGAAATGCTAAAGTTGCAAGCAAGTTTTCCAATGGAAAAATATGGACTGAATGGAAGATGGACTACCGCAAGTGTCATTTGAATGGAAATAAGAAGGACAGACCGGGAATATAAGGTAAGGTTTAAGTCAGTTTTGTGCATATTCTAGTGACATGTATTAAGATGTTTTATTTGTGGAAAGTAATCATTACATTTTATGATGAAAAGATCATTTAGAAATGCACCTGCTGATGTATGATACAGTTGTGTGACCATAACGATGTTTTTGATGTTGCTCACAGTGGTACTCTGTGTGCTCAGGGAGGTTGTCTTTATGCCAAAATATATGGAAAAAAAATGAGGGAATATTGACTTTATATCGTTTCACTACTTATTCTGTGCAACACTGTCCTCTGGTGGTCGGATTAAAGCAATATGTTTGTTGACAACCCCAGGGGACAAAAAAACCCACTCTCTCCTATTAATAATAGACCTGTAAATGTGTAAATGTGCATTTATTGACCACCAATTCCGATCTGAAGTACCAATCACAATTCCCTCTGAACGTGTTTGTATGTTATTGTAGTTCATGTATTGACATTTATCCACTCTTACAGTGGCGGATATACGACAAGATGCATTTATGATGAGGCCTAAGTGTGTCTGACAGGGGTGATGTATGTGTGTGTGTGTTTGTTGTTGTGGTGGTGGTCCTGAATATGGAGGTATAAAGAACAGCATGTTTGATGTGACAGTTGGAGATTGGAAGAACGAGGCCTGACACAGACAGAGCCACTCGGCCCGGTCGGCTCGGGCCGGACTGTCACTCGAATCCCTCTATGATTGCGGCTCGCTTTACTTTGCTCTTATTAAGGCCCCGGGGCCATAGATGTGGCAGAAGTGACAGCTCTGTCACTCGACCCGCCAAGTGGCACGCGTGGCACGCGTGGCAGTTCTCCCGACAGACACTATTGTACGGCCACAAGGTCTGGGGATGGAGCAACACGGCTTAGGCGACATCTTCCATTTGCCACGGGACGTCGGCGATGTCCACCGTAGTGCGCTAACAACGTGGGTTTTTTTCGGGGGTAGGCTATGTCGTCAAGGGATTTGATGTGGTTATTATAGGAGTGCGTATTGATTGCTTCATATCTGGCAAATCATGATTCGATTCGATCCTGATAGTACTATAGGACTATTTTTTTATATGATATATTTTAAGAGATTGGTTGCCATTTTTGTATATCACTTTTTTCACGTGGAAATGAAAGTACATTTATATCCATTTATTTCTGAAATCTTAAGCAAACATGTTTCATGTTTGAACAACATACGGACTTTCCTTGCATATTTTATCTCAGTTTTTAGTGCAGACCTACTCTATACAAAACTGTAATAAATATTTGCAATTATTATTATGGTATTTATATCATACATATTTTTTTTTATTATTCATTGTTATTTTTATCATTATAATAATGACCATAAATAGTCACTTTGCTATCAATTTCCTACTTTGACGTCTTTGTATAGTCTTTATAGGGCACTCATCGGTTGTCATTGACGGCGGTGAACGTCCAATCCATGAATGAACAAACAGTTCCAGTGTCACCTCTCCTTGCACTTGGTTCTTTCTACCCAAGAGGTGGCACTGTTCGCCACTGCTGATCTGACTAAAGTCACTGATCAGTGCTCACATCCTAAAGACCTTCAGTTTGATCTCCACTTGGACACTTGATCTATCTATTCTAGGGGTGTCAAACTCAGTCTGGTTCGTAGGGCCGAACCAGTGTGGGCCCCAAAAAGTCAACTTACTTGCCACCAGTGACGTTTAGTGCCGTCAATGGCACTGAAAGAAGGCCATCCACAGCCAGTTTAAATAAACTGGAAATTTAGCATTGTCAATAACAGGCAAGGAGTTCATTTTGCATCACTTTTAGGGTCCTTCTAGGTCACTTCTGGTAAATTTTGGATCATTTCTTATTGCTTTTGAAGGACTTTCTAAGATTTTTGGGCATTTTCAGTTTACTTTCTAGTGGTTTGGGGACATTTTAAGGTTTCGTATGAACTCATCGGCGGCTATTGATGGTGCCATTTCGATAGTGAATGAACCAATATGATTGCGGATAGGAAATTGAGCACATAATCACACAACTCCCAAACTTCTGGTTTTGGCCAAAAAGCATTTAAAGCTGCACGTAGAGTATGAATAAGATACAAAGTGTTCGTCAGGAAAACCAACCCACTGGCTTGATCGGAGCCCCTAACGGCCTACCTCGGACCCACAGGCTGCACATTTGAAACTATTCCTTTTGCCCCCCCACCCCCGCAATCTTTCCCCTAGTAACACGTAAGCCGCCCTCCATCATTGACTGTATTGAGAGCATTTAACGGCACAATCGAGACGGATTCGGCGAGCCGTTGATTTATCGATCCGTCCCCCCGGCAAAGCTGTGAATACTCAAACAGTTAGCAATCACCTTGCCGAACACACTCTCTTTCCCCAAAGTTGTAAATGGTCGCGTCGTCGCGCCGCGGGTGACTCGGGGCCCAAGAATGGATGGAATATTTGCGGGGATTACGCTCATTTTGACATGGATCGCGCCCAGTTGAGGCCTTTGTTGACTCCAAGCATCCATCAGTGAGGAAGAGGAGGGTGGAGCCGAATAGTATGGCCGAAGAAGAGTGGGCAGAGCGCCTGACAGATGGGCTTAGTGAGTGAATCATTGACAGCCGGGCCGCCAACGGATGCCGCTTCCATCAATAGCCTAAGGCCAGGGTGATGAATTACTGCGGACGAACGATGCTGAGCGAGCAAATGTGTTTTTAACAAAGCCAGGTGAAAATATGGCCGCCTGGCGTTCAGTTGGATGAAACGGCGGGACGCTGAGATTTGGTTTTAAAGTGGAGCTCTTTATAGTGGCGGCCATTTTGTGAAAAGACATGTTGATGGATGTGGTAAGGGTCAAAGTTGGGTTACTTTTTTCCCCAATTAGATTTTTTTTTTAAATTCAAATTACCACACAATAGAGAAAACAAGTCTTGAAAAGTAGGCCCTCAGATGGAATCCTTACAATGACGTCCTCGGTTTCGTCTATGCGGAGGCAAACCGTCACAGTCATTGTTTATATTGACAATTTCTATAGTCATGAATTTGTGTGAGACTTGATCATTTATTTTTCAACACCCTTGGGCAAGAGTCTACAATTTCACGAGTGTTTAAAATCTCGTGATCGCGGGACTGCTATTAGATGTCCACCAAGTGCTACCGGGAAAAACGGCGCCGTCGCGCACGGACCAATGCCAAGCCTCCTCCAGCATCGGTCATGATAAATGACGTGCGCCATATGTTCCGACTCTCGCCCCCCGTTTCCTTTGTCTCCGCCTCTCGCTTTGTACAAACACAATTAAACCCAATTTTTTCCAACATTTTTGTGTGTGTGCCTGCAAATCTCGCCATCCCCCCGCTAAGTCCTTCTCGGCAAGCCAGCCTGATGTCGATACAGGTAGCGGAGCCGTGAACCCCCTCCGCACCGCCCCGCCTTTCGGGCCCCAAGTGTCTTGTCAGCTGTCAGAGACGCCCGACGGCAGACAGAGATGGCGCGACCGGCGGTGGACGGGTCAGCAGACGAGCATGTGGCAGTGATCTCCCCGTGACGGGCTGTCAGAGGTGCCGAGCGCCCACCTTGCCTTGCAGCCATCTCCTGTCATCCCACCTGACTGCAGACAAGATGAGTGGCTCAATGCCCCCGACTATGGCGTCGTCTTCGTGGCCTTCTCTTAAACGTAGGCTATCTCCTCAGGCTTGTGTGGGTTTTCTCTGGGTACTCCGGTTTCCTCCCACATCCCTAAAACATGCATTCTAAGAGAATTGTACGCTAAATTGTCCCTAGGTATGAGTGTAAGCATGGTTGCCGGTTTCTTGATGCCCGTTGTTGGCTGGGATAGGCTCCAGCACCCTCTGGGACCCTTGTGAAGCGTGCAGCCATTTTTTTTCAGTATTTTAAAGTAGCTCCGCTAGTACTGCGCTTACTCCGAAACCATGTGACGTGCAGAGAAGAGGTGACATCATGATATGCAAAAAAAGACTTTGCCGCAGGCCAGAGATTTTTAATGATGAATCCATTCATTATAGAATAAGGTCATTATGCTTTTGTTGTCACGAAATGTACACATTCATCATCGGTCTACCTCGGCCCGCTCCATCGTCCCTCTTCCCGGGTTGACCTTGGATGGGATGTTTGTAAAATAAAAAAATAAAATTCTAATATTCACTATCAAACAAAATGCAGCAGAAAAAAAGTGGAAACGTATGTGCTGTTTTCCACATCATTAAAAGCAAGGACAACAAACATGGCATGTTTTTCCAATGGGCCTCATTCAAATTTGCACATTAAAATAAAAAATAAAAAAGGAGTTTTGCATGCTTGTGATTAGGGTTGAAGCGATACTGTATAGTTATCGGTATGGGCGAGTTCTACAATATGATTGCAATTATTTTAAATTCAAGTGAGTATGTACAAGTAGTTTATAAGTTTAAAAAAAGTTGTTTTTAACGAAAAATCGTATTTATGCCGTTTTAATCTTGATTTCCATCTTTTTAAGGGCAGCCATCTTGGTACAATGAAATTGAATACCTGTGGCAACCCTTTTAGCTTGTGTGTGGGTTTTCTCCAGGTACTCTACTTTCCTCCCACATCCCCAAAAATGCATGCTAGGCTAATTGTAGGCTAGTTTAAGCCAAATATGCATGAGTGTGTGATTGAATGGTTGTTTTTGCCCCGTGATTGTCTGACAACCAATTCAGGGTGTTCTCTACCTGGTGCCCATAGTTGGCTAGGATAGGCTCCAGCACCCCCCGCGCCCATACCGATAACTATACCATTATCAGTATCGCTTCAACCCCAATTGCAAGCATGCAAAAAACTCTTTTTTTATTTTAATGTGCAAATGAGAATGAGGCCCATTGGAAAAATATGTCATGTTTGTTGTCCTTAGACAAGGTAGGTCTACAAATTGAATGAATGAGTGAATATATTATGCATGTTTTTAAAGAGTACTGATACAATTTTTGAATTGATACGACAACGCCAGTTGTTGGAAAAAACATTATATGCCGATTATATTTGAGCATGTTCAAGTTAAGGGCGCAAAATGGAGGAGAACGCCTACATCAACACGATCAGCAATTCATTAGCCGTTTGCAGGTAATTAGTGCCAATAATTAAAATGATTAGAGCGCGTCACATGCAGACACTAGCGTGAACATCAAAAGGTGTTTTTACCCCGCAACTTTAACGCCTGGGCGGAAAATGCTGACGGCGGCTGACCGAATAAAACGTAAAGGGAAGCGGGAAGAGATTTGGATGTGCCTTGTCCTTGTTTGCCCACCCCCACCGAACCCACCACCACCCCCAGCAGTCACAAATCCTTCGTAGCCAGGGCGGACGCAATCTGATATGTGCAGAGGTGGCATATCTTGGCACCCGAGATACAATTGAGACAATGCGGGAGTGATAAATCAGAAAAGCTAGACTCGCCCCTGATATAGAAGAAAGTGGATACTTTTCCATTGAAAAAAAATACAAGAAAATAATTTTTAAAAATGCAGCATAATGCACAAGTGGGAGTCATAAATGTAAAAAGGCGGCAGACGTTGAGCCGTGCATATTCTGCAAAAATCAAATGTTCATGCGTGCAGCAGGAGCCGTAACACGGGGGGTAAAACCTGCTGATTATCTGACTGTAATAAGCAAGCAGCCTTCTCTCCTGTGTAATTGGTCTGCAGTGGATCTGCAGCCAAAGCTCGTTAGTGTCACAGCAGAAATAATCACGCAGTAAAAACCCCTCCTGTGACTGATCACCATATATCATACCAGTACACACTTGCAGAAGCGTGAATGTTTGACTCCTCGCGCACACCCGCCATAGGTGGGGCTGTATTAGTGTCCTGGTGCGGATTGGGGCGTTAATGCCAGATCCAAAGAGGGAGTGGAATTGGTTGTCAAGTCATTTGGACGTTTGTGGATTTATTCGGAAGTGTTTTATGGCCGCGTTTAGTCGGAGAAGCTCAAAAATGCGCACTTTGTTTGTGTCATGGATGACTCTTTTAATGGTATTTCATTTCTGGCTCTATTGAATTCTAGTATTTTCATGGGAATACTTTTTGTAACTGGTGGCCCCGGTTGTGGGGGGTTAACGGTCTTACAGTTCTAAGAGCGAGGGTTCAATTCCCAGTGGGTTGTGATCTTTCTCTGTAGTGTTTGGATGTTCTCCCTGGACCGGTGTGGGTTTTTTGTGGGTTATCTGTTTTATTCCCAAATCCTAAAAACATGCATGCAAGGCTAATTGTATGCTAAATTGTCCCTAAATTAATTCTGTACTAGGTTTCAGGTCAATTCTGTGTAAACGCATTGGCTGGCACTGATTTTTTTTCTTTTACTTTGTGTTGCATGAGGTTATTTTTACATTCAAATTTAGTCATTGGCAACAATTGGCAATGTTTTGTCACATTTTTGTGCAATCTTTGGCAAAAAAGTGTACAACTTTTGCGTGTTGTGATTTCTAGAGTTTGTTTTTTTATGTATAAATTAAGTGTACTGGATAAAACAAGATGTATTTATAAATACATTTTGAATGTGTGGCATTCAAAATGAATGTTATTTATTTTTTAAAATATATTTTTGCCACAACACTAAACACTATGCGCAAAAAACCCAAAAAAACAGAGCCTGTTCTATGTGAAATTTTGGTATGTTTTGAAACTGGAACAGTCAAATTCAGTGTGCCAAAAAAGTGGACAAATATGACTACATTACATATTGAATTATTAGCCTTTTTCCTCATCTGTGCCAGTAAAAATGAAAATTGTTTTAGTAGTTCTCTCCGTTTTAATAGTGGCGAGAACGACCTTTAAAGGAGTTCAGTAACGTGATGAGGCTGGCGAAGAAGAGAAATACAGCGTAAATGGCACTGCGGCTATTACAGTTAAAACACTGTAAGACCCTGTCATCCTTTATGAAAGGCACTGGTGTCTAAGTGCTTGTGTGTGTGCGTGTGTGTGGGCGGTGACTGATGATCCCGATCCAGAAAGGGGACCTACACGCCATCAAAAAATAAAAAAATAAAAAAAATCAAGTGCTGAGGAGCCGGTATACAGCACCTGCACCAGAAATCATTTCAATGTCCTCCTGGGCCATCATAACATCAGGAAAATGTAATCACCCTGTCTGATATGGAAGGGCTGGAATGTTCCCGGAGATTACTTGTAAAGAAACTTAATAGCTAAGAGCATTAAATGCCGGTTGTTGCTAGCACCGCTGCCAATAGTGAATAAATGGTTTTGGCAGTGTATACAGACGAGAAAATCGATAGCTCGGGGTTTGCTGTGGTTCTCTATGCGTGTAAACATGGCAAGTGGTTTTCTTCTGTAGCTGGAGGTTGCTTTGACCCCGCTCTCAGTCGATCTAGCCACAAAGAAAACCTTTTGCTACCGTGGCTGCCACAGACGGTGTGAGACGTCCAAGCTTGAAAGTGGTCAGTGGCATTGTTTTCTTTGCTTTTTACAGCATTATTGCAATCTTCTCTAACTGTTTTTGAGCTGCTGCCAACTTTTTGCATTGGAACAATCTCAAGACACACCCACCACCTGTTGAAAATCTATAACTATATTTACACTATAAAGTCCTTCTCTTCAAAGGTTTTTCGATTAGATGTCAAATTTTTTACATTGATGTTATGTCCGCGGACCCCGAACAACCTCACCTAATCTGTTGATTTTATTCTTTTATTATTATTCCTAGTATGTTTCAGACTATTATTTGTATGGGAATATAAGTCCTAATGACCAAAGAATGCACAACGAGAGGGAAATGTATGTTTAAGTTGCACGGGAGTTTAAGATGCATTTTAGGGGGTAGTTTTGTAATTTATCAGAAGCCAAAAACAAACTTTATGCGTTAAGGCAGTTGTAAAATAGGCACCTGGGAATGTAAACTATTGTCAGGAGCAGCTCGTTTGTCCCTCCTGGCTTGCCGTTGGGTTCGAGGAGCTGCAAGTGATTCATGATTACTTCCTGATGTGTGTATTTAAGCACCACGGAAGTGGTAGTCATTGTCGGATTGTACTGCGCGATAATGCATACATCGCTGCAACGGTACTATTCTCCATGCTCCGGTTTTGTTTCGTTTTGGGATGTACAAGTCCTTGTTATTTTGTAAGGCGTTTTGAGTCATTAAAGTTACTATCATGAGCACAGTTCGTCGCATCCCCTACTGATTCCCCGCTACTGGGTCCAAATCCCTCCGATCGCGCCACGACGTCTCGGCGCGATTGTAACAACTATCAACAGTTTGTTGGATAACCATAGCCTAAAATAACACAACATAAGCAGTCACAGGCCCAGCCAAACTACAAAAAAGTGCGACTTATAGTCCGGAGAATATGGTAAATTAATATTTTTCTTTCTGTATTCGCACACACAACGCCATGAAACTAGTAAAAAATCGTCTGAACACCCGGTGTTGAAAAATAAGACTCCATTTTATAAGGGCGTGTAAGACAATAGCCTTTTTCTTACCTCCAAATTCCAGTTGTTGTCTTCGTATTCATAGTTCCACTTAGGTGGCAAATCGAGAGACTCGAGAGGGGGGGGGCTAAGCTGGCGGCGTGAGTGGGGCGGCGGTGGTGGGGGGCTGACCGGGGGGGCTACTCCTCAGCAATAGTGACCGGGTGAAAAGGCAGTGCAGATGTAATTTGTCCTCAATGGCTGTTTGGGAAGAGTAATTGTGGTGACACTGGCGGGTCGATAGTATGGATTTTTTGTTTGGAGTGGCCTGTGTGTGTGGTGCTAAAGGGAGGCCAGGAAATATAACACTGCTGCTCAAATACAATAAAAATGGATTGAGGGTGTGGTGGTTGTTTGCAGAGCTGGGAGCCATCCTTTGGCTGGGCATGTCATACTGGAACCGCCGTTATCAAACACACCCCGGACGCCCGGCCGTTCTGCCCTATTAACAGCAGCTGTTTGAGCCTTCTTTTAAACAAGCTCAATGCTTCTACAAAAAGTGCACTTGAATTGGCTTTCACGTGAGAAAGGAGAATGCTTTTTACAGCAATGCTAAGCAAAACATGATCAGCGATTGAAACAAAAAGGGGCGGCCCGCTGCGGGAGTGGTGAGGACGACTGCCTCGCAGTTCTGAGGCCGAGGGGTCAATCCTTGGTTTGGACCAATTTGAGACTGAAAAGCACCTGGTCCTTATCAGATATGAAACTACCTCCTGGTGGGGTTTCAATCTGTTCTGTGACTGTTCAGACTAGCAAAGTGCCCTTTAGTTTCAATCTGAATGGGCTAAAAATGGATTTTCAACGCCAGTCTGGTTCGACATTGATTGGGACTTTTGGCTGGGAAAATTGCCACGAGATGTTTCTCAAAAGTTCCCGCTGGGTTCAAGTTGTCGTACAAGCGTGAGAGCCAAGGCGCCACCATTTTTCTCCATTTCCAGTGACCAGCAGTGTTGTGCAAGGTCCATTCAAGTTAAAGTGCCCTTCAGACATGAATGCCACAGTGTGTTGTTTAATGTTGAGGAAAATGTGGAGTACGTGTCAGAATTGGAGGGTCGCTTGGACTGACCCCCCTTCAAGCGAGAGCACATGGGGGTAAACAGCCCCCCGGGGGAGGGGGACCTTAGCTCTGGTGTCGCAGTCAACTCAAACGTGATAAGGCAACGGTAGATTTAACGAAATTTAGGGCTCCTGGCAAAGGGAGGCGCCAGACCTTTTCGAGCCGAGTGAGAAGACAACAAACAAAGCAGTTACATATTTTAATAGACTTTTTTTTTTACTAGTAATTTCATTTTTAGTCTTTTCCGCTGTATCTCTGAGGCACTCTTTACTCCACTATAGTACATTATTTATGTTGCTGGTTACATATTTTAAACCCTTCCTGCTGAGTAAACGTTATATTTATCTCCAAAATGATGATTTAATGCTTTAATTGAAAGTGGATTCCTTGGGTGGCTTCAGCTAAAACTTAGCCAAAGGGAAAAAAAATCTTGGCTCAGTTTGGAAAATGCATCATTGAATTAATGATAATAATAAAGCGCTATGGTAGTGAGAAATCATTTTAATGCAGAGGGAGTTGTTAAAAAAAAACCATCATACTCCAAAGTATTAACAATAACAGTTTAGTAACATATTTTGGGTAGTCTAAAAAACACTACCTAGCATGCATGGTTCATCTACATACAAAATATTTGGTTTCAATGGGAAAATTTGCTCTAAGGATCCAAAAGAAATTCAAGTTACAAAATGCAAAATCTTAAACATTTAAACATCCCCTGGAATGTAAATAGACTTGAAGCATCTTGTATTTTATTTTTAATTTAGCATAAAAGAGTTACTCACCCCCGCTGGCCGTCTATTCGTCTCGGAGTTCTAACACGCTGTTTTGTGAGTTTGAGTCGCTTAAAGCAAGTTTATTCTTAATTTTACAGCATGGGCCCCAAGAAAGCCAATTTATAATTTAAGTTGAGTGTTTACATGCGCATTGTTGGTATTTTTTGTCAGTTGCCAAAAATGTGCCTCCTTTCCTCTCTCATCTACGCTCTTCAACAACAATAGAACATATTTTTGCATGCATTGTTTTTCATTTTAATGATAAATACTTTTCCTTTGTCTCTTATTTTGGGAGTTTCTCACATACTTAATACAAAATCGGATAAAAGTCGTATTGGGGACTTTGATTTGGGCTTTTACATTTAAAACACTTCTTTACTTAAGAAAAAATCCATTTACAAAAACACACCAATTACTAATTTAATAACTAGAGGTATAACAGGTAAGGCACAGGTTCAGCCGAACTACATAAAAAAGTGCCACTTATATTCCAAAAAATACGGCATTCTGCTGGCGAAAGGAGTTCAATCAAAATCTGCGTAAATAAGTAAAAACTGAATGGTCTATTAGTGTATGAAGTATTTTATGGGAGCCCTAGTAACCTGAGGCCATAGCCAATCACCTAGTGTGCCTAATATGTATAAAAAAAACGCCTCTGGGCGTCTGAGTACAATGTGCTTTGTCCGACCACTAAAAAAAAGTAATGAAGGAGAAGAAAAGGCCTTACGAGACAGCGAAAAGACATCCAGCGTCTGGTCGCCAGTAAATCAAAAGCGCGAGTGGCTGCAAGGTCAGCAAGCGCTCCCCTTAAACGCACACGCGCCGGCGACAAAATTCACAATTTAACATCTCGAGCCCTAAATAATCCCTCCTTAATAGGACGCTCGCAGCGACACGAGAGCCACCTCGTCGGATAAAGTCTGCCTCGCCCCGCCTGTGTCAAGCCTGTCATCTCCTATCAGATCACGTTTCACTCCGACGCAGCGCTCTTTGGGTAAAACCATTAACGGAGCGCACGGAGGCAAACGCCACGGCGTTTTGACACCGCGCCGTCGCCCTGACGTAACGGGCCGCGACACCTGACGTGGGGAAAAGGTCACGCGATCCGTCAAAGAGACAGGCCCGCTTCAGACGCCGGACGCCGGGGCCGGAAAACGGACGCCTCCCGACCGCGTTGACGGACACGTGGCTGAAGCGTGGCCTTCTCGGAGCGGCGGGAGGACCGGGGGTCCCGCCGAGAACTGTCCCTTCCCGTTTGTCCGGGCCGATGATGGGCGCCATCTTCGCGTGATCGGGCTAAGTAGGCTAATCAAACACGGGGACGTGTGGATGCTTTCACGCGACGTCAAACAAAAGTCACGTTGACGCCTTGATTACTGGCTGACTTTGAAAATAAAGCGCTGCGATTCAGGCTCCAGCACCCCCGCAATAAGTGGCATGGAAAATGAATGATTGGATGGCTTTGAGAAGATGACATGATTGGTTGAGATCAACTATTCTTTCAACAAACAAATGACTTTGCTGTCTTTGAGTCAAAATTCCAATCGGAATTGATGCAGTGGTCTGTTGTGGATGCGGGAGCACGGAGAGGGACAGGAACAGGCTGAATAAGCTGGTCAGGAGGGCCAGCTCTGTTCTGGGCTGTCTTTTGGACTCTATGGAGGAAGCGGGAGAGCGGAGGATGCTGACCAGGATGATGTCCATCTTGGACAGCACCTCCCACCCCCTGCATGAGTCTGCGGAGTCCCTCCGAAGCTCTTTTAGCAATAGACTGCGGCACCCTCATTGCAGGAAGGGGCGCTTCCGCAGATCCTTCCTCCCATCAGCTGTCAGGCGCATTAACAAAAAAATGTCTGAGTGTTAAGACCTACCGTATGCATGCATGTACATCTATGTGTATGTATGTATAAACGTGCTTATATATGTGTGTATGTATATGTATAGGTGTATGTACACGTATGTGTATATGTATGTATGTATGTGTATGTATATGTATAGGTGTATGTACACGTATGTGTATGTGTGTATGTGTATGTATATGTATATGTATATGTATATATATATATATATATACTTCAGCAACACGCTTATTTATTTATATATTTATTCATGTATTTATTTATCAACTTACTACTTAACAATCTATTTATGTCTAAAATGGCTTTCCTATTTCTGCATCCTCACCCTCTTGCTACTGTGACAAACGAAATTTCCCGAATACGGGATGAATAAAGTTATCCAATCCAATCAATAATTCAAGCCATATATTTCAAATTAGGCCGACAACATACTACAATGTATGCAAAAGACCCGGTATTCTTTCCAAGTGAAGCTAGTAAGTCGAGTACTTTCTAGAAGACAGAATCGAAGCCTCTGTAAATGAACTCATCTGACGTTCACCCTAGGGTGCCGCGTCTTTGTGTTTGTGTGTAGGTGATGTGTTTATTGACTCTGGCGGAGGAGTGGATAAGAGCGCCGCTTCACACTGAACAACACTGATCCAGTCACATGTCACGGGCCCTCAGAACTGCCTCTAATGGGGCCCCGGGGACTCGCTCTTTCCTTTCTTCACCCTCTTCTTCTGTCTCTGCCTGCCCGCCTCGCACTCTTTAGCCTTGCCGTTGGCTATCAGATGTGCTCGAGATGTACCACATCTGATCATGTGATCAGAAATCGGGCATGAGCGCGTCATTTTCAGAGGATTGGAATCGCGGAGTTTTACGTTTTTATTTATTTTTTTGAATCAAGTGTAAATCCGTTGGATCATTTGATCGCTGCATGTTCTCCCCGGGCTTGCATGGGTTTTCCCCGGGGACTCCGGTTTCCTCCCACTTTGCAAAATCATGCATGCTAAGCTAATTGATTACTCCAAATTGTCACTAGGTATGAGTGTGAGCATGATTGACCGTAGTTAGCATATTTAACACCCACAGCCACCCTTGTGAAGATAAGCAGTTCAGAAAATGAATACATATTTTTCCACCTTAATGCATTTCTGAGGTATCTGATCTGGACTGCATATCCACAAATTCGGTGACCGGACGTTTCGTCGGAAGACGTTTGGTCCCCAGACGTTTGGTCGACCGGACGTTTGGTCGACCGGACGTTTGGTAGAACGGACGTTTGGTAGAACAGACGTTTGGTAGAACGGACGTTTGGTTGCCGGGTTCGCTCGCTGTCAAATTATGACAGAGAGTTTACTGTTGATATTAGATATTTAACTCACTCTCTCTCTCATGATTATAATTTTGAGAGCGGTTTTAACAGTAACAACCCAGCGACCAAACGTCCGTTCTACCAAACGTCCGGTCGACCAAACGTCCGGTCGACCAAACGTCCGAGTACCCACAAATTCGGGTGAGTCAGATTCGACTCACGTGCAAAAAATAGGCCATCGGGACATCCCTACACACTTCAAATAATGCAAATAAACCACAAAGCGACGACGTGACCCCTGCGTCGTCCGCAGAGGAAACCTTTGAAAACATACATTTCAAAAGTATCCAGGTTCCCTTTCGCTTCTCCTCAGCACGGAACTTTTGAAAGTCAAGCGGTCCTCTACCCATCCTTACTCTGACCTTTCTGCTAGGCTGCCCCGTATTCACTGGTTGTCAGTGAGAGTTTGTCAGGAGCCATCCGTCTCTGTCCACCTCCGCCCTCCTTCCTAAATCCCAGCCGACCCATTAGGAACCGGGGAGCGGCGGTGCGGCCCCTCCCTCCCTCTGTGCGGCTCATCCGGGTACCCCAGAGAGGCACGGGTATAAATATATATGGTTCCAGAACGGTGCAAAAACACCGACGTGTGACGAGAGGCCCGGGGGAACGCCGGGCGGGCCCGTGGCCGCTGGGACGACGGGGAGGGCCGGCGGCATCGCCGCGGGGCTGATGCTCGGCTCGCTCTGCATGTTTATGGACTCGCCAGGACGCTCTTTATTCGTGCTGACGTACTGTACTGTACACTTGCTTTTTATTTATATAGCGGCAAGTCACCGCAACAGTTATGTCAAGGCACTTTTCATACGGAGCAACTTTAGGAGCAGCTCCTTTTATTTAATGAGAGCCAACAAATCTACAGGAGAGCGAGCGGCCGGGCACTTGCTGATGGGGAAAGGAAGAAATAAACAGCTTGGAAACACATTCAAAGGTTGCCAGTACAGCAAAAGCTGAACTTATAAATCCGGCGGGTGGTGAATGATGAGGTTTCGCCGTCATTGCCAGGAGACGGGTGCCAAATTGGGGAGTGAATGATCGACGTTTGAACACGTTAAATGCTTCCTTTTTTTAATTCATTCGTTCGTTTTCCAAACCGTGTATCCTCACGGGTTGCGAGGGTGCTGGAGCCTATACCAGGTTGTTTCGAGCAGTGTAGACGTGTGTTAGCTAAAACAAAAACGTGAGTAATACCATATTTTTTTTGCATATACGCCGTATTTGTTGCTAAAAAAGATGCTGAATCGAGGGTATGGCTTATATGCGCACAAATTAGACTTGACATGCCCGAAACGGCATAACACAAGATGATCCGATTGCCTATTATTTCAAAATAGAGAAAAGATAAACAGATAAAATGCATGACATTTATTTGATATAAATGAAATTCAAGAGAAAAAAACTTATCTTGCATAAAACGTGAAAAAATTCACTTGTGCATGCCATAGCTCACTCAGGCCGCCGCCATCTTACCTAGAGATGACAAACTAGACCGCTACGGACACGTTTCCTGGTTGTACTGCTCACATGACTTGCTTTTTTAAATTTGTCTACATGCGGGCAACACCCTTTCCGAATGTGCAATCCAGCAGACCATCCTTTCGATTCATACAGTATCTCAGAAATACCACGTGCGATTATTTTTCTTAAGATTTTCCCTTCAAAGTAACACATTTGTACTCCCTATTAAATCCATTAATATGGAGGTGAAAATTGTGAATCAGGGTGCCTCTTATACGAAAGAAATTGTAAAATTCAATGATTTGAAGTAATTTTAAGGGCGGGGGCCAAATCTGGTCCATCGCATCATTTTGTGTGGCCCGGGAAAGTAAATCATGAGTGCTGACTTTCTGTTTTAGGATCAAATTAAAATGAAGAGTATAGATGTATATTCAATTTCCTGATTTCCCCCTTTTAAATCAATAATTGTAATTTTTTGATAATTTTTTTGTGTTTTTAGTCCAAAAATCATTTTGTAAAATCTAAAGATATATAAAAAAGCTAAAATAAACATTGTTTTGGATCTATAAAAACCAGAATATTCAGGGCTTTTAATCCAGTTCTTTTAGTCCATTTATAAAACAAAATCTAAATATTATATCTAAAATGGTCCGGCCCACATGAAATCGAGTTGATGTTAACGCGGCCCGCGAACCAACTGGAAAATCAAAATCTGAAAAATTGTCTTTACCCACTACGAAATATCATTTTTGACGTTTGGCAGCTCTGGATTCACGAGCAAAAGCGAAAGGGAATAGAAAGTGAGAGTTGGCAAAGCGCTATTGATGGCGGAGGAAGGCGGAAAGAGGAGATCTAGACATTGAGGGAGGCAAAGAGAGGAGGCCGTAAGATGTGATTAATGGACGGCTGGCAGCGGGGAGGTTGGAGCAGCTTGGGAGAGAGCGGAGTGACAGTAATAAAGCGAAGCCGCCTCCCATTCATCTCCCTCAACCCGTCTCCCGTCTGACCGCTAGGGCTTTACACACTCTGACTAATGCCACGCTCTGCACGCGGGCACAGAGAAGTGTGCCACGCGGCGCTCTTCGCCGCAATACGCCGTGGCGTAAATGAACACGCGCCTTCTCGTGACCTCCCATTGTCACTCCCGAGCTCAACCATCCATCAGTCCACGACGGCTGTCGGAGAGATCGACGCTACCTCATCGCTTTTAACGGCTTCTAAATCACGCTGCGAATCGGACTCGTCGGCCGTGGAACCGTTACTTTAACAACAGGTCAGACGCCGAGCCGGCGTGACCTCCAAATCCAGGTCTATGGCCATTTTTGTGGCGAGTTTAGGGGTTTCCAGACAAAAAGTTTGGATACCCCCCATTAAGATTAAAGCAACTTCTCCCAAGTGCGAGTGGATGTAAAAAATGTTGTTTGGTAACCTTCCCTCTGGCTGCTGTAATGAGATGCATTTCCCAAATGGAGCCTCATTAACCTGTCCTGAGTCTCGGCGGATCAGGTGTGTGTGTTGGGGGTTTGGGGGGGGGGTTGTGTTTTGCTGCAAAAACGCCTTGCTCGCATGGTGTCACAAACATTTTTGTGTTGACGCAGACCTTTTGTCACCTAAAGTCAAAGCCCGCAAATCCAAACATCTTTCGCTTCAGGAAACGTATAAATAAATAAGATGGCGACATTAAAATCTTAATGTTTACACCTCCTAATATTAAATCAAAAGCTGTGTTATTGTG
This sequence comes from Stigmatopora argus, assembly GCF_051989625.1. Lineage (NCBI taxonomy): Eukaryota > Metazoa > Chordata > Actinopteri > Syngnathiformes > Syngnathidae > Stigmatopora > Stigmatopora argus. Next base: position 18,442,548 of record NC_135389.1, on the reverse strand, counting down.
AGAGCTTACGACGCCCGTGAATCCAATCAACTCCCGGTTGACGTTTATGAACAATTGAACGATTTCAATCATAATATTACGATTCTTGTCTCTTATACTATTTACAATGTATGACTATTTTTGTAGTATGATGGTTTGTATCCGGTATTATTGCAACTTTTTTCCCGTATTTTTACGAGGCATGACTTAATTCTCAAAATGTTAATATTACTTATTATGATTTTAATCACGTAATATTACTTCATTAATAGTTTTAATAATAATTCAATCTCCAAACATCAAAAGCAGTTTTAAGTTGACACAGACCTTACGTTGCCAAAATTCAAAGCCTGTGAAACCCAAAAACTTTTGGTTCACATAACATCAAAATGATTAATCTCATAATTTGGAGAATTTCTCTAATCTCATATTAACACAATGGATGACTTTTTTCTTGCAATCTGACAACTTTCATAGTGTAATATTACAAATCTTCATAATTGTAGTATCACTTCAATCACCTAATATTCCCCAGTTTTGTGTCAACACAGACTTACGTTGCCAAACGTCAAAGCCTGCAAAACCCCCCAAACTTTTATTTTTCGTTAAAAAAAAGCAATAAAAGGACAGTCAATGATCCCAAGGTATCCACAGAACCTCAAAATCAGTTGACGCAGCCTCGGGTGCAAAAATACGACTGGACAACCTTGCTTTTAATTGCTCCAAGGCATATAATGAAGACATTATGTATCGAAAAGGGTGAAAAAGCCCCACCTGCATGGGGTAAATCTGTCTTCATATCAGCTGCGTGACTTTTGCCCAGGCAGACAATAGATTAAACAATGAATGAATGATTTATTAGCTGTCGTTGTCACGCTATTTAGATGGATGGGCGTACATGCGGCATGACCTCACTTCCTTGTTCTCTGCCTTGTATCGGCGGGGGCCACGAGAGGAGAGGGGCGGGGTGGGTCAGGCGCACCGCTGGCCACTGACAGGAGCCGGCCACTTGATCAATGATCCCGGGGTTGCCATATTGTGAGGCGGCTGCGGATGAACTTCAAAAATATGGAAGGATGAAGGTGCGCGCGGGACCCAAAAAGTAACTCCTCTCTCTTCGAGCCGTCCCTCAGATGGGTTATTCTGGCGATGGCCCTGACAGCCCGTGGTTTGGATTTTGATTTATGTGCCCGTGAAGCTCAAATCAAAGATTCCATCTACTGCTGCTTTATGGCAGCCCGGATGATGAATGGCGCAGTCTCTCGGTCAAACCCGGCCTCTGTGTCTTTGCCCCACATTTTAATTGCTAAAGTAGCCAGTCATCGCTCAGCCCTCCTACCCTCTCGCCGCCTCATCCTTTCTGCCCGTTATATCTCGCCCTCGTGCGCGATAATGTACGGTTATCTCCTCGCGTGTCCCCGTGTCGTCGCTTTCCCTCATAAAATTGGCAAGAGGAGAAGGAGCCTAGTGAAAACATTCATAACATTGGGAGCACCGTTTTTTTGGGTGGGTCTAGCTCTGACACGTTTTTTTTCTTCTCATTTTGGGCTCTGAAATTCAAAATAGATCTTTTTTTAAATTTGATAATTCATGTCCATGTTCCATGGTTATTCACACTGAGACATTTATTTTTTGATTACCTAATGTCGTGACCAGACGTTTCGTCGAAAGATGTTTGGTCCCCGGACGTTTGGTCGACCGGACGTTTGGTCGACCGGACGTTTGGTCGACCGGACGTTTGGTAGACCGGACGTTTGGTCGACCGGACGCTTGGTAGAACGGACGCTTGGTAGAACGGACGCTTGGTAGAACGGACGCTTGGTAGAACGGACGTTTGGTAGAACGGACGTTTGGTAGAACGGACGTTTGGTAGAACGGACGTTTGGTAGAACGGACGTTTGGTAGAACGGACGTTTGGTAGAACGGACGTTTGGTAGAACGGACGTTTGGTAGAACGGACGTTTGGTAGAACGGACGTTTGGTAGAACGGACGTTTGGTAGAACGGACGTTTGGTAGAACGGACGTTTGGTAGAACGGACGTTTGGTAGAACGGACGTTTGGTAGAACGGACGTTTGGTAGAACGGACGTTTGGTAGAACGGACGTTTGGTAGAACGGACGTTTGGTAGACCGGACGTTTGGTAGAACGGACGTTTGGTAGACCGGACGTTTGGTAGACCGGACGTTTGGTAGACCGGACGTTTGGTAGACCGGACGTTTGGTAGACCGGACGTTTGGTAGACCGGACGTTTGGTAGACCGGACGTTTGGTAGACCGGACGTTTGGTAGACCGGACGTTTGGTAGACCGGACGTAACGGACGTTTGGTAGAACGGACGTTTGGTAGAACGGACGTTTGGTAGAACGGACGTTTGGTAGAACGGACGTTTGGTAGAACGGACGTTTGGTAGAACGGACGTTTGGTAGAACGGACGTTTGGTAGAACGGACGTTTGGTAGAACGGACGTTTGGTAGAACGGACGTTTGGTAGAACGGACGTTTGGTAGACCGGACGTTTGGTAGAACGGACGTTTGGTAGAACGGACGTTTGGTAGACCGGACGTTTGGTAGACCGGACGTTTGGTAGACCGGACGTTTGGTAGACCGGACGTTTGGTAGACCGGACGTTTGGTAGACCGGACGTTTGGTAGACCGGACGTTTGGTAGACCGGACGTTTGGTAGACCGGACGTTTGGTAGACCGGACGTAACGGACGTTTGGTAGAACGGACGTTTGGTAGAACGGACGTTTGGTAGAACGGACGTTTGGTCACCGGATTCGCTCGCTGTCAAATTATGACAGAGTTTACTGTTGATATTTTGATATTAGATATTTAGATATTAAACTCACTCTTGCTCTCTCTCATGATTATAATTTTGAGAGCTGGTTTCAACAGTAACAACCCAGCGACCAAACGTCCGTTCTACCAAACGTCCGTTCTACCAAACGTCCATTCTACCAAACGTCCGTTCTACCAAACGTCCGGTCGACCAAACGTCCGGGGACCAAACGTCTTTTGACGAAACGTCCGAGTACCAGAAAATGTTTGTCGAAATTGCGTCAAAATACTTTTTCTTGCGGTCTGTAAACTTCTGCAAGTCACTTCCTAATGAGATTGGGGCATTTAGAGATCTTTTCCTGGTCATTTTTGCCTCAGATTTATTTACAGTTCACTTTGTATTGATTAGGGGTCACTTACTGTTTATTCAGGCCATTTACAGCTCACTTTCTGATCATTTGAGGGCATTTACAGTTCTGCTCATGTTGCTTTGGGGTCACTTCCTCGTTATTTTTGGGCCAATTACGGGTCACTTCCTGATAATTTGGGGCATTTACTGCTCATGTCCTCTTGACCTGGAGTCACTTGGTGTTTATTTCAGGCCATGTATGGATCAATTCCTGATAATTTGGGGTCACTATCTGTTTTTTGGGGGCTGTGGAGGGGTCATTTACTGTTCAGCTCATATTGCTTTGGGGTTGCCACAGCAAATCAAATGTTCTACACAATTTTCTGATCAGAAATAATGGAAAGGCACTATTTAAATGGCTACCTCCATTTATTATTAAAGGTAAGAAATGCAACAGAATGTAGCACATTTTTAAGATTTTTTTGGGAGGCCATATTCATCAATATTTTCCTCATTTGCAGTTTGTACTACACAAATAAACTTTTCTTGGCCTAGCCATAGCTACATACGTCATCAATCTGTAGAACAATCCCACTTGGATTCCGATATCTACCACAAACGACCCAGAATTGGGACCAAAATAGCCCACAATGCGGTAAATCATCAGAATAAAGCAGATTTCTTTTCCCACACAAACACCGCCACTTTACCTGACTTCCGGGCACGTCTGAAAGAGGCCTAATAGTCATTTTCGCCCGCGGTGCTAGTTAATGGGTGACCTAGCGCACACGTGCATGGCGAGAAAGGAAATAAATGGCCGCATCTACATAAAAAGCCACTTTATTCGGCGGAAGACTGCCGAGATGCCAGGCTCTGATAGAGTTTATGTTTGTGCCCAATTTTTCAAAAGTAAACACATTCTGCAGTACATGACATTACTAAGTAGGTTAAGTACAGCCCCGGGCGAGCATCCATCAGGACAGAATGAAGCGAGCGCATTCTGCCCGACGAGAGGTGAAAGTTTTCCACTGTGCCGCCGTGACATTTAATTTTTCACATCTCCCGCGTGTTCCTGAGATGAATTTTGGCAGAGCCGGTGCAATTTAGCCACTTGGCAGTTTGAAATTGGGCGATGAATCACAACTCCGATTCAATGGGACGCCGGTCGGTGTGCGATATTTTCTCAGCGTCACAATAGAAAGAAGGAGAGATACATAGGAGGAAAACAACAGAGATGCAGAGGGCGTAGATTGTGCTCGCCAATCTTTTTACGATCACGTCAAGGGTCGGTTTTTGCTCTGGACAATGTGGGCGACCGCCTAGGGCGTATTATATTAGGGGGCGCACGAGAACCCACAAAAAGGTTTTGTTTCTATTGAATTACCACTTGTCTAATGGCGTATACCAAGGGTGTCAGACGGTTCGCGGGCCGCTTTAACGTCAACTTGATTTCACGTGGGCCGGACCATTTTAGATATAATATTTCGATATATTTTTTTAATAAATGGATTAAAAGAACTGCATTAAAAGCCCTGAATATTCAATTTTTTTATAGATCTAAAACAATGTTTATTTTAGCTTTTTTTAAATATATTTTTAGATTTTACAAAATGATTTTTGAATTAAAAACACAGAAAAAAATGATTAAAAAATTACAATTATTGATTTAAAAGGGGGAAAATCAGGAAATGTAATATACATCTATACTCTTCTTTTTTTTATCCTAGAACAGAAAGTCGGCACTCATGATTTACTTTCCTGGGCCACACAATGATGCGGCGGGCCAGATTTGGCCCCCGGGCCGCCACTTTGACACATGTGGCGTAGACCATCTGATCCACGGTGGAGTTTGCAGAAGGGGCATTGTCCCCACCCTAGGGTCAGTTACGTGTTACTACATCCAGTTTAAAATGGAGCATTAACATGGTTTTTCCTACTAAAAATATATATATATATATGATGTGGTTGATGATTATGGACAAAAAAAGTCATGTTTTAAATTCAATCCAATCATCCAGAATGAATTTGCCAGACACCCAGTCAACATGCTGCCTTGCTCTGTAGTCAGATGATGTTAAGTATGTGAACTATTTTATTATTTTAATTTATTTTATTCTATTTTTGTGGTCTAGGGGTTGTGGAATTGACGTTGCTGTTTATAAGTTGTACTCCTCGATTGTGTGAGATGTCTAAGATGATACTATCTGAAAGAAAACTGATTTTTAGGGTGTATTTGATTAACATACATAGTACAGTACATGTTTGTGTTTGTATGTTAGGGGTGGGATGGCCCAGGGGGGCTGAGAGGGTTGTCTGCCTCGGGCGCAAAATTAGCTAGGAGCGTCTCTGGCTCACGCGACCTACCATCTCACCATGGATGCCGGGCGGCGAGGGTGGTCTTTAAGGGGCCGCGCTGGGGTATTTTGACAAAGAGCAGTGAAGAAAGAAATCCATAAAGTCAGGACATTGCCAGAGAATGCAAACTTCTAAACTCAACCTCCAGACAAACTCCAAACGAGCCGCCGATAAACTGACTCAGTTTCTGACACCAGCCATTTATTAGCCCGGCAGCGGAAGATGGCGCATTGCGCAGCCGATGGCGTGTATCCGCGAGGACGGCACACGAGACGGACGTCGACGACAGCTCGGCCGCGGTTAAATGCCGAGCGCTCGCCAGGCGGCGTTGGAGACAATACATCAAAACACGTGTCGATGACACGCCTTCCCGCTTCATATTTGCATCATCTGCTCCACTGAACAACCAAAAAATGATCTTCTCCAGTGAGCGTGTTCTTTGACCTCAGGCCAACGTGAAGAAAATGATGGAAAGAAAAACGGATGTACAATCTTTCACATGTGAATGGTGTAACTCGGCAACGTTGATAGGTTGGTTAGGTTGTCCCACGTTTCCTGTTCAGGTTAGTTGCAAACAAAAATAATGCGCTAATGACACTATATTCTGAGATTGAGGGTTCAAACCCTTCCTGTGTGGAGTTTGCAGGCTCTCCCTTTGCTTGCATGGGTTTTCTCTAGATACTATGGTTTCCTCCCACATTCCAAAAATGCTTGGCTAATTATACGCTAAATTATCCGTAGGTATAAATGTAAGCATGATTAGTCTCCTGCCTTGCGATTGGCTGGCCACCAATCCAGTGTGTGCCCCCATGGTTGGCTGGGATAGGCTCCAACACCCCTGGCAACCCTTGTGAGGATAAACGGTATAGAAAATGAATGAATGAATGAATTCTGCTTTCATTCATTTCTGAATCTCACATACGGTACCCGGACATTTAGTCGACGGACAGTTCGTCGCCGGACACTTCGTCGACCGGACACTTCGTCGAAGGACATTTCGTCGACGGGCATTTCGTCGACGGGCAATTTTCGTTTTATTTATTGCCTTTTATTTTAATATCAAAGTTCCTTTAAAAATCGGAGTAAAAACTCTCTCATGATTATAATTTTGAGAGAGAGAGATTACCTGGTTGATAATAATTATCTATGCAACAAAACAATCGTTCGCGAGGTTGAGGTTAGGTTAACCCTAAGCCCTAACCTTAACCTTAACCACTAACCTTAACCACTATCCCACGTGTCAAACCGATTCGGCCGAGGGCCGCAGTGGGTCCTGGTCTTTGTTCCAACCGATCCAGTGCCGACATTTTAACCAATCAGGTGTCTTGTAAAATAAGTAGCACCTGACTTTAATTAACTGATTACACTTGCAAAAGGTATCCTCTTGTTGAGTTGGAATGAAAACCTGCACCCACTGCGGCCCTTTGAGGACCGGTTTGACACCCCTGCACTATCCCCTAACCCTAATCCTAACCACTAACCTGACGAATTGTCCGTCGACGAAATGTCTGGCAACGAAACGCCGGCGGCGAAATGTCGGGTCGACGAACTGTCTGGCGACAAAGGGTCCGGCGACGAATTGTCCGTCGACGAAACGTCCGGTCACATGACATACGTATTTGTAGCTTTCATTAAAAGTGCAAAGAATGTTTTTTTATTTTGGGGTCTTGAACATCCTGACACTGTGACTCAGTGTTTATGTATCTGTTGCTACGTATGAGTCACTAAAAATCAGGCAAAAGGTGGGAGGAAAGAAAAAAGCGGGAGTAGAAGGACAATAGGACGACTTGAAGAATGGCAGAGGAGGGGGGTGAAAACCTGCGTGTCTTTGATGGCTTTTGAAGACGTGGCAAACGGCTGGCTGGGGATGGGTGGGGGCTTTGACAACATCTTTCGCATGACGAGCGGATTTTTGAAGGCCGTCCTCACACAACGAGGTGCCACTTGGAATCAAGCTCAAATCCCAGACGTGGCACGTACTGTATCTAAACACACATGCACAGATTTCGCTTCACATTTTCCACCCTGGCGTCCAAATATGTCACTATGGGAGACGCGGGGTCACTTTGTTGGATCCGTGCATGCCTTGTTTTTGAGCAGACTTTTCGTTCCTTCTGGAGATAAACCCAGATTTAAAGGGACACTGCCAATCAACGTATTTGTTTTCATCTTAGAAGGCGCATCAGTGCCCCTGAGAACCAGTTTTTCCAATAACTTTAGCCTAAAAAAACAATATAAAGAGTCCTCCCAGTTTTAAATAATGGACGTCTATCATTGCCAATGAGTTAAACGAAGAAAAAAATGAACTATAAAGAGGTTGCCTGTTGTCCTTTCGACTTTATTGTTAAAAGTTGTCTCGTAATAACAGCTTGCCTTTTTTTCCTCAGACTTGACATTTGAACATTGGCATTGTCAAGACAAATTACGCCATATCGCGTTTCTAACATTTAACGGGCTAATTTTAGTAAATCAATCCAAGAAGTGGCCGCAAATGAAAATAACAGTTCGTCAAAGCGTGAGTTTGAGCCTGCGCACGAGATCCCAGATAGTTCTCCCCATTTCCAAGTGACAAACGTTGACTTCATTTGGTGCCCTTCAAAACTCCACAGTGGCGTCAATCCCAATATTTAAGATTATGATTTGGTTACACCTCATTTGTCTTATGACGCTCTTATGCAACTGTTCTCTCTGATGGTTGATGAAAAATGATGCTAAAATTGTCATGTTATGAAACCATTGGATAATCAAATTACTGTTCCAACGGTACTCGGTCGTTTGGTTGCCGGTCTTTTGGTCGCCCGGAAGGTTATTGATAATTACCATTTAAATTGTTGCTCAAATTCCCTAAATACAAACTGCGAATTATTATTTAGTCATACTTAATGCCCTATTAATTATTAGGCTAAAGAAAAGCTCCAAATTTCCCGGACTTTTATTGTTTTTTGTTGGAGAACTTGTTAAGACCGTGACTGACGTAGCTTCTTAAAAGGACAACGCATGTACATACAAACTCTTCTACACTCACACGTCCGCTCAGTGAAACTGCTCAGGGCCATTGTTGGCTTTTATTGATGCGTACAACGTGTTGTTTTACCTTGTTTTGTCGCCGGTCTTTTGGTCGTCGGTCTTTTGGTCGCCGGTCTTTTGGTCGCCCGTTGTTTGGGTCCGGGCGACCAAAAGACGGCGACCAAAAGACCGGCGACCAAACGACCGCACACGGTTCCAACATACGAAAACAAGATTTTTTGGAGGACCGTGGAATGAATGAGAGAATTTCAATCTAAAATACTTCTTATGAAAAATCCAAGTTGAAAAACAAGTTCTGGAACCAATTCATCTCGTAAGTAAAGGTACCACCGTTTGATTCGGAATCAATCGGTTACCGAAAAGCTGGCGGATGGACGGACGGACGGACGGATTCCCCGCAGAGTACTTGAGATGGATTTCCCATTTTAGTGGGGAGAAGAGCAGAGTGAGCTTCGATTGGAGCCGACGTCGGAGGAGTACTTCAGGGCAAACCAGCTGTGACTGGCCTGATGTGTAGCTGTCACCGTGTGGTGACATGATATAATATGAAATGATATTGAACAACGTCGCTTTGGCACTAAATTGTTAGCAGAGCTTCAGGTCTGACAGCAGCCAGTTTATGGCTTTAATCCCAAGGTCCTTTAAACCTTGTTTGACATAAATTGAGTTTGGCTTCTTGGCAGCGGGGGGAAGAGGAAAAAAAAAAGAGCAATGGCAATGAAAACACGTTTCGTCCCTGTGCCTTGTTTGGCTTCCGCGGAAACTTTTTTTCTTCCCGTCTGTGAGCTTTCATTTGCACCCGTGCAGCGGGAAACGTCTTTGTTAATGTTAGCGTGAAGCGGAGGTGCCGCTAAATAGAATTTGACGGCACATTTAAATGTGAAGATGGCGGAACGTTCAAAAGTCTTGCTTGGCTTCGTGGGGGGGAGACTTTTGGTGACCTAGCAAAGGGAAAACTACTTTTGGCGTCAGGCCGTGAAATTACAAGGTTAATGTCTTATTTTCACTCTACATTTACGTAAACCAGAAGTCCTTCCGATTAGGCGAGTGTTGTACCCCCCTGTATTTATTCTTGAAACACGGAGAAATAATCACAATAGTGATTCGTTGTTGCTTCTTCAATCCAACTTTACTGGTATGAAGAAAATCTCCCGTGTTGGTCAAGCTATTTGCATAAGGCATCAATAATCGAATACCGATATACACTTTAACATGTCACACTTGCTATGTGGATCAAGGCATCAATAATCCGGTGGCGGGCCGTCAGGGCCAATAAAGGCCTTCTCTGCTGGCCTAAGAAATATCTGAATCAAATATTATATTTTGTCCATCAATACTTATTAAATAATTCCAAATGGTCTGTTAGCTTCCTTTCATTGCTTTTCCCCCTGGTTGCACTGCTTCCAGATGTGTGTTTTCATTTTGAAGCATTTAACCAATCACATTTCAGCCATTATTTGTCGCCAGGGTCAGAAATTTGTTTCAAAGCCTTCACAATCAGTTCTGCGGGCTCTGCCGCATTAAACAAGAGTCGATAAGACTATTGCTTTAACCAATCAGCTTTCGAGTTGACAACACCACAATGTATTGTCGAGGGCGTAGGGATACGTCATTGCCTTGTCGCAGGCGGAGGGATACGTCATCGCTTTCACCAACTATGATTAGCTACCAAACTGTATCTGGAGCTAGCTGAACAAGCAAATATATTCTTGTGTTGATTTAAAGCCATTTTCAAGACGGACTGTGCCAGAAATTTGACAGGACAGGCTCCACTTTCAGCATTACCTTCGATGGAGTTATAAAAGAAGGAAGAAAGAAAGGAGGATGGATATTGTGTACAGTTAAAAAGGATTTTTGGTGAGTAAAATATGGCTATATTCCTAAATAATATTTCAAATGTGGGCCCGGTTCTGATATCTGAAAAGCTCCAGTGTTTGTATTTAAGCTCCAGTGTTTGTATTTAATCACTAAATGCTGCTAGGAAGTGGATTTTACCCCATTTTAGTGCAATTTTTGCCGTTTCGCGTATGGACGTATATGGACGTATCGATGTTCGTCGTTTTCCCGGGGAAATGATACTGCGGGCCTGGTTCTGATGTCTAAAAGGCTCCAGTATTTGTATCTAATCAATAAATGCTGTTTTCGGCTGGATTTTACCCCATTTTCGGGCAATGTGCGCCATTGACGTTCATCACTGTCTTTTCCCGGGAAAATCACTCCCCTGGCCTGGTTTTAATGTCTGAAAAGCTCCAGTATTTGTATTTAATCATTAAATGCTTCTAGGAAGTGGATTTTACCACATTTTTGTGCATTGATTTATTGATTATTTTTTATGTGTCGCAGCTGTAGCTGCAGTCGAGGTTTTATAGCCATAAAATAGTTTTGGGGGGTTGGATTGATTCGTTGAAGGCGCTACGAGAAAATGCACGGACCGCCACTGCAATAATCGAATACCGATATACATCCAATCCAAACTAGTTGTACATCCCCAAGATGCAATTGTTAATAAATTAAACACTTTAGCATGTCACACGAGCTTCAACTTTTGGCGACGTAACGATTCCAAAACAGCATTTAGCCACACATGACAAAATGAGGCCATTCTGAACCTGGCTTCTTATCCAAGCAGAAAACCTAAAGCAACGCTAGCTTTACTTATTTCCCTCTAACTTTGTCCATCTGTATGTCGGCCTTGTTATCTTATCTGTGTATTCACGGTAGCGTGTCGATGCGTGGGTGTGGGCGCGTAATGCATGGCCCCGTTGAGAAGAGCGATGGCTTCTTTCCTGCCTTGTGGGTGCAACAGGACCGGGGCTGTGTCTTTGGGCAGCTGTATGGATGGCTTGAGGAGGTCTCCATCATTCATAAAGTGCACTCCTACATATAGAATTGATCTTGCAAAGGCGCTGGGTGGCAATAGTACTTCATCAGTTTTTCCCTACCACAAATCACTCGGAGGTGCCCCCCCCCCAGGGGAAGAGTTGACACTATTGTCAGCACGGCAGTCTCTTTGGACAACAGAAGGGGCAGGACGGCAATCCTCGCTCATGTCGGGGGGCTCAAATGGCCATCCAATGAAAGGCGAGAAGAATACGATTGGTGCAAGGATTGTACAGAGGATGAAATTTTCATTGGGCAGTCAGAAATTTGCTCACAAATTGCCACTTTGGGATGATAAAATTATTTGTATTGCTTGTAGTCCTAATGTCTATGTCCGGTTTGTATGTTTTTTTATTTTATTTTTGCAGTGTTTGAATGATGCACTTTGTCTGACACCTCTGAGCCACTGTCGTATTGATTTATTGTTTAAAAAACACTCGGTTCTTTCATTTTGATTTTGTTTGTGTACAGTGTAATTGCAGTTTTTGTGGTATTAATATTCACTGCTACTGACAGCAATCCAATTCTGTAAAAAGAATATTGACTAAAGTTGAAGACAGATCCATTTACAGCATAAACTGGTGGAAAAAAAAATCTCTATTATTGCTATTGCCTAGAAAAATAGCCAAAAGAAGAAAAATATCAATTTTCTGCTAAAACACTGTCATTTATGGGACTATAACAACAATTGAAAACGGGAACATTTCGGTTCGCCGGCTCCGTCAAGGTGACGCCAACTTCTTTGTGAATGATCCAAGACACGAGCGCTACGTGGGGTCTTAGTTCAAATCTGACTGTTTTGACAAGTTGCAAATTTCCTTCCGATTTTCTCCACTGCCAGTCAGTAATCACCTTGAAAGAACTAGCCAGCGTCCAAAATAAGAAGTCAAGCACGACACGGCAGAAACGAGGCCCGACTCGGGAGACTGATGATCCTGTCTATCCCCGCTAAGACTCCCGCCGCTTGACATCTTGACATGACGAGAAGGATGTTCCCGTCTGTCTCGTCACATCGCGGCCGTCCCGATTCGGATCCCTCCCATGGATGGCGTGACGACTGGCTTTCAAAAAGCTGCCCGTCCATCATAAACATCCTTCCTTTTATGCTAGCCGTCTAAGCGGGAGTGGCCAGGAGAGAGATCAGCCTATCAAAGACACGTCGACCGTCGGGCAGATTGACGGAATATCACGGCCGTGGACGGAGCGGGGAATTTCTCGCGCAAGGTCGTCCGTGGTTAGGAGAGAATCGCAAATCTCGACGAGAATTCCCGCGTGAGGCCGGCTTCCGGCGAAGAGTGATCATATATGTAAATCAACGTTCCTAAATCAGTCTTTTCGCTAAATATTCCGAGCGGCTCTGCGGTGGTGTTAAATTAAAAGCCTCACCTTGACACTATATAAATGTAATACTGTCAATAAAGTGGGTATAAATAGATAAAGGAGTAACCATTCATAATCGACCTGAATATTTTAAGAGGGTCTTTTGGGCGAGAAAAGAGGAGAGAGACGTGATCAATTGTCTTATTTCAGCCCTTCCAATCAGAGGTGAGCTAATTGAAATGCTGTAAAGTCATCTGCCCAGCCTAAAGGAGGAACATTATCAGATTTTTTTTCTAAATAGTTTGCCACAAATGAATAAAAGCCCTCCTTTGTCTTGCGTGTCTGCGGTCTGGACGGAGAAAGACTCGCGTGTGGATTGCGGAAAATGTTGAAGAGACCTTTTCAATGTCTGATCCCTTCACTTGGCGGATGTTCTTTAATGCAGACATGAGCGCAAAAGTCAAGTGGACAGCTCAGCAACATGAGGGAATGAGGTTGACAAAATTTTAGCGTTAAAAAAAACGGAAAAGCAGGAAAATATTGTGAAAATGTAGGCTAGTGAAGTTGGGTGCTCTGTTAGCCTAAGTGATTAGCTGGTGAGTTAAAATAATGCACTTATTAAGGTTATTAATTAAATAGATCCATACATTATACATTTTTAAATGGTATTGCTGCAACACAATTTTTTTCCGTAGTTTGTTGTTAATTTGACAAATAATATTTGACGATTTCCCTATATCACATGTGTCAAAGTGGCGGCCCGGGGGCCAAATCTGGCCCGCCGCATCATTTTGTGTGGCCCGGGAAAGTAAATCATGAGTGCCGACTTTCTGTTTTAGGGTCAAATTAAAATGAATAGTATAGATGTATATTAAATGTCCTAATTTTTCCCCTTTTAAATCAATTATTGTAATTTTTAAATCCATTTTTTTCTGTGTTTTTAGTTCAAAAATCATTTTGTAAAATCTAAAAATATATTTAAAAAAAGCTAAAATAAACATTGTTTTAGATCTGTAAAAAACTGAATATTCAGGGCTTTTAATCCAGTTCTTTTAATCCATTTATAATTTTAAAAAAAATCTAAATATCATATCTAAAATGGTCCGGCCCACATGAAATCGAGTTGACGTTAACGCGGGCCGCAAACCAACCCGAGTCTGACACCCTTGCCCTATATATTCATTCATTTTATCTGTTTATCCTCATAAGTGTCGCAGGGGTGCTGGAGCCTATCCCAGCACATTCGGAATTGGTTACCTGCCAATCCCCAGCCACAAAAAGACAAAAGACGACCATTCACGCTCATATCTAATGGAAATTTTGAGAGCCCAATCAACCTACCTAGCATGTTTTTGGGATGTGGGAGGAAACCGGAGCACCCGCAGAAAAACCACACAGGACGATTGGGGGTTTGATCTCAGAACTGTGAGGGGACGTGCTAAACACTTTCACCTGTATAAATCTACAAGGGCAGCTGCTACTAATTTTCCGTAAATTTGAGTTTTTCCCAAAGTATTTTTTTTACGATGTTAAGTCTTCCGGAGTTCTTCATGAAATATGCAGCCGGTCAAAAGCTTAAAGAATATCATGAGTGTTTAAGGTGGATTGGAGGACATATTTTAAAGGCGCTGGCAAGCAAGCGTCTGGCATGTCCACCTTTTTGCCGGAGCCGTTCTATTTTCAGAGTGAAGCTAATGAATGTGGTTTTGGAAAAGGTTTCTCTGCAGGCTCGCAATGAGAAATGGTAAGAGATTATTTTAGAATGAAGATCAATGACAAAAGTCCAAACGGTGCGGCAGCAGGAGACACTTGCGTCTTAATGTAAGATGAGTGGAAGCGCGCGACGCCGAGGCCAAAGGCAAGCGTTCCATCTCCCCCGTTCGCTTCGCCCGGTGGAAATGAGTCGCTGCCATTGGCGGCAGCTTTTTACAAATGAATTACCTGCTGTATTAATAGGCACGTAGGCTTTTATCAAACACTATGGGTAAAAGTAGCTTTAATTATGCATTCGTTATTCAACCTGTTTGACTTAAGCATCCGCTCTCGTGCATTGTTCAAATAGTCAAGTGAAAACGAATGTTTTGTTATATGTTTGGAGTGTGCATGTTAGTGCATCTTAGTGTATATGTGCTTATATATGTATGTGTATGTATGTGTGTATATATATATATATATATATATATATATATATATATATATGTGTGTATTTACACATGTATATTTCAGCAACACGCTTATTTATTTATATATTTATTCATGTATTTATTTATTAACTTACTTATTACCTATCTATTTATGGCTAAAATACCTTTTCTATTTCTGCATCCTCACCCTCTTGCCACTGTGACAACGAAATTTCCCGAATACGGGATGAATAAAGTTATCCAATCCAATCCAATGTTCTCCCCAAGTTTGCGTGGTCTTTCTGAATCACTTGATAATGTGTATCATCATTAGGGTGGGAGGGGTGCTGGAGTCTATCCTAGCTGACAACAGACAGTAGGCGGGGTATCCCCTGAATTGGTTGCCAGCCCAAAAAAAAACCCGACCATTAATGCTCACGTCTGATAAAAAATGTGTGTCCTATTCACGGTCACACTCAAAGATATGGACAATTTAGCATACACTTAGCCTAGTGCGCATCTTTTCTGGATGTGGGTGGAAACCGAAGTACCCAGAGAAAACCCATACAAGCACAGGGAGAACACCAAACGTCACACAGCAAGGCCTAAGCCTGGGATTGAACCCTTGATTGACCTGTGAGGCGGACATGCTAACCACTCTGCCGCCAGATTGGCCTTTTTAACTCAAATTTAAAGACAATACTATAATCAAGTAATTGATTTTTTTAAATATCATTTTATTAAAAAAGAAGAACTATCTGAATGCTATATTCTTTATTTCAGCGAGCGCCCACTCTACCAAATGCTTTGAATTTGACTTCTTAGGTACTCCGGTGCCCATCTAGTTTCATTTTTTTTCTTCTTATGTCCAGCAAATGCACTTTTTTTTTCACCTCGTCTACGAATTAGCAAGTGAGCTGTCCTTTTGAATTTGCGTAAAGAAAAAAAATCTAATAAATCTGCATAAATTTACGCCAATTAAAAATGGGACTCTGTCTCTTCTGCTAGTTGCAATTAGCCTTTGACCAGCCGACGCTCACGGAGACATCTCTAATGAAGGACAGACATAGTTTAAGCGCTTGATTTGTCATCAAAATTTCTCATCGGGATGAAAATGTTGAGGGCAGAGCTGTGCATTTAACACATTATGGCGTACATTAAGTAATATCATCACTTAGGAAGTGTCCATGCAGGTTTGGCTGCGGAGCCAACTGCAGCGTGCCCCCCCTATCCGCTATTAACCCTGCCATGTGTGGAGAACGGTAAGAAACGACGAGGGGTTCCAAGTCCCTCGACTATCGGAGGTGATCAGAATTCATATTAGCATATTTGCACGCTGATGGCAGCCTGTCACTCCAGGTGCTGAGTTTTCCCTCCGGACTGTCACTCGCGGGAAGGAAACATTTTTAATCCATCTGGACGCAACATAATTGCTAATACGGCACATGACGGGATTTTGGGCGGTGTAGCGTTTTTTTTTCAAATAAAAATGATAATAAAGCAAAAGTTTTTTTTTTTAGATTTTGCTGTGGCGCCTAACTGCTTATTATTCAGCGGTTCAGAGAGCTGCGGCAGAAATCCATTCATTTTGATTGGCAGTGTCAGAAATGGATTTGGTTTGCGTGATTTAGCTGGCTCACATAGTCAAAAAAATAGGGGATATATGATGGACGGAGGTCAAGTTTTGCTATTATTTGTTCGGAAGTCGTTCTGTGAGATATGTCTATCTGGCCGGACAGAAATAATAATTAAGCCGTATAATGTATGTTATAATCACTTTTTTTCTTTGGAGTCTGAAATGTGTTTTGGGCATTTGGCACATCATAAAAACATACGGTATTTTCACGACTATGAGGCGCACATAAAAGTCTTAAATTTTTGCTCAAAATAGACAGGGCGCCTTATAATCCAGTGCGCTTTATATATGGACCAATACTAAAATTGTTATCACGATAAAATAAAATAAATCAGTCGATAGGGTACACCATCCTCTACAGCTCTCACAACTACGGCAAGCAGCCCCCGACTCTACTATTTTCCCGTAGAAAAAGTACTGCGCAGTGACTGCTGGGATATATAGTTCTTTTGTCAATACACCCAATGGATTGTGGCCTGGCGATCGACATCAACACAGCTTTACAAAGCATGGAAGACAGCGTTGGAATAGTTACGCTAGCTACTAGCTAGCTACTATTTGCGAATGGATTGTGGCCGCCTGGACGAACGTATAAAACTCAGCGTTTTCGATGACTCATTTGGACAATTGTTCAATTTGGACACAGAAAATGAGGACTTTGATGGATTTGTGGGTGATGATGACGTGAGTACATTGTAAAATGGCTAAATATAGTACAACCAAACTCAGTTTTGCTTCCGTTGCCTTTTTAAAAACGTATTTTTAGCGTGTGGGTGTAGCGTGCATGTTTAAGATGGTGTAAATTTTGCCATGCCTGGCTGCGTCTATAAAAACGGTGCGTCCTTTGTGTGTGTAAAATACAGAAATAGCACTCGTTACTGACACTGCGGCTAAATACGATGGGCCGTATAGTCGTGAAAATACGGTAAGCGTAATGTGAAATACCGCGTACAATGGGTTCAAGTTTATACTTATATTTTTGCACTCACTTGAAATTTTTGATAAGGTTTCATATTAGCTTTAATCTTAATTTTACTTCATTTCCCGGTAATACCTTGAATACCTGTCTGTGTAAATAATGCCATTTAATGTGCCTAAACCAAAATCGTTATACAGCTATAAACGACCATCCCAAAATGTGACATTTACTTGGCACTTTTGTAATTTGGATTATTGTTTGAGTCCACATTGTGGTTTGTTCTACTTTGTGTCTTGTTTCCTTTGTCTCCTTGATTACCAAATTAGCCGACCCCTCCCTGTCTATCTGACCAATCAACAACCATGTGCCCCTGTTGGATGAATTTTTATTCATTTTTCACCTGGTGCAAGTTCTAGCATCTGCCAACATGCACGTTTGGACTTTCTTATAATTAGAAATTTTCAGCAAAAGGCCTTTTTCCTCTCATACCAACTCGCCATTGTGTTGCATTTTTCTAATTTCAAGAGATTAATGACACTGTCACCCACTTGCGAAGCATCCTTAACTAAGATTCAGCGGCATAATGTCCACTCCATCTATTCCAGTTCCCTCAGTCAAAAATGCCTCCCAATCAGCACGAGGCTATCTTGAACAACTCCTCATCCTGCCGACCACGGCGATGCTTTGACAGTTTTTTTTCTTTTTTGGGGGGGTGAGCAGATGGAAAAGCGCCACCGTATTGCGCACGAGGCGCACTCACTTCCCCTTGTGATGATTTTGCAGCCCACGTTGACATCCAGTCATTACCAAGAAAATTAATGTGCCAGAGTTGCGGATTCCCTTTCAAAACAGATGTCGTCCGTACATCTAATTAAGCCACACACCGAATTCTCTCCACTTATTTATTGTCTCTGGAGTACACAAAAGCGGCGTTTTGTTGTACGTGTTGCGCCGATGACCTTGGTGCCCGATAACCTGAATTCCATTTGAATATATTCACGCCATAATGACAGGGGAGCGCTCAATTATGAACGTTATTGCTGAGAAATGGCTCAGCTCAGGTGAAGGATAAGTCTTATCTTTGCCTGTCAGGGGGAGCATTAGTCATGGGAATCGGGTCCTTCAGACCTGGCTGCGGTTTTTCAATGCGGATTGGCACTGAGGGGTGGCTGCTTGTGGACGTCCAATCCATTTGTTGTGGGAGGGTTGCACAAACGGTGGCTATTCATTCGACGCTGCTATCCAAGCTATTTTTAAGATCAGAAATGAAATGGAAAAAGCTACTCAGTCAGTCCATCTTTATTTATTGTGTCGCTTATACAAAAAAAAATTAGACTTGAGAGTTAGTCACAGGTCCAGCCAGACTATGGAAAAAAGTGCGAGTTATAGTCCATAAAATACGGTAAATGATATGTTGCTATTTTTAACTATTAATTTTCCTTATTTTGCATCTCAGAATAGGTAACATTTGCTTATTTTATGCAAAATGTTCTATAAAATTAGTCTTTAAAGAGTGTTTTTTAACTGTAATATACTCATTTATTCCTTCAAATAAGTCTAAATGAGAGTCTATCTATATTTTTCTTATTCCAAGAAACCTAATGTAGTCAATTTACTTAACGGCAAATCATTGCACCCATTTCTAGTCCATTTACACCAAAAACAAGGAAATGTATTTAGTTTAAGTGCAGCATTATCGCCTCACTTCTTTAAAAAAAAAATATATACGTATATATATATTTAGTACCCTGCTTTCCTTCAGTCATTGTTAGTTTATTCTTTCCATCTCTGCCACGCGTTCCTCCTCATAGATTGTTCATATGTACAACTCAGCAATGACTAAATGGAGCAAGTTATATTTCACACAGGCTGGAAAGCAAAAGACTAACGCCACAGCGATAACTTCCATTTACAGTGTAAAGCCGAGAGAGACTGCACACTGAGCGTCTACTATTTATGGGTTAATCGATAGCGTCCCCAGATGACACCATGTCCCCACTACTTTCTGTCATGATGACGACTCACTAATTTTGGAGAGGCCGCTTTCTCCCGCTGCCTCTGGCCAGCTCGGAGATGTTTTAATTTGGCCGTAAAAATGCCAATCACTATGGTTACTTCTTGTTCCCGGGGGAGGTCACCGTGGGGGCGAGTCCATAGGAGGAAATATATTCGCATAGTTCTCTTTAGAAGGCCAGCTAACCCTTGACATCCCGTTCGGGTTGTAACTTTATGTTGTTAAAGTGACAGCCGAGCTGGGCCGCGGCCAAATCACGGTCAGAAACGACTCTAATTCTTCTGCGGGTGCACGCCAAAGCAGTTATTAGTCCGTCTCAGAGGTGTTTATTTGCAGCTAATGTGTGCGGTGAATTTACTATTCATACGGGGTTAGTAAAAATAAATACAAAATTTAAAAATAACAACTACCCCCACACATACCAAGCTCAAAGAGAGAGCAAGAAGCCGGTGGTGAAAAAGTCTTATTACTAAGAGTCGACGGTGCTTCCTTGAAACGACTTTGAGCTCTCCCGAACATGGATATATGGAAGAACTGATGCTTTTATTGCGATGAAAGCCTGTGTTTAACAACTCACATTAATTTAGGGGGGACTGGACATCGGGTATGTTTGCATTTCAATGGGTTGTGAAGAGGAGCTTTGGACATGACGGTATGAGAAAGGTATTAAAACATCTTGTTTTATGTGTATCACTAAATGAGTAGTGGTGTACTAGATGACAAAATGGCTGCCCATGTGTCATTTGTTGTTGAATGACCCTAATATTCAACTTGAATTCTTTCAGGGACAGTGGTCATCAAAAGTTGACACTTTAGACCAGGGGTGTCAAACCCAGTTTGGTTGGCGGGCCACATTCATGGTGACCAGATCTCATGTGGGCCGGACAGTTTTAGATATAATATTTAGATTTTTTTTTTTAAATAAATGAATTAAAAGCCCTGAATATTCAGTTTTTTATAGATCTAAAACAATGTTTATTTTAGCTTTTTTTTTTAAATATATTTTTAGATTTTACAAAATGATTTTTGAACTATAAACACAGAAAACATGGATTAAAAAATGACAATTATTGATTAAAAAGGGGGAAATTCAAGACATGTAATATACATCTATACTCTTCATTTTAATTTGATCCTAAAACAGAAAGCCAGCACTCATGATTTACTTTCCCGGGCCACACAAAATGATGCAGCGGGACAGATTTGGCCCCCGGGCCGCCACTTTGACACATGTGCTTTAGACCCTTTAGATTAGGGGTGTCGAACTCAGTTTGGTTCACGGGCCACATTCACGACAACTAGATCTCGTGTGGGCCTTACTAGTGTATTTTTGGCCCAAAAGGTTAACTTGTGGTAAATTCTGGATCATTTCCTCTTGATTTTGAGGGACTTTCCGATATGCTTTTTGCTCATTTGTCAGTTCCTGCTGAGTTTTGGGTATTTCCAGATGACTTTCTGTTGTTTGGGGCTATTTAAAGGTTCCCTATTTCCCCATTGGCTGCTGTTGTGGGTGCTGTTTTGATGGTAAATAAACAAATACGATTTCGGAAAGGAAATTGAGTAAAGCACACTTGATCACACAACTCAAAAACTTCTGGTTTTCCCTTTATCGAGCTACAAAGCGCCCATCAGACCGAACAACCCCGGTGGGCCGGATCGGACCCCCTAGCGGGCCACTTGCTGCCCACGGGCCTCGCCTTTGACACCACTGCCATATGGGCAAATGAATTCCCAACTCAAGAGTCACAATGATTATTTTTCCAAAATCCCCATTTAGTTTGTGTCATGATGACAGATATATACACTAGTGTCAAATTTGGAGCTGTGACTCAAGCGTCCGGCAGAGGGGAGGCTTCCTCCTCCCCCTAACTCCCCTCCCTCCCTCACTCCCTCCCTCAGTCAGCCTGACGCGCAAAGAGTTAACGGGGCGGCGGGTCTGCCCATTCTCCCACTTTGAGTGACGCGATCCTCTCTCTTCAGCCCCCCAACCCACCCCGCAACCCCCCCAAGTTCGCTGGTTACCAGAGCGAGCGACCGAGCTACTCGGACGCGCGCGTTCCCGATCCCCACATTAACGTGAGCCACGCGAACGCGCCACACGCGAGCCGCGAACGCATCATGACTTTTTGCTCTCCGGCAGCGGACTCCTCCATGCCGTGCCGAGCCGTCCAGATGGCTCTCTGAGCGGAAGGTGGATCTTCCCGAAAACGGAGGCGAGTGGCTTTTGTGCCGTGTGGAGGAGAAAAAAAAACAAGGAGGAGTTTGGCGGAAATCCCCACGAATACAGCCGCAAATGCCACGGAGGAAACAAGAGGCGCCCAAGCGCGCGCCAGGTACGTCCCTTTTACTATATCGCGTGCGGGAAAATCGCGATTAATCGGCGTGGATTCGACTTGGACGCTCCGTTGCTCTTCTCCCCGACTGGCGTTAACTTCTTTCCGAGGGCTTGAAAACAAAGTCTGGCTGGCGTTTGGGGCAAGATAAACAATTTGGGAACGGACAATGGAGGTTTGTGGACTGGAAGGAGCTATAATCGACAGTTGCCACGTCCGATTTGACGGTTGATTGATTGGCTGTCACGCGGCTTTGATGTGATCGGTCCCGATTTGCATCAGAAAATCACTTCCCACCATGTGCGGCAGGATCATGACGTCACGTTTAGACCGATTTCAAAGAATGGCTGGACTTTTTTTTTGCATTGGTGACTCAGAAAAAGTGAGGGGGAGAGCTTTCTTGAGAACGTGTTTATGGATTAGTAGTTGCAGGTTGTCGAGTACGTGTTGAAACAACAGGTGGCGCTATAGTCTGTTGCCTTATAGAATCTCAAGAAAGTAGAAATTGTTGGTTATTTAACTCGTTTGCTTTCATTGACTGCGATGGACGTCCAATTTTGACTGAAATTTGCTGACACCTTTTCCAAACAAAATTTTATGGACGTCTAGCATCGTCAATGGGAATGAAAAATAAGAATTCACAGCCACTTTAAATATACTGGACTATCATTGTCAATGACAGGCAGTGAGTTAATAGTAAATATACATTTTTTTAATTAAACTTTTTTAAAACAGTGGCTATTCTCTTATTTCATGATATATCTTTAATGAGAAGATAAGACTTATTTTTTTGTTTACAATAGGTATTCATATCCCTTGCTATTTATGTTATTTATTAGTAATGCCATTTTAAACAAGTATACCTGTTTTATTACCCATTTGAATGTTGTTTTATAAACACATCTCTTTCCATACTCATATTTGGAAATCACGTGTTGAATCACATTTGTCTACCAAATGTTAATATTTTGGCCGACGTGACCCAAAATGTAACGCCACCGTATGTTTTTATGTGATAAGTATTTTTAATTTTTAAGGACAATGGTCGTTCGTTGCCCTATAAACGCTTAATGATCTATTTTTTAATGATTATATTAAGATCAGTGATGTTGCAAAGCGCAACTGTATGATCTTAACTGATTGACAGCGATAGACACGCGTTCATTCATTCGCCGCTTTCATTCAAAATGGATTGGACGCCTGTCGCCATAAACGGTACCTAATGTCAAAACTAAAAACAAAAAACACTAAACGAGCTCACTATTATCGAAACAATTGTCCGAAACACCCACCGCTGCCTCTGCTGGTCGCATTCAAGTACTGCACCCCGTCCGTCGTCCACACCGCATTTAATCACCAACCAATTCCACGCTCGGCTGATTTCCTACCAATCAATTCCGCAAATGATTTTGCGACGGGCTCGCAAAATACCCCCCCACTTCCCTTAAAGGTCATTTTCCCGTTTCTTCCCCCCAAAGTATCGTCGATGGCACCTCCACTTTGAACGCACGCAGTGGGCAAAGGTGGGAGGGGCGGCAGGGCTTGTAAAAGGAGCTGTGCGCAACCTAATGGAGGGGAGGAATGGGTTTGCTCTGCCACAACGGCTTTGTTTCATGTTTGATTTAATTGTCTCCACCCTGACAGGCCCATTCATCAATGGTTTTAATGGTCAATCAGAGACAGGCTGAGTGAGTGCTCCCATTCTGTTTAGCCATAAGCTGGCCCGGGCTTTTATTTCATCAAAATGCCCCGGCCTAATGTACACGCTGACTGGCTCCGAGTGGCCGCGGGGAGCACATAAAGAATGAGTGAGAGCTTTCTGATTTCAGATCAGTGAGAAGGCTGTTGTGTTCCTCCTCCTCCTCCTCCACCTCCTCCTCCTCCTTTTCGTCCTCCGCCTCCTTCCGCCGCACGGCTGTTTGTCTGTTGATGAAAGGGAATAAAAGGGCTGTAATACAGATCGTTTGGTGTTTGGAGAAAACAACTTTTTTTCCTCGCTCCAGTCGAAAGCACGCTTCTTTGTGCGTTCATTCATCTGTCCGTTTTCTTCATTTTTTTTTTTTTTGCTCTCTCTCACTCTCTGGTTTTCTCTCTCTCTCTCTTCACACTCCCCTTGCACCCCTGTCAGTCAGACCGTGCAGCTGCAAGTTATAAAGTTGTCAACTGTTCAGTGGCACACAAAGGGTGATGATGAATTGATTGCAGCACAGAGCGCGCTGATAGAGAGAGCAAAGAAAAGGATGACAGATGATGGGCCTTGATTAGGGACTTAGGGGGGAGTCAGCCCACTGCAACCTTGAGACTTGCATGGAAAATACACCCCCCCCATACACACACTCACACACACTCTGCTTTACGTCCTTGTTACCTCTCCGGTAGGCCTGCCGCAATTAATCGACAACCAATCAATGATCATTTAAGGTTATTTATCATGGTCTGATCAGCAAAAATAATCACCGTTGCCCCCGTGACCATCACAATTACTCCAAACACAGTTACAGAGTAACCGTCACTTCTCCCCAACCCACTTTTTGGGGGAGCCTTTCTGCCCTGGAAAACTTGTTTTGCCCGCTTCATTAGCGTGACTCTAATTAGCCGAGAGGCTGATGGAGTCCTGACAGGCCCCGCGATTGGAGATGACAAGCTCAGGGTGGCCGGCCCAATGAGGTTTGCCACCACTTTGATGTAATGGACTTGATATTACGCCGAGCCGCTCGCCTTTGCTTGTGTCCTAACTCAATTTTGCGCCGCAGGTGACAAATGGGCCGGCGTACCTGGATCGGGTTGCCGTGCTCTTAATAACTGGGCTCGGGCGGCTTTCTAGCTCTGGACGCGCTAACGTGTTTTGAGAATTAAGAATGCCTCGTGACAAATGGCGACCTCGGGATACGATTTGGGGTAAAAGGCTCGCGATGACGATTATCTCGCAGTAGGGCCATACAGAAAGGCAATTGAAACACTTCCTGGCCGCTCCATGGTGCAAAATCACTGTCACTAAAGTTGATTATCCTCACAAGGGTGGCGGGGGGTGCTGGAGCCTATCCCAGCTGACTGTCAACACAAACACTTTTCCCATCGGTTCACCGCATTTTAGAGTGCCCACTCAGCCTACCATGCATGTCTTTGGAATGGGGGAGAAAACCGGGGGTCAAATCTGGCCCGCCGCATCATTTTGTGTGTCCCGGGAAAGTAAATCATGAGTGCCGACTTTCTGTTTTAGGATCAAATTAAAATGAAGAGTAGAGATGTATATTAAATTTCCTGATTTTCCCCCTTTTAAATCAATCATTGTAATTTTTTAATCGTTTTTTCTGTGTTTTTAGTTCAAAAATCATTTTGTAAAATCTAAAAATATATTTAAAAAAAGCTAAAATAAACATTGTTTCAGATCTACAAAAAAACTGGATATTCAGGGCTTTTAATCCAGTTCTTTTAATCCATTTATAAAAAAAAAATCTAAATATATCTAAAACGGTCCGGCCCACGTGAAATCAAATTGACGTTAAAGCGGCCCGCGAACCAACCCGAGTCTAACACCCTTGAGTTATACTGTCATAATGGTTATTTATGAGCTGATATCAAGTTGATTGTGCTTAAAAGTCCAAATATCAGCCTGTGGCAGATTTATCAATGGACCATCATGAAAACGGTCATCACCCACAAAGTAAACCTAAATCATCCTATTATTCATTTATTCATTTTCCGTACCACTTATCCTCACAAGGGTCTTGGGCATCCTTCATACCTAGGATCAATTTAAAGTATCCAATCAGCCTACCATTTTCGGGATGTGGGAGGAAACCACAATACCCAGAGAAAACCTACGCAGAACATGCAAACTCCAAACAGGAAAGTCGAACCCTCGATCTCCAAACTGTGAGGTCGACACTGACCAAAATATTTAGCACTGAAAAGCCACCGTTAGCGAAAGCGACCCCGTGCACCCGCTTTGAATTTGACAGAAAGTGAGGGAGTTGAGTTTGTCCATTTGGATCGGCCACCATGGAAACAGTATGTCGAGAGTCTCCTGTTTCTGCAGCGTCAGATTTACAAGTGCCAGACTGGCAGCCGTCAGTCACCAGCGCGTGGAAATCGCCCGGCGGCCCGATCGGTCGCTTTCGTCAGCGCGGACGGACGTCTTCCTTCCAAATGCCAAGTCGGAAACACAAACCACAGAGCACACATTGCGCGCACGCGTTACATCCCGGTAGTAAAAGCGAAATGAGGTAACGTGTTTGCATTTCTCTCGGAGGCGACGGGGGTCGAGCGGCCGTCTCGTCCGCCAAAGCGGCCGCCTCCTTCTATTTGCAGGTGTAGAGGATCGTTCTGTCCCGGTTGCTAACGAAAGTCTTTTGGCCGAATTCCGCGGGAGTTGAGTCACGTCTGCGATCTGCGTGTCTGATAAGTGCATACCTAATGAGGCCGCCAGCACCAGTGGAAGGCTGACGGAGGCTTTCCCACTGGTATTGACAGATGTCTTTTTGTTTTCGCCATGGGCTTTGAATCCATAAATTCTGTCGGGGTAATGATAACGTTGCCACCCTGCCAGGAATGGAGTGCAAAAGATGAGGAAAGCAAAGTTAGGTGGTTGTTGTTGTTGTTGTTGTCGACTTCTGTGTTTAAATGAATTGTACATTGTTGACGTCAATGGCAGGCAATGTGTTAATAGTGTATGCAAGGGGTGTCCAAGTATGAACATTGATATGGGCCCCAAAATAAGCTTAAATTCAGTCTATTTTCTGAGCTTTATCTCTAGATAAAGTCAGGCACTGTTTAAGTTCCTCAGATCAACAGGATGTGTGTATCCATTTTAAAAGTAATTTAAAAAACTATGATAAATAAAATGATATCTAGTGATAATTTATTAGTACATTTTTTAAATGACTGAAATAGTCACTTTCTCTTTCAAGGGTTAAATAAATTGGACCTCTATTATTGACTGTAGCAGACAATAAGTAAAAAAATGAAATTAAATAAAAATAACTCTATAGGGTCTTTTGGGGCCATAACCACTGTTTATTTAGTGTTTTTTTTTATTCATGACCTATTTCTTACTTTTGATTTATTCACCTTTTCACATTTTTTTTCATAATTATACTCATCCATTCATAATTTTAGACTATAATACGCAAATTTCTAACACTGCTGTTTGTTTATAGTCCGGGAATGTTTTTAAACGAAGAAATTTCCTTGGAATAATAATTTTTATATAATAATTATAAAAAAAAATGCCTGGCAAAATCACATTTCAAGTCACTCTCATGTACAGCAATGTCCCAAAGTGTTTTCTTAACAGGGTTATTTTTTTAATGGTAAAAAATGTGTCACTTGCCCTGTAAAGTGGGTTAACAAACACTTGACGGAGGGACGAATCGGGGCGAGAAATAAGCGTAGGGTCCCGAATAGAAAACAAAGCTTTCCGGGGAGATTTTCAACAGGGACGTCACGTCTGGACCACGAGTCGCAGGCTTTTGTAAAAATAGTCCCGGCGCTCTGGTGATAGATGCAGCTGCGGCAGAGCGACAATCGGGACGCGAGCAGAGCCTGGCGGGACGTGTGCTCGTTTTGGGGAAACTGAGCCACGCTGTTCTTCGGGGGCCCCGAAACCCAATCCGGGAGGAGAATAGCCCGGTCCTGCCAGAGAGCCGATTTCCTTTTCAACAGAGTCATTTATCACTGACCCACCCCTTCGCTTCTGACATTGTGACGTGTGTCATTTATCAAACTGGCTTTAGCAGACACACATGGGAGAGGGAGGTGGATTTGTGTGGGGCGTTAAGTCCAAAAAAATAACACCCAGACAAAAGGAAGATGGAAGAATAGGGGACGAGGTGACCAGGATGGACGCTTTTTAAAAAATAAAAAAAATAAAATGTTCTAGAGTTGGGGGATGTCCCACTCTTTAATTTGGAAAAAAATGTAAAACATGCAGTCTGGAAGTGAATTTAACGTGTTTTCCGCACTATAAGGTGCACCTTCAATGAATGGCTGGCTTTAAAAAAAATGTCATATGTAAGGCGCACCAGATTATAAAACACAGTAGTAGTAGTAGTCTATCACTATTTGCTGTAGTAGTAGTAGTATTAGTACTAGTGCACATGTGTCGAAGTGGCGGCCCGGGGGCCAAATTTGGCACGCTGCATCATTTTGTGCGGCCCGGGAAAGTAAATCATGAGTGCCGACTTTCTATTTTAGGATCAAATTAAAATGAAGAGTATAGATGTGTATTACATTTCCTAATTTTCCCCCTTTTAAATCAATAATTGTAAGTTTTTAATCCATTTTTTCGGTGTTTTTAGTTCAAAAATCATTTTGAAAAAAAAAAAATTATATATATATATATATAAAATAAACATTGTTTTAGATCTATTAAAAACTGAATATTCAGGGCTTTTAATCCCGTTCTTTTAATCCATTTATTAAAAAAAATCTAATTATATCTAAAATGGTCCGGCCCACATGAAATCAAGTTGACATTAACGCGGCCCGCGAACCAACCCGAGTCTGACACCACTGTACCAGTAGTTAGGAGTTGTGTTATATATCAACTAGTTGGAGCTGTACTAAAGGGAATTTCATACAATTATAACCAATACTGATCCATACATAAGGCACACTTATTGAGAAAATTGAAGTCTTAGTTGCGCCTTATAGTGCGGAAAATACGGTACATGTCCAAAGAAAACCAAGGGTGTATTCACACCCCTGCAACCCAAAACTGCATGCTAGGCTAAATGTTATGCTTGTTTGTTTTCTTAAACCCTGCGATTGGCTGGCATTCCCTACCTTGTGCCCATAGTTAGCTAGGTAGGCTCCAGCACCCCCTGTATCCCTCGTGAACGGAAAATAAATGAATAATAGGATAACTTAGGTTTACTGTTTGATCGCTCCCATGAAGATCCATTGATAGATCAGTGTAAAAATAAGTGAATATGATAATTCTTGTTTTTTATGTTGCCAGTGTGTGTGTGTGTGTGTGTTTGTTTGTTTACATGTAATATATATGGCCAATGGAGTGGAGGAAAGTGACGGTTCTTGCATGCAGTCCCAACAAGTGTGATTTTCTTCTTTTTTTCTTTCTGAACTCAACCGAAACACTCTTCTACTGGCATTGTGTGTGCACATTTTGGGTGTGGGCGTGTGACCATATGGCGCCAGTGTTTAATGTGGTATGCGTGTGTGCTTTCTGTTCCCTGATGAGCAGGGCTGACAGGTATCACTCACTCAGCCGCCTGGCCTTTAAATGAACCCGAGTCGCTCCTCTCTCCCGTGGCCCTAACAGGCTCTCTGAAAGATGGATGCTTCTTTAAAAATCAGATTAATGATGGATACCGGGCTTATAGTGCCATTTATCATGAAGAATATTATTTAGGCCGCTCGTGTACGGCTGTAACTGGAGAGCCAGGACGAGAAGAAGCAGGCTGGAAAGCCTTAGACAGACACTCACTGTGTGATGGATGGTTGAGCTCTCTCTGAGTGTTACTAGACACCCGCGCCGCAGCGGTGGACTATAATCAGATAGCCCGGGGATGTTTATACCCAAACTACACTTCTAGCGTTGGAGACTTGCTAGAAGAAAGGTGTAATCTCAGAAAACAGAAATCACAACCCGAAGGGATTTGAAGGAACCCTGTGTCACTTTGTGACTTGTCACGTGTGGCCGTGCTTTAGTTGGGTTTGAAATTAGTTTTTTTTTTTCCAAGCGCACCATTCGCTATTACATAGGTGTCAAAGTCATATTTTGTCGCAGGCCGCGTTGGAGTGACAGTTTTATCGGAGGGTCGTTGTTGTAGACTGCGAAAAATGAATGGACTAGGTGGGCCACACTAGTAAAGTGTTTCTTTTGCTTTACTTTGATTTGGGGGGGATCGATTCTCGCTCAATGAAGGTGGGATTGCGAGTGGGATTGTTTGTCTGTCTGTGTGTACCCTATGAGTGACTGGTGACCAGTCCAGGTTTTAGTCCGCCTTTTACCCAAAGTTATCTGGGATATGCTCTTGCACCCCGCTATTGCATAATTTACAGCTTTTCTAATATTCGATTAATTATTTATAGACATTAAAATTTGTCCAAATCCTCCTGCATGATGCTATCTTAGCACGAGCTTACCGTGAGAACTCCCGGAATGTTTGCGTTCAGTCCGTCAGTGTTGCCATGTTGTGTAGTATAAAATATAGATGTTTATATTTTTGGGAAATATTGTTCAAGAAAACAAAAATCAGTTGCACTTGAGTATTAATTATAGGCCCAGCCAAACTATGGAAAAATGTAACTTATACTCCATATAATACGGTATATTTTTTAGAAGTTTATCATTTTCAATGGCTAGAAACAATATTATTCCAGGCAGCAGACAAGCCAAGACACAAACTATTTGCCATTTTCCACCGCTGACGCAAATTCCTGTTTTCGTGTCTTCCACCTTTTGCCTATGGGTGGAGATTTATGACGGCCATCCATCTTGGTGCTGCATCCATCACCTTCTCGTTGCTAGGCAATCACAGCGGCAGCTGTGTGATGGGAGAAGGCTTGTGTCGTCCCTATGTTTACTTCACGCCAAGTGCTGACTATCAGATCGATTTCAGAATTTAGGATTTGGAATAAAGTCTTAGTAGAGTTGAACGGAAGTTTTTAAAATGTATTCATTTTAAAGTATGAACTCATTGGCTCCCAATGCCGGCGAGAGGTGTCCAATGCAGTTTGACTGGGGGTCTGGCAGCAGTCAAATGATGATGATGATGATGTTTATGGCAGTAAGTCCAGCCTTCCCAGATTTGATGTCTATAACTGTCAATGGCAGTGAAATAGTTAGTTAAAAATACTAAAAAAATGAATGAATATTTTGCCTGGGATGGCTGTCATAGGGGATTGGACGCCTACAGCCGTCAATGGCAGTAAAACATAATCACTCAAGTCCAAATGAACTGGACATCTTGTGCCGTCAATGGCAGCCAATGATCTCACAAGCGTGAAATCAAATTTACACCACGATAACAAATTTCTGCTAGTTTAAACAGAAATATCGTATCTGCAATACAGCATTTCAGTATTGATACCTTTACAAAAAATCCAGTTTCACAATAATACAGTGCTAATCCAATTATTTATCACTTGGACATTATTGTTAGCAGTCCTACTTTTTCTCTTGGTGACATTTTTATAGTTTGGGAACTTATTAAAAGCATATTAGCCGTAGAAATGTAACATTCACCCTGGAGTACAATCATTCACAGTATGGGTTAGTTGAAAATTGTCGCTAGAGGGAGAAAAATTCACTCGTAGTACACTCCAAAGTCCTTTCGGAGATGACTCATGCATGTCCCCACGTCAACGTTGGTAAAAGGCCAACGCTCGGACATGCATTCAGATGAACGACTACACCTTCACGCTGACATGATATAGCCGAGGTTGTCTTTCAGTAAAGTTCGCGGGGGCAGACGGTTTTTAAAAGCTGGCCGCTTAAGCTGCTTATGAAAACATTCCATTGACAGTTATTCAAAATATAAGAAGACGCAAGACAAGAATCTGATCTGCTGCACCTCGTTTGAACTCCGTGTTGAAAATATTTGTTGTGTCGTTTTAGCATTGCTTTTTCATCTTGTTGAAGTACGTGTTTGCCGCGGGTTCATTAATTACCTTGTTACACTAACAAAATGTACTTTGTATCATTCCTATACAAATTTTACACTGAGCTGAATTTCAGATGACTCCAATTATAAACAATCTAATTGGCAATCAATAAATTGGCTTCAAATTTGCTAACATGACAAGTTGACAGCAAAAATGTGTATATATAGTGTACATGTTAAAAATTATCCAAACTTGTTAGATTTCTCCATTTAAGTGTACTGTTTTGATTTGATAACATGCAAGAGATTCCCTTTTTGATAGGACTTTTAAGTAGAAACGAAAATATTAGTACACGTGCGTAAGTGCACGTAAGTGAGGTACACTGACAAGGTTTAGCCCAAAGGTTTGCTGGAGGCCAGAATAATCTCTGTTTTTCTCATCTCCCGTATCTCACATCCTGCACTACAATCGGCGGACGCAATGTATTCACAAAGCCATCGGGGGGTAGAAAACACACACACACACACAAGGGCGTACAAAAAACAAATGACAATGGCCGCCCCATCACAGCAAACGTGATCGTCTGTGTCCGCGTCATTCCGTAGCGCGAGCGTGGAAGAACGTCATTGCTTGGAAAGTGAAATTCAAGGTGGAGGATGCAAAATGTGGGACATCCCTAGTGCTGGGCAATGTGGAATGAAATAAGATATCATGATTTAGCTCATTTTAGGTCACAGTAGCTATAAGCCATGATAGAATACCTTATGATTAGTTATTTTTTGTGTATGTTTCTGCAGTGGGAGTGTCTTTGCATTTTTCTGAGCTGTCAAATACTACAAATCTTCCGTAGTTGACGATGCCAAGTTTTTACCAAAATACTAAATATGCATTTTGTTTCAAAACTACGAAAATCTAAATAAAAAAATTATCCAGCAATGTTTTTTTCAGCAATATACTAGAAAAAGGTGTGTTAGCTAAAACGAAAACTTGACTAATAGTGATTTGTTGTTTTTTTTAAATTTATTTGCAAGAATTAACTATTGAAACTGTTTGAAAAGGATTAGAAAATGTCCAAAAATATATCAAAATTCTCTTTTAGCCACTACAAAATATGATTTTGGATGTTTGGGAGCTCGGATTTTTTTTGTAATTTATGTATTCCTTTGCTGCTTTTTGAAGTATATTTGTTTCATGTTCAGGCATCAAGTGGTAAAATACAGGCGCTTTAAAAAAAAATCAGTCCCAAGATAATCTGAGTGTCGGGCCCTTCGCAGCTGGGAAAACCATCTGGGAACCAGATCTCCCCCCCCCCCCCACCCCCACCCCACCCAAGAGCCACGTAGTAAACAGGATGTGTCATTAAAAACACTACCTGGATCTGCCTTAAACCGCAAATGATTCAATCCAAAACCAAAGTTTAAAGCGCACGGCGGTCGTTCTGCAACGTCAATATTCTCGTCCCGCATGCATTTTGCTGACGTTATCTCTGTGTTTATTAACGGCTCCCGAGGGTTAGGATTGAAACGGACAAATGTTTAGTCTTGTTTTTAAGTGTAGTTAAAGCAATTACGCAGTTTGCAGAAATAGCAGCTGGCAGAAGGGAAAGGAAGTCATTTACTTGGGTGGTCTCTAAATACAGTAAAAATTACACTTTTTTTAAGTACTTAAAAATAAAATCTGCACAAGGAAGTTCCAAAATGTTGCCAAAATGCTGTTGGACTAAAGTTCAACTCCCTCACAGTGATAGGCCTTTAAAAGGCTTCAACGTCTATCGCTGCAAAGCTCATAAAACCACGTGTTTGGATTTATATAATCATCAATGGCAGTTGATTTTTTTGTAGCCTCAGAATACAAATGAAAAATAGAGTTTTGTAACCTGAATTTTTTGTAAGTTGAAGCATTCGTAAGTAGAGGTACCACTGTATTAATGTGTGAATATTTTCACTCATAACTCGCACCACCAGCCAAACTATAAAAAAAATAAGAATACGACTTATAGTCAGGAAAATATGGGACTTGCTCCTCACTTATGGGGGGCAGCCGCATCCTTGCAATGTCTGTTGTTGCAGCGTTTCTATCGGATCTTCTCTCCCCGCTAGTCAGCGGCCCTCGTGTTTACGTAAATGATACTCCACAGGAATGCTTCCCGCATGCCAAGATGAGACTGTCTTTCCTCATGGCTCGCTTTCGGGCGGCTTGACGTCCTCACCGACTGACTGACTTGATTTGGACAAACTCAAATGTGTAGCAAAGGGGGACCCTTTGTGCGATGGGTTTTAAATTCTAATGTTGCTAAGATGGAAATCCGTGGTCGATGGAGATTTTTTTGTAATGTTTTGGTCATATCATAGCTTTTTGCACTGAGATGGATTGGAGAAGACAATGACCGTAGAGGAAGTGTAGTGTAAATTTGGCATGTCCCAATTGCATGTTTTTGTTGGAGTCACCTAATTTATTTTTATGTTTTTGCCTCTGTCGAGTCCCCATCCGATACCTTGTTTCCACACGGTATTTCCAAAAACCACATACCGGTTCTCGACCATATGCTTCTATATCAAGGAGTTAGTTTAATAATCTGGGTTTATTTTTTTCAATACTAAAGGCGCCTCTATACTCCCATCACCTTTTATTAGCTTGATAAATCACCTCTGTTGTCAGTCAAGCCAAAGAGAATAATTGGATGTGGTTGTCGCCCTACGTGATGGATTATCAGTCATTGGGGATTAAATTAACAGATAGCGCTCAGACATAATGGTTTTTGTTTTGCATTTTAAATTGCCTGGGAGCAGCGCTACACTCTGTAGGTTTTTATTGCTCGTCCTTTTGGACTTCACTCCCCCACTCTGCAATCTAGCCCTAATGACAAATGAACATTAATAGGGCTGCAGTCCTTTGCAAGTATTGAATTTCGTCGACAAACTTTGCGCCGATAGAGACCCTCGGGAAAATCGGCAAATGTGGCACCGTACCATTAAAGTCTCGCTATCACAGGTTTTTACAGACTCATTAAAAGATAGAATCTTGTCAAGGAGTGTTCAAAAATCAATTATCGAGACTCACACAGATCTGTAGCTTTAGAAATGGTGCAATGGAAATAATCTAGGTACTGAAAGGACTTGGGGGGAGTGACTCCATGGAAAACAGGAGTCTGGACTTGTTGTCTTTATCGTGCGACGAGTCGGAAGATGAATTTGAAAGTGGGTCAGAGGATAAATGACGTAGTAAATAGAGTACAGTGGTACCTCGACATACGATCCTAATCCGTTCCGGGACTGAGATCGAATGTCGAGCTTTTCGTAACTCGAGCGAACGTTTCCCATTGAAATGAACAGAAAACAAATTAATTCGTTCCAAACCTCTGAAAAAACACTAAAAACAGGATATTGGATTGGAAAAAATGTTTTATTTCTTCTAATTCGCCATCTATTAACAAAGTAACACATAACTAGTGGTTTAATAGTAATAAGGGGGGACTTTATCCACGGCAACAACACACTCGTCGTAAACGAACAAACAATTTTAAATTAACTTGGATTAATATATACAGAAACACTCAAACATACGTTTAATGTAACTTTACACAAAACTGAATTCTAATTTTGTTTTATTTTTTTTTACCTTCGTTCTGGGCGGGTTAGCGTTTTGCCACGCCTCCACCCTCACGTTCGCTATCGATGGGCTGTTTGCTGTTGTATTCCCTTCAAAATATTCCGAAAATGATGCACACAAATGTCCTCACAATAGGATAACGCACGACCACTTGCCAACGAGAAGTAGTCTTGAATGAGCGATCGCGGGAGCTAGCAGGCTCAGGAAGGAATAACAGCCTACCCACGTATTGATTGTGGGTAATGAAGTTTTATTCTGAGAAAGGGTGCCATTGGCTATCAGTGTTGCGTGCACGAGTATACTTCATTACCCAGAAAGCCCTCTTTTTGCTCGCGCATGCGCGTTGTGCGTTTCCTGGTCGATGCGTAGGAGAATCTGAATAAATCGTTCAGTGCTCGTAGGTATCTGTTATACACGAAAGAGATGCGGCAAAAAAAGACAGTGCGCTACAATGATAAACAGCCTCTCATGTCATGGCCACCTGGCTTTGTCGCATCTCGGAATTTTGATCGTATCTAGGGCGAATTATTCGATCGAAATGTTCATCTTACCACGGGCATGTCGTAGGTAGAGCTGATCGTAGGTCGAGGTACCACTACACGATGGAACACAAGCACACTTAGACACAGTCTCGGCACAGATGTTCCATTCACATCAGAAGCTGGGATCAAACCCTGAATTTTAGAACTGCGAGGCCTACACGCTCACCACTTCTCCACTGGGCCATTGCGGCGACATGTAGCATACTATATTTCCACGCCGTAATGACAAGTGACCTGACAACTTGGTCAAGTGTTGGCGCAGCGTGGCCTGATACGAGCTGACATCTGTGACTAGTTAGCGAGGATGCAAACACATTACGGCGACTAGCTCACCCCGACTGGATTTCCTCCTTCAAATGAGAATCTGACAGCAATCCCTTAGAGAGGGCAAACGGACGAGAAGCTAAAGTCAACGGAAAGTGGGTGTGGGCAGCGCCCAGCCCGGTAGCAATGTTCCCTCGCCGTGTTTGCCCGAGCGTGAGCAATTTAACTCCCCGTCCTCGCAAACCCCTCCCGCCCTTCCGCCGCCGCATTATCATAATTGTGTCCAGAACATGAGGGGCCAGGGAAGCGATCATGTCATTTTATTTACACCCCGCTCGGCCTTTTTGGCAAACCACACGCCACCGACTGCCAAAGGGATCGCGGCCCGACGACGTCTTTTGATCAGGGCTGTCGGGACCGATCAGCCTAGAATGGCAGGTAATGGATACCCGCTGACAAACCGAATCTCGCCGAGGACGCCGAGCGGGCCGCACCTGCCAGGTCTCCATTAGGCTGGCCGGCCAGGCTACCGGCTCCGCCCCCGGGGCCTAAATCAGAGCGGCGCCGGGCGCGAGGATGTCTGGAGATTGGCTGTTAGCACTGGGAATGAGGCTTATTTCTGCCGTGACATTTTTGTTTAGAGTCGTCGCGTGAGTGTGGCCGCACGCTTGAGTCTTGTGTGTTGCAATGCACAATTTCTGCTTGGGAGCGAACAAGTCATTTCCACTCAAAGTCACGGATTGTTTTTTAGGCTGTTAGCTCGCGCGACAGGCCCGCTTTTCCACCTATTTTGGGCATTTTTAGGCATTTTGACGATGATAGACATTAAAGCCTTTTAACTGTTTTTTGAAGGATTTGGTTTCAGTGCCGTTGACGGTGACTGACGTCTAAGGTAGGTATTTGGTCTCCTTCGAAACCAAATGAGGCTCAGTTCAAAAATTGGTTTCAAAACATCCTTGACTTTGGATCAGCTTTAAATAAGGCCTTTTACGACGACGGCAAAAAAAAAACAAAAGCGATTTCAGTCATTTGGTCCAAGGAATGAAACAAAACTATACAGATATGACAACACTGTCAATTATCTTGACCCATGTTGACTTGCATAACAAACTTTGACGCCGTTTCAGTTCGCAAACTGGAGGAATTGTCGCGGAGAAAAAAAATTGGACTCTTCCATTCGCTTTTGAAACATCAGGCACTTTCTCTTCGTCCAATCAGGAAGGTTGGGTTTTGCCTCCTGGCGCAGGCTTGAACCTTGTCCAGGCCCTGCAAGGCCAGTGAGCACCTTTTGGCTACAGATCGAGGACCAATATTCAGGTTTTTTCCACACCGCTTGCTTGTTAAGGTGTCTGTCCTATTTAAAATTATCTCCTAGATTTTTTTTTGGGGTGGTCACTACTCTGGACAGTTAGTGTTTGCAATTGCACAACATAGATGGGCCAAAGTCCTGCTTGCCATCAGGACTGGTTAAATTTAGTTAATGACTAACAGATATTGCCTTGTTAATCCTAAACATGGCAGTGTTTCCATTTTTGCTGGGACAACAGGCTTGCACTATGAATTCTTGCATCGCCGTACATTGACTTATGAGTGCACCAAATGTGAGTTTACGTGTTATGATCAGACTCGATTTTGTTTTTGTTTTGTTTGCTTTTGTGTGGTTAGCCACATTTTGAGGCAAGAGTGATCCTCACATGGCATGACATCCACCAAGAGTCAAATAATTTGAAATGGTGATGCCTTAAAATACAAGTGAGAATTGTTGGTTTTTCATGCCTCGAGAAGAGTGCAAAAAATTGATGCTCTCATATCGGTTAACCGGTCCCATTCTTCCCAGTAGTACCTCATCTGTCATTCGTGATTGGTGGATAGATCACCTCTTTATGCAGTGTTGCAAAAGCTTTAAAAGGTGTATATACAAAGTAACTAACTTCTCCACGACATAGTATTTACTTGATTTCTTGTCGCTTCAAAAACTGGTACTACTATTTTTTATTTTTTTGTCAATGGGAGCCAATGTTAAAAGTGGTCAATAAACCTCGTCTTTAGCTTTACCGTCCCTTGCTTTACTACAGTACAATACATTTCAAACCACAGTTTTTATTATATTTTTATCCCAACATAATTTCCGCTAGCTCTCAGGCAGCATCGGTTGTTACAGTTCCGTTTTTAATGTACTAAATCGCAACACCAAAATACCTCTTTCATTGTTTACAGAAATGCACTGTCGTGTTCTGTTACACCTTATTTTTCCGTCCATCCAAAGCCAAAATGGTGAGTCATAGCTCCAGGTGTAAGAATGTAGATATATGCTGTCTATTATGCAGACGTGTTACATTTGTTCATTTAAAAGCACTGAGACGATCCACTTTTGAACAAAATGAAAGGACTTTGTTTTAGAAATGTTATTTGATAAAGTTAAAAACAACTATGCTGCATATAGACTTATTTTTTAAATAAATAAAACATTCTTAATCCAATTGATAATGTTTTCCAGTGCTTTTGTTTTGATTTTTTTAAACTACTGTCTGACTACGTTTGTTGCGGCACCATTTGTGTTCAAAACCCACGACGGCGAAAGATGACATTTTCTCTGGCAGATACGTAGCTATGCTAACAAGTAACAAAATAATGTAATGCAAAAATGTATATGAATACAACCTGTTTTATAATATTCCTATATATTTATATTGACATTATTGGAACAAATCCTATAGGAAAAAATGCGTATGAATTATTTCAATTCATCACATAGGGTGACCATTTTTTTTTGCTGGATAAGTTTATTCTTGTCAATTTTTTAAATAATTTGTTTGTATTTTTGGTGTTGAAAAAAAGGGATTTGGGTTTGGAAAGGGATATTTTTTTGCTGCTGCTGCTTTGTTAAAATCACACTTTTATGTGATGATAATGTTGCGAAAGCTCTGTTTAAATTGGGAGGAAAAGAAAGACATTTGGGTCTACTTTTTGTCAAGATTTGTGCATAAAAGCCGAGTTAATGAACTCTCCAGCTCCACGTCGGATGCGTATCTGACACGTGGAACCAGCGTCAACTAGTAAATTCAAACGTTCCTCTTTGGGAAACTGTGGCTTTGCGATTACAGGCGTCTGTAAGTGAGTGCGATCAGAGAAAAGGGCAGATGAAGAGGCGTCAGACATATTAACTGACAGATGGAGGTTGATCCAACTCATTTATTACCCCAGAGGAGAATGCCACAGTAAGATTGGGCTTCATTAATTTCAGATTTAGTTTTCATTTCAAGCTGTTGCGCCCTGAGATAAATAAAATGGCGCATTATGTTTTTGCCAAGATCTTTCTTTTTTGTTTTCCTCCAATATGGGCAGTGAAAAGTGGCAAGGCATAAGTTCCATGTGGCTGGGGTAGTATATAAATACAGGCTCGCCTAGAGGAAAATAACACCTCAACGGTTGATGAGGTGAAATGGGATGACTGTAATTTCTCAGCTCAGCTTTAAAGGCTCCCACACAGATGGCTCATTTATCCCGGGGAGTCCTCGGGCACACATTGCACACAAACTTTTTCACTTAGTCTAACGTAGCGTCTGACTCCGTGCAATTTTACTAGGGATGTCCGCCAATCAGAAATGGGAAAAATCTGAATCTGGTCAAAAAAAATTGGGGGGGTAACTGTATTGGTTTGCATTTTTTAGGTATTAACGCATTAGCTGCAATTGGCCAATTGTCAATGGCAGTGAAATATGAGCATTTGTTATAGTTGTTAATGAGTTATGATAACCAGTAACCAAATGATCCATTCGTATAATGTTCAACTAGCCTACCACGGATGTTTTTGGGATGTGGGAAGAAACTGGAGTACCTGGAGAAAACCCACGCAAACCAGGGTATCGGCATATTTTCATAACAAGTTGACTTAGAGTCACATGGCAAAAATATGTGATGGGGACATCTCAAAATTTGACTTAACGGCTTGTTTGTCTGTGTCTCTTCTCAGCGTATTCTCCAGAGGAACGGACAAAGCACCCTGCGGACAACGAGGACGAAGACCCGGAAGCGGACGACCTGCCTTCGGACCCTCCAGGCGACCCCCCCGCCAGAGATGAGACAGCGGAGAAAAGCGGCGGGCCTGCCGAGGATCCAGCGTGCGACCGGGACTCGGTGGGGGCCGCCGACCTGTCGGGGCAAGAGATGGACAGCGAGTCGCACGCGAGCGAGATCAGCGACCGCCTCTCGGACTTCGACGGACCCTCCGGGAAACCGGAAGGGAACTCGGCCGTGCCTCTGAACTCGGCCGTGCCTCTGAACGGCGGCGCTCCGCCCGTCGGCGTGGACACGCTGGAACACATGAAGGCCATCTACTCCAGCTTCCTCACCGGCCCTCTGTGGGCGCCGCTGAGCTTTAACAGCAAATCGATACCGTCGCCATCGCCGTCTTCGGCGGAGAAGCCGGCGCGCAGCAACAGCACCAGTAGCAGCAGCAGCTGTAGCAGCGGCGGCTACGACTGGCACCAGTCGGCGGTGGCCAAAACGCTTCGTCAGAATCCCC
The DNA here is from genome assembly GCF_051989625.1 of Stigmatopora argus. Classification (NCBI taxonomy): domain Eukaryota; kingdom Metazoa; phylum Chordata; class Actinopteri; order Syngnathiformes; family Syngnathidae; genus Stigmatopora; species Stigmatopora argus. Next base: position 18,402,325 of record NC_135389.1, on the reverse strand, counting down.
CGCCGAGTCGTCACCCCATCCAATCCGAGCCCAACCTCTTTAGTACGGTCCAGCTCCACCGGCAGAACCCGAAGCTTTTCGGTTCCATTTTCACCGGGGCCAGCAAGTTCCGCTGCAAGGGCTGCAGCGCCGCTTACGACACGCTGGTGGAACTGACGGTTCACATGAACGACACGGGCCACTACCGGGACGACAACCAGGACAAGTCGGGGAGCGGAGCCAAGCGCTGGTCCAAGCCCCGCAAACGTTCTCTCCTGGAGATGGAGGGCAAGGAGGACGCCCAGAAGGTTTTGAAGTGCATGTACTGTGGTCACTCATTTGAATCTCTGCAGGACCTGAGCGTCCACATGATCAAGACCAAACACTACCAGAAAGTGCCTCTGAAGGAGCCGGTGGCCCCCGTGGCCGCCAAAATGATGTCTTCGAAAAAAAGGGGACTCCTGGGACTAGAGCTCAGCACTTCGCCACGTTCCCGAGAAGGAACGCCAAAGTCTAAGCACTCACATTCGGACTCGATTGAACTTCCCCCGAAACGCTCGTCCAGCCCTTACGCGCCCCCTACTAGCCGCTACGCCCACCACCAGAACGGCGCCAGCTACGCTTGCCAGTTTGAATCCAACAAATTCCAGATCCTGAAATGTATGGACTGCGGGAGCTCGCACAATACGTTGCATGAACTGCGGAACCACATGATGGTGACCGGCCACTTTCTGAGGGTGACCAACTCGGTGGGGAAGAGAGCCAGGACGCTTCCGGAGGCCACCTCCCCCAACCCCGGGAGAGTGGCCACGCCCACCGAGCCCAGAGTTCAGTCCGTCCCGCTGGCGCCCTCCACCTTCTCTCCTCCGCCTCTTCAAACCACTTCCCCTGCCGGCTCTCCTCCTCTCAAAGAGATCAAAAGGGAGGAGGTCGAGGAGGAATGTACAAAGCACGCCGACCTCGCCAATGAAAAACAAACGCTCATTTCAACGGCCAAGGAGGAAGAGGGGGAGGAAAAGTACGACATCACAAAGTATAGCTACCTGACTGAAGAGGACCTGAAGGAGGATCCTAAAGGGGGCTTGGATATTCTCAAATCACTTGAAAATACCGTGACATCCGCCATCAACAAGGCGCAGAGTGGCAATCCCAGTTGGGGGGGCTACCCGAGCATTCACGCCGCCTACCAGTTCCCCGGCGCCATGAAGCTGCAACAGGGGAACTTGGAAAAGAACTCCCCGATGAAGTTCACCTTCAACGGCGTTGACGCGGCGCTGTCGTCCGTCGCTAGCAACCGGCCTCTCATTAGCCCGCCCCTTAGCCAGTCCTCCCCCTTTCCTAGCAACAACTTCCAGGCCATGGAGGATTTGGTGAAAAAAGTGACGGAGAAAGTAGCAAAGGTAGAGCAGAGGGTGAAGCGCTCGTCTCCCAGAAGGGAAAGCCGTCTCTCCCCGTGCAAAAGCGAGGCCGGCGAATGGCAAAAGGGCGGCGAGGCCGACTCGCCCCGGGAATTGAGGGCGGTCACCCCGGCGAGCAGCGACAGGGGAGCGTCCCCGGCAACGGAAAGCAAGAGAGAGCCTGCGGTCAAATCCCCGCCGGCCTCCAATTTAGCGCGTAGCAGCGCCATCATCACCGGCCACGCTCCTCCGGAGCAGCCCTTCGTCAATCCCCTGAGTGCTCTTCAGTCGGTGATGAGCATTCATCTGGGGAAAGCGGCCAAGCCCTCTTTGCCCAACCAAGATCCCCTGAGCCTCCTCTCCAGGTTCAGCCAGAGCATGGCCGAGCGAGCCGCCGTCGCCGCCACTCCCCCGCGGCCAAGGAAGCCCCAAACCTTAGCCGACGATTCTTTTTGCCAGTCGGGCGACGACCAGCCTATGGACCTGACCAAAGGGAAGGGCGAGAAAGGAGTATCCGTGGCGTCGGCCCCCTTGACGCCCTCGTCCACCGCCTCCTCCGTCTCGCCCTCGTCTCTGGTCGCCCCCGCTCAGCTGACCGTGGTTTCTCCTTACATGTCCGACAGCCCTCTGCACGAGAACGCCCTGTCCGATATCTCGGACATGCTGCGGAACCTGACCCGATCCCAGCCCGCCCCCAAACCGGCCTCTCGGTCGAGGGCGGCCGACAAAGCGGAGGGCCCGGTCTCGGCTTGCGAGGACGACGACGGGGCCCTGCACGGTCACAAACGCAAGGGTCGACACTCCAGCTGGAACCCTCAGCATCTCCTCCTCCTGCAGGCCCAGTTCGCCTCCACTTTGAGACAAAGCTCCGAGGGCAAGTACGTCATCAACGACCTGAGCCCGCAGGAGCGAATGCACGTGTCTCGTTTTACCGGTCTTTCCATGACCACCATTAGCCACTGGCTGGCTAACGTCAAGTACCAGCTGAGAAGAACGGGACGGACCAAGTTCCTCAAGAACCTGGACTCCGGTCAGCCCATCTTCTTCTGCAGCGACTGCGCCTCGCAGATCCGGACCCCGGCGGCGTACGTCGGTCACCTGGAAGCTCACCTGGGCTTCAGAATCAGGGATTTGGCCAAGCTCTCCCCGAAACAGAGCGTCAGGGACTCCCGCGCCGAGAAACCCACGCCTCCGGAGGCGTACGTGTCGACGCAGGACGACTGCGGCGGCGGCGGCAACGGCTCCGTGTACCGATGCCAGCTTTGCGTCCGTAAATTCGCCACCAAGCACGCCATCAAACTGCACCTCAGCAAGAGTCACGGGAAGTCGCCAGAAGATCACTTGCTGTACGTGTGCGAGCTGGAGAAACACTAGCGCGCCGCTCGGTTCCGTTCTGTTTGTTGGAAACAACAAATGCGGTAAAATGCACTAAGATGGTGAGAACTACTACTGGTAAAAAAAAAGTGACAGCACAAAGGATTTCCATCTCTATGCGACTGTGATTTCCGTGCGAAAAACAAAGCAAGCATTTTCAGATCCAATTTGAATGTCCGAAATATTCCGCCACGTTTGTCGGCAATCGTGCCGCCGGTCTCCGTTTTTTTTTTCACGTTTGGCCACGAGGAGACAAAACGTCGAATAACTTGAAATGCACCCATCATATTTATTTTGTATTTTGGTGATTTGATTTGGTTTTGAGTTGCTGGTAAACCGCATGTTCCCATTTGTACAGTTCTGCCCCAACTTTTTGACACTTCTGATTGGTCTTAAAGCAGCTTAAAAACAACCAAATACCCCCCAAAAAGTCTGTCCCGAAAATGACCCAACGGCAAAATGTTATTTTTCAATGCATTTCTATGTCAATCTTTGGCGTTTCATGTTGATTGTAAAAGATTCACTTTCCTTTCTAAGTGATTAAGAGACACAATCCAGGTCTGTTTGTGTAAAAATGTACATAAAGTGTACATATATGCTTACAACTTGCTGTTTAAATTATGCATACATACTTGTTATATTTCTTAATTTAAAAGGACTACGACTATCCACTGGTGCAGAGCCTTGAAGAAGAATAAAAGGACAATGTTTTGCACACTAGTTTTATAAATGTTATTTGATAAAGAAAAAAACGACAACTATGTTAATGCCTCGTGCTTCTATTATTAAACCGAATTAATGCTGCATATGACGTCTTTAGTTTCTTTTTTATAGCAATGTGGAAATTGATCACGTTTCCCAGACACACTTTGAAATTGGGAAAACAAACTTTAAAACAATACGTTTAAATAAATTAGGCCCATATGTGCTTTCTTCTGGGACTCTTTTTTTGTTGGTTTTTTTTATAGCACTTGGCTTATTACCGTATTTTCTGCATTATGCGTCACTTTGTTTTCATGGTTTGGCTACTCAAGTGTGCCTTATATATGTCTTTATTTTTTCACACTGATCGCTAACAGCTTTTGTTCTTTTTTTAGGCTACAGTTAAAAACATGTTAATATGTTACATTAACAGGTTGTTATTTTGAATGTTGTTCCTTACTTTACAATTACTTTGTTCTTCAATTCTGATCAATCCCCCCAAAAAACGGTACACGGTCGATTGGTCGCCGGCAATGTTCCCTCTAAGCTGCGCGCGTGCGCAATTGTGCACTACTCTCGTCTTCTCTGCGCACAGCAAATCATATGGAGCGCACAAAATAAAATCCCATTTTTTTTAGCTGTGAGGCCTACGCGCGAACCGCTCATCCGCCGGGCCACCCATTCATAGATATTAATCATTACATTTTATTATTACTAAATCATTTACCGTAATTACTCGAATATAACGCGCACTCGAAAATAACACGCAGGTATAACTTTGGGCCAAAAAAATCTGGAAAAACGCAGGACTCGAATATAGTGCGCACCTAAAATTTCCCGCTGACGAAAATCAGAAATCTTACCTTTTTTTCTTCGTTTCACGATTGTTTTGTTCAAACAAATTTATTCATTAGAATCCTTCAAATGAAGAGTTCCTCTCTCTCTTTGTCTGTCCTCTCATACATCTCTTCGTTGAGAATCCTATCAACGTCCACGCTTCCTTCATCCACTTCCTCTTCCTCCCACAACACATCATCCGATTGGCTTTACGAGATGACGTAAAATCCGTGCGTCAAAGTGAGTTTGACAATGCTTTTTTCGATCGAAAATTTGTAATTTATTTTATTCAATTCAATTTCAATTCAATTTATTTGGCAAGAAAAAGCACCAGGCTAAGGGCCATGTAACAAGACAAAAAAAAATAAAAAATAAAAAAAAAAATAAAAATAAAAAAAAAAAATTAGTTCTTGATTATAACACGCACCCCCAACTATTGGAATTAATTATATAGCAAAAATATGCGTGTTATATTCGAGTAATTACGGTACTTTGTTCTTCAATTCTGATACCCCGCCCCCAAACCTAACCCCCACAAATCCAATTTATGCGCCAGTGTGGCCTACATATTTTCTTTCCCTTTCTTCGTGCATCGTTGATACCCATCACAACCGCCCCCCCCCCCCCCCCCCCCAAATGCAACTTATACTCCATTGTTACTTACACACACACACTTACATTGTGCATGCAACTTACAGTAGTCCGAAAAATACTCCAATTTCAGGGGCCCGTGGACAGTGACTGCACCGGATCCCCGTGGAGATTTGCCCGGCCCCTGAAAAGCAAAGCGTGAGTTAAAATTCCCGATGATTTACCCGCCAGGCGCCTGGCAGGTGTTGCGCGCTGCATGTAAACCACCAGATGTTTCCGGAACAAGCCACCGAAGGAGGGGGAGGCGCAGAAGGCGGAGTGGGCTGATTACCACAGGGGCTGGGATGCCATCAGGAGCCCCGGGCGTAGACAGCCGCTCTGGCACGCACCTGGACTCCGTGACTGTCCCTTGGAAAAAATAAAGGGATGCTGGATATGCGCGTGGAGACCAGCTGACAGCAGTGCGGAATGCTCTGGCAGGTGCTATTCCCTCAAAGCGGATTTCACAATATTACTGGCAGGTGTTGATGCCATCAGAATAGTTCAAATTTAGGCGTGGTGCCATTTGCAAACTCCGCTGACAGTTTGTCTGAAAGTTTACGACCGTGTCCTAATTCTGACGTGATGCGTGCACTTATGATGGATGTCATGCAGTAAATTGTGTCACTTTTGGATCAATTTCACAGCAATATTACTATTTAAGAATAATAGAAGAAAATGACAAAAATGCTTTTTTTCTTAAAAAACGACACAATATAGTAAGGCTTTTTTTCTTTAAAAAATCGACATAGTATAGAAAGGCTTTTGCTTAAAAAATGACATAGTATAGTAAGGCTTTTTTTTTCTTAAAAAAACGACATAGTATGGTAAGCCTTTTTTTCTTTAAAAAACGACATAGTACAGTAAGGCGTATTTTCTTAAAAACGACATAGTATAGTAAGGCTTTTTTTTCCTTAAAAAACGACATAGCATATCAAGGCTTTTTTTCTTTAAAAAATCGACATAGTATAGTAAGGCTTTTCTTCTTAAAAAACGACATAGTATAGTAAAGCTTTTTTTCTTTTAAAAAACGACATAGTATAGTAAGGCTTTTCTTTAAAAAAAATGACAGTATAGTAAGGTCTTTTTTCCTTTAAAAAACGACATAGTATAGTAAGGCTTTTTTCTTTAAAAAACAGTATAGTAAGACTTTTTTTCTTAAACAACGACATAGTATAGTAAGGCTTTTTTTCTTTAAAAACCACATAGTATAGTAAGGCTTTTTTCGTAAAAACGACCATGTATAGTAAGGCTTTTTTTCTTTAAAAAAACGACCATGTGTGGTAAGGCTTTTTTTCTTAAAAAACGACGTAGTATAGTAAGGCTTTTCTTTAAAAAAAATGACAGTATAGTAAGGTCTTTTTTCCTTTAAAAAACGACATAGTATAGTAAGGCTTTTTTCTTTAAAAAACAGTATAGTAAGACTTTTTTTCTTAAACAACGACATAGTATAGTAAGGCTTTTTTTCTCTAAAAACCACATAGTATAGTAAGGCTTTTTTCGTAAAAACGACCATGTATAGTAAGGCTTTTTTTCTTTAAAAAAACGACCATGTGTGGTAAGGCTTTTTTTCTTAAAAAACGACGTAGTATAGTAAGGCTTTTTTTCTTAAAAAAACGACATAGTATGGTGAGGCTTTAAAAAAGACAGTATAGTAAGGCTTTTAAATAGCATAGTAAGGCTTAAAAAAAACGACATAGTATAGTAAGGCTTTTCTTTCTTTAAAAAACGACATAGTATAGTGAGGATTTTAAAAAAAACATTATAGTAAGGCTTTTTTTTTTTAAACGACATAGTATAGTAAGGCTTTTTTCTTTTAAAAAAACGACATAGTATAGTAAGGCTTTTTTCTTTAAAAAGGACATAGTATAGTATGGCTTTTTTCTTAAAAAACGACATAGCATAGTAAGGCTTTTTTTTCTTTAAAAAAACGACATAGTATATGTTGGAATAATGATTCAAACCTTTTAAATCATTATTAGTAATATTTAATTAAAAAAGGAAAAACATCTTTCAACAAACTCTGCCTACAACTTGCAAGGAAAATGCCATGTGACGCCGTCTTAGTCCCCAGTGCATTCTGACGAGCGGAATACTCTTCGTTCCATTTAGCGGCACATAACCAAAACATTCAAAGGTAATCTGATTTAAACAATTGCATACGCAAAAACAACTGTCTCTGCATGAAGGTTATAAAAACACGGTTGAGGTGTATCCAGTACTCAGTCCTCGGAGCAAGAACTCAGTGTATTGTTTTATGTCTCTGTGTACTTGTATCTCGCTGATCCCAGCTGTCCTGGAGAGCGACCTCGGCGTAAGCGTTTGTCTTCATTGAAAGCGATCAACACATATATATAGTTACACATTTAGGATGAGCAAATATATTGATTAATATAGTAAGCATGTATATTATAAGGCTTTATATTCATTGCAAACACATTTATAATAATGATTATTCCATCAGTATAGTAAGCCTTTTTTTCTTTAAAAAGATCACACAGTATAGTGAGGCTTTTTTCTTTTAAAACGACATAGTATAGTGAGGCTTTAAAAAAACAGTATATTATGGCTTTAAAAAAAATAAATAACGACATAGTATAGTAAGGCTTTTTCTTAAAACTCTACACTATGAAATGGCCACACTTAGCTTTGTCTTTATTGGAAAGTATTGACTACACATGGTTGTTTCTATTTAAGGGAAAAATGTTTCCTACCTGGGATTTGAACCCTAACTGCCCACATGGCAGTCAGGTGATCAAACCTCTACACTATGAAGTGGCCACACTTGACCTTGTCATTGTTGGAAAATCTTGACTACACACAGTTGTTTCTATTTTAGGGAAAGGTTATGCCGAAATGGGATGTGAACCACACCTGCCCACATGGCAGACCCGGTGCACAAACCTCTACACCATGAAGTAGCCACACTTAACCTTGTCATTATTGGTTAGTCTTGACTACACATGGTTGTTTCTATTTAAGGGAAATATGATGCCTACCTATGATTCGAACCCTAACTGCCCACATGGCAGTCAGGTGAGCGAACCTCTCTACCATGAAGTGGCCACACTTGTCATCGTTGGAAAGTCTTGACTACACACATTTGTTTGTATTTAAGGGAAAAATATTCTCAACTGGGATTTGAACCCAAACTGCCTACATGGCAGTCAGGTGAGTGAACCTCTGTAGAGGTTTGGTCACCTGCCTGCCATGTGGGCAGGTGTAGTTCGGATCGTGGTTGGGAAACATTTTCCCTTAATTATTTCTCTCTCTCTCTCTCTCTCTCTCTCTCTCTCTCTCTCTCTCTCTCTCTCTATATATATATATATATATATATATATATATATATATATATATATATATATATATATATATATATATATGTGTGTGTGTGTGTGTATGTGTGTGTGTAGTCAACACTTTCCAATAATGTTGAGGTAAAGTGTGGCCACCTCATGGTGTAGTGGTTCTGTTACCTGCCTGCCATGTGGGCAGACAGGGTTCAAAACCCAGTTGGTCATTTTTCCCTTAAATAAAAACAACCTTGTGTAGTCAAGACTTTCCAATAATGACAAAGTAAAGTGTGGCCACTTCATGTTGTAGAGGTTCGTTCACCTGACTGCCGTGTGGGCAGGCAGGGTTCGAATCTCGGTGGACGATGAACCATTTTGCCATTAAAAAAGACTAAGTCATTCAGTCTTTCCTTAAATAAAAGCACCAAATGACCATGTATAGGCGGGCCGCCTCATGGTGTAGTGGGTCAGTCACCTGCCTGCCTGCCATGTGGGAGGCGCAGGTTCACGTCCCGGTGTCGCCAGTCAGCCAAAGGCTGACCGGAATATAATTGTTTTGCTGAAAAAAATGACTAAGTCTTTATTTTAATGAAAAAATGATTACCCATTTCCTGAACTACATTGTGTAGTGATCAGTCAAACGAGACCCGACCGGGATTTGAACTCCAGTTGCCCACATGGCAGTGAGGTGAACGAACCTCCACGCCACGAATTGGCCACACTTTACTTTGTCATTATTGGAAGGTCTTGACTACAAATATATAGAAACAACTAACGGAAAATGTTTCTCAACTGGGATTCGAACCCCAGCCTCCCACATGGCAGTCAGGTGAGTGAACCTCTACACCACAAAATGACCATACTTTGCTTTGTCATTATTGGAAGGTCTTGACTACAAATATACAGAAACAACTAAGGGAAAATGTTTCCCAACTGGGATTTGAACCCCAGCCTCCCACACGGCAGTCAGGTGAACAAACCTCCACGCCACGAATTGGCCACACTTTACTTTGTCATTATTGGAAGGTCTTGACTACAAATATATAGAAACAACTAAGGGAAAATGTTTCCAAACTGGGATTTGAACCCCAGCCTCCCACATGGCAGTCAGGTGAACGAACCTCTACGCCACAAACTGGCCATACCTTACTTTGTCAGAATTGGAATGTCTTGACTACAAATATATAGAAACAACTAAGGGAAAATGTTTCCCAACTGGGATTTGAACCCCAGCCTCCCATATGGCAGTCAGGTGAACGAACCTCTACACCATGAATTCGCCACACTTTACTTTGTCATTATTGGAAGGTCTTGACTACAAATATATGGAAACAACTAAGGGAAAATGTTTCCAAACTGGGATTTGAACCCCAGCCTCCCACATGGCAGTCAGGTGAACGAACCTCTACGCCACAAACTGGCCATACCTTACTTTGTCAGAATTGGAAGGTCTTGACTACAAATATATAGAAACAATTAAGGGAAAATGTTTCCCAACTGGGATTTGAACCCCAGCCTCCCATATTTCAGTCAGGTGAACGAACCTCTACACCACGAATTGGCCACAATTTACTTTGTCATTATTGGAAGGTCTTGACTACAAATATATAGAAACAACTAAGGGAAAATATTTCCAAACTGGGATTTGAACCCCAGCCTCCCACATGGCAGTCAGGTGAACGAACCTCTACACCACAAATTGGCCACATTTTACTTTGTCATTATTGGAAGTTCTTTTGGATTAGATTGGATAACTTTATTCATCCCGTATTCGGGAAATTTCATTGTGACAGTAGCAAGAAAAGGCATAGTTATAAATAAGACAGTATAGTCAAAGGCTGCAGATCAACAAAGCAATTGACTACAAATATATAGAAACAACTAAGGGAAAATGTTTCCCAACCGGGATTCGAACCCCAGCCTCCCATACGGCAGTCAGGTGAACGAACCTCTACACCACAAATTGGCCACACTTTACTTTGTCATTATTGGAAGGTCTTGACTACAAATATATAGAAACAACTAAGGGAAAATGTTTCCAAACTGGGATTTGAACCCCAGCCTCCCACATGGTAGTCAGGTGAACAAACCTCTACACCACGAATTGGCCAAATTTTACTTTGTCATTATTGGAAGTTCTTTTGGATTGGATTGGATAACTTTATTCATCCCGTATTCAGGAAATTTCATTGTGACAGTAGCAAGAAAAGGCATAGTTATAAGTTAAACAGTACAGTCAAAGGCCACAGAACAACAAAGCAAATGACCACCATTATATAGAAACAACTAAGGAAATATGTTTTCCAACCAGGATTTGAACCCCAGCTGCACACATGGCAGGCAGGTGAGTGAACCACTACACCACGAAGCAACCCAAAAGCTGGCCCGAACGGATGCCTGGTTCAGCTGAGCTTGGCATACAAATGTATTCTGCTGAGATAGTAGTCCACTTTTAAGCTTTGAGAGTTTGTCTGCTCGTATTTGGCCTTGCAAGCTATCGTACTTGTCTTTGTGATGGGATTCATAGTGTTGGCGAAAATTAGTCTTCTGCATCTATTCTCTCATTGATACTCATTGATTAGCAACAGCGTAACAATGTTGTCAAAAGAATTCAAATACTTTTTGTACTTTAAAAGTGGTAAAATGACATATAAAAAGCATCAATAATAACCTCATACAATTGAAATATTATTTAGTATACGTATATTTGATTGTGCAGCTCGCTACAGATAGTTTGGTAGCACTGACTAGTCCACTCTATCACTAGCCAATCGTAGTTTGTGAAAGCGATGACGTAGCCCTACGCCTAGGAGAAGGCGTTGGGGACGCAAATTCAAAATCTGATTGGTTAAAGCAACAGTTTTAGTGACGCTTATTCATGGCCAAAATATAATGAACATCAGTCTATGATTCAGATATTTTTTTACGCCAGCAGAGAAGACCTTGCAGGCCCTGACGGTCCACCACTGCTATTTAGGAAATACACATTTGAAATGTAAGAAAAAATATAACAAATATATCTAAGCCTGTAGATTATCCTAGTTTGAGTTATCTTTACACACAGATGCAATGCAAGTCAATTTTAGTACATCAAACTGGGCCAGTATCATTAATAAAATGCCTGATTTTTTAAAAATGTACCTCCAAAATGATCTAAATTATTGACAAAATATAATCAAGCAAGGTACATATTTATTTTAATTAAAACCATTCTTTCAACCCTAACAGATGCTGTTTAACATTCTGTTTTTGATGAAATTGATCGGATCGCTACTTAACAAATTGAAAAATCTATGCATTCCTATTGCGAACGTGAATATTTCAATTTTTAAATAAGCGCATAAAATGTTTCAAAACATCCAGTAATTTTCAACCCATATATCATCCCGCCACCCCCACCTGCGGGTTGTAACCATTTTATTTCTTAAATGGGCCTTGTAGTTCAAAAATTCCCGTAGCTGCCATCCATGATTATTCATATACGATCAAAATGGGTTGACTCCAGCTTCAACTACCGTTCCTTGGAATCAAACCAGGGACGCTGTGTTCTCTTTCTGGCCATGATTGACTGACGTGATGGCCCGGTTGAGGCCCGGGAAGTTAGCCGGTTACCATGGCGACGGCCATGTGGCCAGCCTTTAACCCCGCTCGCTCACTCAGCAGAGGACAGCTCCAGTGCAGCACACCCATTTACTTACTTAAATCTCATCATCTCGCTTCAGTTCCTCCCACCCGGGAACAGATTAATTAACACACACACACACACACTATGTCCTGACCCCGTCTTCTCACACAAACTCATTACTGGCTCCCGGCCGGCCCCGCGACGTTTCGGCTACATCGGTCTAACGTTGACGATGACTCACGTCTGACGGCCGAGAATAAAACCCTTAACAAAGAGTGATAATTGAAAGATGGCACTCACGCCAGTAGCCCTTGAAAAAAAAAAGGCAAATGATAAAATGAAAAAGAGCAGCCTTATTAAATATCAGCCGCCATTACAAAGTCGGTGCGGGCATTCAGTTATGTTTGACATAATGGAGCTTTTTAAAAAAAAATTATATGCCTTTATGCATTGTAACAATGCCACTAAAATGATGTCACTGGTATCGACAAGTACTAACAAAAAATGTGCCAATAATGTGGTGTTTTTCCAGATCTAGTTTTAAACCATTTAAAGTTAAAGTAACAAAACAATAAAATGGGAAACAATGGGTAAATAGGCATGCATTAACATAACAGTTTTTGCAGATAACTATAATCTAAAAACACATCTTCAGTGGTCATAGGGGAAATAAAAACGTGTATAAGTGGCACTTGACTAGTAGTTGCAGGCCAAGGCAATCTATGACAAAGGGCGGATTATAGTCCGTGAAATACGGTAGAGTAATTTACGATTAAAAGACAAAAAATGGCGACGGTCTCATCATTGCCCGATAGCACGCATGTTCATCAGAAGCTAAAAAAAAATGGTATCATCGCAATGCTAGTGAAGATCCTCGGGGGCGTTAATGAGATAGTTGACACTTTGAGGGTTAATGAGGGGCTGGAGGGAGACGGCTAAATGACTGGACTTCTGCTTGGTTGAGCATTATGGCGGCTGTAAGAGGACGGAATTGTCCTAAGTGCGGATTTGACATTGGAGCTTGTTTTGCGCGGAGAAGCGCAAAGCTCTCCGTTCCATCGTTTTGTGATAATAAAGAGATTAGACGCATTGTTCTTTTGTCTGCGCCATCCTCCAGGGTTGCCTCGTTACAGACGCCGATGCGCCTGGGTGCTCCTAAAACAAAGTCGGCGGCGGCAAGGAAGGAAGGAAAGAAGGCGGACAGGACGAGAAGAGGAGAAAAGAGAAATAAGAGTCTCCCTCCCTCCCTAACTCCCTCTCTGCCTCCCTCCTTCCTTCCCCTCCGCCTCGACTCTACGGATCTCCCATCAGCTCTTGTCATCCCTCTAATGAATATCAGTTAAATTGCTCCGTGGTTGTGAGGAGTTTGGATGTCAATGTGATTTGTGCGAGTGTGGCGGACGGAGGGGCCCGTCCTAATGAAAGGCGAGCCCTGCCTGACAGAGTGATGAGCATTCAGCCCGTCAGAGCCATCACAGTCAAGCGGTTGCGGACGGACGGCTGAAGACGGGCCCTGTATTTACAAAAACAAAATGGCCGCCAAAGCAATAGCCCGTGGGCGCGGCACAATTTATCGCTTCTTTCTCAGCACGCTTCTAAAGCTCTTCGTCAAACTCCTGGAAATATCTCATCGGTATTCTCCTTTCGAAAGCCTACTTACATGTCCATTAAATGATAGAATCCCGTCGAAAAGAAACAATTAAGACTCACATTGTTACGTTTCGGGTGCGACGTCGAGCGTGGAACGTAGTGAGGGACCCAAATGCAAACCTGACGTGGAAAAACATGGGATAATGAGAAACTTGGCATGATACAAACAAAGCAGACGATCCAACAATAACTAACAAAAATGCACGGTTTAAATAGACAGACAAGGGTTGATTACCATGTACACGCAGCTGTTTACGAGAGGAAGAGAAGCCCAGAAGGACACAAGAGGCGAAAAGCAAATATACCAACCAAAACCCCAACTAATCCTAACACACACACAGATCCAAAATTATTGAAATTGTATTGAAAAGTCGTTTAGGTAACGTTGCCATGGACTTTCCTAAAAATTGAGGATGTCATAAGAGTCCAGTATCCAGCAGAGGAAACAAAAAAGTAGTAATTAGACGCATTCTTATTGCTTTTATCATGGAATACAAAATTAAAAGTTGACCACAAGGTCCTAAGGTTTATGTTATTGTTAACAGCTGGCCTGCATGCTAACCATCTAGCATATTTTACAGCAGTTTATCCCAAAAAATAACCCAACTCGTTGGCCGCACATCGTTTGGCACTCGGTCAATGATCACTGCCATTCTTCCCAGTCCGAATGAATCGGACATCTAAGGCCAACCTTCCCAGCACACACGAATTGTACATCTGCCGATGGCAACGAATTAAAGGCAGCCCACGCGACAATTAGCGAAATAATAAAACGAGCCAAAAGAACATTTAGCGTTGGAGTTGGGCCCATTTCCAAAAGCGTCTTCGCCAGCGGGCCCGTCGCTGTCGAAGCCATTTTACGTTGATATCTGACAGATTTGCTCTTCTCGGGGCACCTCTCTATATATCGTTAGTTTAATGCACAATGACACGGCCAATTATAGGGAGCTCCTCGCTCAAATAGCATGTCAAAACCTGTGTATCAATCCATTCGATTCTGCCCCGTGTCACACAAAGTGCTACCTTTTGCTATCAGTTTGTCGCGAAAATGCTGACAGAACGCAAAAACGCGCCTTCGCCATTAGCGTCGCCGCGACAACCCGAGCTGTCCGTCTCTCTTTGTTTGTCCGCCTCACACCGGCTCGCTCATCTCGGCCGGCGAGCGTAAAATACAGAAACGATACATCTACATAATGGCCCGCGTTGTTTACTTAGCTCCGAAAAGGTATTTGCGTAAAACCCTGAAATGCATTTAGAAGGAATCCGTCACAGTGCGTAAAACCTGGCCGACATTGGGCTGCTTTCAAAAACAGGCCAAGTGTCATAACAGCGTCGTATATCTTGCCATCATTTACAATAAGAGGATGTTATTATGAGGGGCAAACCAGTACGTGGCGCTCCGGGCCTCCCAGTAACTCTACATCAAGCTGCTTTGTCGGCCATGACGGCGGACAGGAGGAGGTGTTTGATTTAGTGTGCCCGGTCCTAACGACCTTTCCGTCCTTGCGACGAGGACGCGCAACCTCGGGGAGCTGGCACGGAGCACGGCGCCCGGACCGGCTGGCACCTGGCCTGGCACCGCGTGCGCCGCCGTCTTTCTGATGGATCTCTGCCTTGGTGGAATCACTTTTTGATTTGTTGTCACTTTGCCACGCTCGGCGGGCTTTTTCGGCCCCCTCGGCCTACCGGAGTGATTAAATTAATCCTTTGTAAATCACTATCAAAACACTTTGACGGGGAAAGTAGCGTAGGTAGTGGGCACGATTACTTCGCTCTTTATTGGGCGAGAGGGTTTTTAGTAATGGAGCCTACATGGCCAAACGTATCATATCCATTTTCCATATCGCTTATCGTCACGAGGGTGGAGGGCGGAACATATTTGATACTTGACTTTTGAGGAATGTATTCTTTTTCCCCCGATAGAAATTGATGTATCATGTAGCGTATTTTTCAGACTATAAGCCGAAGAATACACAATGAAAGAGAAATAACCCTAAGAACAAACGTTATATGTTAAAGTATTAGTAAAAATAAAGGGAACTTTTACCTCTTGGGTGCGGCGTCGAGCGGGGAACGTAGGAGGAGTAGGACCCAAATGAAGGCAAGCAATCAAGGACGTGGAATGGCGTGCTCTAACAAAACTTAAATAACTGAGGCAGGAGGTGATTCAAGAAAATAACAAGGACTTAGTCAAAATCAACAAAGAAACAAACCTAACATGGATAGCACATATGCACACTGATGACATGACCAAATCAAAGCAATAATCCCACAACCAGAACACAGGTTTACACACACAAGGGCTGATTACCAATCATACACACCTGGGCACGCAATCACCCGGACAATACACAACAGTAAAAACACACAAACATCCACCCAAAACCTCAACAAAACGTGACAGGAACAAGATTTGTTTTGTAAATTTGGCACAAAAAATACAACTTAATGCTGTTGATGGTCAGAAGTAAGTATAAATAAATTTAATAATTTACATATTCTAAAAAAGGGCATTTTATTGTCCAGAAAATGCGTTATTTGGATAAAAAAATCCTGAGGAATTGTATTTGAAAAACAGGTAACACACAGACTTATAATTTGCTGTCAATTATTTAGTACATTGGGCTTGAAATATTTAATAACAATGATCTAGACCTGACATCCCTTACATGGATATCCCCTTTTGGGTCCTGTTGCTAAAAATATTAATATTTGGGAAGGCCTAAATGATCCAAAATCTCCACGTATATGTGGAATATTTTGGACTCCTTATATTAGTGTGTAAAAACCTACTTTTTTCCAAGTACATTGGACTCCATATAGTAAGGAAATTTGTATGCCATCTATTTGTCAATACATTTTTATACGTTTTTCAACCAATGTAATTTATTTTCATTTTCGCCCTCTTTTGTTCATTTTGAGTCAAAATGGATTGGACGTCGACGGCCCTAAAACACCCCCGCACACGACGAGGACATCGCCAACGCTCCGTCCGATAAAGAAAACAAAAACAGGATATGTGCTTCTCTGCTTCAGCCAAGATATTGACGCCGATCGTCACGCTAACGTGACGAGACAAGGCCGGAGTCGGCGGCAAAAAGCGCTCCGGCTGGCGTCTTCATCGCATCATTCTGTCTTCTCCTCGAGCGCGTAGGTGGCCACGGGATGGAATGTCCTGAAAAACAAATGAAAAAAAAGAGCGAAAGGGGAAAACTGAGGGAGGGACGCAGGGAAAAAAAGTGGGAGCCGTGACCTCTCGGCACTGGCGACGTGTCTGGAGCTGGCAGGGGATGCGATTGAGAGTGACACTCCTGGTTGGAGCTGCCAAACTGCCACTTCCTGTCCTCTTTATTCACACATAGCAGGAGTTTAGGCTGGACGTTTGAAGAGCAGAGAACAGACATGTGTCTCCTTGTACAGCCGTCCAGTGTGACTGTCATCTTTGCGCTACGCTTGCCGACCAGGGTTGAATAAACGTGGAGAATGGCATTGAAAGTTTCACATTTCAAAATGGACCCAGTTCTATCTTTGGTATCCAATTTGCATATTTTACACCTGACTTTAAACCACAGGTGCCAAAGTGGCGGCCCGAGGGACAGATTTTCCGTTTCATGATCAAATTCAAATGAGGATTATAGCGAGAGAATGTCTTTTCCACCTCATTTGGAACTAAAAAAACATTTTTGGTAATTTAAAAAAATGATATATTTCCATTTTCACAGAGTTTTTGAATATTTTTTTGAATAATATGGTGCCAAGGTGGAAAAACATATTTTTCATAGCTAAACTGTACCCACAGATTAATTTGCCCAGACTCTCATTAATATCTAACCACAGATTACTGTACTGGATTGGTGGCTTTATTAATTTCTAACCACAAATGACTAAACTGGACTGGCAATTTTATTAAACTGTAACCACAGATTAGCCATCTTTACCCAGAGATTACTAGATTTTGCCCACGGATTACATAACTGTACCGACAGATAACACTATATTTTTGGAGTTTAGCCATCTGTAACCACAGATCACTAAACTGGATTACCAATTTTATTAATCTGTACCCACAGATTAGTACATTGCATCCACAGATTAGCAATATTTACCCACAGATTACACTAGATATTTGGAGTTTAGCCATCTGCAACTACAGATCACTAAACTGGACTACCAATTTTATTAATCTGTACCCACAGATTAGCCATTTTTTCCCAGAGATTACTAGATTTTGCCCACAGATTACATAGCTGTACCCACAGATTACACTATATTTTTGGAGTTTAGCCATCTGTAACCACAGATCACTAAACTGGACTACCAATTTTATTAATCTGTACCCACAGATTACTAAACTGTATCCACAGATTCGCAATATTTACCCACAGATTACTAGATTTTGCCTACAGTTTATTATACTATACCCACAGATTACTAGATTTTGCCTACAGTTTATTATACTATACCCACAGATTTCTAGACTTTACCCACAGTTTAGCCATGTGTAAACACAGAATACTAAACTGGACTGGCAACTTTATTAAACCGTACCCACAGATGACTAAATTGTGGATACACTTTAGTAAACCGTACCCTCAAATTACGAAACTGTACCCAAGGTTTAGTAATGTGTGACCTGGTACTCTTTTGTTCCACGGGCCATAATGTCTCTTTTTTTTCTTGACTTTCATCGTCGGGTCTCTTCGCTCATAGATGAATAGAAAACACAGTGGCCAAATGCACGTCGGTAACACGCAGCTCTCTGAAAGATGACAAAAGTTGAGTGCGCCAGCGTGATGGCGGCCATTATTTGTGCGGGATTCATTTTTCTTCTGTTTCATCAGTAGGTGCATTCATCCATTCCAGATAGACTGCAACAGTAGCCTTTAATAAAGTCAGCAGGCTTGAAAATATATGAATAAAATGACATCCGCTGCCTGGGATGGATCAAATTGACTTATCCTGTAATAGCCCAAGGATAATGCGTGCATGTGTGCAAGCACGGTGTCTCAGAGTGGAGGATAATAGGGAGGGAAAAAAGATGAATATACTGGAAAGACAAAGGTAGGAAAGAGAAGAATATCAGAGAAATAAAACAAACTCTGCCCGAGGGGACGGAGCTCAATGAAAAGCTGGAGCTGGACTTTGAATCTCATTTGTATTGGTGAAAGCATTGATAGGGACGCTAGAAGGGAGGAAAACAAAGCCATTAAAGAAAAAAGATTACACAAGCAAGAGTGACAAACCTGATCCTAACAAAGTTAGCGGCCTGCACGATGGCAAATGTCAAAATTATGAGTCCAATTGCTCCAATTTGGCTGCAATTTGATCACCGGAGGCGTGCGGGACCAGACAATCCCGCCAAGCTGTAAAGAGTCGAATCAAGGCAATAATAACAAGATGCGATATCTAGAGAAATGATGTGTTTTCATCTCTCTTCCCTATTTATTTTTTAGCATTTTCGGATGACGCCAATAGAAGTCCAATATGGTTCGACTGGGAGGGTATGGTCATGGATTCGTGTCATAATTGCACTATTGAACGATCATATTGAGTAAAGCAGGGGTGTCAGACTCGGGTTGGTTCGCGGGCCGCTTTAACGTCAACTTGATTTCACGTGGGCCGGACCATTTTAGATATAATATTTAGATTTTTTTTATATAAATGGATTAAAAGAACTGGATTAAAAGCCCTGAATATTCAGTTTTTTTTATAGATCTAAAACAATGTTTATTTTAGCTTTTTTTTATATTTTTAGGTTTTACCAAATGATTTTTGAACTAAAAACACGGAAAAAATGGATTAAAAAATTACAATTATTGATTTGAAATTGGAAAAATCAGGAAATGTAATATACTACATCTATACTCTTCATTTTAATTTGATCCTAAAACAGAAAGTCGGCACTCATGATTTACTTTCCCGGCCCACACAAAAGGATGCGGCGGGCCAGATTTGGCCCCTGGGCTGCCACTTTGACACATGGAGTAAAGTCAAACTCGAGAGAATATTGTGTAGAAAAATATGTATATATATTTATACCAAAAAACACACTTTTGGTTGCATTAAATACTGTGTTTCGCTTCGGAACCATGCTGATTTTTTAAAAAATCCTATCAGATCTGATTTTTTTACTGATCCAAGGCCAGAATTTTTCATCGAGTGAATATAATGCAATAAATAATGTCACCATTAAAAGACAAATAATATTTTTAGTATTAAAGTCAGCCCAGGTCTGTCAATAGAAATTGTTCTACTCAGCAGACATGTTAGCCTAGCGGTTTGAGACAAAATTCGATACCCCACAAGTAGCCAATACTGAGTATTGTGACAATGTACGGTTTACTGGGAAAAACGGCGTCTGTGTCTTTAAGGTTAACGTGGCGACGGCGGACGCAAAGAGGGGGTCACATAGAGTTCACAGCCAGATAACGGATGGCTTGGTAGGGCAGCGCTCAACAGACCCGATGAGCAAAGCTGGGACCGGAGCGCGCCAAACCAAGGACACCACTGATGTCATATGCCGCCATTAAACGGATGGACAGCTGTTGGCCTGTTCTCCCTCAGATGAAAGATGAACCCCGAATGACTCCAGATGTCATCGCTTGGCCCGTCATCATTTAATAGGAAGAAGGACGGAGAGAAATAGGAGGATTGCGCTTTGGCTGGACAAAACGCACCTGTTGCTTTTATGCTTTAATAGGATTTATGCTTTGATCATCAGTAACTGGTCTTTAAAATGTTGCTATAAACACACAAAACATTTGGGGGTGACTTGACCATTTTTTAAGACGTCCATTGTTGGGCTCTTTTCATCTTTCTATGATGAATTTAAATGATTTTTTCAGTAGTCGACATCAATTAATTTGCTGCCAACCCTCCCATTCAAGTTGATTGGACATAAATCACTGTCATTGGTAGTCAATGAGTTAACATTTGTGTAGCCAGTTCTCAAATATGTTATGTTGTTAGTTTGCATTATGTTTTGTTGTGTTATCTAGGCTCTTGCATTTATTTGGAAATGGTTATTTTACTTTTACAATGGAATGCGCGATTTCAATCAGGAACACCCACTTGCCAAATCTTTTCCAAAATATGGCGAGCAACTTAACACCATCCAGTGTTACGTAAAGTGTTCTGTATGAGTGGCGTGCTCTAAAAAAAACTTTAATTACTTAAGGCAGGAGTCTTTAGAAAATAACAATGACTTAGAAATCAAATCATAAAACCAAACCTGACAGAAGACGTGGCATGGTAACTTGGCATGAGCTAAAGAGTTGACGATCTGACAATGGCTAACAAACACAAGGGTTCTAAATAGACAGACAAGTGTTGATTACAAAGTACGTACACGCAGCTGGTTACGAGAGGAAGGGAAGCCCGGAGGGACACAAGAGGCGAAAAGCAAACAAACCAAACAAAACCCCGACAAACCCTAACATCCAGTCCAGGACAAAATCCTCCCACCAGGTCAAACCAAACACCAAATTGAAAGACAGGTTTCAAGATCTACCACAATAGTAAAGGACCGACACGAAATGCGTGAAGATTTTTTTAAAAACTCGGTGCTGCTTTCCATCCAAAGGAGAACCCCAGAGGCTCTCGCGGGGCCGCAGGAAAGACAAGTCTATGTCGGCGCTCGTGACAGTTCCCGAATCTAAATTCCTCCCCTCTCGCCTGGACTATCAGAGGCGTATCGCTTTGCAAAGCAAACCTCGGCGGTGATGTTGTCAGGCTCCTGTCTGTGAAGTGGCCCCGGCCATAAAACAAGAGTGACGTGAGTGATTGATCCAGCAATGAAGATGGCAATACTCCTCTGCATCAATATGAAGGCAGCCTGCGGGACTGGAGCCCTTTCAGACAGCTCTCTGTTTCTCCTCAGAGGAAAAATCCATACACAATTGATGGCAGTTCAAAGAGGGGCTTTATTGTGGGATATCAAATAAAACATCAGAGAACACAGGCAGCGCCGGCCAGAGGCTGAACCAAAGAATACGCCAGTAAGCGAGCCTTTCAAAGGCACAAAGAGCGATCTGCATTTTGCTTTATCTTCCTTTTGCACCTGAACCGGAATGCGACAACGCCGTGTCGGTTTCGCAAGTCGCGTTCGGATGTCAACGCTATCTGCCTTGCAATTACGCTGTATGATCTTGGAGGAAAAATGCCAAGAGGCTTAACGGGTCAGATAGGCGCGGACGGTATTGGAAGAATTTTTCAAGTGACGTTTTCGGTGCGGTCTGGCCTCCGGGGAACCCGTCGGTTTTATCGTCATCGTCGGTTTACGTCATGAAAAAGATGGCCGACGCTGTTTAAATACGGCCTTCGTCCCACGTGGTGACTTTTGTATTCGTTTGGAATTTTTGATCCAAACAGATTTTTGGCCAATCGGTCATATGTGTACACTGTCATACCCCAATTTACAAAATTAATTCGTTCCAAAAACAGTTTTGTATAAGGATGTCTCAATTTTTTTATTTCCAATCTGACTCGAATTTTTTTCAGGCTATATTTAACCCATACATAGCATTTTTTTAGTCCAATTAAACTAATTTTAAAAAATGCAACCAGTAATTCCTTTTTTTGCACTTAAAAAATTCTCACTTTTAGTACCAACTATTACAACTGTTATATTTTGTACTTTAATAGTTTTTACCATAACTTTGAGAAGAGAAAGGTCTAGTCCAAAACAGAGGTCATACATATTTGCCTTGTTATTTGTTTTACATCAGCCCAAAAAATTAAAATAACATACTGGATGGTACAAGTGGATTCACGTTTTTGGGGCATTTGGCTGATGTTTGAGTTTCTGAGATGTCGCATATCGTAACTTTAATTAACTTTCGCATTCAAAAATGAAAATTTCCAATAAGGGCGTTTCATAACTTGGATTATTCGTTCGTTGGGTTTTTCGTAAGGTGAGGTATTGCATTGCCTCCCTGAGTGTACATTTCAAATGATCAGGAGGCGTGCGACAAAACTTAATGTTCGCCCTCCACTTTGCCGCTGATTGATGGGTGTGTCAGGTATGATGGGACATCATGGCGTCATGTGACTGCAGCAGATGGCACGAGAGAGGATCAGAGCGAGTTCACCTGCTGTTTGCTCCCCCCACTCACTGCGATCGAATGCCTCTGAGGGAAAAGAAGCAGTAGGTAAAAGTTACAAAAAAAGCACGAGAATCGCAAAGCTTGTGAAGATAGTCTCAACAAGGGGATGAAGTTCAACAGAGGGAAACTTGGGGTAATTAAACACACCATATCAAAGATTTCGGTTCTTTGGTTCACCGCTTGTCGGTCTCACAGTTCTGGGGTCGAGGGCTTGATTCTAGGTCGGTTATCATTGTGTAAATAAGCAAAATGATAGTAAAAATCAGTAATGTGCTGATTTTATTCTGGTAATTGTCTGTCTTTTTTCCCAAGTTGACTTGAATCTCTTAATATTACGCGAAAAGCAGTTTTGTCATCACACACTTTAATCTTGTAATATCACAATTTTAATCTTGTAATATCACAATTTGAATCTTGTAATATCACAATTTGAATCTTGTAATATTACAATATGGACTTAACTGTTAGGGTTAGTTGGGGTTTTGGTTGGTTTGTATGTTTTTCGCCTATTATGTCCCTCATGGTTTCCCTTCCCTCATGTGATTAGGTGTGTGTACTTTGTAATCAACCAGTGTCTGTCTATATAAACCCTGTGTGTTTGTTAGTCTTAGTGGGATCGTCTGCTTTGTTTGCATCATGCCAAGTTGCCCTGCCATGTTCCATGTTTCTCGTTTCCCCCCATGTCTTCTGTCAGGTTTTGTCATTTGATTTCTAAATCCTTGTTATTTTCTAAAGATTCCTGCCTTAGGTATTAAAGTTTTGTTAGAGCTCTCCACGTCCTTGTCCTCTTGATTGCTTCCCTGCATTTGGGTCCAACTACATTCCGTGACCGAGCTAGTCGTAACATTAACATTCATCTTATTCCAATGTTAATCTCTTAATGTTACCCTTCTCCTCTAAGGAATATTATAATATGTAACTTATTTGCGGCTCATTCCCGGGGCTCACCTGTCCACAAGTTTCTGGGAAACCCGGGCCAAAGTGACTCGCCACATACGGACCCTCGTGAAAGAATCTCCCGCGTCAGTCACCGGGCAAAATCTCCGATGTGGGTCACTTTTAGACGTAATCTCCTAATGACGGGATGTGATCTCGCAGCCATTAAACGGCCGTTCCAGACCGGCGGATAAGTACAGATAGAAGGGCTACAAAGACCACGCAAAGTAACGATGAGTGATCACCGATCCCCGCGTCTCCGAGGGACATCCTCCATGTAATTCTCTTAGTGTAGCCGAATATCATTTATCCTCCAAATAGACGCGTGACCCCGCAATAACCGTGTCGCTGGGAGTTCAAGACCACACGGCGAGTGCATCCAAAGGACACGGCGCGCAATTAATTTCAGCGCACATACATAAACACGCAGCGTACGAGACGATAAGGAACGCCGTCCACACGTACGGCGGCGGGTAAGACTTCCTATTAGAATCCGCCGGCTCGGCGAGGCCCCGCCAGAACGGAGAAGGCCTTATCAATGACGGATTCGGGCGCGGCGAGCCACTTCCACGAGGGTCCAAGCGCCCGCTATCTGCCCTCTCCAGCCTGGCCCGGGGCGCGGCGTGAGTGAGTGAGTGAGTGGCAGCTGCGAGGAAGCGCCGGTGCCAATATGTCACCGGCACCAATCTGCATCCCCGAGGGATTCTACCGGGAGTTCAAGCCGAGTATCACGCCGGCGAGAAAACAATTTCTTCTGCCAATACTCCCACGCGCTTGAGAAATGTTTTAATATTTGCCGGCGCTTTATGGCCGCGTCTGTGACAGTGATGGAGAAAATGTCAGCTTTTTACGCACTTAAATGCCACTCTTTGTCTCTGGCTGTTTCTTTTCATTGATCTCGCCTCTGCCTTCCAATCAATAACAGTCACCGAATGCTCTTGTTTGCTCCTTTTCAAAGCTTTCAGCCGGGCGGAATTTCACGCTGGACTTTCTTTGCCTAATTAGTCGTGCCGTGGTTTTGTTTGTGGGAGGGCCAAATGCGAGTGTAGTTCCAGGCGAGGGCAATTTTTTAATCGAAGAAATATTCTCCAACCACCATCTGTAGTTGGTTCTTAAGAAAAATACTAGATGCGTGCTCTTAAATTGGTCCCTGTCAAAATGGACTGGACGTCTATCCATCATTTTGAACTAAATGGGCTGAAATTCAATTGTTTGTGATGGAAAAACGTTTGTTTGTGCTGTAGTGATTTTGCAGATATTCTGTTTTTAATTCATAGTGATGAGGTCACAAACCCCCAAATCTGTGGTTGAATGGTTTGTGAGAGAGTTACGATTCTTTGATGGGTTAATCTGAGCTCAACCGGTTTCCATTTTGTCGTAAACCAGCTACAAATTGTTTTTGCTCTACAGTTTTATAAATATTTGCTTTTAATTTGTACAGTTAACGTCACACAGCTACAATGGAATGGAACCACGATGGTGGTCTCATTGTAAAAAGTTTTGTGTGCTGCTACTGTTTTTGAGATAGTTGCTATTCTATTATTGGTACACGGTCGATTGGTCGCCGGTCTTTTGGTCGCCGATCTTTTGGTCGCCCGTTGTCGTAGTTGGGGCGACCAAAAGACGGCGACCAAAAGACCGGCAACCAATCGACCGCACACGCTATTATTGGTCTCCTCATTTTGATGGAAATCAGCTAAAATTGCTGTAACCATTCTATCGAAATTGTGCTTTTAATTTGGAGTGGTGACGTTGGAATGGTACCATTCAATTTGTTCTCCGATTGTGTAGTAAAAAGTTTAATTTTTGTGCTGCTATTGTTTGGAGATAGTTACAATTGTTTGAGGCCTCCGCCGCCGCATTTTCATTTAAATTGGCCTAAGATTGAGGGAATAAAGTTATATACTTAGATATTGTATATTTAATTTGTAGTGATGACATTGGTGTAGTTGTTGTTTTCAGTTTTGTTGTTATCGTTTGGGGGATGCTTCCAATTAGTTTAAAGGTCAATCTGAGGTCAACCAGACTTTCCCTCTCAGATTGTCTTATTTTAAAACGAAATATGACGGACAGGTTCAGATCACAAGAGCAACAATAGTCCTGGTTCATTCAGGGGACATCAAGCAGAGTGATGATAGAACATAACGCATCACTTCTTTTACATGTCGACACGTCAGATAATTCACGCTTTGTCTTCACCGCACAAAAACAAAAAAAACAAAAAAGTCTACCGCTGCTGAGGGTCAGAAAGGAAAATGGAGAAGGTGTTTATAGGCACACATCAATACGTACACACGCGTTAAGTTTATATACCGTACTGTAGCGCTCCAAAACGCGGCGAGAATTCATTAGCTCGTAAAATACAACAATAGATAAAGCGTAAATCTTGACGGGCATCCATAATCAAGACAGGAAGCAGATGTACAATACCTGGAAGCAGCAAAAGTGGACACATTCAGCAAGTTGACGTCGGGGCAAACAGCACTTTACGGCTCACTCGGACCATTTGAATGTTTTCCCTGCGGTCCACTACGGCTCGATCAATATTTACAACATGAGCGATGGCCTCCCGAATCCGGTGTCACAGCTCGCAGCTCGGTCCTCTCGGCGAGCTAACAAACGAACACGTCGTACATCAGCAAACGCTAAATGGTTGGAGGACACTTCGGGGTGTTGCGGATGTATTTTGCAAGTGCTCTTTCCGTTCCCAGCTTGAAAGGAACGTTGAAAAACTGAGCTCAGCTGCTTCTCCAGACAACAAAACAAGGGAAATATTGCAGTGTTAGCCAAAAAGCACATTTTGAAAAAGCCAGGCCAGTCAAAAATCTGACATTGAGTCTGACATTATGTTCGGTTTTAAAAAACGATGTCATTTTAAGTTGAATTTGTAATTCTCACCAAGAAAAAATATGTTTTTAAAAAAAACCTAAGTTACAATAATTACTAGTCATTCATTAGTTTTCAGCAGTGGCGGGCCGTCAGGGCCTTCAAGGCCTTCTCTGCTGGCCTAAGAAATATCTGAATTATATATTATATTTTGTCCATCAATACTTATTAAATAATTCCAAATGGTCTGTTAGCTTCCTTTCATTGCTTTTCCCCCTGGTTGCACTGCTTCCAGATGTGTGTTTTCATATTGAAGCATTTAACCAATCACATTTCAGCCATTATTTGTTGCCAGGGTCAGAAATCTGCCTCAAGGCCTTCACAATCAGTTCTGCAGGCTCTGCTGCATTAAACAAGCGCCGATAAGACTGTTGCTTTAACCAATCAGATTTCGAGTTGGCAATACCACAATGCCTTGTCGCAGGCATAGGGATAAGTCATCGCTTTCACCAACTATGATTGGCTAGTGATTAGCCAGAGCTACCAAACTGTATTTGGAGCGAGCTGCACAAGCACAGATATTGTTGTGTTGATTTAAAGCCATTTTCAAGACGGACTATGCCAGAAATACGACAGGACAGGCTCGACTTTCAGCATTTGCCAGGAACCCACCGGGGAAAGCAGAATCCCTCCTTTAAATTCAAGCAGCCATCGCGAAACCATCAACGCATCACCGATTTGACGCCACTAAGTTGCAGCGCTATCTTCAAGTCAACGTAATCTGCGCTCCAGAAGCAAAACATGGCTTCCTCCTTGCCACCATCTCCCTGATTTTGCATTCTGTCCACTGGCGTCCACTCGTGACGCATGTGTTTTTCCAGCCAGATTGTCCCTCACTTAAAACTCCAGAATGAATTATTCCCCTTTAAAGAGATTGATTTTCCGTGACGCACTCACTACCTGAGACCGCAACAAACCATTCACGTGAGCAAGAGAAGCCAAACGGCAGGCCTGTCAAAGCCTGTCAAAGCAGACCGGCCGGCGTCGGGCAACTGCTCGCGTCTCGGCTGATGGACTGACCGCGGCTTCGTCACCCTTCCTACCTGTCGCGGTTGAGTCCAAACAGCTGCCCGCTAACGTGGCTCTACATCCAAGTTCGCTTTCACTGTCACTCTCACTCTACAAAATGACTTTGATTTTTGTTTAACTGCGTCCATTGATAGACATCCAATCCATTTCCACTGGGAGGGCCCGAATGAACGCTCTTTTAAATAACTAATATGTGACTAAAAATAAATAGATGAATGCATAAATAAACTAAAGTCAAAAGAAAAAGGACTACGAATCCCAAAATGAAGTGATAAAAATTAAATACAAAAATAGGTATGTAAATGAATATGGTAACAATATATCATTAAATACAGGTAAAAATAAAAATAAATGTAAATACAAAAATAGGTTTAAAACATTAAATAAATGTTGAAATAAATACATTTGTAAATTGAATGGCTTGAAATGTTGCAATGTTTTTTTAAACGTATTTTAACAAGAAACATGAAGTGGACACATTTTGCAAGCTGCAAACAATTCATTAGAGTAATAGAATTTGCCTTTGAGTTTTTTGTCTGAAATACCAAAACTAAAACAGCTGCCAAAAACAACTTCTTGATTTGAAAAGCCTGTGCAGTAATTTGACCTAATCACATATGCTCTGTGATTGACAGCTGATAAGTTTTAGTTAGACCCCGCCTCCACCCTTATCAAGATAAGGATAAAAAATATTTTTTTTCCACTCATTCCATAAAATTAGAATACTACAGCGTCGTCCTGAAGTCCTTTCACCAGGCTACTTTCTTACAATATGACCATTATCATGGGTCAATTTCCTAAAATGCACTAATATGAACATAAATATAATCAAGATTTTCCAATCCAAAGCAATGTCACATTTTCATGCCGATTCATCTTCCCTCATCTGCCTCACAGGATCTTAACGCGATTCTTAGCAATGATATTTTTCATTTGATAGCCTCAGTCATAATAAAGAAAAACACGGGCAAATTA
The DNA here is from genome assembly GCF_051989625.1 of Stigmatopora argus. Taxonomy (NCBI): domain Eukaryota; kingdom Metazoa; phylum Chordata; class Actinopteri; order Syngnathiformes; family Syngnathidae; genus Stigmatopora; species Stigmatopora argus. The sequence continues at coordinate 18,373,908 of NC_135389.1, read as the reverse complement.
GCTCACCGATTGAGCCCGCGATAAATAACCCAACGGGGGGGCCGGGAGGGGGAGAATGTCATTGCGATACGGCATAGTTTCCTGTGTCACTCGTCTTCCGGGTATTCTGCCTAATCCTCTTTTTCCCAGTCTTGTCTGGGAAAGGCCTTTCGCTTCGGTGGCCTGAGGGACATGAATAATTGTTGCTACAGAGACTGTCTCATAAACTCCTAACACTGTAATCGCGCTCTGACAGATGTTGGCCCACAATGTACTGCACACACACTTGGAAAGAGAATTTTAACCCCTCCTTCTCTCGCTTCACTCCACGATTCATAGCGGTGTTACGCTAGTAGATCCCAGTTTTGGACTCACGCCTAGGATCGGTTTTTGCTATGGGCAATGTGGGCGACTGCCCAGGGTAATATCTAGAAGGGGGCGCAGAAGAGCTGTCAAAAAGACACATATTTTTTCAAATATATTAGCAGTTTTCGAGACTAGGCTAATGGGTCCTCAGCCTTTTTACTAATCTATTGTGTGATTTGTATTTATTTTTTATTATTTTGCAAAAATGATAAGGTTGTGAAAATGTGAATAACCTATGAAAGGTTATGACGGGATTTGTGTCATTCTATTTTTCCTGTGTGATGATGTCGGTGAGCAAAAGGAGTATTCATTCAGTCATTTTTCGTATGGTTTTTCCTCACAAGGGTCACGGGGTGCTGAAGTCGAGCCCAGCCAATTGCAGGCCGCAGGTGAGCGACATCCTGAATCGGTGGCCAGCCAATCGAAAGGCAACATGAGACATACGATCATTCACTCAGACCTAGGCACAATTTAGCATACAATTAACCTAGCATGAATGTTTTTACGATCAATTCCAAATACCGTATTTTCACGACTATAAGGCGCACTTAAAAGTCTGAAATTTTCTCCAAAATAGACAGGGCGCCTTATAATCCAGTGTGCTTTATATATGGAAAAAAATTAAAATGTGTCATTCATTGAGGGTGCGCCTTATAATACGTTGTGCCTTATAGTCGTGAAAATACGGAACCTAAAAAAAAAATAGCGGTTGCACGCGAACAAGTAACGAATTAATAACTAGTGGCAATGGACACAACTACAATTTGTGCTTTTCATCATTTAAAGAAAACCCCCAAAATAGAGAGCCTACTCGCTTGAATTTTAAGTGACCACCCTGTCCTTCGCATTTTCATTAATTGCGTGGTAATCTAAAAGGAACGACATTTGTGAGCCGAACCCGAACAATGGCTGGCACCATAACCTTTTGTCCCCCGTTAAGTGGCGGCATCCTGGTATAGATCCCACCACGATGAAACCTGAATAGTAATTGTTTACCTGGAGTTGCTACAATGTCAACAGTCTAATCCATCACGCGAACCCTGTCCACTTATTTATAGACAAGGGAATAAATCCAATGAGTGGATGAAAGTTGAAAAGACAAACACAAGGACACAAATGGGAGCACTATGGATAATCCTTTAAACATTTTAATCAAAACGTCAGCGACGGGAAAGATAAATGAAGCGTCCGTCCATCCGTAATTAAACTTGTGCATCATCATAACATGATAAACATAACGTGATAAACAGCCTGACGGGCGGCTGTTGATATACGCGTGCCTATAGTAAGATGAAGGAATTCATCTAAATCACGCCTGATGTTTGCATTGTGAACGTGAAGGTAAGCAATTTGAGCTTTGTCGTCAATACAGATGAATATAATGTCAAATATTTGAAGATAACACTGAATGATTATGTCTCCGTGGCAGCGACAGCGATGGACGTCCAATCCATTTTGACTGGGAATCAGCGGCCTATTATTATATTATATACTATTATATATATACAGTCGTACCTCTTGATACATATACCTTTTTTTCAGGTTATGAAATCTTTTGTGATGCAAATTATTGCATCGTTTGATTTGGATTGGACGTGAATCGCAGTCAATTGCGGTGAAATATGGTCCCTAAATGCCAGCCTTAATATTTTGAACAGAATTCATGTAAATGGAACTAGAAATGGTAGTTAAAGAGTTAACGTAGTGTTTCTATTAACACAATTTAACTTTACACGTTTTTTTCTACTCGTTTAAGACGTCCAATACATTTTGTCTGGGAACATTCTGAAATGTCTCCTTTAAATCCTTATCAATATCTATTATGACCTTATTTCATACATATAATAGTTAAATGTTTGATTCCTGCGATTGGCTGGCAACCAATGCAGGGCATCCCCCGCCTCCTGCATTAGGATAGGCTCCAGCACCCCTGCAACCCTTGTGAGGCTAAGCGGAATGGAACATTAATGAATGAACGAATATATCATATCAGGGGTGTCAGACTCGGGTTGGTTCGTTGGCCGCTTTAACGTCAACTTGATTTCACGTGGGCCGGACCATTTTAGATATAATATTTAGATTTTTTTAAATAAATGGATTAAAGGAACTGGATTAAAAGCCCTGAATATTCAGTTTTTTATAGATCTAAAACAATGTTTATTTTAGCTTTTTTTAAATATATTTTTAGATTTTACAAAATGATTTTTGAACTAAAAACACAGAAAAAATGGATTAAAAAATTACAATTATTGATATAAAAGGGGAAAAATCAGGAAATTTGATCTATAACTATACTCTTCATTTTAATTTGAACCTAAAACAGAAAGTCGGCACTCATGATTTACTTTCCCGGGCCACACAAAATGATGCGGCGGGCCAGATTTGGCCCACTGGCCCCCACTTTGACACGTGTATTATATCATGACATTATTACATCATAACAATACATTACAATACATGACTTAAAATCACAATATTACCATCTTCATACACAAAAATTGACTCGATTCTAATATTATCTAGCTTTTTTGTCTACTCATCCCACGTGAAAGATGACATATACTTTATCATTTTTTTGCTAACATCCCACGACGTCCACGCTTGTTTTTCCCAGCATTCACTGCAGTATCTTTTTTAAAAAAATATATCACATGAAGATCATTTCAGTTTGCAAGCAAAGAGCGAAATGTTATTTTATCATGTAACATGTTGAACATTTCCTGTAAGTGACTTAAATGTCTCCTGGGTTTCTTCAGAAACAAATGAGTCGGAAAAATCTTTTTGCAATATGTTATTGTGAGCGGGCTCGGACTGCAGCTGAATTGCTTTCAAACCAAACAGTTCATCATTTACCCAGAATATTCCCCCAAGAGCAGATAAGGAAAGACGCCGCGGATGGCGTGTTTATCAATATTTTCCACATTTTCCGACTCGTAACATTCCACGTCAGTCTCTCGCTACCCTTCAAGACGTGTTGTCTCCCAAGTCATCACGTTTCTAGGAGAGGAGATGCTACGACACCTTCCGACGGTTGCCAATAAAGTGTGAGGAAGAAAATGGAAAACACGTCTTTAAAGCAGTGGTGTCAAAGGTGCGGCCCGCAGGCCGGGGTGGTCCACTGAGGGGTCCAAATTGTACTCGGACGTTTGGTCGCCTGGACGTTTGGTCGCCCGGACGTTTGGTCGCCCGGACGTTTGGTCGCCCGGACGTTTGGTCGCCCGGACGTTTGGTCGCCCGGACGTTTGGTCGCCCGGACGTTTGGTCGCCCGGACGTTTGGTCGCCCGGACGTTTGGTCGCCGGACGTTTGGTCGCCGGGGGTTTGACAACATTACAGAGAGTTTACTGTTAAAACCAGCTCTCAAAATTATATTCATGAGAGAGAGAGAGTTTAATATCTAAACATCTACTGTTGAAATCAGCTCTCAAAATTATATTCACCCGGGTGACCAAACGTCCGGTCACGGGTCCAAATTTATGGACAGCTGGTATTTTTTTTAGGTTATATTAAGTTTTTAAAAGACCAAAATAGTCAACGAATAGTCCGGACTATAAGACGCACAATTTTCATAGTTTGATTTTGTCTTTTGTTCACTCGACGTCAAAAAACGAGAAGAGCTCAAAGCTCTGATTCCATTCAAGTGAACAAAGTTACTCGACTTCCAATGACGATTAACGTCATTCTTTTTAAATCTGGGCGTTTGCCAGACAGCTGGACCGCCATGCCGCTAAAACGGGATCAATATCATCGGGGGGAAAGGGAGCAGACAATCTTTTACCCCCTTGAACTTCTGTCCCCGTGATTGATTTGTCCCCCGCCGCTACTGAGGAGACATTAGAGACAAGAAACATGTGCGTCCGCACACGTGCGCGTGTACACCTGCATACGTGTGTTGAAAACATGTTTTGGTAAACGTGCGTGAGAGTGATTGACGATGTAAAGTGTGCACACATCATCAGCGAGGTGTGCAAGTCGGGGCTGTCATCCCCCCGCCGACACCCCCGGCAAAGGCCACCCTCAGCGCTTGATTTATAGCAAATCGTTAAAATCTGCTTATTATTGCTGCGGCCCGCTCCCCTCTTTTGGCATCCCCGCCCCCAGAAAAATCTAACACGGAGACGGTCAGCAGCCTCTGCCGCCTTCCATCCGTTCTCGCCGCGCAGGGACGGCTTTTGCTATGGGCAAAGTGGGCGATCGCCCAGGGCTCATAGTCTGATCACTGAATTCATCCATCTTCCATACCGCTTACCCACACATTAAGGGGGTGCTGGAGCCTGACCCAGATGACTTTTAAGTGAAAGGCAGAATACACCACGGACTGGTCGCCAGTCAGTCGCAGGGCCCACGGAGATAAACAGCCATTCACACTCAATCACGCCGCCAACGAGCGGGAATTGATCCCACGCATGCCCGTGCTGAAGTCAGACAAGTGAACCAGTATACACTGAATTTAGATTGCTAGTTGTTTTAAATATAATATTTTCATTTATTGTTGTTTATTTTTGTGGTTCCGTGTTACATTAGAGTTCATATGTTGGAACATTTGTACTCTTCTATTAGGTGAATTTTTTGGGGCCAAAATGAAAAACCTATGTTTATATGTAAGTGTGTATTTGATAAACATAAATAATGTATGTATATATATATATATATATATATATATATATATATATATTTCAGCAACACACTTATTTATTTATATATTTATTCATGTATTTATTTATTAACTTACTTATTACCTATCTATTTATGTTTAAAATGCCTTTCTTATTTCTGCATCCTCACCCTCTTGCTACTGTGACAACAAAATTTCCCAAATACGGGATGAATAAAGTTATCCAATCCAATCCAATAGCATAAATAATTTAATATTGCGATTGTACGTTGAAGATTGGGTGTATGTGTTGGGGTGAGAGGGTTGTGCACCCAAAAGTGGCCAGGAGCGCCTCTGTCGCCGCGTGTTGGAATATCGGGAGCCAGATGTCTTATTTCATAAACATGGCCGATGAGGGAAGCTGGGCACGTTCCGGCGCGACAGCTGGAGTCGATGCGGTGCCTGTCCTTAAAAAGCGGCATTGGGGGATCGGGAAAGTTGATCACACGTACGCACACCTGCGCGCCGCTATTGTCTGGCGTCTTCGGATGCGTAAATGTGATGCGACTCCAACGGTGACAAGTGCGTTTGTCAGAGATGTGGCTGTCGCTTCAAATCGGCCGTTTCTTGCCTTCTACCCTAATGTGTGCGCATGTTGAAAAACTAAGCATTATTCGGGCGTCTAGTCCGTCCCTGCCTCTACTTAGGAAATTCAATTGTTACAGAAGCAGTATTGTTTCTTGAATTTTAGTAGAGTCGCATTTTACATATAAAGGTCCTCAATACTACAAACTTAAGCCTTTAAAATGATTAAAGTATACAAATTTAGCATGAAATACATGCGGAACACAAAGTAAATGAGTATGTTTTAAGCCATTAAAATTAAAAGACATGTAAAGATATTTTCCAATGGGGTGGATGGGCGAGACAAATGTCTGGCAGCTGAGTAAACATACGCACGTAAACACAAAACTTGACCACTTAGTTTTGGGAGTTGGGAGAGCAACTCTATCATGGCAATTTATATTTTTGACTATCTGAGACTTGGCGTTTTGTAACTCGAATTTCTCTCGTATCCTGAGAGGCAATTCGTTACCTGAATATTGCATACGTAGACACGTTCCTAAGTAGAGGTATCACTGTACTCCCGAGCAGATCATTAACTATAAAAAGTACACGCAGGTTCCAGTGACGCATACTTCCAAAAGAAGAATCATTATCAAGGCGTGTGTCCATCTCGAGTCCATTAGCGGCAAACAAAAGTGAGAATCAGCATTTGACGTACTTTAAGAGCGGCGCGTGAAATGATGCTGATTATTCCCACAGAAGAAGCGGAGGGAGAATCACAGCTTGTCTATTGTCGCCTCGGTTTGTCAAGCGCTTTTCAATTACAGCCTTTAACTTGAGGCACTCTCGCATCCCCATGAAGTGATTTTAATGGAGTTTTGCGGCAATTGTTTGTTATGCCAGACAGGTCTTTTCACAGGGAAGGAAATGAGAGAAATTTAGAGAGATAACGACACGAGCGGGTGAGCAGATTTTTAGATTTTAGGTGAATAGTCATTTGTTGGGTTCACGCTCCGCTCATTTTCTCCAGGGTCACAGGCGGGATGCGTAAAACTGGACTCATAGCCAGCCAATCACGGCGCATGCTTTGAAAAACAGTCATGGAGTAAACAAACTTATATGTGATTCTATAAGGTATGTTATGCATAATATAATATCTGAAAAAGATTAGGGATATAAATCACTAGAGCAGGACGGAGGACCAGTGGTTAGCACGGTTCTGAGATTGAGGGTTCAATCCCTAGTGGGTTCTGACCTAGGAGTTTGCATTAACAGATTTAACTCAACAACATTTTGATTGGCGCTGAATGACCCCATTTCGACATTTTGACTCCCGATCAAAGCGGATCGGACGTCTTTCGCCGTCCACGGTAGCCATTTAAAGTTGCTCTGTGCCTATTCCCAACACAAGCGCATATGTTTGTTTCGGTACTCGGACGTTTCGCCGAAAGACGTTTGGTCCCCAGACGTTTGGTCCCCGGACATTTGGTCCCCGGACGTTTGGTCCCCGGACGTTTGGTCCCCGGACGTTTGGTCCCCGGACGTTTGGTCCCCGGACGTTTGGTAGCACGGACGTTTGGTAGAACGGACGTTTGGTAGAACGGACGTTTGGTTGAACGGACGTTTGGTAGAACGGACGTTTGGTAGAACGGACGTTTGGTAGAACGGACGTTTGGTAGAACGGACGTTTGGTAGAACGGACGTTTGGTAGAACGGACGTTTGGTAGAACGGACGTTTGGTAGAACGGACGTTTGGTAGAACGGACGTTTGGTAGAACGGACGTTTGGTAGAACGGACGTTTGGTAGAACGGACGTTTGGTCGCCAGGTTGTTACTGTTGAAACCAGCTGTCAAAATTATAATCATGAGAGAGAGAGGGTGAGTTTAATATCTAAATATCTAATATCAAAATATCAACAGTAAACTCTGTCATAATTTGACAGCGAGCGAACCCAGTGACCAAACGTCCGTTCTACCAAACGTCCGTTCTACCAAACGTCCGGTCGACCAAACGTCTGGTCGACCAAACGTCCGGTCGACCAAATGTCCGGTCGACCAAACGTCCGGGGACCAAACGTCTTTCGACGAAACGTCTGGTCACGGTGATTCTATAAAGGTACGTTATGCACAATATAATACCTGAAAAATATTTGGGATATAAATCACTAGGGCGGGACGGAGGACCAGTGGTTAGCACAGTTTTGAGATTAAGGGTTCAATTCCTAGTGGGTTCTGACCAAGGAGTTTGCATTCTCTACCCATTCCTGTGTGGGTTTTCTCAGGGTACTCCAGTTTCCTCCCACATCGGGTGCCAGTTTTTGTTCCAAATGATCAAGCAGGGCCAGTTTCTAAACAGATTTAACTCAACAAGATTTCGATTGGCACTAAATGACCACGTTTCGACATTTTGACTCCCGATCAAAGCGGATCGGACGTCTTACGCCGTCCACGGTAGCCATTTAAAGTTGCTCTGTGCCTATTCCCAACACAAGCACATATGTTTATTTCCCACCATCTAAATCGGCGCCCGCCGTCGTGTCAGCGCCTCCCATGCCCGCATTTCCAAGACAGATAAGGCAATCTGCTTTCAATTGCCACCGTGTCCCAATTTCCTCCTCCTCAGTCACCGCAATCTCATCCCCGTAAAGCTCCCGGACGGTCCGAGCTGTCGCAGGTCCCGAAGGCCACGGGAGGCCAAACCAGAGAGTCCGGGCGGGACGGCACGCGAGCAGAATAACAATGCCTCCATTCCTCACACTGACATAATCCCCGTGTTTTATTTGTTCCCTTGTAATTCTTTTTATATCTCGGGTTTATGTTCTTTGGCACCCGTTCAATCCCAGCCTGGGGGACACGGGGCTCCATATGTGTGCCTTGCTCCACTTAACGCCTATTAGTTCCATTGCAAGTGTGACTAAACTGGCACGTCTCAGCCGGGAGATGGGTCGGTTTTGACTGACAGCCCATGTCTGGATCCTCTACTTTGAGTCTCACGCCGACGTGTCAAACACGGCCCGTGTCAAAACATCCGCGCGTCTGACCGTGTGACTTTACATTCCGCGTCGGAGCGTGAAGTCATGGCCCGTGTTAGGTTCTTTGGGATTTGGGAGAAGAAGGCCACGTTTTCCCTATGTTTTTATTGCAAAGGTGGAAAAAATGACGAGAGACGATTTATTGTGAAAATTCGCAACTCGTGTTGCACTAAAATGACATCATCAGTATTAGGTAGTACTACGAAATAATGATAAATATGCAATATGTACTTTCGCCGCTCTGCTTAATGACTTCTGCTCGGCCTACCCAAGATGGCCGCCAGCTACGCACAGCGCAGTACAAAAAGAAAAAATGAGTCGACGATAGACGTCCCACTGTGGACAGTCCATTCAGCCTTCTGTTGTATATTTCAATTTACTGCCATCCCTCCCGTTTCAAATAGATTGGACAGCTAATGGAGTAGCACCAAAATGTTACTGCCCAAATGTACACGGTCACCACTATCACTATTATCGCTGTCACTATTATATCACTATTTATCTCTCTAAATTTCTCTCTAAATATCCAGTCCATTTGAAATGGGAGGGGCTTCAAATGTTCAAATGCTCCTACTGGAAATGAATTGGACATCTGACATTGTCCATGGCATCCAATGAATTAAAACCATTTCTCCTTCCTATGGCCAAGGCGCTCTATATCATTCATTAGTTTATGATGAGTAGACATACAATTTTAAAGTGGGAGGGTTGGCAGGGAATAAGTGAAGCTGCCCCGATCCCACTAAAATAAATTGGACGTTTAGAACCATCAATAGCATTTGGTGAGTTAACATATAGTATATTTTTTCTTCTTCCTCTGGCCAAGATGACTTTATAGTGTAACAGTAGTGTTTGCATCATGTGACGCCAACTTGAATATTGTTTTCACAACTGTGCAAGCTAATTACCTTTAATTTTTCATCTGCGCTCCGAGGGTTGTAGGAGACCGTGATTAGTGATTCATTACTTCTCATTACCTGACCTGTCAAACTGTTTCCTTTCCTTATTGAAGCTGATTAGCCAACACGGCCCGTCTATCTGCGCCGGGCTGAGAAAGACCTCAAGCGTGACCCGCCGTGAGTGTCTGAAGAGACACTGATAAAGAGAATGAAGAGGAAGTAGATAAGACAGCGACACTGTTGCATTCGATCGACATCGTATGGACATTTTGGGCTATTTTACAGCCATGTTGGACGTGAGAGAAGGCCTGACTCACAATCTGTCGTCTTGTTTGCTCCTCATGTGGTGATTGAACTTGAGGTCAGGACCAGGTTGGACAACGTCGAGTTAAGGGCTACGAGCAACAAAATATTTATACAGTAATACCTCGTTTATCGGAGTTTATAGGTACCAAGACTTGCCGTAATGGTGTAAGATGTTGTAGGAAAAGTAGTTTTATGGTGTCCATGTAATATGTATTATTTGGAGTTCTTAAACCCTCTCTGTACTATTATTTACCTCCGGAAGGTAGACACTGCCCCCAATTAAACTACTCTCCAATTTGATACCCCCCATTTCATGTTTGTCTGTACTATTTCCAATACGCTGAACAAAACATTTTTTTTTTGTCATTTGTTTCAACATGTTTTGACCCCTCAGCTACTAAAGAGACACTGTTTAGGTGACTAATGTCATCTAGTGTTAAAGCTGAGCAATGCAATGTAGGCTGAATTTAAGCTTCATGTGCGGGCCATATTCCAAAATATTTTAACCATTTGCTGCAGGCCAAAAAAAAACTATGATGTCGGCCAAAAATGGCCTGTGGGTTTAAGTTTGGACACCCTTGATTTAAAGGATGCGGAGTCTAATTAGGATTTTTGACACATCCTTACGTGTGGTTGTTAACAATCAAACAAGTCCTCCTTGAATCGTTTTTCCAAAACTCTGTGCCCTTGTTCTAACTCAGAAGACGGTGGGAAAAAAAGTATCGACAGCTATGACAAGCCTCCGATTAGCCAGTCAGCCGGAGGCCCGGACCTTGTCACCTGTCAAGTAGACGGATGAAGGCTGACGGAACAGTCGGTCGCCTTAAAAGCAGGCGTGCCGAGCCGGAGAATCGGGGTCTCTACAGGGAAGGACGCCCTTAAAGTGCGCTCGGAAGGAGGACGGTAAACAAATGTCAGATGGCAGAGCGGGTGGGCTTTGACAGACAGGTCTCACGAAGACTGACGGCGCCATCAATTGCCTCGGGAAGGCCGTCCTGATTGACAGCGAGCAGGTGGCGCCTGAATGGAGTCGTCAGGACGACCGTCACTCAAAGTCACATCGCCACGGCGACGGTTCGCGTGAACGGGCGCGCAGCTGCCCAAGGTGATATCCGGGTACAAGCGCCAGGTCGAGTCGGGATCCCGCGCCGTAAACGGACGAAGCTCGAGCGGCGTTTAACGCCGTTTTACTGGGAGTTTGATGGAGATCGACTCCGGTTTCCTCCATTTTCTCAGCTCGCCTTAATTGCGCGTTGTTCCGGCACGGTGGCGTAAAGTTAATGGGCAATAATTATATGTCAGAGAGCTTTTCTCCCCAGAGTGGAATCCAGAACAAATGGAAGCTCTGATGTGCAACATTCTACTTCATTACATCTGCCCCAACATCTGGTAGCACATCCTGACAGATAGACAAGATTTGTCAACTGGAAGCAAAAAAAAAAAATGGAGTGGATTTTGCTTATCTTTTTTTTTATAGTAACCTAAGACAGGATATTTATTTACTGGATGAAGGGACAAATGCTTTGGGCAGAAATGCTTGCCATTTCCTCAAAGCTTGAACTCATAGTGAACTGCACTCATTTCTGTTCTTACACTTTCACATCACGGTGGACTTTATTATTGTCATTATTATTATATTCAACCTCAGTGCTACAGATAAATACATACTGTGGATCTTCAAGAAACATTGGAATGTACATCAACTTTTGCTGTTAATCCCACATTGCACAAAAAGAAATAAAATACCCTTATATCGTTCTCTGATGGAACCTCAAAGGAGAAAAAAAAGTCAAGTTGTCTAGTACTCAAGTGTATGAACACCCCAAAGTGTTATATTATAATCCAACATAAGAAAGTGCGTAATAGCCCCTTTTAACTGAACGTCTCCGTCGTGCTTACCACAGCAATAATCGGAATTGTCTGTGTCGGTGGTTTCCACGACGACGACATCAAGTGACGCAGAGCGAAGTCGCGTCGAGGGGCTCCCTCGCCCGGTGGTCCTCCACCGCGCCCGGAGGCGAATGGGACGGCCGCTGCGAGGCGTGCGAGCGGCGGAGACGGCGGTCGGGGTACAGGCTGTTGTCGAAGGGCTTTCTGTGGACGCAGATGACGTGGGTCTTCAGGTTGCCCTTCTGCGAGGCGCTGTAGGGGCAGTACTTGCACGGGAAGGGCTTCCGAGCTGAGAAGATGGAGAAGAACGGTCGTCACAATCAAAGCCGCTGAGAGAAGACATGAACAGAATCTTCAAAACCTTTAAGATGGATGGAAGGATGGACAGAAGGTTGGATGGAGATGTGGATAAATGGATGGACAGAAGACAGTTGGGAAAAAGGATCAATGGAATGATAGATGGATGGTTGGATGAATGGATCAATAAAGTGATTGGTTGATGGACAGAGAGATGGTCGGTTGGTTGGTCAGTCAGAAGGATGATTCCATGGATTGATTTATTGATTTTTGGATGGATGGATTGAGGGACGGTTGGATGAATTGATTGATTGATTGACGTACGATTGGTGGATGTATATAATTTATTGATTGAGGGACGGTTAGGGGGAATAGATGGATGGACTGACAGACAGATGGATCGTCGATTGGTTTTTCGGGCAGATGTATGGATGGACGATTGACAGAGAGATGGATAGATTGATGGACAGTTGATGAATGATGCAAGTTTTGATTGATGGATCTGCTGGGTTGGTTGGTTGAAGGGAGGATTGATGGACAATTAGATGTTGGATCGATCAATTGATTGAAGGATGGACAGACGGTCAATTGGTTGGTGGACTGGATTAATGGACAGATGGGTGAATGGGACGAATGGTTGGTTGACAGACAAATGGTAGATTGAAAAATGGACAAACGGATGGAAAGGGAGTCAATGATGTATCGTCTGTCATCGTTTCACCTTGATTCCATTTGATATTTGGTCCACATTGATTTCCATGTCTAAGACTATCCTGCCATTTTTCAAACCCATGTACAACTTGCCCAACTATTTGTTTTCTTAGTCATCAAAAGACAACTTGTTAGTCAACCCTTCACTTGTCGAGCAGTTCTTTGGTCTGATTTTGAACTTTAGATAAGAAAATCCCCTATAATCCATTGTCACCCATTTCCTGCTAGCTAAGAATGCTTGCATACATACACACAAATAAACACACACACACATGCACGAGTGTTAAGTTGAGGAATGACAGACGTCTGCAGCTGAGGAAAGGAATGCCGAAACTTCCTGCTGCGAGTCAGCTCCACTCCGCCGACATAAAAAAAAAAAATCCACTGCCATAGACACCGCTCGACGTCCGAACCATTTGTACTGGACAATTCCCTGCCATCCTCCCAGTTCAAAGGGATTGGACGTCTTCTCATTCCAAGAGTTTTAACCTCATTTTAACACCCACACAATCAGACGTCTATCACCCCGGGATGTAAATGACGTCCTATTTCCCAGTCTGTCTCCCACTTGAAGGTGTTTCTCAGTGATTCAGTCTTACAGTAAACCGTTACACTGATGTCATTTGACATCACTTCCCAAAAAGCCGTCGTTTTCCCCCCCTACCCTCCACATTCCCCCGCCCCCTTTTCCTTTCCATCACGCTCATCACCGGACAGCTGCGGGATGCCGAATACCGGGCCGCACGTCTCCATAAAATCCTTCCGGGGGAGGAAATCGTAGAAAACTCACAGAAGGTGCGTGCCATAAAAAGGCAATGCTCCATCTGCTTGCGTATAAGAACCTGATGGCCAATAAAGGACACGCGCACACACACAAACTCGTCAAATTTGGACACATGTGAATGCCGTCAGAACGGGGGCGGAGCTTAAGGGGGATGCGGCTGCACCAGAGCCCGGTTGCTAAGGGTGAAGGGGGCGTGTTAAGAGAAGAAAAGAATATAAAATAAAGGGAATATTATGTTCAGAGCTATATCTAGTGTTTTAGTGTTAAAATATCAGCTCGCTCAAGGGGGCCGTTGACCCTCTCCGCACCCGCGTTTGTTCCGCCACTGCATCAGAGTCAAAGAAAATAGGAAGGTCTCTCACCTACATGGGGTCTTTGATTCTTACTGGCCCCCACCCGTCCCCGGAAAGGAGAGGGGAGGTCTGGGAGAGGGCAACCTCCAAATAAGTTCCATTAATCACACAGCAGAATCTAATGTAACTAATATTTTACAATTAGAGGAGACAGCGGAGGGCTCGCAGCCATCCATCTCGTCGGGACGCCGTCCCCTATTCGTGGCCGGCTTCTGGTCAGCGACGCACGCTGCGCGATTCGATACTTTTACATGCGTAGATTGCAGCGGAAATGAGAAAAGAGCGACGTTGAGGTGCTGACAGGAAGAGCGATGAGAGGGCTAGAAAACAAGCATTGCTGACTTTGGAGGAGACAGCAGTTGGGATTGGGAAGGGGGGCTGAATGTTAGCTCGGTCGGTGCCTGTGACGGAGGTAGACGTCTAATTTAGTTGAACTTGGGATTTTGCAGGGAAATAATGGCAGCTCTAGTGACCAGAATTGCATTTAGAAATAGCTATTTACAAAAAATGAAATAAAAAAAATGAACTGACTATAAAGCAAACATTGAACAGACTATAGCTAATAGAAAAAAAGACTAAAATTCTGCAAAAACTGAAAAAAGAAACCTTAAAAAATCTAAATACTCAAATGTTCTTTAGACACAACTTATAAAATGGTATGCATTTATATATATTGTATACATAAAATTGAAAAAAATAAGACTAGATGTAATGCTATGAATTTAACTGAAAATCTGTTGGAAAAATATACATAACAATATTTTACAGTATAAAAACCTCAAAAATAAAGAATCCAAATATTTAAATTCATGATTTGAATGCATAAAAATCTAATACAAATAAAAGGAAAATACAACAAAAAAAAAACAGAACTTATAAAATGATAACATGGTATGCATTTACATATATTCTATACATAAAATTAAAAAATAAGACTAGATGTAATGCTATGGATTTAACTGTGAAAATGGAAAAATATACATGACACTATTTTACAGTACAAAAAACTCAAAATCAAGAATACCTATAATTAAATTAATGATTTGAATGCATGAAAAATCTAATACAAACAAATAAAATAAAAATAATGAGTTAAATCTACAATTTAAAAAAAAACATTTAACAGTCTTCTACTGTTGCTAACTTTCAAACAAATAAACTCTTAATAATCTCATATCCTAAAGAGATACAATAGTTCAATAAAAGCTCCACATGATGCAAATAAACACCTGACAAAACATCTGTAAAATGTGTAAATGAACCAAAATAAAACCCTATTTAATGGCCCATCTTTGACCCCCCTGCTACTCCCACGCTTGAACAGCAGTCTAAAAAACGCTGAAAAGATCCTGCTGACCCACTCGAGCAGCGTGCACGCGCGCCAGCGTGAGCGTGAGGCTGTGAGATAATGACCATGATGACAGTGGCGGGGCCGACGAGGGCCAGAGGAGCCGAATGGTGACGGATGACACCGCACTGAGCTCCGATGGCACCCAGACATTGAGTGATGAGCGCCCATCCTTCCCACGCAGCACTCCACCCTTCATTATCCGACCCGAGCGAGCGAGCACAAAGGAGGGCCGGCCGCGTTGCCCCCTCGCTGCCCTCTCGCGACATCTGCTCGCGGAGACGCCGTCGCTCCATCCAGCCGTCCATCCATCTCCATTTCCATCTCCATCTCCATCTCCGACCATCAACAGAGGTCAGACAATAAGACCGTGACTCATCCCTATCGTGCCGGGAGCCTTTTCTTCCTCACCCTTCTTAATCATTTCTCCATGGATCTTCTCATATTCTCATATTCTTCAGTTCATTTGTCACCGGCTTCAAAGTTATCCAAGGGCGTCTTTGCGATGGAGCCTCGGGAAAATGACTCATTTTAGCAGAGCGACTGCCGCCATCTAGCGGACGAAGCGACGCGTCGCAGGAGGGGCAGGAAGAGGGGTGGGGGGGTTGTAGTGGAGCTAATGAGCATGCAGACAGGTTCAAACCGAGGTCACCATCTGGCCAATTACCAACGTTGGCACATCGGAGTCAACCCGAACTGTCAGCGCCAACGCATCACTCCTTGTCCACGGTGCCCGGCAATATGTCAGCGCGCCACCCGACAGGCCAATCCGGCGCGAGAAGGACGGGGGCCGCCGGGAAATGACGGGCCCACCTGCTGGACACCGTGGACGGGAAGGTCCTCCTGCTTTTGGAGGACACCAGGCGCACTTTCAATGTCGCTCATCTGTCTCCACGTCCCGTTTGACGGGCACAACTGAGCGTGGATGAAGAATGTTGCCGACCATACTTGAGGACTGCTTAAGTCATTTATGCGAGATCATTTAGAACTTTGTGAGGATACTTTTTTGTTCAAAGATCTACTTATCAAAGAGCCAACTTTGCACGATCTACTCTTTTTTTCTGGGTCCCTGACAAAGCTAAGCAGTTATGTATGCCGATGATAAACCTGAGGCCAGCAGGGCCCGAAATAGTGTAGGCAGGTAGTAATCGTGCGTGGACTCACGAGGGCGCTGTTTCCCAGCTCAAATCCCATCTAAAATGTTACTACAAATCCAATCCTTGGATCAAATCTTACTGTAGTACCTTAGCGATCGACTGGTAGCTCGCGATCGACATATTGAGCACCCCAAGTTTAAGGACAAGCCCTTTTAAAACTTCATTCATTTTCTGTATTGAAAACTACTGTAGTACTTTGTATAATACAGTGGATACCCAGTGCTCGGTTCGCCATGGCACGGCAAAGTTTGGCACAGGTTGGCATGAATGTTACTGCAAAACTAAAACACCGTTAGTTCCAACGACCACGGCGTGACGACTTTGGGGGAGACGTGCCTTTTTGCCACATTACAATAACCATCTGCGAAGGATGACACAAAATGACAAGTTACTGTTCCAATCCAAAAGAAAGAACAGATGTGAATCCTTAATGGAGTTGACAGGCTCTTTCCTGTCTTTCACGTGAACATATTGGCTTTTGGCATCAAAGGGGGCGGGGTGTATCACGTTGCACCCCTAATACATGCATATCAAAGACCCCAGCTGTTGGATCTTCTCTCCTGAGAGGCTCCGTTATTAAATCTGCACTCTGCAAGCGGCCCGCACCGGCACGAGAGCATTAAGCCTCTCTATCAGGGGGGGCCTCAATTGGTTGGGCCTCTTAGCGACCTATCGCAGAAGGAGATGATATCACTCCTTAAAGCGTGGAGCTCATCAGTGAAGCACACCTGAGTCTTACTTCCGTTTGGCATCAACAACAACAAGAAGAAAACTTACACGTACTTTTCACATTGCAGCTTGCCAAAGTTTTTTTTTAAACTTTCACACAAGCTGACAAACTCACACGTTAGTCACTCACGTCGAGGAAGTTTGAAGTGATAGTTATCCAAATCCCCACCCACGCTTAAAGCCCCTCACAAAGCAAATGGAGCAAAATGTACACATTCCAGCAGAGGGCAGTGTTGAGCTGAAAATCCAAGTGAGAGCAAACACGCGACTACACAACAAAACAAACATTCTTAGACGATAAAGATTGTTTAAAAAATATGTGAACAAATGAGCTAAATATTGCTGTCATAATTTAAACATTTTTCAGCCTGTCGCCTTATTCTGAAAAGCACATACTTGTCCGAGACCAGAACTTTAATGTCAAGACTTAGGAGTTGAAATCGAAACAACATACCTGTTAAATCCCCCGATTCGATCGTGAGAAATCCCGATTACTTGCAGTTTTCACGGCATTTGATTATCCATTACACCTCCTGATTCTTAAAAAATACTGTACTAAACTTAATCTGCCAATATGTTTCCAATCGTGTTGAGTGTGGTCCGTTCAATCACTAAACTAAAGTCACGTGATAATCACGTTCTTCCACAGGTTGATTTCAATTATTGCGAGATTTCCTGAGAGAAGCAGGCAAACAAGATGGCTGACAATAACATTACCCTCAGAAAGAAGAGATAATAATATCATCTTGGTTGACAAAAACTGATAGAGGACAAACTTTAGATTTTTGTTGGATCTGCTGTGTGGATATGTCAATCAGCCATGATTTTCACAACATGACAAAATATCACAGCACAGTGAATATACGGATAAACTATTTGTTCATTTTAAATTGCAGGAATAACGCATTCCCAGTTGGCAAAGAGAAATCTCCCGATTTTGAATTTCTCCAATTTAACAGAACCAAGAGTAAGACCAAGATTTTTCTTAATATCCATTAAAATTCAATTATTGAAAAGTCAATATCTGCGTTTCCAAAATACGATATTTCAAACATTTCAAACAAATATCGTTCCGACTTAAGTGTGTCTGCAAAGAAGGCGGTTTTTGGAAGGGGCCTTGGGATTAGCAGAGGAAATGGAAACGCGGTTTCTCTCCGGATTGGGATCTGATGTAGAGCAATCTGATATTTCAAGGCCCACACAATAATTTTAAGTGACTGTTAATGGAGATTACAAAATGGAAGTTGAGACTTTCATTTACGGGACAGCCAAAAACCAAAAAACTACATCAACAGGCCACTTTTTGCTCAAGATTGATGTCGTGCAAAACGTGGCCTTTGTTTCGATTTGGTTACGTTTCATATTAATGGAAAGTGGTTTAACCTATCAACTATTTAAAAGGATTTTTGCAAAAAAATGTTTTGTTTTGTTGAACACTATGAGGTTTGTGTCTGATACGCCATGAAATTTACCTTTCGGTCCTCGCTGTGTTCTCCCCAGGATTGCGTGGGTTTTCTCTGGGTACTCCGGCTTCCTCCCACATCCCCAAAACATGTATGCTAGACTAATTGTACGCTAAAAGATCCCTACGTGTGTCCATCTCCTAGAGCGCTGCGATTGGCTGGCATTGTGTCCCGTGCCTGGTGCTCATAGCTAGCTGGGATAGAGTCCAGCACCCCCCGGGACTCTCGTGAGGATAAGCGGTTCGGAAAATGAACGAATGACGGTAATGGAGTCAAGTGATATTGGATGACGCACATGCTTACCTGACGCCAGATGGATGTCGCCGTCAATGACACATCGTTGGCCGTCGTTTCGGTTCTTCTGCGCACTGAGAAGCGATAGCAGGCCGGCTTGCTGGTAGGGCTCCATCCCATCCGGGAGCGGGGTCTCGGATAAAGACGTACCGCTTTCTGCCGGGGCCCGGCGACTCGTTTCGTCTTTGGCCATGTTCCACGCGACGGCTTCGACGTCTCCGTCTTCACCGTCAAGGCTTTTCCCGTCCGCGTCGCCTTCCCCGCTCGGGCCGTTGGAGCCCAAATTCTGTCGCTCTTTCATCCCCAGAAGGTCGCACTTGTACGCGGCTTTCGCTCCGAGCTCACCCGAATAACTGGCGTTGAGCCCGTTGCTAAAGACGCCGGACATTTGGACCAGAAGAGCGGGAGACAACGTGGAATGAGCGGAAACGGACAAATCTAAAGGCTCGTACTGGGACTTGCCAGCACGGGCGGGAGAAGGACTTTGACCGGACGCGTTCTTGTCGGGCATCGGCGCTTCTCTGTCCGGGGCGACGAAGGCTACGTCGCCCGTGGGCCGGGATTTCAACCTGGAACCGGGGCTGGAGTGTCCGCTGGGTGGGGACGACGGCTCGCCGCCGTTCTGCCAGGGCGGGAAGTGGAAGCGATCCAGTTGGAAACCGATGACCGGGTAGTCGTAGACGTTGTCGCCTGACGCACACAAGAAACGGCAAAGGGGGAAAAAATCAAATTCCGGCGAAGCGTTTTGTCGCCACGAAGGCGCGCGACTATTCTCGGCGTGAAAAATGTTGCAATCCCGCACCGGCTTGCTTTGAATGATTTAAGCGCTGGCCCGCAGTAAATCATGCTTGTAATCAGCTTTCAGCTCCAGTGATCCATCATTTTACAGTACGGACGCCACCGCCGCGTGCAATAAATACAGCCAAAGATGTTAACGCTAAACAAGATTCCTACGGAAATAATAAAAGAGGGAAATTGTAAAAGAGGGAGGGAGAAAATGGAGGGATGGCGGGGGAACGCTCATGCTTCAGCGCCATTTCCGGCGATAGACGTCCAATCGTTATTTGATGGCTGCCACTCCCGGTCGAAATGGATTGGACATCTATCACCGTCAATGGCAGGGAAACATGATCACTCATTAGCTTTACAATTGAAATGGATTTGATGTTATGGCAGTTAATGAATTCAAATTTTGTTGTTTCTATTTACAAATTTTAACTTTAACGCATGAATCATTTTTTCCCTCTCATTTAATTCTGGTTGCCATTGACGGCGTCAGACGTCCAATACATTTTGCTTGCGAATATCACGAAAGCCAGGCCTCTCGGTCAAACGGATTGGACGTCTATTGCCGTGTGCGGTCGATTGGTCGCCGGTCTTTTGGTCGCGGTCTTTTGGTCGCCCCGACCGCGACAACGGGCGACCAAAAGAGCGGCGACCAAACAAGGTAAAAGAACACGGTCTACGCATCAATAAAAGCCAACAATGGCCATGAGCAGTTTCACTGAGCCGACGTGAGTGTATTAGAGTTTGTATTTACGTTTGTTTTCCCTTTAAGAAGGGACGTCAGTCAGGGTCTTAACAAGTTCTCCAACAAAAAACAATAAAGGTACGGGAAATTTGGAGCTTTTCTTTAGCCTAATAATTACTAGGACATTAAGTATGACTAAATAGTAATTCCCAGTTTGTATTTAGGGAATTTGAGCAACGATTTAAATGGTAATTATCACTTACCTTCCGGGCCACCAAAAGATCGACGACCAAGAGACCGGCGACCAATCGACCGTGTACCTCTATTGCTGCCAATAGTTAGTCACTATGACAAAAGTTCCATATGAACACTTCCATACATGTTTTAATTTTTTTAAATTCCTATTTTATAACATTTATATTTGACAGGGGTCTCAAACTTGAGGTTTAGGTTTCAATTGCACCCCCATTTGACATCCTATTATAGTATTAGGTTTCCAGCTAGTATTTTGCAATGAACAATAAAAAAAATTATAAATCATTTTAAAAATGTATTTTTTGGGTACCCGTAGTACCCAAAGAAAACCCAGCCAGTCACAGGAAAGAACCTGCAAACTCCCCACAGGAAGGAATTGAACCCTTGATCTCAAACCTGCGAGGCAGGCATGCCAACCACTCCACCACCGTGCCTCAACACAAATTCCTTCTGTAAATTCCACTTCTCTTCACTTATTCAGTCCCATTGACATCGTTGGACATCCAATCCGTTTTCTTTTTTCCTGCAACGCACATTTGCCCCTCCCACTGGCAACGGATTGGACGTCCATCGCCGCCAAGGGTAGCCAACAACTCACACACCACATACTCCATTCCCAAAATACATGTTAATCCACATCCGAGACGTGATTGTTTTTTTTTTATTTCCCCCCTTTTGATCCACCTCAACTTTTAATTACGGCAAATTCCTACCGTCTCCATCTCGTGTTTACCTCCGGCGTAATCCCGGTAATGATCCCCGAAACAGCCTCCGGGGTTAAACACACTCGTCTGCGAGCGTTTGGAAAAGGAGACGCTCGTCCTCGTACTGTCTTTAAACAGCACAGCTGTTTGGCTGCCATTCCAATTACAGTAAAAGTCATCCAACGCCATTAAGCCACAAATATTGGCAGTTTATTGCCCAACACTCTCTTGGCATTTGAAGGTCAGGCCATACATTATACTGTGTCTTTTAGGGATGCGTCTGGGATAGGCAGATAAACCCACCACCATTAATTTAATTCCATGCATATTGATGCCTTATTGTTCTTCTTTAATGGACTAATATCGGAGTTACAAGAGTGATTCATCCCCGCCAAAGAAATATCAATTTCATACACCTCGAGATGTGACCCTGAGGTAATTCTGCACATCTAATGATCTCAAGTCGGCGCTCCACTTTGTTTCCAACTTTAATAGAAACCCACAATTGCGCAGTCAACGGTAGTAAAAGGAGCGCTTTTCTTTTTTTTCATGTTTGGAATGCAGAAATCTATTAAATTTCAACGTCCTTGAACAAAAGTCGTTGTTCTTTGTGCATTCTACACACTCGATATTAGGTACATTTGCAATGTGTCTGAAAGGACTATTCTGGCCAGAATCGGTCTTTGCAAATTTCGATGCCAAAGTTACTCTCTGGGATCGCAAGATTTAATCTCACCGTATTTTCTGCACAATAAAACACACCTACAATGAACGGTCTATCTTAATCCGCTAGATAAAGCTGTAGTAGTAGTAGTGGTGGTAGTAGTAGTAGTAGTAGTAGTAGAGTAGTGGTGGTGGTGGTGGTAGTGGTGGTACTAGTAGTAGTAGTAGTGGTACTAGTAGTAGCAGTAGTAGTGGTACTAGTAGTAGTAGTAGTAGTAGTGGTACTAGTAGTAGTAGTAGTAGTGGTACTAGTAGTAGCAGTAGCAGTGGTACTAGTAGTAGTAGTAGTGGTACTAGTAGTAGTAGTAGTGGTACTAGTAGTAGTAGTAGTGGTACTAGTAGTAGTAGTAGTGGTAGTAGTAGTAGTGGTACTAGTAGTAGTAGTAGTGGTAGTGGTAGTAGTAGTATTAGTAGTAGTGGTACTAGTAGTAGTAGTAGTGGTACTAGTAGTAGTAGTAGTAGTGGTACTAGTAGTATTAGTAGTGGGAGTAGTAGTAGTAGCAGTGGTACTAGTAGTAGTAGTAGTAGTAGTGGTACTAGTAGTAGTAGTAGTGGTACTAGTAGTAGTAGTGGTAGTAGTAGTAGTGGTACTAGTAGTAGTTGTAGTAGTGGTAGTAGTAGTATTAGTAGTGGGAGTAGTAGTAGTGGTAGTAGTGGTACTAGTAGTAGTGGTAGTAGTGGTACTAGTAGTAGTAGTAGTAGTGGTACTAGTAGTAGTAGTAGTGGTACTAGTAGTAGTAGTAGTAGTGGTACTAGTAGTATTAGTAGTGGGAGTAGTAGTAGTAGTAGTAGTGGTACTAGTAGTAGTAGTGGTACTAGTAGTATTAGTAGTGGGAGTAGTAGTAGTAGTAGTGGTACGAGTAGTATTAGTAGTGGGAGTAGTAGTAGTAGTGGTACTAGTAGTATTAGTAGTTGATGTAGTAGTAGTAGTAGAGGTAGTAGTGGGTTGTGTTATGGATCCACTAGTTAGAGCTGTGATAAAGGGAATTTCATAAAATGACGAACCAATATTGATCCACATATAAAATGCATATTTGAGAAAATTGCAATCTTTTAGTTGCGCCATATAGTGAAGAAAATATGGTGTTTGGCAGGCAATTTGATTTGTAAAAGTGCCTTATGGGTTGATTTTTATATCACAAAAGTGCCCTAACAGTAAAGTGGCATTAAGAGTGGCACGCCCTTTTATCTCCAGTAAGAGAGGGACAAAAAGTCCCTAATGGAACGCTTTGAGATACGTCAATTATTCTGCGGTTTAAATGACAAAATGTGAGCTCATCTTTTAGCATCCTGAAGCCATTTGCCTGGTGAAGCCGCGCCGTAAAACAACCTTAGAACGGAAGGATCTTGCTCTTTGTGCTCTCCTCTGGACCACTTCCATCTTTGAAATTGCCCAGTTGCTGCTAACTTAATCAGCGTAAGATTTACTTACACTGTCAGAGCTCACAATATGTGAGGGGAGTCATTTCACAGCTTAGATTTATCAAGCAAAACTCCAATTACAGCGTCATTACAAGCTGCCGCCTCTCTTGCCTCTCATAAACTAATGCATATGCGTGATCTGACCTTACAGAGAAAACTGTAAATAAATGTAAGACCCCCCCACCCCAAAAGAAAAAAACATCCTGGTGAGTGCATTATGGTCAGTGAATTTAAAGGGGGAAAAACAAAGCAATCTGGCTGATTTTATTCTCTGAATTCTGACTTTAAAGTCAAGATTTTCACTTTAAAGTGAGAATTCTCACTTTGTTAGCAGAATATTGACTTTTACCCTTTTTGTCCCATTTGAACATTTAAGAGGAATATCTGAGAATAAAGTGAGAATTGTCATGCATTTCATTTAAAGTGAGAATTCCAAAATCTGGCTTTGAATTGAGAATTCACTGGTCACAATTCTGACACAATTCCCCGAACAAACCCCATAGAGAATCCCGTTATTCTCCTCCCTGGCCCAAATCCAACTCGTCACACCAGCGCTTCATTTCTCTCCGAAATTACCTTTAAGATTTATCCGCGCACGTGCCCATGGACGCAATCACCGCCCGCCGTAGTACACGCTTACGCAGCCGTTTGGCGGTTATATCGTCGACATCAAAGTCTATACGGCCTGCCTTTTTTTTCCTATACGTGTAATCAAGCACCTGAGATGCAAAACAGTCGTCGACGGGCGTCCGCTTTGGTTTAAGATGAAACGGAGTGCGAGTGGCGCGCCAGACTGCTGAGAAAAACAGGGGCGCCAGATGTTCTTTGATGTTTATAATAGCATATATTATTAATATTAATTAGAGCACATAGTCAATGACGCGTTTGGGACGTTTCCAAGTCAATTAAGCCGCGTGGCATTCAGGGTACAGTGGAAACAATATTTCAGGGCAGGTGTTCCAAACTCCCCGGGTAAATCTTTTTATCTGCACGCTAGGAAAACAAGCGTTTGGAGCTACCTTTCGCTCTCCTATCTGCAATAATAATTAAAAAGAGGATTAAACGACAGTAAGGCGCCTGAAGCCCACAGCTTAAAGCACCCCGAGTGGCGTTTATTAAGAAGAGGAACACCTTTCCCAATGCCGTGGAAACATGGGTGAGCATTGACGGATACAAAAGCCGTTGGTTGATTAGTGGAGACGATTTGGCTAATAAACCGGGATTCTTCTGCCATGTATGAAATGATACCAAAAGAGAATTTTTATTATTATTTTTTTGCTTTTTCTCCCTCGACTACACCGCTGAACTCAATTACTTTATTTCCTGAATGATAAACAGGCGGCTGACGAGAAGAATATTGCGATGGCATTAACGAAAATGTGAAAGCGACTCTGTTGCGTCCCTCCGCTCGAGAGGCAGAAACGCGAAACCCGCGTTTACGTCATCCGTCGATAATGAGTTTGTCGCGGAGGAATATTCGGAGTGTTGTTAATGATGTTAAAGTCGTTTTAAGCGCTAATCGTGCGCAGCTCAAGTCGTGATTCATTTAGAGTTGTACGGAAACGATCATTCGTTCCTTTGTTCGCCGCCACGGATTGGACGCCTTTTCCACGCCAATCGCCGTCAATGGCACTGCAACAAAGTCCCTCTGCGCACCAAATGAATCATCAATTATTCATCGCGAGGGTGGTTTTCCTTATTCATTCCTCTGTAACCGCCAACTATTTTGTTTACCGTTGTGTAAAGGGTAAGCGTTAACCTTTTCCCGCCATCAATCACCAAGCTGATAATAGGGAACGCCACGCCAGCCAACTTTGATCGACGGCTACGTGGCTTTTTTACGGGCAATTATTAGTCCCGGCTGTCTTGATTGGATGCCTTTAAAAGAGCGAATTAAAGAGAGATCACGCGAGGGGGACGTGGAGCCGTCTGCCGCCTGACCTTGAGGTTAAAAGTACTAAATGGAGCACTTAATGATTATGTGTCAGAGCATTTTAGGATTGTTTGGGGTATGTTTTCCTCTAAGCCGACCCCATGTAGGTCAGCGGCCTAAAGCGTGCATCCTTCATTAGTTGACCGTCCTGCCTTCCTCCAATCTGCTCCGATCAGATATTGAGCCGAGCAATTTGCCTCCTATTCAAAGCGGACGGCCATTTCTAATTTGAAATGCTATTTGGAATCTAAATCCCGAGCAATATCTGAGAATATCAAACAAAGGAGCCGTCTCTCACCCCGACAGCCGTGACTGTACTATATTTGCCTTCCATATTGAGCACATCAATAACATCATGACCACCATCGGCTATAGTATGAATAATGCAGCCAGTAATTCTGGACTAATCAATGTTCCTCAAGCTGAACATCTGGCACTGGTAATTCTTTCTCGGCATCTCCGCTCTCTTGAATTAGAAAACGCTCGCTCACATCCAAAAAACAGCAGCAGACTCGATCGGTAACGAGATGCCCGAAACCCCCCACCCCCCAAAAATTTGCAGTGGTTGCTGGAATCTATCCCAGCCAACTGTGGGTAGTAGGCAGGAGACACCTTGAATTGGTTGTCAGCCAATTGCAGAGATAGAAACTCGTTTTAACAATCAATTCTCAAGACATATCCATAACTTCAGTAAAATTAACGGTTTGCCTCTGCATGGTTGAAAGCAACGACGTCATCAAAAGTAAGGATTCCGACAGAAAGCGTATGACACAAAGGAAAATATTAGAGTAGACACGATGACTTTAGGTTGGAATATGAAATTGAAAGTGGATCAAAGGTTAGAAGTCTCAAAAAACACGATTCTGGGGATTAATTTAACGTACAGCACATGTGTCAAAGTGGCGGCCCGGGGGCCAAATCTGGCCCGCCGCATCATTTTGTGTGGCCCGGGAAAGTAAATCATGAGTGGCGACTTTCTGTTTTAGATCAAATTAAAATGAAGAGTATAGATATATATTAAATATCCTGATTTTTTCCCCCTTTTAAATCAATAATTGTAATTTTTTAATCCATTTTTTCTGTGTTTTTAGTTCAAAAATCATTTTGTAAAATCTAAAAAAATAAATAAAAAATAAAATAAGCATTGTTTTAGATCTATAAAAAACTGAATATTCAGGGCTTTTAATCCAGTTCTTTTAATCCATTTATAAAAAGTCTATCTAAGTTTATCTAAAATGGTCCGGCCCACATGAAATCGAGTTGACGTTAACGCAACCCGCGAACCAACCCGAGTCTGACACCCCTGACATACAGGTTCAAACCAAAGGCAGATTTACAACCACTCAGTACAAGTGCAGTGCAAAAAAGAAACGACCCGAATTATCTTGTGTAGTGCGCACACAGAGATCCACTCACAACCACACAACCGCTGAGCGGGAATCAATCGCACGAATGAACACCGTCAGTTGAGTACGACAAATTTACTGAACGGTAATCAGCTCAAATTTACACCTCTCGACTCTAGTTTAGCGATTGAAAAACGAATAACTTATCGTCTTCAAACAGTCAAACCGACACATTTTACCGATGCATTCAAAGGCAAACATTCGTCGAGACTCGTTGACTTTACCGTGCGACGAGTCGCAATACGAAACCAAAAGTGGGTCATTCGCCAAGAGCGCCAATCCACCAAGATTTTTTTCCAATTTTGGTCGCGTGGCCCCGTCGCCAGCAGCCAATGAGTGAAATGAGAGCCCTCAGAAAGGGTTAAAGCCTCATCAAGTGGTGCGTGTTGGCCATATGTGTAGGATTTACCTATCTGTCCTGTAGCAGACCTGAGTGTTGAGCCCGGGCCAGCCTTGTGTGATTGTGTTAATTAATCTGTCATTGTGAGCGCGGGGAGCAGCTGCAGAGGTCTCAGGGATATATTGTCAGAGCTAAACAATGCGGTGCTAAGCCCCCAGAGTGAGTCTACCATTACACACGCCTAAGAACAGAGAGGAAGGCGGAGGGGGGACCCAAAGAGAGAAAGAGAGAGAGAGGGTGAGAGAGAGAGAGAGAGAGAGAGAGAGAGCCCGCCGGATTCATCATTGACTAAAGCAATGACGCCTGACCTTTACAATGAATTAGTTTCCATGCTTAATATTGACTGAAATTAGAGTCTGATGCCGAATGCGCCGTGCCTTCCTTCACAAAGGTTTCTCGCAAAGGACAGCCAATGCTCTAGCGCAAGGGTGTCAGACTCGGGTTGGTTCGCAGACCGCTTTAACGTCAACTTGATTTCACGTGGGCCGGACCATTTTAGATATAATATTTAGATTTTTTTTAATAAATTGATTAAAAGAACTGGATTAAAAGCCCTGAATATTCAGTTTTTTATAGATCTAAAACAATGTTTATTTTAGCTTTTTATATATATATATATTTTTTGATTTTACAAAATGATTTTTGAACTAAAAACACAGAAAAAAATGATTAAAAAATTACAATTATTGATTTAAAAGGGGGAAAATCCGGAAATTTAATATACATCTATACTCTTCGTTTTTTTAATCGGATTAAAAGAAGTAGATCAAAATCCCTAAATATTCATTTTTTATAGATCTAAAACAATGTTTATTTAAACTTTTTTTTCTTAGTAATGGAAAATTTCTTTTAATCATTTTTTTTATTTCAAAATATTTTTTTAATTATGTTCAATATTAAAGTGGAAAACGGAAAATATTCATATATTTATTTTTAAATTTTACCAAATGCTTTTTGACCTAAAAACACAAAAATAAAAAAATGGATTAAAAAAATGCAATTATTGATTTAAAAAGGGGAAAATCAGGAAATATAATATACAACTATAATCTTCATTTGAATTTGATCCTAAAACTGAAAGTTGGCACTCATGATTTACTTACACGGGCCGCACAAAATGATGCGGTGGGTCAGATTTGGCCCCCGGGCCGCCACTTTGACACCTGTGCTCTAGCGGATCGGCTGCAATTGGAAAAATAAAAATAAAAAAAACAACGCCCAGGTTGAAGCCCTAGCCGATTCGGCCTGTACGTGGAAAATATGCAGATAAGCGCGATATGTAAACAAAAGATGTAACGAGATTAGGCCCGATCCATTTATCTCGGCGACGTGGAACGGGTCGGACTTGACTCGGGAGCAGACGGCGGGATCGTCGTTTCTGCTTCGTGAAAGCGTGTTAGCGGGATGCCATGACAAGAGTGGCATTTACCCAGAGAGCCAAATCATCCAAAGCACCAGGTGGAACAGAAGACTATCAATAAAAATACCAGGTGGTAGATCAAATCATAAAAATCACTGGGTGGTATATATCAAATCATTAAAAACACCAGATGGCATGCATTAACATCTTGTGCCCCCGGAGGCAATTGGTTGAGGATGTGACAGATATAAAATAGAGGGTACTAATTATCACTACAATGCCATTATCTTTTAGGGAAAAAAACAAAACAAAAAGTCCTTGTGGATGTCAGTGAAATTAAAAACACTGGCCTGCCATTTTAAGTCAACATTTTTTTTTCAACTTAAAACAAAAGTGACAGATGGAAAATATTGAGGATCATAAATTGCAGTTGTTTGGCAGTTTCTTCTCACGGCGCCGATGAGAAGACAAATGAAGATGAAACAATATTAAAGTCATGCTAACGTGATCTGCTATGAAATTTATAATGAGAAGGCTACAGGCGACGCCACTTTAAATCTGTATGGACATTTATTGCATGTTATTCGTCTGTATAATGCAAATCTAAAAATAAAAAATAAAAGATTTAATGAAAGTGGGATGAAACGTGCCATTGGCCACATGCAGCTAATAAGCCTTTCCAAATGTTTTTGGGCGACAAAGATCATATTTGGATTTTAAAAACCTTTTAGTAAAGCAAGTCTGTGCAATTGAGTCGTTTGGAAAGTAAGTCTTTTGAATATTTCATTTTTTAAAAATGAATAGTAGTAATAGTACTTAATTTGTTGACATTATGTAAAAGCCAAAATTTTCCGAAAGCTGGCGAAATAGCTGTTGTCAGGCGCTTTTAAAAAAAAAAATTAAATCCCAGTACTATTTTAATCAAGAGTCATTGGGGGTGCTGGAGCCTATCCCAGCGAACTATGGACAGCAGCCAGGGGACATCGTGAACTGGTTGCCAACCAATCCCAAGGCACAAAGTGACAAACAACCAATCACAATCATACCTAGTAATCAATTAGGGTAGCGTGCATGTTTTTGGGATGTGGGAGGAAACTGGAGTACCCGGAGGAAACCTACGCAGGAACCTGGAAACTCAGGTCAAAACCCACCGGGGATTGAACCCCAGATCGGACGTGCTAACCACTTTTACACCAATTAATTTTAATGTGACATAACGGGTAACTTAACTTGTTAGCTGTTTTTGACGACCAGGTGTTGCTCTCAAAATGACCTTTTTTTACCTATTCAGTCATGCCTACGCTGTCACACACATGGGACTAGCTGTTACACCTCAATCCCGCTGGAAATTCAGAGCTGGACAAAAGTGCCGGGAGAAGAGGCAACGCTTCTGACCAACCATTCCATCATGGATAAGATGGAAGAGCTGTCGGCGCTTACCAGCAACGGAGTCGAGGGGCCCTACTCTGCTATTGTTGTCTTCAGCTCCAGACTACTGAGGAAGTGTGCGGATAAACTTGGAAGAGTGACTCTGCATATTCTCTACCTCGGTCACAGTCTACAGAAGTTCCCCATCTTGTGGAAGACTTCCTGTGTGTGGTTCCAGTTTTTGTCCAACTTTCCAACGTCTTTTTTAGTTTGTATCCATTTTAGCTACCACAACCAAGATGGCGCCGTTCAAGTGACAGCCGGCGTAGGTAGCTTGGTCCATTTTTGCTCGTTTTGTGTTTTTGCTGCTTTTCTGTCTGAATTATTTGATTTGGTGATTCTTGATGATCCCATTTACTTTGATTTGCTTTGTACTTTGTGCTTTTGCTTTGTTGTTCTGTCTAATCACCCTCTTGCTACCGTCACAATGAAATTTCCCGAATACGGGATGAATAAAGTTATCCAATCGACCTCAGGTAAACCGTCTATTTAAGCCCGTCTTATTGTTTTGTTACCTGAAGCCGAAGCGGGAGAAGAGGACCGGGGGCGGCGTTCCGGGACGCTTCCCGAGAGCGAGCTTCCGGTCTCGGCCGCCGGCTCGTGGTGACTCGGACCGCCTTTGCTGCCAGGCCGACTTCCCGCGTTGCCGTCTCGATCCGGCAGCCCCGCCTCGCCGTCGTCCGCGGGGAGGCGTCGCTCGGACGGGAAGGAGGCGCTCTGCCTCGGCGGCTGATCCGCCAAATTGAAGATATTCCGCGGGGGTGTCACAATCCGCCAGCCCGGGTAGATCGCCGAATCTCCCGCCTTCTGGAGATAGTCCAGGTTGGCGGCACTCAAATGGGGGTGAAGGTGATTCAAGGCCATCAGAGAGGAGCCCTTGTCGCCCAGTGGACCCAGACTAGAGGAAACCCCGCGACCTAGCATCTCTCGGATTTTGACGTCCACCCCCGCCGCGGCCAGGAGCTGGCTGTAATCTGACCGGTCGCTTCTCTCGGTGCCGGGGAACCGGTCGTGGAGGCGAGAGATGTACTGCGAGTAGAGGTTGCTCTGATATTCCTCCGTCAAACGATTGAGGCGAACGGCGCCGTCGTGATGTGGGGGCAGACGCGCCTTGGAGGCCAGTTTGTTGAGGTGGACCTTCATGTGGTTCTTGAGGAACCAAGGTTCCTTGAAGCGCCGGCCGCAGATTTGACAGCAGTGCTCGAAAGAGTCTTTGTGTTTCCTCATGTGACCTTTGAGGAACCAAGCCTGGCTGAAGGTCTGTCCGCAAACGTCGCAGGGGAAGTCGCCGCCGCCCTTCCCCTTGTCGCTGACCCCCGCCGACTTCTGCCCGGCGCCCGATTCGCCGGTGATGTGCGCCGTCTCCACGTGGGCGATGAGCTCCTCCTCCTGGGCGGCGGCAAACTCGCACAAGGTGCATTTGTAGGGTTTGTGCAAGATCCGGATGTGACGTTCCAGTTCCTGCCGCTTCCTGAACTTGCCCTTGCAGAAGGAGCAGCGAAAACCGCTGGGCGGGGGGCGGGCGCTCTCGTCCGGGACCGGCGGGGCTTCGGGGGAGGCGGCGGGCCGGCCGTCGAGGAAGCGCGAGGGGGGTCCCTGAAGTTGGGCCAAGCCGGCGTGAGCGGCCCGCATGTGCCGGTCCCTCAGGATGGCCCGTTCTTCCAGCTCGTGAAGCAACCTGTTCTCTTCCCTGCCCCGTCCGCGGCCTTTACCCAGAATGCCTTGCTTGTGCGTACGCAGGTGTATCTTCAGGTTGCCCTTCTGCGCGGCCCGGTGGTCACAGTAGGGGCACTTGAAGGGCTTTTCGCCCGTGTGCGTGCGCATGTGGAGCGACAGAATGCTGTTGAAACGGAAGCGCTTGCCGCACAAGGGGCAAGGGTACTTCCTGTTCTTGCGCCCGTCGTCCTGCGGCGAGCTCACCTGGCTCACCAGGCTTTGATTGGTCACCCGCAAGAACTGCGAAAGCTCCACTCGGCCGTTCATGCTGCTGAGAATTCTGGCGTCCACCATTTGATTGGCCAGAAGCGCCATCTGGCTGCTAATTGGGAGGCCTAATGAATCTGTCCTTTCACCGCCTGGCTAAAGTTAGAGAGTAGCAGTCAGGGGTGTTTGAAAGGTCGGCAGTGAACTGAGTGCTGGCCGCCTTGTACTTATTCAGTGTACAACAGGATGTGGATTCATGCTGATCAGATGAAATCTGGGCTTGTTGCAGCTCAGACCTAAAGAGAGAACAAAGGGAACATTAAGTGCATTCAAATTGGAGCTAAACAAAGGAAGCATTCACAGGCAGAAAAGAAAAATGACCCCAACTCC
Organism: Stigmatopora argus; assembly: GCF_051989625.1. Classification (NCBI taxonomy): domain Eukaryota; kingdom Metazoa; phylum Chordata; class Actinopteri; order Syngnathiformes; family Syngnathidae; genus Stigmatopora; species Stigmatopora argus. Next base: position 18,341,725 of record NC_135389.1, on the reverse strand, counting down.
ATGGATCTCCAATGGAATATTTTAACTGAACTTCAGCAGGAAGAAACGCGACTTGAACGTATACTGAATAATGGCAAAAGACGTCCTTTACATTTGAACTCTGTTTCGAAATGACGTCACATGATTTGGTCTGACGCTGCTGTTGAATTCACATCAGCGCTTTGTTAGTGAAATCCATTTGAACTCATGGATACGTATATACATATTGCATTAATACAATATATAGTTACTGTATATTGACCTAAAATTAATTTATTCGATTCCTTTTTGGAAGCCTACTAATATGGCCTGTGACAAAAAAAAAAGAGTTGGACACCACCGCTGTATGGTAATTTGTCCATTTTGGTGGGGCTTTCATACGTTAAATAAGATAATCCATCCGAAAAGAAAACAACAATCACCCTGCATTTTATTATGAAGCTTTTACCGTCACTTTTTGGGCTCAGAGTTGAAAGAATTGAGCTGTCACTTGCTCTAGTATTTCACACAACAGCTTTCACTTAATCATCCACGCCGCTGACAGCGACGGACGTCCAATCCATTGATTATTTCTGTCAAATTGTCAATGGCAGGCGAGGGGTTAAGCGTCATTTGAAAGCGCACATTTACGCTTCCTTCTTCATAATGCGCTTGAAATAAGGCAATCAATGAAGCAAAGTAGGTTAGACTTAACCCAGCAAGGACTACCTGCGCGCCCCCCTCCAAAAAAAATAAAAATGGAGAAACTGCTGATTAACTCCAAGCGCCAAAACCTTACTCAACAAACACCAAAGTCTAAGATGGAAATCTCCCACATCAAAGTCTGACCTCTCCTACTTAGCCTCTTTCTTTTACATTTTCTCAAATAGGACTTGGAAAAAAAAGATTAAAGTAAATGCGTTCAAGCACAGGAGAGAAAAATAAACAACTTAATGATGCAAAAAATGCAAGTATTCAAATGGAAGGCTTCCCCCCACCAGCTAGCACCCCCCTCCCTTATTTGCTTGGAGCATAGCAGCAAAACAAAGGCGGAAATTCACATGGCGCGACAATGGCAGGGGTCACATAAGCGAGCGGCGGAGGGCGGCCAACAAAGCCTTCACTGTCCGCGTTGAATGAACACAGGCTTACATCATCCGGGCCTGCGACCGCTCATGAAAATGATGTACGCAAAACCGTGTGGTTAAAGGAGCGGCGGCCTGGCCGCGCTGGGCTATTGATCAGCGATCAATGCCACCGTGCCGAGTTCGTCTAATCATATCTGACGGGGACCAAAGGGAATGTGCTTCATATTACTTAACCTTGTATTATATCCAAGCACGCCGTATGCGTGTGCGCGTGTGCGTGCGTGCGTGTGCGGATTACGGTCATTTGAACTATGATTGCGGTGGCTTCTATTAATGGCAATGGAAGGCGCGTACTGTGATAGTAATTTGAAGTATGTGCCCAGATCAATAATATGGATTTGATTTCGAGGTCTGGCTGGGATTTTTTTGTCGGTGGAGGTGCGGGCTGCCGTGACGGAGATAGACGTCCAATCCATTTTTGACTGGGAGGGGCGGGTGAACGGACACGCATGACTTGCATACACACCAGCTATTTCCTTTGGGTAAATTCTTTCATACCTGGCAACCCGAGGCTGGAGGTAAGCTTAGAAATAGTGACATAAATCCTTCCAAAATGGTCAATAATCTTATAACATTTTATATTGCATGCAATATTAAGGAGAATTGGTCAATTAACAACCAATTGCAGGGCACAATAAGACATCATCCATCACACTCATCATACATAAAGACAATTTGTTTAACCAGCTAGCCTACCCTGTGGTAGGAAAGCAGAGTACACAAAGAAACGCCCAAATTTACCGGTACACGGTCGATTGGTCGCCGGTCTTTTGGTCGCCGATCTTTTGGTCGCCGGTCTTTTAGTCGCCCGGACGGTAAGTGATAATTACCATTTAAATCGTTGCTCAAATTCCCTCAATACAAACTGCAAATTATTATTTAGTCATACTTAATGCCCTATTAATTATTAGGCTAAAGTAAAGCTCCAAATTTCCCGGAATTTTATTGTTTTTTGTTGGAGAACTTGTTAAGACCCTGACTGACGTAGCTTCTTAAAGGGACAACGCATGTACATACACTCACACGTCGGCTCAGTGAAACTACTCATGGCCATTGTTGGCTTTTATTGATGCGTAGACCGTGTTTTTTTTACCTTGTTTTGTCGCTGGTCTTTTGGTCGCCCGTTGTCGCGGTCAGGGCGACCAAAAGACTGCGACCAAAAGACCGGCAACCAATCGACCGCACACGAAATTTACCAGACGTGACCCTAAAATGGAAGCGAAAAGAATGAGAACTGACGCAAAATGAACTCATTGACAATGATAGATGTCCAATAATCATCTTTCAGTGCCATTGATGGCTCCATACAACCAATCCATTTTGACTGACAATGTTCATTCGCCCCTCCCAGTCAAAATGCATTGGACGTCTAGAATCGTCAATGGCGGCAAGTAAGTTAACATTTGGGTCAAAAATAAACTCGTCCATGTGAGATCTAGTTGGCATTTATGTGGGGTTTGACCCCCCTGGTCTATGCCACAAACTGACATTTTTGTGCGCCCCCAAATAGATGGCGCCCTGGGCGATCACCCACAATGCCCGTGGCAAGAACCGGCCCTGGCTTTAAACACTACGCATTAAATTGCACCCGTTCAGGTGTTTCCCGTCCGTCAGAGTGCATTAGGCTGATTTTGGAGCTCGTTCGGGGAAGGCTACGAATCATCTGGCCTCAACGAGGAGCAGGTGCGATTACACGCAGGCAATAAAGAAGAAGAAAATGGAAGAGAGATTTAAACAAGCCGCGGGAGCGGCGCCGTCCAAAATTGCCGCATTTCTTTTCCCAGGAATTTGTAAGCCGTTTAATCAAGGAGCAAGTGGAGATTGTAATCTTTTAACTTTGTCGCCGCCGTATTTTGTCAGCCAGCCGAGATGGACAGTATTGTAAATCCATAGCGAGGTGACAGCGCTCAAGCGCGCAAATAAAATTTATGGATCAGAAGTGCATATTTCTTTTTTAACAGCAGATGCAAGGCATTAATAATTTGCTTGGTCGCTGGAGCAGAACACAACACGCACCACAAACAGCTTCTGTAAACTGCGGAATGTAAATGATGCGTAGAAATTAAAGCTTTATGAATAAAAGCAATTATTTTCGAGACAAATAAGAAGCCATGGAAAATCCTGCTCGAGTCAGTCAAGTGCTTTTGTGACTCGCAGACAAAAATCTGCCAATCGGCTTTTGCATGAAAGGAAATTATTTTTGGAGGTCAATCGTAGGACGTCCCAGTCATTTGGGAAGGGGAGGGTTGGCAGCGATTGACGGATTCCAACTTTTTGTTTTGTTTGTTTTCTAAGTGAAGACATTTCGATTTTTTAAGATGAAAAATGTCTTTAAAATATGAACTGATGGGTATTTAAACACATTTATAACTAGTACACGTCCAATCCATTTGAACATTAATTGTCAGCCCTCCCACTTCAAATGGATTGGACGTCTATTCGTGATAATGGAACTGAAACATGATTACCCAATACAAAATGTATTAACTTATTAAATATTGGGAAACATTAGAGGCATTACAAAAAAAATTGTGTAGCTCTACTTGTAGTCATATAAAATGTGTAATCACACACAAGGCCAGTATAAATGTCAATATTAATCTTCGAATAATTGAAATATTTTAGCCAACGTGTGACAAACGTGACGCCACCTCAAGGGATACTTTACTAAATTCAATAGATTGGATTTGATTGTTAGTATTTTTTTAAAAATATATTTAAAAAAACTGTTTTAATGATTCAAAATACAGGAAAATATTTGCTATTTCTAAGCCAAAAAAAGAGGATTTGGACAAATTTTACTCCCAATAAATGGTCTTTTGATGATCATAAAAGCTGTCAATTCATTAATTTTTAATTATGGCAAGGAAATAGGCCCTCTGAATGAAACCACAAACACGACCGAGACCGGACGTTTGGTCGAAAGACGTTTGGTCCCTGTACGTTTGGTCCCCGTCGACCGGACGTTTGGTCGACCGGACGTTTGGTCGAACGGACGTTTGCTAGAACCGACGTTTGGTAGAACGGACGTTTGGTCGCTGGGTTCGCTCGTTGTCAAATTATGACAGAGAGTTTACTGTTGATATTTTGATATTAGATATTTAGATATTAAACTCACTCTCTCTCTCATTATATTATTATAATTTTGAGAGCTGGTTTCAACAGTAACAACCCGGCGACCAATCCTCCGTTCTACCAAACGTCCGTTCTACAAACGTCCATTCTACCAAACGTCCGTTCTACCAAACGTCCGTTCTACCAAACGTCCGGTCGACGAAACGTCCGAGTACCAAATACGACGTATAGCTGTCAATATGAATTGCAGTAAGGTTATTTACCATTTTGCAAGCGCATATGTCACTATTTGTTGGACAGGTAGGACAAAAATTGTAAAGTTTGAGCCAGAAGCAACAGGACAACAGCCTGCGGAGTGTCCTGTCAGGGTTGCGGGGGGCCAGCGGTAGGTAACACAGCTGCCCACCCCGACTCAGACAAAAGATAGCACCCATACACTTCCTGACAAGTAGATTAATGGAAGCCCATAGGAGCTTCTCTGTAGGCCCCCCCAAATGCGTGACGGAGATAGAATAGTCTAACCGGCGCCATTCATTACCGCAGGAGCAAAGAAAGAGCGCACACAGCACTGACAAACTAGCGCCTTGTGAGTAATCGCTAAAGAACTCATAAAGGAATGCACACACAGACTGAGAAGGCATGATTTTCGCATCAAACGTGGCGGAGAAATGAGTGGAAATCAGCGGAGATGCAGCTGGAGGCTTCCGATCAAATGCTGATTGAGTACGCCAGGCGGGAAGTTGGACCGTCAGACGCGTCGGGGTACATTTGCTCACGTTGTTGGGTTCGCCGACGGTAGTTGTGCTAGTCGTGGCGGATAAATGTGGTTTTTAGAAGGAGTCGTTTTCACGTTGGACAAAAATGACGTCTCTCTGAGATGAATGTCAACTGGTAAATTGATAAGTGGCTTTTGTTGTGGTTGTTTCATTCCTCCCCTCGTCAAAACGAAGTCAATGATGTTTTTGGAATGGTTGACAAAAATAATGGAGCCATATTTTGCGCAAAAACAGACATATTTATTTCCAAGTTGCAATTGTTGCAAAAAACGACACCATTTTCGGTAGGTGGGCAAATTCTGAATTTTAAACGGAGCATTAAAAAGCCATCATTTACTATTGCCAGCACCTGTAAGCCATTTGTTTAAATAATTTACAATGACATTAAAAAATACATCTGGCGTCCACATAGCTATTCGCTATCCTCCTCTCCCAGTCCAAATGGATTGGACGCCTTATGCCTTCAGTTCAATAAGTACAAACCTTTTTAGAAAAGAAAGAAAAAAAACCTGAGAACCGAGACAGAGCAAATCTTCCCAATATTGCTTGAACTTCAACTTTTGCCCATCAAGCATTCATTTAAAGTTTAAACTAACAAGTCTTTCCCATCAAACAGGTCCTAACCTTGCTACAATGTGGTCATACTCCAACTTCGTGAGACCCTTACAATAGCGCCCGCACAAAATCACACACGTTCTTATCCGCAGTCATATTTGTTGTTTCGCCATCAATAGCAGCCAATGAGTTAACAAGGTACCTCAAAATACCGTAAAACCAACAGGTAGTCACCGGGAAATGGCCAAAAAACAGCAGAAAGCGACCAACACACTCGTAAATTCCCCCAAAATCAATAGGAAATGCTCCAAAATTTACAGGAAGTGACCTGAGAGTACCCTCAAATGACAAGTGCCGCAAAATTAACTCACTGCCTTCCATTGACAACAATAGAGGTCCAATTCACTTAAACTGGCTATGAATGCTCATCTTTCACTGTCAATTCAATTGAATTGGACGTGTAGCACTCTCATTAGCGCCAAGCAAGTTTACTTTCTGGGCCAAAAATAAACTAGTCCGGCCCACACGAGATCTAATTGGCATGAACGTGGCCCGCGAACCAAACTGAGTCCGACACCCCTCGTTTAGAGATTGTTTTTTTTTAAATCGCTAGTGTGTAAACAGTTGCCGATGTTTGCGCTGGGCCACCTGTTCTTCCTGGACACAAACAAAGCGTTTGGCGTTAAGACGGCCCGCGCAGGGGACGCCTCGCGCGGGGCCGCCCCGGCCAATCCGCCGTCAGATGGTCGGGCCCCGCAGGACGGCAGCCAACTCCAACAGAACTCACACGGATCTCAAAGAATGGCTCCTTCTGGGTCGCTGACAACACATTGACACGCTTTGTGCTACTTCCTGTCCCGCGGCTGGAAAAAAAACGCAAACTCCCGCCGCCGTTGAAAAGATGGCGAAAACCGGGAAAGCGTAGACGCCACGACTTGGGCTCGCCAAAGCACTCGCAGGCGCTAAAACAAAAGACATTAAAGGAGTCATCACAAAACCGCAGCAGGAGTCGGGTAATGCCACTTACAGTATCTCATTAAGCTATGGCATCTACGGGAAGAAAAAAAATGACAAACAAAGAGTACAATCCAAGGCACATTAACTGCCCTGATAATTCAATGAACCCTCATTTGGCAGCCATTTTGTTTTTTTTCACGATGGCCCTTTTTTTTCCCCGCAGCAACACACCCGCGCATATTCTTTTCTCTCGGACCCGCCCCTCCTCTGTGTCAAAAACAACAAAACATCCACCATTAGACGACGGGGTACCCACGTAATTAGAAAATGACTTCCTTTGCAATTCCAGCTAAGTAGTTTACACACTGTAATTACAGGGACAAAAATCATCTTTTCATCATTTCGCTGATTGAGCTCATCAACCCGCCGGGATCGGGGGACGGATCGGGGAACATCTGGCCTAGGAGGTTCGCAACCTGATTTTTGGGGGATGACCATGACAGGGTTCGGAATGTCGACTCGAAAAGTGCTTGGTTCTGTTATTTCGGAAAACGTTCAATGTCGTGGGTTGGGACGGACTTGTTCGCGGATATCGACGGGGATAGATGTCCAATCTGTTTTGACTGGTACTCTTACGTTTAGTCGAAAGACGTTTGGTCCCCGGACGTTTGGTCGACCGGACGTTTGGTCGACCGGACGTTTGGTCGACCGCACGTTTGGTAGAACGGACGTTTGGTAGAACGGACGTTTGGTAGAACGGACGTTTGGTCGCCGGGTTGTTACTATTGAAACCAGCTCTCAAAATTATTTATTATCATTATCATGAGAGAGAGAGTTTAATATCTAAATATCTAATATCAAAATATCAACATTAAACTCTCTGTCATAATTTGACAGCAAGCGAACCCAGCGACCAAACGTCCGTTCGACCAAACGTCCGGTCGACCAAACGTCTGGTCGACCAAACGTCTTTTGACGAAACGTTTCATCAACTGGAATCCAAAAGTTGAGTATCATTGACAACTTTAGCATTTTTTCCAAATTTTTGAAGAATTGGGAATTGGGCCCAATCACAGGATGCTATCTTAACGTTAGCTTCCCGCAGCAGAACGTTCACCTTCTGATTGTGTTTACATCCAATATTGCAAACTATATTTATATTTTTTTAATTCTTGGCTATATCATTGTATATTTGGAATTTTGATGGTACTTCTAAAAATCATCATATCCAGCCCAATTTTTTTTTCAGTCATTTAACTCTCACAATCAAATTTGATTGGCCGGCAAGTGCTATTTAAGCTCTTCTTTGGGTCATCACAAAAATTAAATATCATTGACGGCATTAGATGTCCAATTCATTTTGACTGGCATCCCCAAACGAACCTATTTTCATATTGCATCTCTTTGTATACTTGCAACATTTAAATTTTGAATCCAATGGGATCGAGTCCAATTCCTTTTTGTCCACTCACTCCTCCTCATTAAAACGGATGGGACGCTTATCACCATCGATGCCAGTTCGTTAAAATCGCTTCTTCGGGTCAACACGAAACTTTCGAGGTCACCTCACTGGGACGATCTCCATATCGCACCAACGTTTTCCTCGTTCGACCTTCATATGCAACAACTTTTCTTTCTTTTTTTGTGGTTTTTTTTGGGCATGGGGGTGTTTCTTTCTCCTAATTGTGTTTGCGGCCTTGACTTTCCAACAAACGCGTTGAAGGTGAAGTGCCTTGTCGGCCCGTGTCCTGTGTGTTGGCAACACAAGCGAGTGTTTAATGTGGCAGCTGTTAGCCTCGTGGATTCTCACTAATCACTCTCTCCTGATTACTCTGATGAGTGTATGATGCTCTTAAAAAAATCAAGCCGCGGTGGAAATAAAAAATAAAAAAAAGGAAGAAAAATAATTATCATCATCTCCCTAAGTAGTGCAGCTGCACCCGCCTGCAATAATTACAACTAGAACACAAGCGGCTTCTCCCATCACTTACAAGCACTTATTATTAGAGGTAGGGCTAATTGGCGACAATTCTTCACGGAATTTGTCGTAAAAAGCCAAACCTCCAAAGTTACGGCGCATTAGCGGGCTCCGATCCGGGGCGTGCCGATAAAAGGAAACCCGAGGGGGGCTCGGAGGGGCCCCGCGAGGAGCCCCTGCGTTCGCCCCTCCCCCCACGCCGGGTATCAGCCTGGCAGAAACAATTAACATTTTCATAAAAACAATTCCCTGCCTCCAATGGTCCCGTGTAATTTGTTTTCCATCTCTGTTCATTAATCATTGTTTAAATCGGCGAGCCGTCGCCTCCGCTCTGCCATCTGCACTCAGCTGTGTTACAGATATGACACCTCCCGCCTTAATGGGAGCTGACAGCCAGGAGAGGGGGCCTGCCGAACAGGAACTGCACTTCCACCTCGCCGAGTGCCGCGTGTTCTGGCGGATTTCGATACTCGTCGGAAATGGACACTTTGTCGTTCTGCGCCGTGCGATTTTTGCTCCTTTCGTAGATTTCAGGGCGCATTCGAACCAGGAAACGTCATAGTTCGCTTTCTCATTCCGTCAGATTTTGCCACTCGGCTGAAATTGCCAATTTGGATTTTTCCCTCCTTTTGCCAAGAATATTTCAGGTCGTATTTGAACCAGAAAATAATCATTGTTCGCTTTCTTAATTTCATCCAATGTCCTGCCAATTTGCTAAAAACGAAGATGCCCCATGTTCTACCACACTAAGTTAATTTTGTTTTTGGACGCTGTGATGGTTGGTATACCTGGAAGGCTAAAGCTAATGTATGGATCTGTACTTTAAAAAAAATAACTATACTTGCACTAAAGCCGGTCTCCACTAAAAACTGAGAAAATAAACCAATGAAGGCCAAACATAAAACAAAAACATGTTTACTTTAGTGCTCAGAAATAAATGGATATAAATATACTCTCCATTTTTAGTGTTTTTTTTCAAAGTGACATGCCAAAATGGCAATTATCGTCTTAAAGTGTAATATCGGAATTCATCGGGATCAAATTGTGGGAATGGTGATATGAATGGTATCGGCAGATGAGGCAATACACACTGTTAAATTGTCTTCCATTCTATGTCGCTTCCTCACCCCTCCCCTCGTTTGTCCCCCAATAAATAGAGAAGCTGCGTGACAAACTGAGCGGCTTCTCAAAAAGCCACATCGATTTCCCGCGTCTCCTGGTAAATAAGCCTGACTTCAAATCTAACAAAAATCAAAACCATTGACTCGCTTAAAAAAGCGCAATTAGACTACTAGCAAAAACCGACCAAGTAGGAAAAACCGATAACCCGAGAAAGGCGCCAAATCCGACAGGACGCCGGCAGGTGTGAGATAGGCTGCTGATTGGTCTCCGATGCAAACAACTGGCAGCACACAACACTTTAGCGTGTGAAAAAAAAGAAGAACGCAGTGGTTGACGGGAGTGAAAAAACTCATGCTAATAACAACACATTCCACGTTTCGACAAAGTGCTTTAGCACCCCTGCCCTCCCTTCTGGTTAAATTAGCGCAGCGACAATATGCTATTGTTTTCCTGGAATTGGGAGCAAGGTTATTAATTATTCACTGTTGTGTTCTCATATCACGGGGCGATGCTTTTCACAGTATTGCCTCATAGATCAAATACTCGGGCGTATTTCACCAGGCAAAAAAAGGGGGGTTCGGGAGATGCAAAGTTTCCTGAAGAGTTTAACAGACGCTTAAATCTGATAGGGCAGGTGGCAAAAAAAAGTGGGATTTCATCCGTTCAAGTCACAAGTGGCGGGAAACTTGGACGAAGAGCTCGACGGGCAATAAAGGCGAATTTTGGGGTGACATTTTTAACAAGGGCGACGGCACGCCAGAGTAAATGATGCGCATATTCGGGGCTGAATATTTCATGTTGATTGATGGCAGCGACTTCCACCCACCTGCTCCTCATCCCGTCCCACCGGAGCTGGCATGAGGAGAATTCCGTAATTGAGAGGAGCAGAGCCGACTCTCCCTTTGCTCGTATGTGACAGATGGGGCATCTTCGCTTCAAAAGGAGAGCATTTGGAAACAGGCGGAAGGGGCACCAGGAGCTGAGGGGGGGTCCAGCCCACCCAAGGCAGGTGACAAGGAACCACTTCAAGTAGTCTCACCTTCCAAAATAAGCAAGTCCACCCCCCAAAAAAACTACCATCAAACTGCGTGAACGCTCTTATCTCAACTTACTCAACTTTAAATAGCACAAAATGTCCTTATTTTAGGAAGCAACACATGCGAGACGTGTTTTTTTTTTCCTGAATAATGACGTTTAGTAACTTACCCGACTTGGACAGGCGAGGATGGACGTCTGGGTGAGGAGGGGAAGGAAGGATGTGGAGAGAAAGAGGCGGAAGTGTGAGCGAGAATGAAGGAAAGATCGCCCCCCCGCCGCCCCTTTTCAAAATAAATGATCAATAAAAACGATCAAATGTTGACGCGATGACGGCTACGTCTCGTATTCCCGTCGGCGTGAAAGAAGTGAAATGTGGTCGTCCGTCGGTTGGTGCGCGTGCGCGCGTGCGTCCTCCTCATCCGGACGCGAGCGTGCGAGTGGGAGAGACGTGCGCCGCGGCGAGCGTCAAAAATGTGCGCCTCGCGTCTCATCATCGTCCTCGCTCACATGCCGACGTCTCTTTGAATACATAATGGGCTATTATGCGCGTCACGTTGGAGGAGTGCCAATTGGACGCCCGCAACAACAAAAAAATATTTGCGGCAAACACAGGGCCATTTTCAGAGTGCTCCGTCGCGATAAATAGGGGCTTTTTTTTGAGCGTTCAAAATTTGGATGACTTTCAGGAAATGTTTGGGGAATAAAAGAGAGAATGTCGTATGCAGTGGGATTTTCTGTTCGTTTGTTTCAACTTTTCTGTGTTACTTTGAGTTGGATTTTAATTTGTGCTTTGTTGATCTTTTTTTCTTTATTTTAACATTTAGGGATGTAAAGTAGGTGTCTAGAAAATGTTTATTAGATCTTAAACTCTGTTAAAGTCTGTAGGGATAAAAAATGTTTATATGTTTTTATCCTTTTTTTAATGGAACATGACAAGATAAGAGACTTGTTTATTATGAAATGTAACGTCTTTTTAATGCTTTTATTGTGCCTAAAAATCAATAACTTTTGCCTTTTAAAAACTCCTAAAATATTAGTGGCTTCCCAGATCATATTTTTAAAAATCCATAAAATCACCTTCAAAAAATACTGAATATATTTATTTCAAGCCCAAAACCACTGAAACACTAAAACAAATTAAAATACTTTTTAACTTGGAATATTTGATGGTGTCTGCAGACCAACAAACAAAACAAAAAACAAAAATCACAATAAATGTATTGCATTCATGTCTGGGATGCATGGACTGTTAGGCCAATGTGCTAACCACTTTTGATTTCAAATATTTTAATCAGACCCGTCAAAGTGACAATAAAAAGAGGTCTACTCACCTTCAATAGTGTTTGGTGACCCCAAAATGGCTGTGCTGGGCAGTGGTTGCAGCAACTACTAGTATTGGTACCGATACGGCGCTCAAACAACATCAGTAAGTTTCCAACTGCTGGTGCGCTAGCCAAGATGGCTACCCTTCTCAAGCTAAGGATACATGTCCAATTATCCTTTTCCTGTGAATTTAAATGGCTTCATCACGAGTAAACATCCAATCTAGTTGGCGAGAAAGGGTGGCAGTTCATTCGCTAGCAACCTTTCACTTCAAATTGATTGGGCAAAGACAGCCAATGAGTTTAAAGAAAAAAAGTTCCTCCTCTGGCCAAGCCTCACTCTCCCACCAATTGGTTTATCACTAATAGACGTCTGTCCCGTTTGATTCAAACTCATCGCCGCAAATTCCGAGATAACCAAGATTTGGTATCGCAAACTCAAACGAACGAATCCTCCTGCCCGTTCTTGGACGTCTTTGACATTTTTAGGTTTGCCCCGCCCCCTCTCCGCACCTGTCTGGATAACAATACTTGTTGGAATCCATAATCACACAACATTTCAAATCCCCTCCTAATCCCCGAGATGTAGATTTTATGCGTTTCATCCCAGTTTATGTGCTCATTTTTCTTTGAAAAGTAGTTCCGCTCTGTTCCGGCACACACCTCGGAAGATTAACCTACATTAAGACCGTTGATCTGTGTCTCGCAAGCGCAATGCTAACATGTTAAGCGTTGCCTAATCTGTCTCATGCTACCTGGATTTTCATATTGGTGAAATAATCCCGACGAGGGAAAAATAAGGGCCGTGTCACCTCAGGATCGCTTGAAAAGCTTCTTATCGGAGACCCGCACTCCTGGCGTTCTACTAAAAAGGCCAATGATATAGCCTCGCGAGCTCACAAGCTACGGATTTAATCAAAGCAGCTTGGGTCAAAGTGAAGTTTGCTCGCCGCCGGCGTGAGAAAAAAAAAAAGTTCAAACCCGTGTCCCGAAACAAAGCGACCGACGTCCACGGGTCAAGTTGGAGAGACTCGGAATCATCTAAAGATGTCGGAAGAAAGATTTTAACACAAATAGGCCGAGCTAGGCCAGGTTGAACCTTGAAGTATTAAACAACAACGTGGATGGATTACATCCATTGGGACTTGCGAAACTTAATCTCAGAAATAACGACAATAACAAGAGCTCATGAGTCTTGACTTTTCCAGTCATATGAGCCTCCAATTCAAGGGGATTTTCAGACTTCTGTTTTCCTGAGATGTCGTTTTAAATTGGAAGATGGGTGCGGATGCGAGGGGAGGATGCTGACCAGGATGATGTCCATCATGGACAGCACCTCCCATCCTCTGCATGAGTCTGTGGAGGCCCTGCGAAGCTCTTTTAGCAATAGACTGCGGCACCCTCATTGCAGGAAGGAGCGCTTCTGCAGATCCTTCCTCCCATCAGCTGTCAAACTCTTTAACAAAAAAATGGCTGAGTGTTAAGACCTACCGTATGCATGCATGTACATCTACGTGTATGTACACGTATGTGTGTGAATGTGTACGTATGTATATATGTATATATGTATATATGTATATATGTATATATGTATATATGTATATATGTATATATGTATATATATATATATATATATATATATATATATATATATATATATATATTTCAGCAACACGCTTATTTATTTATTTATTTATTCATGTACTTATTTATTAACTTACTTATTACCTATCTATTTATGTCTAAAATGCCTTTCCTATTTCTGCATCTTCACCCTCTTGCTGCTTTGACAACGAAATTTCCCAAATACGGGATGAATAGTTATCCAATCCAATCCAATTAATAAAAAAATCAATATTTCAAAGTTAATGAATCTGTTTAGACAACACATTACATGCGACACAGGCAATTTTCGGGTCAAACCTTATTTTTGGACTTGTAAACAAAATCTTTTATTGTTCTTTTCCACTTAAAGGGCGTCACCACATTACATACAGAAAATCATGAAGTGGGAGAAAGGTGACCTCAAGCTGGAACATGATTGATATTAAGCAGGCAAAGCTTCCAAAACAATTAAGGGAACCAAAGAGCAAGCGACAGGGAGAGAAGCCACCTCTGGGAAGTGGGTTAACCTTTGTATGGATAGAGACCGACCGGGTTGTGTTTTGAGAGATGAACGTGTTTCTGGCCAGAAAAAAAAATCCAACCGTGTTATTTGTGTTGCATCCTGGCAGCTTTAAACTTGGAAAGCCGCTTCACGGGGGCCTGAGGAAGGTCTGCGTCTGGCGCCGCGTCCTCCTGCTTCCACTCCATGATAGTCGGCAGCGCCGGGGGACCGATGCTGAGCATCGGAAGGGCGGAGGGCATGGGGTCTTTTTCCACCACCGTACCTGAGAAGGCCTGAAAGACGAAGATGGCAGAGCGAGGTTTAACGGAGTGACGGTGAAACGGGGTCGTTTTCTGAATGCTTAGAAGAAATATAACTATTCGTTCAAAATAGGGCTGCCGCATTCGTTGACAATTAATCTGGTATCGAATCAATTGAAAATTATTTGGATGGGGGGAAAAAACTTGACCCAAATATTTTAGGAAATCTTTTTAAAACCCTAAATTATCAAAAAGATCCTAAGGGGGTTTACAGACAAGCATTAAAATATTCTTAAAAAGAATGAATGAAGTAGATATTGGAAATTTACATTTTTCCACTACTTCATAGTCACATGTTGTTTTTTTTATTTATTTTTTAATATTTGCCAAGGGGCTTTACAGACAAAAGAAGAGCCAACAAGCAGTAAACATTATATTAGCGAAATAATGAACAATAAAATCAGTGTAGTAAATAAAAATAGTCAAAATCTTGTTTGAAACTTTTTCTATTGAAAAAACATATTTTAAAATGAAGATTTCTTTAAACAAAGAGGATAATACACTTTATTCTCTTTAAAAAAACTAAAATTTTAATCTTCACAGAAGAGCTTCTCATTTTTATTTACATATATTTGATGTTTTTATTTCATATATTGTCTCAATTCTTTTAAACAAAAAAACTATTCACTTCATAATTATCAAAAAGTAAAATAAGACTGTACAAATGTACATATTTTTAACTAATTGCATTTAAAATGTAACCTTTAATCATTAAACAACTTCATTTTCCTCGTGAGGCGTTAATTAATAATAAAAAAAAATTGTACTTCTAAGAAGTATTTGCTGTTTGAATGAAGTAGGGTTACCTCAAAAAGTCTGGCGGGATGCGAGGATGTCCCCCTGGTGCCGTCCTCCTCCGTCAGGCTGTCACTGTTGTCACTGGGCGCGCTTTCGTCGTAGCTGAGAGCGCGGGCAACCAGCCGCCGCTCGTCCACGTCGGCCGTGCTGCTCTCGCTTGTGTCGCTGCACACGCTGTTCTCCCGGCTGCGCGACTTCAAGATAGACTTCTTGGGGATGCGTTCCCCGTCTTTAACGTCCACAAACAACCTGAGGAAGCGTAGGAATCCATCAAAAGCGTCCAAAACAATGCACTGCCTCACTCCCACCTGTAGATGTCAACGGGCGAGAGGATTTTGGGAACTTCGTGATGAGCGTGCCCGTTGTGGTGACCGTTTCGCTTTTTCCGCTTGGAGTGTTCCTTCTGTTCTTTCCGTTCGCTGAACTTTAAAGTGGTGTTTTTATTTGTGTTGATTCTCACCTAAAGCAAAAAATAAATTAGCTGCACCTTTTCATTTGGTTTGGACCTGCAAATAAGACCGTATTTTCCGGACTATAAGTCACACTTTTTTCATAGTTTGGCTGAGCCTGCGAATAATACTCAATTGCAACTAATATAAGTATTATAGTGTAAGAACTATAATACAAACACAAAATGGGTTTCTAATCAGATTTGGCAGAGTATTTCACTGGCCATTAGAAGGCAGCGTCTACCTTTGAGAGTTAAATAATATTACAGAGAAGCTTTTACAAGTCCAAATAAAATTTATTAGAGACTATGAAAACACTCCCTACATCCAGTTATTCAGATCTCGGAACCTATTCACCACGATAGATGAGGTATTCTTTCCTCTTCATTGTGTATTATTTGGCTAGTGAGACTTCTCGTCGGAAAAATACAGTGGGCTCCCATTGAGCCTGGTTAGGAATTTCCAAAACAAAGGGTTTTTTTATCGTGCTGACCTTCTTGGGTTCGACCGTGTGGGAAAAATATATGGTGGGCAGATCGCAGTGCTCCTCGTCGTCTTCTTTGGTGTCTCCGCCCTGGGTGGCGATATCTCGGGGCTTTACGGCGAGCCCGCCCTCCAGAGGAGGGGAGTCGCTTTCGTTCTGCTCCTCTGAGGAAGAGGAGGAGGACGGGTCTTCGCTGCCGACGTCCGACTTTTGGGGCAAACTGAAGGGACGACAAGAGAAATAAACCATGGAAAGGGAAGGCGCCGTCAAAGACGCTAGGAGATGCACCTGTCGCGCTCGTTTTGGAGCTCCTCCAGTTTCTCCAGTTCATCCAGTCGAGCCCATAACTCCTCCTGGGTCATTGCGCCCCCAGTGCTTCCGTTTGGTCTGGCATCTCCTTTGCCGCCGATTTCTTCCTCCTCCTCCAAATCCAACACAGTTTCCAGTTTGGGCTTTGAATTTGGCCTGTGAGCCACGCGACGCTTTCCTGAAAATACATTTCATTTGATCTGAAAACTGCTAGGGATGACCACGAATGATTTATGTTGAAGAAGATACCTTTTGTGAGGGTTTCATTGTTTCCCATCACCTCTTTGATGTCGACGTAGTCTCCTTTTTCCTAAAACGTAAGCAGAGTCTGTAAATGCCTGTACCACTATCATTTGATATTTTGAATGTGAAGCAACGCACGTTTACAATATTTTCCAAGTCCTTCACCAATTTTACTCTGGATTCAAAGTTTGTCATCGTCTTGGACAGCCCGCAAAGTTCATTCTTCACATCTGTAACAAAAAGGTTGTCAGACATTTACATGAGAATTCTGGAAACATGTCTACCGCATACTTTTGATCGTCGACTTATGAATTGAATGCCTTTATTGTCATTGTCACTGCACAACTAACAACACGTCTGTTGTTACGACGGCCAATGAGTACATTTTTAAACGGCCCTTTTTTTCCGAGTTAGGAAAATTCGGCTCAGCTTTGAAGTGAATGATCGAAAGGCCACAAATCCTCCGTTTAAGCAGAGCGGAGAAACGATGACACTAAACGGCACAAAATATCCTCTGGCCTCAGTAGCACTCCGGATCATTAAATCTTCACAACAATTAAGCCCTTTTACAAAATGCAAGCCGAGAGCCCTTGTTTCCATGGCGATGCGGAGCCCCTTCAGTGTGTGCATCAAGTGGAAGTGAGAAAAGGTCAAAAGAGAGACGGCCTGACATGTCTGACACATTTCAACTCGCCATGTTTGCATTACAGCACTTAACACTGTAATAGCGGGCAGGGCGGTGCCACGACATTTGGGGGTAAACAGGGGGAGGGGGGGCCTCATTCTTGCCTCACTAAACACGCCACCTTATAATAGTCTCATCAAAGACTGTCACGTGCACCCGATTCTAGTCACCTATTCGGAATGAACAAGAAGACAGAAAAGACATTTGATATTTTACTTCACTGGTTGTAGGAAACAGAAATACAGAAAATATCATACTTGGTATACCGTAGATGAGCTCAATATGAATTAAAGGAGAAGCTACTGTGTCAAAATTATATAATTTTGGAAGGGATCTATCGCTGATAATGAACAAATCATAATCCAGGATTTTTGTTCCAACTGATCAAGCACAGACAACTTAAGTAATGAGGTCTGAAACCAGCATTATCTGATGGCAATCAACTGATTAGACTTTTAAGACACCAGATTGGTGAAAATGTATCCTCTTCATCGGTTGGAATGAAAACCTGCACCCACTGCGGCCCTTGAAGACCGGTTTGGACACCCGTGTCATAATCAATTCTTTACACTTGGGTTTGTTGGTAGCTGCAACAAACAATACCCCATTAAAGAAGTTGCCATTCCGCTAAGACTGATGTAACAACGCCCTCTGCTGGTTACGAACCCAACCTGAACGCGTGTCAGTTTCACACAGGGGGGTAATGATTTTATTTTTTATAAAAGGGACTTACACTTTAGCCTGTGGTCGACGATTTTCTCAGCCTGCTTGGTGGAGCACTTGGCAAACCAGTTGTCGCCCAGCAGCACGGTGACCTCGTTGCAATGCACCAGCTTCCCGGGCATGAAAGCCATGGGACCGAACGGCACCTGTTGGCAGGAACAAAGATGGCATCCGAGCACAAGTTTAGCCACAAAATAAAACCAAACATTTATTTTAACATCAAAATCTTTTCACTCCATCCAAAAAAAAAATGGATGCTGAGAACATCATACTACATACATATCTACAATTCCTACCATGATGTCATAAGACAGCTTTTCCGGCAGCGTTTCAAGACGTTCTTTCAGGGCTTCGTAATCACCAGAGACCTTTTGCCTAAACATTCATAGACAGAAATTGAGAACTTGTGCAAATAAGATCATTATTATTAGGAAAGTGAACGTTTATGTAGAATATAAAAAGGACTCATGCCCAGTTACTCCTATGTCCACAAGAGGTCACTGTTATTGATTTGAATTTGCAAAGGACAAACAAGATTTTTCAATAACTACTCTCATCAGAGACAAGAAAAAAAAAAAAAAAAATATATATATATATATATATATATATATATATATATATATATATATATATATATATATATATATATATATATATATATATATATTTACAGAGCACCAGTTCACACCAATTTTAGAAGTCCTGTTATGTTTCTTACATTGATGTATAATATGTCAATTAGGTGCACTGCGATAGGCTAGCAAACAATTAACAGTGTATCCTGAAAACTACTTATAGTAAACTGTAATGGGCTGTAGCACCCCTGTAACCCACGTGAGGATCAGCGGCAGAGAGGTTGAATGAATAATCAACTAGAATGTTTTTTTTCTCTTGTCTGTCGAATGTGCCCCTTGAGCACAAATGTTTGCCTGGTAATGTTTGTCAAGTTCAATTCGCAAATTTTGCAGAATTTGGCCACTAATGCTACCAAAATGTCTAATCCGAATAAAAAAATAACGACTCATTCATGTATTTCCAATCCTTTTACACAATTGTGATTCAACCTGTTTGACGAACATTCACATCCTGTCTTTTGTTCACATCAAATAAAATCTCATACCACTAAACAATGACCTGTGAATTCCATGAGCTGCATACTTGGTAATTATTGTTATACAATCTTTCATAACTGAGCTGCAGGTAAAGTGATTTTATCACTGTAATGATGTGAGTTAACATAGTATTAGTGTACCTGGTAGGATTACTACCCTTATAGAGGGGATGCTTACCAATGCTGAATCCGATGTTCGCAGTCTTTCACCACCTATTATTATTCGGGCAAAAAAAAGTCACATCGTATGATCATAAGGAAACCATAATTCGGAAGTTGCAATGTGTTTCAGGAAAATTGCCCCATCCTATGCTCATTCTTGTTGAACAACAAGCAATCAATAAATGTTAAAGTGCTATAAAAGAAATCAACTTAAGGCTAAAGTGCATTTACATTTTAACTTGCATCAGTCAATGGCACTTAAAGAATTGCAGTTGGTTGTCAGCTCATAAAAAAATGTTGGAATATGCATTAAAATGCACTTACTTTGGTACAGTTTTTTAATCAGTTAAAAGGGGGGGGAAGCAAATGAATCACATATTTTTGACATGCACAGAATAGGGAAGTCCATAATAGTACCGAAGCTTAAAATGAAAGTTTGTATTATGCAATATTCTCTTCCTGCAGATCTTCCTCTAAAACGTGTGCTTTTGTGACGGGTCGCATGCAGAAGTGACATGCTAACGTTAGCTATCTTAGCTGGCTAGCTCACTGGTTCACCTTCGCTTAGCCACAATAAACAATCAAGACTAAACTAGCGGCTTCGATCTTTTTACATAGTAAACCCACTCAAATTTATTTTCATAGATCAAAACGCGACTTGAGAGTTTTGAATTCTTGTCCAAAGAAGGAACGTTCTGGAAAACGAAACGTCATGTGTTGTGTACAAGTTAAACGTGATACACTGGTTTACCAAGGCATTCCATTATTGCACAGTCGATCTAAATTTGACCAATTGCTGGTCCAAAAACACCTCGGTGGTCCACCGCGTGGCGAGCAGCTGGTGTTTCACTCGATCCCCCCCAGCGATCGTGCTTTTTTGTCCTCCTGATCGTTACTATTTACCTTTTCATGCTCCTCTCGGAGCCTGAAAACTCTGCTTGGATCCTCCATACTGATCGGACTCGTCTCGGCCTTTATCATCCCAAGGGTACAGCAAAATCTGAGGGGTACTTTTAATGAGCTACAAACAAAGCTCAGGGGTTGTTGTGAGTCCTAAACAAGTGTTTATGAATGCAGCAGGAGCTTCTCCTCGGACCCACTATAGTAGAAGTCATCAACGTGTCAGCGGTAATTATCCACACTTTCGGAAGCAATAACATCTCACACTCGCATTTCAGGATCCTCGCATCATTCCCTCTCCAAAATGCAAATGTTTGAAGAAGATGCCCAGGCAAAAATATTTCCTCCTCGACGTCTGCGCCACAAACTACGGAAATACAGTGAATGTGATGGTAGTTATACCAAAACATCCGGTTATAGTCGTGGCCCCTTTCAAAATAAAACGAGAACGCTCTAAAAACACGATTATCTCACTCAATCTGGTGCAATAATAAATAGGCGTTTTTTTTTTTTTTTACATTTTCAAATAAAATCGAAGGCAGAAACAAGCTGTCCGTGTATTACGTTTCATGCAATGAAAAGTAAAATACAAACAGTTTCATATTAATTTTATTCATATATCCAACAGAAACTACCAGGTTGCAATTTCTCAGATTCTCATGTTTACAAAAAAACAAAAATTTAATCTAGCAACATGTATTTTTCCCCAGAGAGAACAAATCCCATTTTAATTTCAACTCACGTTTCACAATGTTAGATTTAGGTTGGTGCGGTGACTAATTTTGAAGAAACATTTCCTTTTCCTGTCATGGAACGGAATTTAGAGTATAATTTTTTTTAAAAGTCATTGTTTCGATCTAGCGGTCTCTTCTGCAGAGGTCCAAAAAAAGCAACGATTTGGGAAATAAACATTTGAAAAATGTCAATCATTGATGCTCACAGTGTAAATACAAATTCAAAGTGCGATTTTATTTATACTTCAATATTTTATTTTTATTTATTTGCCCAGGACACATTTTCCTGAAATATCAAGATACAAATTGACTAACTCAAGCATCAGCCTTTGTCATTTGAGTGGCGGTTCCCTTAAAGTAACTGAGCCATTAGCAGCAATTATTCTTAACAGAGCAGTGTGGCTCTATCCGCATTTACATAAGCAGGAAAGCAGAACAGGTTTCAGTCCTCTATGGATCGAATGTACCGCTCGTACGCCGCCTCGTCCATCAGCGAGTCCAGTTCCGAAGGCTTGCCGATGGTCATCTTCATTAACCAACCTGTGTTGAACACCAGTGATCAAAGTTGTTAGATTGCAAAAGAAACCATTTTGGGGGGAAATACTTCTAATGCAACAGCTAAGCTGACATTTTCTCAACAGGTGATTTGTAAAAAATGTTTTGGACATCAATTCATCTTTTTGCTCACCATCTTTATAGCAGGACTTATTAACCAGGCCTGGCTTGTCAGCCAGCAGTGCGTTAACCTCCACCACCTCCCCAGTCAAGGGGGAGAAAAGCTCACTGGCCGCTTTGACGCTCTCCAAAGCTCCAAACTCATCTGGGACGAAACCAGTTTGCAATGACATTGTACAAGTTGCAAGGTGAAACACGGTGTTTTTTTTGCGAAATTTCAAGTTGTAGGCAACACTTTTGATCGAATATATCCAGATCTTACCTTGTTGGGCCAGCTGCGTTCCTACTTCTGGAAGTCCACAGTAAACAACATCCCCCAGAGCCTCCTGCAAGGCAATATTTTACATTTTGAGCACATTTGGGCGTGTTGAGAATCAATATTCGGACTAACATATACCTGAGCAAAGTTGCTGATCCCAACAGTCCCGATGCCATCATCTTCTACCCGAATCCATTCGTGCTTGTCTGTGAATTTAAGTGCTGAAAAATGCAGATAAACAGAAATGTCGCACGAAAAATACAAACAACGTGCGTAAATGGAGTTAGCGCGCATGCCCTTTATACTTTAGCTGGAGGCTAACTAACATTAGCTAACACGCAAACGACATGTATGGTGTCTACGCTTGGAGAGGAAATACCTGCTGAAAACCGGCTCGACGACGAAAGGCTTCTTTGGAAGAAAGATTTGGGGCATGGGTGATGAGATAAATGTGGTGCGGAGCGTATTAGTAAATGCAAAACTGGAGAAAAGTTGGAAGAAACGCAGCGGCGGAGAAGTGTGCAAGAGGACATCTTTCTTCTTCGTCTGACCTAACAGCGGGTGTGTTGGGCGCAATGCTCAGGTGTTTATTGGTGCCGCCTGCCGGTCCGGACAAATATTGCAGAGGCAAAAAGCCCGTGAAGAAACTACAATGTAACAAAAACAAAGTCCTAGATTTTTCTTTCATGTATTTAGGCACTTAGGGGATTTTTGGTTTTAACATTAATACAATTTTGGAATACTTTAGATTGAAATTTCACTCTGTGATGATGTAATAGCCTATTCGATTTTACTATGAAATGATGTACACATTAAAAGACATCAAGTTCATCTAACAGTGCCAAGTTAATTGCATTTATTTTTTTATAAAGGTAAAACCGACCCGACTTCGGATTAGGGGGAAGATGAGATGAGATGAAATATTGAAATTCTACACCGTTTCCTACATTTTAACTTCGGACTGCTACTTTAATGGAGGTGACAAGCTCCTAATGTTAAAATTGAGAAGTACTACAATAGAATGTAAACTGAATTTAAGCCTCTAGTATCAGCCATATCCGATGATATTTTATTAATTTTTCTCGGGCCAATAAAAATTGTCCGCAATCAGACACCCCCTCTTTTACACAAAATGCTTCCCCCATCACAAAAAATAAATCCAAATGTATTGAACACTTTTTATTAATACAAAACAACATAATATAATCGATAAAACCAGTCACGTCCAAGGGAGGTCTATTGCTCCAAATTGCATTAGATGAAAACTTTTTTTTTTAGAAATAACAAAATAAAACCAACTCCCTTTGTCCTGTTCAGGCTTCATCAACTAAATGAATTGCTGTAAAACCAACTAAAAATACACAAAACATATCATAAAAGTGTACACGCGCACCTCCCTTCCTTTGCCCAGCCTTTTATTTCTAGAAGTGGGCTAAAAAGCTACAAACATAAATAAAGAAAAGCACATTTTGTTTGGCTTTTTTTCACAATTACACAGCTTGAGATTCCATCCAGTGTCCACTTTTCCTCCCCGTGATTCTGTAGGAGAGAACCAAAAAAAAAAGACAAAAATACGAAAACGAGACAGACGCCGTGACAAAACGGGCAAATGACAGCTTGCTGTGTGGAAAAGGAGGAGAAGAAAAAAAGGGAAGAAAACTCCTGCGTGTTGCTAGGTTAGCTCAAACTAGTGGTGGTCCTCGGCGAGGGGGCATCTTTAGTCTGTAAAAGTCTCTCCTCAAACTGCAGATTACGAGGAGTGGGGGGAGTTCATGGTGGTGAGGTGGCCGTACGCCATCTAGGTCGTTCTCTCCTCGTCGTTTGTCTCCTGCTTGGTTCGGCGAAGGTTGCTTTTCATTTTCACAAATTCCGGCGTGTTCTCCTGCTCCTCCTCGTTCTTCTGTTGCTCCAACTCCAGCTGCGAGGATGAGGAAGTTTGCTGTTTAATTGACTGAATTTTTAGTGTTCTGAGAAGTACGATAGTACGAAGTATGATAATTTAGGCTGAACTTAAGCTTCTTGTGCGTGCCATATTCATCGATTATCTTTACAGTGGTACCTCGACCTACGATCAGCTCATGGTACGACGAACATTTTGATCGCATAATTCGCCCGCGATACGATCAAAATTTCGAGATGCGACCAAGCCAGGTGGCCATGACATGAGAGGCTGTTTATCATTGTAGCGCACTGTCTTTTTTTGCCGCATCTCTTTCGTGTATAAGAGATATCTACAAGCACTGAACGGTTTCTTTCGCCTACACATGGACCAGGAAACACACAACGCGCATGCGCGGGCAAAAATAGGGCTTTCTGGGTAATGAAGTATACTCGTGCACACAACACCGATTGCCAATGGCACCCTTTCACAGAATAAAACTTCATTACCCACATTTATACGTGGGTAGGAGGTTGCATTTCCTGTTCCCATTTGTTCCAATCCAATATCCTGTTTTTGGTGTTTTTTCAGAGGGTTGGAACGAATGAATTTGTTTTCAGTTCATTTCAATGGGAAACGTTCGCTCGAGTTACGAAAAGCTCGACATACGATCTCAGTCTCGGAACCGATTTCGATCGTATGTCAAGGTACCACTGTATTATTATATTTGAAAATTGGACAGTGGGCCGTAGTTTTGACACTATTTTGAGTAAATGGATGTCTATTGAGAATTGACAGTAATCACTTGCGATTAATTCAATTAGTTTTTGATGTATTTTTGTGTTTTAATATACCAGTTTTTTTTTAAACCAAAATAAGACTGTAATTTTTGTCCAAATGATCAGCCAATCAATCCGTTTTAGAACTCCAAAACAACCACGTCTTTGCATGCTTCAAACTTATTATTTTAGGAAAAAAAAATTTTTTCCATAACTTTAAGTGGCTATAAAATGTGTACACAATATTGTGTTAAATCAATCCAATAGTAGCACTTACCTGTTCCAGTTTCTGTTGTCTTTTCATGAGCTCGATCTCCAAGTCGCTCCTTTTCTTGTGTGCCTCCTGCTCCTCCTTCTGAGCTTTGAGGACTTGCTCTCGCTTTCTCTTTTCCAGAACCTTCTGGAGTTCTGGTTTGTTCTGAGGAGCCAGACCCCTACACACACAAAACAAAAACAAATAGCCTTTTACCCAGATCAAGAAATCCATCTGTCACAAATAGAGTTATTTTGATCAAATATTAAACCATAAAGAGGACACCTTTTCACCACGCCCTTTGCTTAGTGTCTTTTATGGATCGGTTAAACACAAACCTGCACCCACAACGGCCCTCGAGGACCGGTTTTCACCCCTGATTTAGTCTAATAAATAAAAAACTGAAATGTGGGATCGGTTCGGTCCTCATGCGGTCATGGCGCCCCGGGAGGATCACACGAGGATCTCACAGGGCGTATCCAACCAATGTCAAACATCGGTTTCACTTGTTATTAATGATTCTGGCGGTGATAACAAACGTGATGTCATGCTCTGACATTTTTGTGAGCGGAGGAAAATTGTAGAGACATGGATTCAAACACTCCTCCCCACATAAGATTAATAGCAGAAAATGGGAGTGAAGCTATTGTGCCTTTGTTTAGCCAATCTTCGACAATCTCCCCTATGGTCTCCTACTTTGATGTAATAGCATGCCGCCGCCGCCAGTCTGGACGATTTAATTAAATGTAGCAGCGAGTCTTGAACATTACATAACTGTGCTCGCAATGTTCCGAGGAGGCGTGGGAGTTCTTTTTTTTTTTCCCCCTCTCTCTTTTTCTTCCTCCGACACGATTGCTTAAAAGGAAGAAGAAGTGTGTTCTATTGTTTTGAATTGGGAAGGGCTGGCAGCGAACATTTCAGTTGCATTGATGGTGATGGGAGCCTTTTTAAAATGCGCATTGATCGCTAAAATGTCAATTGTAAAATTACTAGAATGTGATTTGTATGTGAAATAGTCACTAATCTCATCATTCGTTCTCAGGTGAAAATGGATTGGACGTTTATTGCCGTCAAACATGCCGTGAAACATGATCACTCAATGCCAACCTTTATAATTGAAAAGGGTTTGATTTGTCAACGGCAGCGAAAGTTAAGAGATACAAAAAACAAAGTAACCCTGAGGTATATGTTAAAAAATATATATATATATACATACACACACATATACATATATATATATATATATATATATATACATACATAAATATATATATACACATAAGTATATATATACATATATATATATATATATATATATATATATATATATATACATACATAAATATATATATACACATAAGTATATATATACATATATATATATATATATATATATATATATATATATATATATATATATCCATAACAAAGACAATATTTCTAATGAATAAAAGTCAAGAAAATAACAATCAGGAGAGCTCAATTAATATAAATGAAAATAATCCAGTAGTTTCTTGAAAAAAATATATATATAACATATTTTATTATAAATATTTACATTTACAATAGTGAAACAAACTTTGCAGAACAATGTGTGTCGTAGTGGGCATCCCTCTAACATATGTTCATATATTTTTTTTTTCTTCAAATTGCACAACGCAGGCGGAGAAAGGCCCTCGGCTGCGACTGTTTTGTAATCTTCATTACATAACATGCCTTTTCGTGCACGCGTCTCGTCTATCCATCCGCAGCACCTCCGCCCGCCCAACCCACCGGTGCTTCCACGGTCGTGACTAATTTGACATCAACATAGGGCCACGCTCTCTTTTCTAAAGTGCTCCCATCGCATTCACGTGGCCCATCGTTGCGAAGTTGCTCGCTCTCAACGCAGCTCCTGTGATGTAACATCTGCCGCTATTAATAACTCTGACACAAAGATGCCAACGTCCAGCCCGGGGGAACGCGCCAATTCGGCCGGGATGATCTGGCCGCGCTGACTACGCAGCCCGCTTGGCCCCCGTGCCGCTGACCCACGCCAACTTTTTGCATAACGCCATTGTGACGCACTTTTATGCGATGGATTTTATGTAAGAGTCGATATGTATAAAGACTTCATGGCCCGCCCTTTGCGTAACGCTACTGCTGGAGGTCGGATGACGTGCTTTTTAAAGGACGGACAGACCCGGGCGCACCCCCAATTCAAGCATTCATCAGGACCGTGAGACCAAGGACGTCTCAAGACGATTACATTGCCTCGGCCTCCATCAGCGGAGGTCACGCCGAGGTGACGTGTACATGGAGACGGCGTGACAAGCTTTTAAAAACCTTTCAAGTCACCGCATCGGAATGCGATGATGTGGGGACATTCCAGGTCCAACGGCTTTTCCTATTCGCTGAATTTTTGATGAGGAGTCTAAAAGTCAGGTTTTAAAGTCAAAGGCTGTCACTGATGGAGAATGTTCGCTGCCTGCCGTCAATTACTGATATAACAAAAAAATAAATAATGGAAAGTGAAAAATATCAGGAAAGGTGAAATTTTGCCTATGAAATAGGTGATTTTCTAGGATCGATTCCCAATCATGTGATCAACACTAGTATATTAGATTTGTATACATTTTTAAAAATGTCCAACCACGGAAAAAGTTTAGTTCAGTTTTTCTGTGAAAATTCACTTTGGAATGCACTGTAGTGACTAACAAATCTCGATAGATGGCAGCATAGGGCTACGTTGGGTTAGAGAGCAGCGCAATTTTGAAGTAGAAACAGAATGCTAAAAAAGGTCTGGTTTCTACTGTCAACTATGAAGGAGGGAAATGGCAAAATATTTCAAGTTGTTTACGTTCAGTCACTTTCACCCACTTGCTAAACAAGTAAGTTATTTTACGATTGGGGGTGCTTCACCCACGGTGCTCGTACCGACCTCTTTTGGTTCATGAGCAGCTCCCGGTGCAGGTCCTGGTGGTTGCGAGAGTTCTTGACAGGGTTGATCAACTTCTTGGGTTTGATGAGATCGTTGCAGTCTCCCTCCATATAGTCTGGCTCGGCCATGACACTCCTACCTGGTGACAGCGACAGACCGGCGTCACGCGGATCTGAACACACACAAGACCAAGAGTATGAGATGGGACATTCAAAAATGGTGGGATATGGAAACGAACATTTTGTACAGTACGCTGCAGCGTTTTTTAATGACACGATAATAAGGTTTGTGTAATGCTGTGTCCGGCGAGTTTTATTCCGTGGGCTGTTTCTATGAAGTCATCCTCTGGATTATGTTCAATGACTCTAATGGACGAGTTACATAATCAATGGTGAACGAACCACATGCAAAACAACAAACGACAGGAACATATACAAACTCAGGTATTGATTTTCCTTTTTTTTTTAGATGAGCATTTGCATGACTGACCACACAGTTTGCAAGTGTGCATGAAAGTATACTTCCCAAAAGGACACTACATCAAAAGTAAACAATATTTAGCTCAACCAAAACAAGACCTAAACCAAAGTCCTTCTACATCTGCGATCAAAAGTTTTGAGACACGTTCTCATCCAACTGAATGGTTACGTGTCTCAAAACATTTGACGTAAAGTCCAATGCAAACATTTCGATTTCAAATGTTGATTTGGCATTTTAAATGAGTAATTAGAAACAAGGGACGTAACTCTTAATTAACCTAACACCCAGCAATTTAAACTCAATTTATTGACAACCAATCACTTGTTTTGGGGATGTGAAGAAAAACAACATAGGCCCAGGAAGAACAAGAGAACCCCGCACAGAAAGGTCGCAACCCACGGGATTGAATCATCGATCCCAGAATGTTAGGCAGACGTGCTAACCAATTTTCCACTGGGCTGCCAAATTTAATTTAGTATAATCCTATATAAATCTTGTATTCCACACTCCAATAAAAGAACAATATTCCATTTTTATACAAGTAAAAATCTCAAAATCCATGGATAACACTTGAATCAATCCTATTTACCATTAGTGTATAAAACATGAACTTACAATGGCAGTCCAATACAGTTTTTTAAAATTTCGAAATCAAATTCTTTAATCTTTATACACAAATACGTTGTCCCGACATAACTTGATTTCAACACTGACCCAACCCCACCCGACCAAAACAGTTGATGCAAAAACAACGGGACAAAACCCCACGCCACTGGATATAAAACGACCAAAACCGTAGAGTGAACAAAAGTGTATTTTAAAAAAAGTCACTTATTTAACTCACCCTGCAGATGTGGAAAGACGGGGTATCTGAACATTGTCGCCATGGTTTCTATTTGGGTTTGAGTGTCAAGTCCTGAATGCACGGCTCTCTGATTCAAAACAGAGGCAGTCGGGATTTGTCTGTTTTATAGCTGTGCTCACGCACTCACTCCCTCTCTCTCTCCTTGCGCACCCCCCTGATTCTCTCCCTCCCTCAATATCTGTCACTTATAAAGGATATCATATTATTTTACCCATTTAAGAGCACGCTCATGTATTTTCCATCACCTGAATGCCTTCTAAAACACAATCCAAAATGGGGCAAGTAGGGCAACCATGCAGGGCAGTAAAAACATGCGGTTGGGATTGTTTTCCTAAAAAAATAATAATAACAACAACACAACCTCCTGTAAATGCAACAAAGCGCCGCTAGAGGTTGACATTAGGTAGCATCCTGTGACGTCCTGTTACATAACCAAGCTGCCTGAGATAAAGATGATGCTTGATTGGTTGATTTCCTGGGGAGACAATGTAAAGAAAAGGATGTTTGCTTGAATAAAGATTTAAAGTCAAAATGCTGTCTATTCACTTTAAATTGGTTGTTTTCCACTATTTCAAAATGAATATGAATGAAAAATACATGAGTCGGTTACTATTAACTCCATTTGATACATAGATCACTGTCAATGGTCATGAATGAGTTAACCAATAGCCATAATCGCGATGCTATCTGGATGTGGTTCTTTTCAATCAGCAAAATGCTTTATTTTTTTAAGAGAGTGAAAGTCAAGTGTGATTAACAGCCTAATGTGTGTAAACGAAGCGGGGGCCGTAAAATGGGGGTCAGGTCTGTGCGCGAGCCCAAGCATGCTGTGCACATGAAAGCTGTGTTTTGTTGGTGCCACTAGCGGGGGGCAGAGGCTCTCAAAGACTGGCAGTGTTGTCAAAGTGTCCGTTAGCTTAACACATGTGCTGAAACTTCCTGTGCGGCCCCAGGCAGAGGGGAAGTGACATAGTGAGTTCAAAGGGGCCATGCAACCCCAAATTGGGGCCCTGCTTCATTTTGCTCTTCCCGCTGCTCTTCTTAAATGTTAGGTTTACTGTCGCCTCTGGTTACATTAAGAGTTAGACACATGCGTTACATTAAAGGCACTGTGAAATGGTGACGGTCAAAAACAAAAATGACTGCATTGATGTAATTTTACATAATTTGGCACTGCTGTTTTTTTGTAATCAATTTCTAGTTCTTCCAACCAAAACAATGCATCAGGGAACGCCTACTTTTTCCAGCGATTCTGGCTATGACATCACAACCAGAAATTGAGGATTATTTCTAGCTTTCTAGTGCTGTACTATCTAGCTCAAGGGTG
Source organism: Stigmatopora argus (assembly GCF_051989625.1). Lineage (NCBI taxonomy): Eukaryota > Metazoa > Chordata > Actinopteri > Syngnathiformes > Syngnathidae > Stigmatopora > Stigmatopora argus. The sequence continues at coordinate 18,311,334 of NC_135389.1, read as the reverse complement.
TCAGACTCAGGTTGGTTCGCGGGCTGCATTAACATCAACTCGGTTTCATGTGGGCCGGGCCATTTTAGATATAATATTTAGATTTTTTTAATATAAATGGATTAAAAGAACTGGATTAAAATCCCTGAATATTCAGTTTTTTATAGATTTAAAACAATGTTTATTTTAGCTTTTTAAAATATATTTTTAGATTTTACAAAATGATTTTTGAACTAAAAACACAGAAAAAATGATTTAAAAAATGACAATTATTGATTTAAAAAGGGGGAAAATCAGGAAATTTAATATACATCTATACTCTTCATTTTAATTTTATCCTAAAACAGAAAGTCGACACTCATGATTTACTTTACTTACTTACTATGCAAGTTTATAGCGCCACCTGCCGCTTTGAAATGTTCAACACTTTGATAAAAGTTTAACTGTCACCCACCACTGTGCCAAACAATGCGCTGCCTTGTCAAGGGATTTGACAATTTAATCTCCAAAATACTGTTGCTGCAAGGACTTGTTCGTTCAGGGTTCTACACAGCACGCCTACTCCAATGAGAATGTGACATATTTCTCAAATCGAGCGTGAATTTTACTTTCAATGTCAATGTTTTAGCCACTAAAGCAGCAGGAGTCTTGATTATGACACAAAAATCTTGTCTCAAACCCCTGGGATGATTGCCAAAGTGAAGCTCTTTCATTTAAGAAAGCTACACAAATTTATTTTTCTAAACCACAGAAGTGTTTGCTTCAGTGGTCCTCTTTAGGATTCAAGTCAAAGCGTCTCCGTCCTCACGCTGGGGACTCTTCAAAAACAATGGCCACCATGAATGAACTGGACGATTTGTATTGCTTTTTCTAGCTCATTTCCATTGAGTAAAGTACGTTTTCCTTGCTTACTTTTCTTAAGGTGTGGAGTGATGGTTAAACTTCTTTCCCAACCATCAAACCAAATGTCAAAGGATTTGTCAGGTTTTACATTTGCAAGATTTCAAATAACAATGTTTGGAATTGTTGACTCTCATCTCAACCTTTGGCCTGACACCCTTCTGTCCACCTCAACCCATCTTTTTCAGATCTTACTTTTAGCTAGTTTTTAAACATTTTCTTTCATTTCTCATGACCTCACCTTGATTTGTAACCTCCTAAAGTTTAGATAGGTTTCAATTTTCGGCCTCAACTCTAGGGCCATACTAGAGTATGTAGTACATATGTACATTTCTCAGGTCTTTAAAGACTTTGTAGCATTTCTTCCGCAGCTTACCCTCTAAAAAGGTCACAAGGGAAGCCTTACGAGGTGGCCTGAAAAAGGACTGATCGTGTCCAGACTGTGTATTTTCAATTTCAACACCTCTACGTGCCTTTGTGTTCCTCCCAGGGAGCTTCTTTGGGACAACGCTAACTGCTCTTCCGGGAATCCCGTTACAAGACCTTTGTTTATTGCTCTTGGGAACCAACACACCCTCTCATCCCCAGGCAACACTCACAGTTAAGGCAGAAAATGCAATGAGCTGTCCAAAAGAGGCCTGTGTGCTGCCTGGAAAAAATAGTAAAGCATTTATAAGGATGCTCAATGAAATGCATTCAGGCATTAAATAAGAGTGAAGTTGAAGAAGAAGGAGTAAAACTGGGTCAGACAGTCACCGGGAAGTGGAAAGTGGAGTTGGCCTAAGACACATTTCCAGTGTTTACCTCGCTCTCTCTGCCATCCGCATGACTTGCACTCACGAAACCCACAAGCAATGAATCATCACTCTTGTGACTGCCAAAAAATATAATCAATCAATAGACAAAGCATCCTATTCCCCTTAATAACATAGACAATTAGAGGGGAAAAGACGAAGTCAACTGAAATATGATTGAGATTGTGTTATCAAATAAACATTTCTCCAATGACCAACTTCTCTGTTTCTCTTCCCTCAAAAAAATAATAATAATCAAGAATTCAACCACAATATTGTGCATCTCATGCCAGGATTTGCCAAACCGTAATGGAGCTCTATTTGGACATTGGACCAGTCAAAAAGAAAATTCAAATTCTATTGAAACATGACAGTTGGAAGTTACAAAACAGCACCAAAACTACATTTTGCAACGGGGTAAGAAGAACAAGTTGGCACAAGGCCCAAGAAGGCATGCTCAAATACCATCATAATTACTGTCTTTTCCCCAGCAGCAATTATAGTTGCACTCTAGCAGTTCCACCATAAAGAATGCAGTGCTTAGATGAAGATAAATACATCTTGCAGCCGACCATCTGATTTCCCCGATCAGGCTATAAAAGGGTAGTAAGGTCAAACAGCTTGGCGGTCATCTTCACCATCTCACCCCTCTTTCCTGTCCGGGACAGTGAAGTCAACAGCGGAAGTGCTTTTCAAGGCTTGCCGCAGGGCGGGGGGGGGGGGGAAATCTCTTTGGACTGGGTGCTGTTGACCACACCCATTTTGTCATCTGTACACCAGGATGCGTTAGGGATCATGTTTGCAAAACAGAACAGTTAGCTTCTAGCTGTTTAGGTTCAATATTGAGCCCGATAAGGGGGGCCTGAAAGTTGTTTTAGTCTTTCATTGCTGTTAAATGTAAGTCCATTTTGACTGGGAGAGTTGGCAGCAATGGACATCTGCTCCTTTCGATGGCAGTCAAATATGATAATTCAATTATTAGTTATTAATAAAGCAAAAATAAAACCTATATTTTGTAGCTCACATTAGTAGTGTATCATTTTTAAATGTATTTATTTATAAAAGAGGACAAAAAGTAAATGTTTATGTGAATGTTTGTGCTCTTAAGCAAACCCCTTAACCTCTTTTTTGCTGATACTCTCTCTTGCAACACACACAAACACACACACACACACACACACACACACACCATTGTGTTAGATGCCGATCCTGGTACTCACCCAGCAGCTTGTCTGTTAATGAAGCGACCATTCAGCCATAAACACAAGAGGCCTTAATTAAAGCACACAGATATATAGACGGACTTTTAACTGACAGCTGCGTGGGAGGTCCCAAGGAGGAGTTCGATTGTGTATGAGAGAGAAAGTGTGACAGAAAGAAGTGCTTGATGGAGAGGAAGCTTGCGGTAAAGATGAGCTCACTTCCTGTACGAGCAACGTACCAGCCACGGGTTCGTAGACCCCCCAAAAGTGACAGTATAGCCGACCGACCATTGATGTACTTCAAATTTACAAACAATATAAATGTCATATTTTCGGCACACCCGTATCTAATTAAAAGGCATATTTGAAAGATGTTCAAAATTGGTATCTCATTTGTCTTGCTGAATGGCGCATGTGACGAATAGCAAGCAACAATGAGGCCATTTATTTCCATTTTCTCGCATTTCCTGCGTTTACGGCCTCGGCGGGACGGCCTCCCAACTCTCCCACGCTGTGTGATGTCACCAGGGAGATGACGGGTTATGGGAATTTACTAGCACAGTTTTGGGGTCATGAAACAGAAGATGTGCAGCCATTTGCACACACAAGGCCAAGATGGTGGCAGAGATCTCGTGATATTTCCACATTCTGACTGCTACCATAGCAGTTTTCGAGCACGCAGCACTGGGCGCTCTACTGGCCTTTTTTCTTCTTCTTTTTCCCCCCCAAATCTGCTCACCAGCAGGCATTCGGATTTGACTTTCCCTGGTTCTGGCACCGTGGCCAGAATGAATCATCATAGTGGTCGGCTGCGTTGCATGTGGAAAATAGCAACGTGCGGCAACAAAATATGACTTCCTTCCCGTTTTCTCCGACATGCAGTGTTACCTCACCTTAGGAATGTATTTAGTTCTAGAAGTGGTTTCGTCACGAGTTTTTGAGTACCGTATTTTCACGACTATAAGGCGCACATAAAAGTCTTAAATTTTCTCCAAAATAGACAGGGCGCCTTATAATCCAGTGCGCTTTATATATGGACCAATACTAAAATTGTTATCACGATAAAATAAAATAAATCAGTCGATAGGGTACACCATCCTCTACAGCTCTCACAACTACGGCAAGCAGCCCCCGACTCTACTATTTTCCCCGTAGAAAAAGTACTGCGCAGTGACTGCTGGGATATGTAGTTCTTTTGTCAATACACCCAATGGATTGTGGCCTGGCCATCGACATCAACACAACTTTACGAAGCATAGAAGGCAGCGTAGGAATAGTTACGCTAGCTACTATTTGCGAATGGATTGTGGCCGCCTGGACGAATGCATAAAACTCAGCGTTTTCGATGACTCATTTGGATAATTGTTCAATTCGGATACAGAAAATGAGGACTTTGATGGATTTGTGGGTGATGATGTGGGCGAGTACATTGTAAAATGGCTAAATAAAGTACAATCGAACTCAGTTTTGCTTCCGTTGCCTTTTTAAAAACGTGTTTTTAGCGTGTGGGTGTAGCGTGTATGTTTAAGCTGGTGTATGTTTTGCCTTGCCTGGCTACGTCTATAAAAACGGTGCGTCGTTTGTGTGTGTAAAATACAGAAATAGCACTCGTTACTGACACTGCGGCTAAAAATACGATGCGCCGTATAGTCGTGAAAATACAGTAGTCATATTTTCGCCCTGATTCGTTCCAAAGCCCTCAATATTACCCTATACAAATCTTTTAAGTGACCAAATGCATATCAATTTTGCATTTTAAACCATTAAAATGAAAAACACATGGCAACCATCGGGGTTGGGAAGCTATGCCCAAGATACATAAGCAAAAATCACGATGGTGCTTTTTGGGTCTTTTGTAAATTGGAGGTATGACTGCAGAAAGCAAGGTAAAAAAAAAAAAAAATCACAAATTTGTTACAAATTTTGGCTGCCAGTCATGGCAATTGATCTCCAATCCATTTGGAATGGGAGCTTCCCAGTTCAAATGGATTTGTCGTCAGTTCAAATTGGTTATATTTGCGAAGATGAGTACATTACCTTGTGTTGGTGATGGTAGAGGTGCTGTTGTGGAACACATTCCACTTTTTCTTCCTGGTTAATTGTGAAATGATCCCAAACTTTGAGTGGTCTTGTCTTTTACAGACCCGTTCCTCCTGGATCTGATTTCTACGCGCAGTGGCGACTGACGTAATATAAGTCTGCGGGGAAAAAATGACCTCTGTGAAATTTCGAGGCAGATATTTGCTCTAGCAAATTTAATAATTGGAGTTATTTAACTCACTGTGGCTCCACATTACCCAAGCGAAACGGACAAAACTCCTATACTTATCCCAACATTATGGTTCGCTATTGCCACGCGTGCTTGAGGCAGATTACAGCATGAATGAAAGCGCTTGAAAAGCCAGCGACGCCACGTCGAGGAATGTGATGAACCAGCAAAGTAATTGTCGGCAAACTACTGGCTATCCAATCGCATCTCTAACTGTTTTTGAGCGCCGGGGGCACGCGTGTGCACTGTTCTTTCAAAAAGTAAAAACCCAAACGCTTACCCAAAGCAAATTTTCCACACACGCCTTGTCGTGCACAATGAGGGGTCGCACCTGTCAATGCAAATGGCTCTATAGTCCACCCCTCACAGCTGAGAGGGGGGACACATGTTCCTATACGTGCATGAGAAGTCCCAGTAGAAACAGGTGGTCTGCACGTGTGTGCGCAGTCAAACTGTTAGCACAGTTAGGTATGAATACTACGTCGGGGATTGCCCTGTGATCCACTACATAGGAATTAATACCTAAAAAGGAAAAGTACAAACAAACAAAAGAACAATATTTTTTTTAAATGATTTTTTTTACCCAATTCCGATATTCTGAGAATTATGTGACCAGGCCTGATTTCCGATCAGATCCAGGAGAACTCTAATTATCGTATGCGGTCGTTTGGTCGCCGGTCTTTTGGTCGCCCGGACCCAAACAACGGGCGACCAAAAGACCGGCGACCAAAAGACCGGCGACCAAAAGACCGGCGACAAAACAAGGTAAAACAACATGGTCCACGCATCAATAAAAGCCAACAATGGCCCTGAGCAGTTTCACTGAGCGGACGTGTGAGTGTATAAGAGTTTGTATGTACATGAGTTGTCCCCTTAGGAAGGGACGTCAGTCAGGGTCTTAACAAGTTCTCCAACAAAACACAATAAAAGTACGGGACATTTGGAGCTTTTCTTTAGCCTAATAATTAATAGGACTAAATTTGAGCAACGATTTAAATGGTAATTATCAATAACCTTCCAGGCGACCAAAAGACCGAGTACCCTAATTATTGCCAGGTTGTGGTGGGGTTTTAATTTCTAGATACATAAAAATCTTGCTAAACACTAAAAATGATCTTAAATAGTATATGGGCTTACATTTCTACACCACTTTTCAACCTTTCAATATTTTTCATGAAGTAAAATTAGCTCGTTTCCAGCATGCTCGGTGGGGAGGAAGGAAGGAAGGGATGTTCTCCAAGAATATACCATTACACTGTATACATTACCCACACGTCCTTCTTTCCACATGATTTTAAAATGAAATATATTTCTGTGGAAACTATGAGGAAAATCTACTCCTGAATTAAAGAATTAATTCGAAAGCTACATCTCCCAGGCCTGTTTTACACATACTGTACGGACCGTAACCCTTTCACAAAGGGGATTATTTCAATTCTTCACAGGAAAAATCTCAACAGATTGTGTCTGTCATCAGGGGTCCCACTGTACCCCGAAACCATGAACAATCTGCATCCGGCAGCGCACTGTCAAATGAGGTAACCCAAAAACAGAACCCAGTCTTTGTCACATCTCCAACTTCCACATTCAAAGCTTTGTGCGATACTACAGTGTTTTCCCCCCTCATAGCGGGGGGGCGTCACGCCTCCCTCCTCGCTTTCCACTGGCTGAGCCCGGCGGGGATCTCCCATCTCATTGGCTACATCACTGCACACCGGGGAGGATTCGGGAGGTTCTCCTTTGTTTACGCGCTGGCTGGGAAAACCCAATAACAACTGTTACCTTAGGCAACCAGACGATCCGCAGTTATCCAGACAAGAATGTGCCTACTTTCAATGTGATGTCCCCGGTCAACAATTTCTTATTTTCTGAGTGTCTTATGCATATTTCTAGTTAGGAACACCCACAGCTTCTTTTGACTCTGTTTCTACATGTGTTATGGAAAAAGATGTTATTGATACAAGCTAACGAGGATCTTAAAACCAATGCAGGATAGTCCACATCAGGGGTGTCAAACGTGTGGCGCACTTTGTGACTTGTGTGATCAAGTGAATGCACTACTGCACTTTGTTCCATTTTCCTATCCGCAGTCACATTTGTTCATTTGCCCCCTGCCGTCAAAACGGCCCCTTCAAGGCCAGCCTAATATCAGCAGGAACTGACAAACTAAAAAGAAGCATCCGGAAAAGTACCTCATGCTCAATCTCTCTACAGTGGTACCTCGTGGTACGACATGGTCGTGGTACGACATGCTCGTGGTACGATGAAAATTTCGATCAAATAATTCGCTCTCGATATGATCAAAATTTCGAGATGCGGCGACGCATCTCTTTCGTGTATAAATACTATATCTACGAAGACTGAACGATTTATTCAGACGAGTTTCGACCAGGAAACGCACAACGCGCATGCGCGGGCAAAAAGAGGGCTTTCTGGGTAATGAAGTATACTCGTGCACGCAACACCGATAGATAGCCAATGGCACCCTTTCTCAGAATAAAACTTCATTACCCACAATCAATACGTGGGTAAGCTCAGCTATTGCATTTCCGGTTATTCTTTCTAAGGAAAGAAGTCCCCGCGATCGCTCATTCAAGCCTATTTCTCGTTGGCAAGTGGTCGTGCGTTATCCTATTGGGAGGACATTTTTGTGGGCATCATTTTCGGAATATTTTGAAGGAAATACAACAGCAAACAGTCCATCGATAGCAAACGTGAGGGTGGAGGCGTGGCAAACTGCTAACCCGGAAAACGAAGGTAACAAAAGATTAAGACAAAACTAGAATTCAGTTTTGTGTAAAGTTACATTAAATGTATGTTTGAGTGTCTGTATGTATTAATCCAAGTTAATTTAAATTTGTTTGTTCGTTTACGAGTGCCGTGGATAAAGTCCCCCCGAACAGCCCCCCCCCCTCCGCCTCCATGTATGCCACTGTCTCTACCCTCCGCAAAATGCGTCTAATTTTACATCTATTAAACACATTTTATTACTATTAAACCACTCGTTATTTATTGCTTTGTCAATATATGGCGAATTAGAAGAAATAAAACAATTTTTCAAATCCAATATCCTGTTTTTGGGTTTTTTCAGAGGGTTGGAACGAATTAATTTGTTTTCAATTCATTTCAATGGGAAACGTTCGCTCGAGTTACGAAAAGCTCGACATACGATCTCAGTCTCGGAAAGGATTATGATCGTATGTCGAGGTACCACTGTATACTTCAACATCTCAGATTGACAAGGAGCTTGGACGTCGTGGTCGGGTCCGCCAGGATCGTGCACTAGGTTAGGTTAGAACTTTATTTCATCCCGTATTCTGGAAATTTCTTGGCTCTATCTAATGGATCCATATTGTGATTGAAGCCTCCCAAATGACGGTCGCGATCAATAGGGTGCTTCGTGAAAGCCGCTGCTCAATAGGTGAACATTTTATTCCATGCTTATCTTATCTCAATTATGAGTGAATCAACATACAGCATAGAACAAACGGAGTGACGTTTCTGCGTGCCTGACTTTTACGTGCCGTGGACACAGCAAAAAGTCAATACCTGAATCGTGGCTTTATAATCTAAAGCCGTGGGGCAAATGTAAACTGAGCTTTTGTCCTGTTGTGCGATTGCATCATGCTTGTTTACATGGCGTGATAAGAGTTCATTCATACAGAAAAATAAAACTGATCATGGAAAACAGCACAAGGCCAAAAACAAAAAAAACGGCTGCAAAAGCATGGTAATCCAATATTGTCTATCTTGTGAGAGGATAAAAACAATGGTCTCGGTAATCCACATTTGGTGACAAACAGAAAAACAAAGGGAGTTGTTTAAATATTTGTATTTCATTAGTTAATTTCCACTCAAGTCACACCCCAAAAAATATTTTCTATGTAAAACAAGAAAAAGCAGGGACTTTAAGATTCTTTAGAATCTAACTCAATTTATCTCCCTTCTGAATATACTGCTGATTACTAAAGAATATAGGAATGTAGATTTAAAGTGTTTACTATTGAAAGACAAGTCTATCACTCAGTGGGCCAAAAGGCAGTGAAATATAACTTTTTCTGTTACTTAACTTTACAGTGGGTGTTTTCACTATGTTTGTCTTGTTTGAGCAAACTTGGTGGTGAGGAAGTAGATCTACTGATCAAAATATCTGATATCATGTTTATTTATTTTTTATTTTTACCAATTCCGGCATCAGACACATTGCCTCAAAGCAATGAAAGCAACCCCTAACTTCACTTTTCCAAACAAACAGGGCATTTTTTAGATTCGTACCAACAACAAAGCCTGAACTCTAAACTCAACAGTCTTGAATAGCGAAAGTCTTGGGGATCAGTGCATTCTGCTGACTTTGCACCCACAGACGGACGGACCAGCAGGACTGTTTTCAGCTTACGCCGTCAACACAAACTGGCGTGGACGCACACCCAAATCCTTCGCCGAATACCGTGCTTTTTCTAGGTTAGAACACACACCGCCAACTCGGTAATGATACGTCCCGAGAGTTGACCCAGAACCACTAATGGACATGTAGCGCCTTCGAGAATGGAAACTTGGGGTATTTCATTCACATTGAAATTCCTTTGCGCGCCATCACCGAAAAAAAAGGCATTGAAAATGTAACGCTCACAACACAAAAAAAATCAGTGACAGCATCCACCCTTACGGGAAAACAAGAGATGGAAAGAAAAGAGAGGGGAGGGAGTTCAAAGATCAGAAAACAGATGTAAATCCTTTAGCAAACGCCACTGCAAATGACTAACACATGTGAAAGCGACTTGAATTCGCAGCACGTCAGGACACATCCTCGACAGCCCGGGACGGGACACCCACCGGCTGTCATTTGCAACTGTCACACCCGATTCCCCTAAAAAGTTGGTTAAAGTTCTGCATTCCACAGCGGGCCATTTTCACTGTAACCTGAAAAGTTTATGTACATAAGCTTGGTTAAAGTTTGACTGAAAACTGCAAATACGTGCAAGTTTTAACAGACCTGTTGCAAAATGAATTTGCTCAACCCAGTGGCCCTGATGACAGCTCACACACCCATCATACTTGCCCCAGTGCAGTGCGCTCGGCTCCAGCACCCCTGCGACTTTATTGAGGATAATGGTCCAGAAAACGGATGGATATGGACATTTCAGGACCATTTATTGATTTTCTTTTTCATTTAATCTTTAAATACGGCTCTTTAAATGCAAGACATCAGCTGCACATGTTATTTTTTTTAAATATACTAAACAACAAAGGCTATCAATGCACGCAAACATTAAAGAGTACTCTTTCAAGTTGTCCACGAAAAGATGAATGGAGTAATAAACCTTTAATCAAGCTAAATACATCAGTTTGTGAGGAAACGAACCATTTCAACTACTAAACATGTTTCTACTCCCGTCCCGTTCGCTGACGATCAACAAAAGGAGAACAAAAGAGTTTGTATTGTAAAACCCCCTGTCAGATTTTCGCTTCTTATTTTCCTCTTTTCTATTTAGGGTGAAGCTAGCGACCCCCTCGCCTCCCCCACAAAAATCCGCTTTAAAACACACACCCTTGAAGCTCAATCACAACCGATCTGCTTTTGTTACAGGACGCTCGTGAACGCAACCCAGCACGAGACCCAGACACATGCTCATAAATAGAGACGCACACTCACCACAAAGTCAACCGGCGACACCACTTTTTCTTGCAGTGGCGTTCAAACAAGTGGAGAAAGGGTCAAAAGGAGCACATCTCACGATCGTGGCTCGGCTTCGAGGTGTGCCTTCGTCTTTTGGAAACTGCTCAACTGCTCCATATGCACACTCGGACGGGAACCACAGAATATGTAAATTTCAGGCCAGTGGGAGGGGCTTCTTACGTCATGTAAGAACGACACCCCTTCCTCTCATCCTTACACATTTACACGCACACAACCCAACACTGTCGTGGGAATTTGGAAAACGTTTTTTTTAAATTATTATTTAAAAACAGATACTAATTCCTGTCCATTGTTTTGACAAAAGTTTTGGTGAGATACGATGTAAAAGTGTAAATAAATCGAGACAAACAGACAGCCATCAAAGTGTACTAGTATTGATGTTGAATGTGCGGTAAAGGTAAAGCAAAAATATTATATATTCATTTGTATCATAAAGATGCCAGTTAAAAAAAATTCAGCTGCAGAGACTCATGAAGGTTTTGAGCTAGCCTAGAAACCATCAGATTTTTTTAAAGCCTCTATATTATGAGTGGGAAACAAAAAACAAACAAAGACAAAAGGATATAAAAGATGTATTTTCAGCGATACCGTTTGCCTATTTCACTTTTTGTTATTAAAAATGTATTTCACTTGCTTATTTTTTCCTTTAAAAATACTGTTTCGATTTTGTACTCGTAATTTTCAGCTTCATTTAAAACATTTACATATGCAGTTGAATGATTACTACCAAATGAGTAACACCAATCCCCATAAAGATGGAAATTGGTATAAAATATAAATAGAAACCGAATACAATAATGTATTACAGAGACAAGCTGATTAAAGTTCAATCAGATGAAGGGATTGTTTTGTTTATTTCCTACAGACACACATCCAGACATTTGAAACATGAATTGAAAACATTTGAGTAGGTTAGTGTCATGGATGACATATATATATATATATATATATATATATATATATATATATATATATATATATAAATCAAATGATATAATTTCTTATATACCTAAGTAGCATGCCCTCAAGGCTCAGTTATTTTACAAGCAAGGATGGGTTGGGAGTAACCACTTTGAGAACCAATGCGTGAGCAACTCATCCAACCGTTTTCTAAACATAGAATTGCAAGGAATGAAGATACCTCATCATATGGAGTCCATATGTTACTAAGTCAGGATTTTTCTTAGTTTTTTAGGGGGAGGGGTTCGCATTTGGAACCTTTCACATACAGTACATCTCAAACAACTATTAGCCAGCTGGGGGACTTCAATGTGTTTATACACCAACATTGTGAAAGACGCCCTGGGACGTCTGGCAGGGAAAACATTTGTTGCAACTGCTTATTTGTTTCCAATGAAAGTTAACGTTGCTCATTGATGAAAGTTTGCTATCATATTCACCATAAGTTGTATATCACAACAACTTGTTGTAATTGCAGTCAATTCATGGTAATGTAATTTTAGCTCATCTCATTTTCTGAACCGCTTTATCCTCATTAGGGTCGCGTAGGGTGCTGGAGCCTATCCTAGCGGGGGGACACCCTGAATCAGTGGCCAGCCGATCGCAGGGCACAAGGAGACGGACAACCTAGCACATTCACACCGACACCTATGGGCAAATTAGAGTGTCCAATCAGTCTACCATGCATCTTTTTGGAATGTGGGAGGTGACCCGAGTACCCGGAGAAAACCCACGCAGGCCCGGGGAGAACATTCAAACTCCACACAGGTTGACCGACCTGGATTTGAACCCAGGACTCCAGAGCTGTGAGGCCGAGGCGCTAACCACTCACTCCACCGGGCCGCTTGTAATTTTATCATAATATATATTAATGTATCTAATGCTGGAACGGAAATGGAGGAAAAGTGATCTACATGGCATCATATCATCAACGCTCTTCTATTATTCATGATATTTCATCGTTAATGACATCCAGTGAGAAAGTTAAGTGTGTCATTCAAACAGACACAAAATAACGTTAAGCCTACTGTTGATCTGTTAGCGTAGCAACTAGGTGGTAGCAAGCGTGTACTTGTAAGCAAAGATCATTCATTTTCTGAACCGCTTATCCTCACAAAGGTCACGGAGGGTACTGGAGCCCATCCCAGCCAATGATGGGCAGGCGGGAGACACCCTGAAATGGTTTTCAGCCAATCGCAAGGCACAACGAGATAAACAACAACTTACGCTCATAGATAAGGACAATATAAACCAACCTAGCATACGTGTTTTTGGGAGGTGGGAGGAAACCAAAGTACCCAAAGAAACTCCACGTGGGAACGTCAATAGTGGTGGTGTTCATCCCTTCACTCAAATCTTTGATAGATAAGCGCGATCACTCTTCTCCTTTAATTACATCGACCCGGTCAGCTGTCGCAGACGGAATATCCCGAGTATTCTTCATGATGTAGAGTAATCTTCTTAGTGATGAGGGGTCGTGGATCTGCTTATCCACCACCCTTCTGTTAAATCTGCTCCATAAACCCCCCCAATTTTCATGGTGTCCGTTTCTCTGCTTATTTCCTGGAAGCACAACATGCTTGGCATCTGCCCCCATTTTAAGTCGTGACTAAAAACTTCCAATAATTACTGGAAATGACCAAAACAACATAGGGAGAAGGGAGGAGTTGTTCAAGTCAAATATCCTTGAGGACCTTCTCATAATATTAGAGCATGTGACGAATAGGAGTAATGGTGAAACAATAGGATGAGTCATGAGGGGGGATCATATCTGACAGAGGTGACACTTCCCTCCGAAGACCTGCCATGCACACTCAGCCTCCCACAAAGCAGGAAACAGATGTGTGTGAAAAGGAATAGCTCGAGCCGAAACGAGCGGTCGCAGACTAAAATTTTGAACTTTCACTGCTCGAAATGTGTTAAAAATAAACGGGAATTGTGCTCAGTATTTCTTCAAGAGACCATTTTATCGTGGCTTCCGTGTTCTGTGGTTAAAGATAAGTGATGTGCTTCTTTTACTATGAAGTTGTGATGTACGCCTGAAATTCAGGGTTAAATGTGTTAGGACACACCCTGATTTCTGGTTTGAGAAACCTTTGACAGTTCTTGAAAATACTCGGAATTCCTCCTAAAACCAGTGTGCTATTTACACTTGTGGTTTACCTTTACTGCTTTCCTTGTGCTAAACACCGGGCGGACCTGTGTGGTTGAATTTCCGCCAACAAATATAGACTAAAGCAGGGGTTTTTCTCCAAGGGGTGCTTAAAAAATAATCAAAGGATTCGAGGGCCACCTTGAAATCCTTCACAAAAAAGAGAATGCGTAAAAAAAAATTGGGTTTTAAAAATGCATTAAATCTTGTGAAAGTGAATCTAACACTTTTGCTTTGTGTGGGAAATGAATACATTTTCAAATGGAATTGTGCACAATTGAAGGTTGTTTTTTGCATATATTTTTTGTCAGGTGCCCAAAGATAAGTTATGAGTTTAATTACTTTTGTATTAAGTTGGCAAGGATCTACTAAGGTTAACTTGAGAATCTTTTCAAATTCTACATTAAAAAAATATTTTACGGCCGTATTAGGCAAAATATGCAATTATTGCAAGAATTATCAAATAACGGCAATTTTTGGGGGGTATTGGGATTACTCTATCATTTTTGTATTTAGATATGTCACTTCACCATATGAACTATTTTCTTCTATAATTTACTATGCCAGAGAGCCTTGTCTGTACATGACAGTGTGGCTGTGATTTTTGTATACTGTAATAAATACTGTATGCAAGGAGGGGGTTCCAAACGGAATCTCACGACCCAGAACTGGACTTTTTTTGCAGCCCCGGACCCCCCCTTAGCGCCACTGTTGGAAGCAGATGTTCTGTTATCGTTTAGGCTTTCCCACAGTTCTTGTGTGTGGTAATGTGCATGTGTATACGTATGTGGGGGCCTTGTTCTTGTTTTTCTTTTACATACATCATCTACATACAGGATATGGTGCTTATCTGTAAGTCATAGGGTGGATTTACACCTCATGGTTCTATGATTTGCTATCAAGTGACAAACCAGGATGCATCATGGAAGCGTCAAGAGTAAAACATTTCTGCTTTTAAATGACGTCTCAAGACATCGCCGTAGATGGCACTGAATGAGTTAAACAAGCTACTAAGTGATACTCAACGGCTGCCAGTGGTATAATTATACGATCATGAATAAAGTGACTGATAAGAACTGGTTTTTCTATCATTAAGCTGCAAAAATAAGCAGGATGTGCCACCTTAAGAAAAGGAGTAAATGTTCATAATTGCACATAATTGTAGTGTACATAAACACGCCCACCCGCTCCCCCCACAAGCGACCTACTTTGAGATGACTGCTGCTTCACACCCACAATACTCCCACCATATGCTGGCACGTTTAAGAAGCATTGTTGGATGTAAAAAAAATAAAAAATAAAATAAAAAGAAAGATTTTTTTAAACTTAAAAATGCTAGATGAATAGTTACTTGGTCATTTGTACTACCATGATCAACCTTGCCATCAGAAAAAAGTCAAATGAGCCATTGTCGACCTTGTCTATCATTTACAGTAGAAGAAAAGTAGAAGAAAGCCATTTTGTACCTAGACCAACAGCATGTTGAAAAGCATTTACATGCTTAGATTTCTTGTCTTCATGACTACTAAAATACTGCTCCAAATTTTGATAAACCCCAAAGCACATATATCACTAACAAAATATGACACTGTCGTATTATACGGTATATAATGCCTATTCTGAGTCCCAGCCGAAATGGATGGGACATCTCCTGGTGTTGGTGGCACTGCGGAATGATCTTTTTCGACATTTCCAAGAGGGCTTTCACACTGCTCGGGCCCTAATTAGTCCTAGCGCAAGAAAGAAACAAGGGACTTGTTGTTTCCTACCATCTTTTTAAAGGGATGCCCATTCACACAGAGCTACAAAAACGCCCGAAGACACTGTCATTTGCATACCATGGCCCAGATACGTGCGCACCAACTGCTCTTTTCACAGCCGACTCCAAAAGTGGATTTATAATAGACCACTCAATTTGAATGTAATGTGTAATACATGTCATGAAAGCAAATGTTGTGTGCATTTGTTTTTTCCCCCAATGGGACCGTGCAAACAAATTGTACAGTTTCATCTGTGACATCCACGTGGATCGCGGTGCCTGGCGAGATGAGGTTTGTGAGGTCAGCACTGTGTCATCCTCTTAGCGCACTTCTGAATTGATGGCTTGTTCTCTGGCTCCATTAGACACTCATATTCTCACAACTGAGGTTGAGCAGCAATTTGGTTCCATCCATGCACAGTCATAGTTCAGGTTGGCGTCACTGTGATGCCACCAGTGTTAATTATGTATGTAAAAGTGTATGCAAAAATAATGCAAGCAATGGTAAAGGGTGGGAAGTGAGAAAGTACAAACACTAAAGTAATAATAGTTAAGAAACAAAAAAATCACATTTTTCAGACTAAGTCGCACCTGAGGAAAAGTAAAAGTATACACAATGAAGAAAGAAGGAAAATATGTAATGGAGTATAAGTTGCTTTTTGGGAGGGTAATTTATTGTATTTTATCAGAAAAATCGGGAATAATAAAAATAAAGTAAGAATAGTAACATGGAGAACAACAGGCTAAATGGGTATCTGTTAACATAAGAGTTTTTCAGGTGACTATAGTCTTAAAAAGTGACATAACTGGGTGTCTGATGTCAGAAAAAGAAAAAACATACATAAACAGTAATCCCTCGAATATCGTGGTTAATGTTAACCAGACATGGCTGCGATAAACGAAAAACCGCCAAGTAGGATCACCTCCATTATTAATACTACAATACTATGTCAGACTTCACTATTAGTAAAATAACGAAAAAGTTTGACTTAGAGTCCGAAAAATAGAGGAACTAATCATCAAACGTGCGTTGAAATGAAACTACATTTGTTCTGCTGAAGAAGGGTGGGGACTTCAACTCCAGTATGACCATTTTTTTACCACCTCTGTTTAAAGTTGTCACAGATTTCTTCTATTCAAATGACAACGCCCAAGCACATAGAAAATTACAGACCTTTTGCCGTTTTGTTGTTTTCCCTGACGTCTGCATGCAACGTTTACATGCGTGTTCGCATGTGTTTGTCAAAACCTCGGCGTACGCAAACTATACGGCATGTTCCTCCGGGGCAGGCTGTTATTACTGGTCAGGCCACACAGATTTATCGAGCTTTACAGCGGCGAGCCTTTTTACTTAGTCTTAATGACTACCATGAAGAGTGTGAGCAGATGGTTGTGTTGCTATACAGTAAAAAAAAAGATGAAACATCCACCGAGATGGTTGAAACACAACATTTTTTTAAGTTGGTAAATGCTAAGTAATGATGTGAAAAATGATCACTCAATGCCAGAAAATCAGGCGACTCAGAATCAACTCGCATCCTAAAATATGCCATACATCCCTAATATATATTATAGAGAGAGAAAATAAAGTCATGGAAAGATGCAGCTAAGCTCATGACACATCGAGACATGAAAAATATATGAGCAAATAAGCATGATGATGTCATTTTAGGTCAGTTTTGTAGCTCACTGTTTCTCTGGAAACATTTTAGCAACATATGACTATTTAGAATATGGCAACCGTTTATTAAACTACAATTTGTATTTCATGGTTTGATTTTATAATGTTTTAAATCCATCATTTAAAAAAAATCTTTACATACTCAGTGGAAACTACGACTTTGACCAGCTCCATTAATTTAAATTGTTGTTTGTCTGTGAGAGAAATTATGTCACTGTTGTTTTTGTATGTCAACATCTTTGTGGCATGGTTAAATGTCGTTAATCCTTTAAAAGCATCTCAAATGCTTGCCAGGTCAGAAAAGCATTACAGATGTGGGCAAGTATTTCTTCCCTTGATAAAAAGCTATGCGTTTATGACAATAATATAAAATGGAACATGCAGTATGGATATAGCAGTGGCGGTTCGTGCATTTTCTCGTAGCGCCTTCAACGAATCAATCCAACCCTCAAAAACTATTTTATGGCTATAAAACCTCTACTGCAGCTACAGCTGCGACACATAAAAAATAATCAATAAATCAAAGCACTAAAATGGGGTAAAACTTCCTAGCAGCATTTAATGATTAAATACAAATACTGGAGCTTTTCAGACATTACAACCGGGCCAGGGGGGGGGGGTGACAAGGCATTGTGGTGTAGCCAACTCGAAATCTGATTGGTTAAAGCAACAGTCTTATCGACGCTTGTTTAATGCAGCGGAGCCTGCAGAACTGATTGTGAAGGCCTTAAGGCAGATTTCTGACCCTGGCAACAAATAATGGCTGAAATGTGATTGGTTAAATGCTTCAATATGAAAACACACATCTGGAAGCAGTGCAACCAGGGGGAAAAGCAATGAAAGGAAGCTAACAGACAATTTGGAATTATTTAATAAGTATTGATGGACAAAATATAATTTATGATTCAGATATTTCTTAGGCCAGCAGAGAAGGCCTTGAAGGCCCTGACGGACTGCCACTGGGATACAGAATAGTGTTTTTGCTGCTAGTCCTCGCCCCTTTGCCAAGGTAAATTCATTACATAACTGGTAATTAAAGGGTATTCTATTGCATTGTGCTCTATATAGAGCTTTTTTTTTTAAACCCACAAATTATTCCTTGCCATGAAAAGAGACCATGAAACAAAAGATGCAGTCAACAGCTGGAGTTTTGTTTCATGCCCTCCCATTGGTTTGCTTTAATAACCATTTTGAATGCGTGGCCACACATTGTCAATCACATTATTATGAATCCGCCACTTAGCTGTGTTGTTTGAGTGCCAACTTGTCATGAAGCCGCCAGCTTAACACACACACACACACTAGAGGTCACAAGTGTGTCACCCTGTTATTTCCTCTACAATACTTTCCCCTACGTGTCCAATTCAAGTTCTTTTTCCATCAGCAAAGGAAAGTTTTTTTCCCGTTAGTATCAGGCATAGGCAAAAGAGCAAAGAAGAGGAAGCTGGTGTTGTTTTCCATACCTGATAAAGGCCCATCCTCTGTGTCTCCTCTGCTCGGCGCCGTTTCCTGGAATGGACGTTGTACGAGGAGACAAAGGGGAATAAAGTCAGCCATCCTAAGGTCATTGCAGCAGTGTGTGTGTTCTTAAATGTTTTTATTTCATTTATACAGGAGAGGGGTTTCAAACCTATGTCCCAGGGCTAATGGCGGCCAGCGGGACAATATTTTGCGGACCCATTTGAAATCCATTTGTAGTATTAGTGTCGCTCCTGTGTATTTAGGTCATTTTTCTTCCTAAATAAAATTTAAAAAAATAAGATGGCACTCCTCCCTTCTCATCACTGGGCCATTTCCCACTGCTGATTAACATTTGATTATTGCTCTCCCACTGTCAACACTGCCTACAGACAATGTATTTTTGATGTTTCTTGTTCCGCAGGCATTCGTATTCGACTGGAGATTTGATTTAAATTTGACTCCCTGCTTTTGATAACAAATCTGCACTAGTTTCCACTCCTTTGTCAAAATATTTAAGGACACTTCTTGAAGAAGCTAATCAGCCAATAGAAGAGCTCTTTTGTGTTGTGTCTCCCTCTTGAGGACATTTACCGTAGTTTCACTTCACTAGGTATACTATTGAGGTCATGCTTCTTACCTTGGGTTGTCTCACAATAATAGAAGGCCTGGGGATATGAGAGTACTTGAACTGTAGTTTAGCACTGGAATCTTCCTCCTTCTCATCAACATTATCATCGTCATCATCATCAACATCACCACCCGAGGGCATGTGAAGGCCAATTTGACGATCAGCTTTGTCCTGAGGGTCGGTTAGAGTGTGACTTCCATCGGTGTCTTGTGTCAAGAAACAACCCATGGTTCTTTGTGACAGCTCCTGAGACAGGGGTGCCTCCGGCTGGGTGGTTACAGGTCCCGGCTTGGGATTTCGGTCATTGTGGGATTCAAGAGACGAATCGGTGTTAGGGTCGGCAGTGGAGCCAAAGCAATGGCCAAAGGATGGGCAAGGAAGTCCATGCATGATGGACGAGAGATGTGAGTTCCAGTAATGAAGGGGTGGATTCCAGTTGTTCATCTGTGAAGAAAAAAACAAACACAAAAACTAGCAATGTAAAACATCAACAATTTCCAGTCTTTGAGCAACCATCCATTATTTGGTGAGATTCAATTGGATAGATTTACATAACATGATATACTCACGTTTAACAGTTACATTTTCCCAGAAGAGATACAAATACAAAGCACTTTTAACATTTTTGACCATTTAAAAAAAATGAAAACCATTGATAATTTTTGTTTCGATCGATTCAATTGTTGCTTGACCATTTAGCATAGACTGGTAACACTACTAATATGTCGTGATATGAAATACCAGCACAACATTTGAATTATTCGTAATACTTTGTCTTGAAAAAAAATCAACAGTGCTTTAAATTCAACTACAGTACTGAAAAAAATCTGTGGGTAAAATAAATTTTCACTTATGATGTGACTATTAAATTTTGGCCTGACGGAAAAGTTGGAGAACTCCTTGTTTAGAAGTTTACTTGCCTGACTTCCATGACGACCAGTCCAGAGTGTGGACTGCCTTGCTGGGATATGCTTAACTATGGTAGTCTCGATATCAGCCACATAATCCAGGGCAGTCCTTGCCTTGAGTTGCATAAATGGATTTCTTTCGAAATGGAAGAAAACAGCTGAACTGTGACCATCCTCATCTCCACGCACTTTACAAATCGTCTCTCGGCAGCTTTGCGGAGTACAAGGCCGTCCACAAGCCACCGTCGTCCATCATTCTCTCAGCTTTCCAACATCAGGAACATTTCTGACAACCAACCTCTCATCCTGCACATCATCTCAGCCTACCGGTGCACACGTTTTTTTCAATTACCGTTCCATCTGGGGGTCACTTGATAACACGCTTTCTCTCCACTGCTACAGCGTTAATGAATGATTCATTTGAGCTACTTAAAAAGAAGAGGAAAGGTTACAGAAAGGTTACAGATGGTTGAATACGGACGGCAACGAGAGTGCTCCGGTTACAGGCTGACGAGGTAAGCGATAGTCAGAAAGCGAAAGGAGAGGAGTGTTGCTTTTCAATAACAGATGCACATGAGGGGAAGTAGAAAAGCTATTCTAAACATTGGCTGCCATTGACAGTTATAGACGTCCAAAGTATTGTGACCATCATTTAGAGCTGAGGACTTGATCATGTTTTGAGTGAATACAATACTACAACTCATGCTATTTGTGGCGTTTGGGGTACTTTTCTGACGTCTGGTGGCCAACGTGAAGACTGCAATGACAATATGTTGCAAAAACGACACCAAATTGAGAGCTACTAAATATCCAGACGCACACGGTACCCGTCTATACTACGTCGTGCATTTTATTCATGTTGAATTTTAATTATAACGATATATTTGGAGCACGGAAGCATGTTTTTCTGTGTATTTTTGATTTTTGTTTGCTTAAAGATATGTAGTAATTGTTTTTGCTCGTCGACGTCACTGAGGCGTCATTCGCTACTAGGATGAGCAACTGTAGTCAAGTGAGATACTCGAGAATGACCATTCACATGCTACAGTGCGTAAGCGTCTTTGCCGTCAAATTAAAACAAAAATTTATTTATTACAAAATCAAAAAGACATTTATTAGTATAAAAACAATACCAATTACGTTTTTAAGTACATAAATGAGCATTAATAGTTTAAAAAAATGACCAAAAATATATTTCAAGAAGGAGTGAAGACATGTAATGCTTTATTTTGAAAAAACAATTCGGAAGTTAAAGTTTATCCTCTTTAATTTGATTGTCGCGAAGCTCCACTGGAGAGCGCTATCCGAGGATAATCGCAGGTGGCGAGATTGACAAATTGACAGACGATAGAAACATGCGTTTGTATGCAATTTAAACAAACAAAATAACCAAAATTGACCCCCTCCTACATATCACCTTCGATCCTTGGATGATCGACCATGCGCTCACCGGCTCGTTTCGTCGTCAGCTGGGCTCTGAGCGTCCACATCCAACACATCCTCCTCGTCGTTGTCCTCTTCTTCCTTTGCTCCGCGCTGACATTGATTGACGGGGCCGTAAATAAGCGACCCTGCACCGAGGTGAGCGATGCACACTTAATTCACGTTTAATTTGGTATTTATTCCGATTTTAATTGCTCTTTGTGCACTGATTGGGCCGTGGGTGGCGTTCAATGTCCTCTAGGGAAAACACAATTCTTGAGGATAATCCATCACAAAACAGAATTGTTCAAACTTTTTTCTATAATATTTTCCTTGACATTCAACAAAATCGTTTACAGTAATGCCTTGTAGTATTGACCGACGGATTAATTTCCGTGTCTGCACTCGTAACTCAAATCGCTCGTACTTCAAATACACATTTTTCATTCTGCTGAATGTGGTTAGTATCTGTTGGTCATCATAATTCCAAAATGACATAATGCACTTTGATTAGATATTGGAGAAGTTATTAAGCTACCAGTATTGTAACTAGTGTTGTATTGTTACCAATACTGCACCAAGGTGACCATGAGTATGGGTGATTACCCAAAAAATAATGTGCCAATGTTGTACAATATGTACTTTTCTGAATCTGGTTCCCAACTGCTCTAATGTAGTGTCCAACCATTCTTCTGTTGTGAATATAAATGGGTGTATCAACAGTAGATGTCCAATCCATTTGAAGTAGGAGGGTGGCCGTGAATGAACGTTCATTCGGATTGGACGTCTACTGGTGATAATGGCACACATTGCATTAAACGGTGTATGGCAAAACCATATAATCAATTACTTTATTTTAGTCTGGATTAATTTAAGTTATTTCAGACATTGTGGTATTTATTCTTCTAAATTATTCTTTTGCACATTCATCAACTTTTGTTGCCACCATCCCAGATGTTCAAATGAATGGAAAGTATTTGCAAATCATGATATATTGTTTTTTTTAAAAATCTGGTTTTGAGTGAAATTGTCCCAACTTCATTGGGTTTGTTGTTTGAACGGCCTCTCTTCGGTAGTTTAGTAGAAATCCATGCCACAGTGACTCATGAGTGCTTTCCTACTCTCGAATGTTGAACTTGAGCGACTGTGCGCTTATCAGTTTCCTGCATGGACTGTTTTTTCCCCGTCCAACTGTTCTGGATCAGCTTAACACCTCCTCCAAAGACCACAGTGGTGTCATACATGTCCTTAAGATAGAGAAGCTGCATTCCTGAATGCATTTACTGACTCTTAAGGAGGCCTTAGGATAAATTTAAATAGTGTGATTCATAAGTTATTTGCTCATTGTGTAAAACTACAAACTACATTGCTAGAGGTCAACATTTTTGAATGTTTTAACATTACACAAATACATTGAAGTAATACTATATTTCTTAGTCGAAGAAGACATGAATTGGAAATATTTTAGCTTCACATTTTGAGATTACAAATGTTTTTTTTTAGTATTTATTGCAATTATGATAACAGACATTCACATCATTTTTGCTTCAAAATCATCTTTTATTTCTCCTATTTTAATTCTATGTCCGCTTCAATTCTCCCTCGCATAAAGCAAAAAAAGGCAATCATCTAACCCTGTTGTTGCTTTGGCCAAGAAGGCGGAATGTTGTGCATCCAGTCAAGGAGTGCTAATGACTTGTCACACTGGTTTACACCAGTAAAAGCAGTGTACAAATCACGTTGTAAATGCAGAAGGTTTATCTATCGTTGTTGTTAGATAGGATGTCCTGATGGCATATTTTTGTGAGACCAACTCACTCGATTTTGTTTATCTGCTGATAAAAAGTCCTGATCCGATACCTCAGGAATGTATTAAGAAGGGAAAAATATATATTTTTTCTCCCAATTTGAAAAAAGCTATCCAATATTAAGAAAATCAAAACTATTTTTTTTTGCTAATCAGTTGTGCAGCACAAAAGGAGGTGATGGGTAAATTACATTTAGAAATAAATTTGGTTTTGTAAATAAATTAATATTTGATATGATACATTGAGCTCTCATGATTGTGGTTTTCTTGACTTTTATGCTTATTTTTGTTATGCATAATGTGTTAACTAGTGTAAATATTAATAGATAGTAAATTATGATTGTTTTAAATATTCTATTTTATAAGAATGCAATAATTGAGCTCTTGATTGTAAGTTTCTTCACTTTTATGCTCTTTGTTCTGCACTTTGTTTCCATAGATGTGTAGTAAAATACTGTATTTGTATTGTTTTTTTGCAGTATACCTCAGGATTATTATTATTTTTTTTAAATGAAGATCGGCTTCCATCCAGTAGCACTATAGAAA